>NC_091469.1:86506623-87152694 GCF_036971445.1 Narcine bancroftii
TCTGAGGGCAAAGACCATGTCAGTAGTTCCTCTGTTTGCGCGAAAGCCACACTGTGATTCTGGGAGGACATTTTCGGTGACACTAGGTATTAGTCTATTAAGGAGAATCCTAGCGAAGATTTTGCCTCCAATGGAGAGCAGAGTGATTCCCTTGTAGTTTGAGCAGTCTGATTTCTCGCCTTTGTTTTTGTACAGGGTAATGATGATGACATCACGAAGGTCCTGAGGCAGCTTTCCTTGGTCCCAGCCGAGCATAAAATGTTGCATTAACTGCTATGTTAACCTTGCCTTCTCTCCTTAGACTTTAAAGCCCTGTCTTATCAGAACCTATCAGTCACTGCCATACACCCAATGATAACCTTCCCAACTGCCTGTGGCACAAAATTTCATAAATTCGCCACTCCTTGGCTAAATAAATTTTTCTGTATCTCTGATCTAAATTGACGACCTTCAATCCTAAAGTTATCCCCTATTGTCCTCGACTCTTTCACCATGGGAAGCAACCTTTCTACATCTATTCTGCCCGTGCATTTCAACATACAATATGCTTCAATGAGATTGCCCTCATTCTCCTAAATTCCAATGAGTACAGACCTAGAAACATTATACATCCCTCATATGATAACCTTTTCATTCCTGAAATCATCCTTGTGAGTCTCCCCGAATTCTCCCTAGCATTAGCAGACTGCTCACTCCTTTCTTTGGCTTGGCTTCGCGGACGAAGATTTATGGAGGGGGTAAAAAAAGTCCACGTCAGCTGCAGGCTCGTTTGTGGCTGACCAGTCCGATGCGGGACAGGCAGACACGATTGCAGCGGTTGCAAGGGAAAATTGGTTGGTTGGGGTTGGGTGTTGGGTTTTTCCTCCTTTGCCTTTTGTCAGTGAGGTGGGCTCTGCGGTCTTCTTCAAAGGAGGCTGCTGCCCGCCAAACTGTGAGGCGCCAAGATGCACGGTTTGAGGCGTTATCAGCCCACTGGCGGTGGTCAATGTGGCAGGCACCAAGAGATTTCTTTAGGCAGTCCTTGTACCTTTTCTTTGGTGCACCTCTGTCACGGTGGCCAGTGGAGAGCTCGCCATATAATACGATCTTGGGAAGGCGATGGTCCTCCATTCTGGAGACGTGACCCATCCAGCGCAGCTGGATCTTCAGCAGCGTGGACTCGATGCTGTCGACCTCTGCCAACTCGAGTACCTCGACGTTAGGGGTGTGAGCGCTCCAATGGATGTTGAGGATGGAGCGGAGACAACGCTGGTGGAAGCGTTCTAGGAGCCGTAGGTGGTGCCGGTAGAGGACCCATGATTCGGAGCCGAACAGGAGTGTGGGTATGACAACGGCTCTGTATACGCTTATCTTTGTGAGGTTTTTCAGTTGGTTGTTTTTCCAGACTCTTTTGTGTAGTCTTCCAAAGGTGCTATTTGCCTTGGCGAGTCTGTTGTCTATCTCATTGTCGATCCTTGCATCTGATGAAATGGTGCAGCCGAGATAGGTAAACTGGTTGACCGTTTTGAGTTTTGTGTGCCCGATGGAGATGTGGGGGGGCTGGTAGTCATGGTGGGGAGCTGGCTGATGGAGGACCTCAGTTTTCTTCAGGCTGACTTCCAGGCCAAACATTTTGGCAGTTTCCGCAAAGCAGGACGTCAAGCGCTGAAGAGATGGCTCTGAATGGGCAACTAAAGCGGCATCATCTGCAAAGAGTAGTTCACGGACAAGTTTCTCTTGTGTCTTGGTGTGAGCTTGCAGGCGCCTCAGATTGAAGAGACTGCCATCCGTGCGGTACCGGATGTAAACAGCGTCTTCATTGTTGGGATCTTTCAAGACTGCTCACTATACTCTAAGATATTGTATCAAAATATTATGTGCTCATATTTCATTTAGAAAGGGTTAATACAGGCTGCAAACATTCACAATTGCGGTGAGACTGGATGGCACCATCAAGTACAAACTATAAACAAAGTTAATGCACTGAAAGAAGAGAAGGAACAATGGTGTTTATCCAGGAAAACAGGTGGAATCCTTACAGAGAGTTGTATGAGTGGGCTATTTAAAGAAACAGGATTTTTGTTGAAGGACCAGCCAATCTGATAAACACAGAGGTGGAGTGATTCTGTATGAAATGGACAATTTGGATGATTCTCCTCATCAGAGGAATTAATGAACCACTGTGACCAATGGAACAGTCACTTCGTTTGACCTGTATCTGGGTAAAGGTAGCAGGTGGATTCCTGCATTGTGACGGTCATTTTTACTAACCAGTGCTTGGGTTTTGGAACCATCATGGAAGTCACACATTTCCTTTCCCCTATTCAAGGAAAAGGAGAGTTGTGACAACAATTGTATGAAAGGAGATTTCTCTGGAAGAAACTCAACCATGATTCGTGAGTTTTCAGAAGATCAGTCACTCATTCTGTCCCATTGTCTTTACGATTACTTCTGTACATCAGTTTAAAAGTCTGCATTACAACTATGCACTTTGAAGACTGAAATTTGGAATGACTTTCCAGAATTGTGCCGCAGATGTAATGGTTTGGGTATTTCGCATGCACGCACGCATGCACGCACGCACGCACGCACGCACGCACGCACGCACGCACGCACGCACGCACGCGTAAACAGCTGGGATTAAGTTTAGCTAAGTTGTTATATTATTACTTGTTATAATATATATATATATATATATATATATATAATTTTAAAAGAAAAACAATAACCACCTCTTGGTGAATTTCGATTGCTGCTGGTCTGCGACAGAACACACGCATAAAGATGCTTGAACAAAGCACCTGGGATGGAATATGTGATAACTTGAACCATGTGAACACGCATTTGTTTTGTGAAAAAAGTCAGTGAGATGGAGGACAAGGGGAATATCTTTTTTTCCTTTATCTGCTTTTTCATTCCAGGCCTCACTGCTGGTGACAGCTCCATAATGAATGATCCTGCAAGATCAAATTTGTCAGAAAATTTCCTTTTACTAAATATGTCTGCTTCATAAATCACATTTTTTTTCAAGCTGGCAAAACATCTACTGAGCCTCCCCTTGCTTTTTACGTCCATCATTAACAAAACTAAATGATACTGGAATCCTAATTCATGACCCATAAAGTAATGGTTTTTTTTTGTGTCACATGTGAGTTGTGTTGATTTGTCCTTTTGTAATTCTATAGCAATCTTGGACTAATGCCCATTCCTCAAGTCTGGAGAAATTATATTTCACTAGAGAAGCTTTGATAATACCAGTCACAAATATATTTCTTTTTGCTTAATGTTTAACTCACTTTTCAGATCATACAGACATATTTCCTGGAAGCATCTATGGTTTTGACATTCCTCCTTGATATTCATCCCTGATTACACAGACAGCGAAGATTTTGCTTCCTGAACACTTCTGGGGGTATTCCATTGATTTTGGGCTGCTGATTGTAAAATTCACCTTAAAATTTCCTATCACATACCTATTTTTGTATTTCCTGTCTTTTTTTTTTAAGTCTATTTCAAGCATACAAAACCATGGAAGTGCAATATGCCATTAAAAATTCATTTTCTCAGATTTCAGAATACATACATGACATCACATACAACCCTGAGATTCTTTTTTCCTTTGGTCGAGGCAGAATTACCACTTAAAGTGTACACATGTAAACAAATAAATAACTGTAAACAGATAATGAATGTAAACAAACTGTGCAATACAGAGAGAATTAAAAAAATCAATAAAGGGCACAAGTAAGAGTCCTTAAATGAATCACCGATTGAGTTGTTTGTTGAGGAGTCTAATGGCGGAGGGGTAGCAGCTGTTACTGAATCTGGTGAAGTGAGTCTTGTGGCATTTATGTCTTTTTCCAGATGGTAGCAGCAAAGACAGAGCCTGTGCTGGGTGGTGTGGATCCTTGATTGCAGCTCCGATAGCAGCCTTCCTTCCAGATGTTCTCGATGGTGGGAAAGATTTTGCCTGTGATGTCCTGAGCTGTGATGTCCACTACCTCTTGGATGGCTTTATGCTCAGGGGTATTGGTTTCCCCATACCAGACTTTGATGCAGCTGGTCAGCACACTTTCCACCACACATCTGTAGAAATTTGCCAGGGTTTCTGATGTCATACCAAATCTCTGCAAACTCCTGAGGAAGTAGAGGTGCTGACGTGCTTTCTTCATGAGGCCATTTGTGTGTTGGGTCCAGCAAAGATTCTCTGAGATAGTAATTCCTAAGAACTTAAATTTTCTCACCCTCTCTCCCTCTGATCCCCCAATGATCACTGGATTGTAAACCTCTGGTTTTCCCTTCCTGAAGTCAACAATCAGCTCCTTAGTTTTGGTGACAATGGTGTTGTAGCTGCACCATTCAGCCAAGATTTCACTTTCCATCCTGTATGCTGACCCACCCCTTTGCTTTATACAACCCACTACTGTGTACCATCAGCAAATCTATAGATGGTGCTATTGACGTACCAAACTACATAGTCATATCTGTAAAGTGAGTAGAGCAGGGTGCTAAGAGTGCAGACCCATACTGATAGAGATTGTGGAAGGAGATGTTCTTCCCAGTCCTTACTGATTCTGGTCTGAAGGTGAGGAAATCCATGATCCAATTATGCACTGGGCTGTTGAGTCCCACGTTTTGGAGTTTGGAGATCAGTTTTGATGGGATAATGGTGTTAAATGCCAAACTGTAGTTGATAAAGAGCATCCTGATGAATACATCTTTGCTGTCCTGGTTTTCCGGGCTTTTTGTAGCACCAGTGAGATAGCATCCGCAGTAGACTTGTTGCTATGTTAGGTGATCTAGGACAGATCCATGTTGCTAAGACAGGAGCTGATCTGCTTCGTCACCAGCCTTTCAAAACACTTCATCACTGTTGATGTAAGTGCTACTGGTTGATAATCATCAAGGCAGGTTACTACATTCTTCTTGGGCACCAGTATGATTGATGTCTGTTTGAAACAGATGGGTACCATGCCCTGCCAGAGTGTGATGTTGGAGATATCTGTGAATACATTGGTAAGTTGGTCAGCACAGATTTTTAATAATAAACTGGGTACTTCTCTGTACCGGATGCTTTTCTCGGATTCACTCTACTGAAGGCAGCTCACATGCCATCCTCAGATACAGACAGGATAGGATTATCAGGGGATGTAGGAGTGCAGAGGGGTGGCTCTTCCCTAACACTGTCAAATTGAGTGTAAAAGGCATTGAGTTCCTCTTTGAGTGAAGCTTTGTCATTTGCTACTGCACTGGACTTGGATTTGTAGCAGGTTATGTAATTTAGAGCCTGCCACAGCTGTCAGATGTCCTTTGTTGTTTCCATTTTCATCTGGAATCTCTACTTTGCCAAGAGATGGCATTTGATAGGTCATACCTGCTCCTTCTGTATTCATCTGGATCTCCAAACTTAAATGCCTGTGATCTGCCTCACACATGTTCCGGATTTCATTGTTCATCCAGGGTTTCTGGTTGGGGAATGATTTGGTGGGGCACACTTGTCCACAGGTGTTCTGACGAAGTCTGTGACAGCTCTTGTGCAATTGTTCAGATCCTCGGCTCAGCCCTTGAATACTGCCCAATCTACTGACTTGAAATTGCACTTGGGCTTCTTCCCTGCTGATCTTGGTGCAGTCAGTGACGAACATGGTGAAAGGTTTCACCAGGGCATTGCGTCCAACAAACTCCAACTAACAGCAATAAAATGCAGTTTTCACCAAAACAGTGGTGCCTTCTGCGCAGTTCTGCCTGTTCTGTTCCATGCTGAGCATCAAACACTTTTAACCTGAGCACTTTTAACCTGCAGCACCTAGGTAACCCTCCTGGGACTCAGGTGCGATTAGTTGGGCAAAGGTGCTTCCTGTACCTTTTAGGCTGCAGGAGGATCAACCCATTTAATAGCCAACCTGGAGATTTAAGGGGGATTCCGCCCCTGCGATGACGCATTTAATGAAGCACCAAGCACTTACTGGAAGTAGTACTGGAAATGATGAATCGAAGTCCAAATGCCAAATGGGAATGGGAGCAATCTTCAGATGCTGGCTAATCAACTCTGCTGTGCTGCAGTTCAGCAGGACACTGTTGTGACCTCCGCTGTCAGGTGAATGCTGCAGTTATTAGAGGAGCAGCAGGATGTAAACTCTGAGCATTTCAGTAGATGCAGCCCGGTGATGCACACACACACAAGGGCTGACGTCACCAGAACAACCGGGTCAGCCATTTTCGTTTTCAAGTCGCTGGTGGACGCGACCTAGGTAAGTGTAACTGGGTTCCCTGACTACTGCTGAGGTAGGTCAAAGACCCAGATGGATTAGGACCAGGCTGACTGGCAAATTGCCCGATTAATCCCATTTTGCACGACAGTTTGAAAAGGCCTAGTGTTAGCTAAAGGATTAGCATTTTTATGAGTGGTGAAGCTGAAGTGACAAGAATTTACAAATTAGCTTTCAAATATCACCTACAAGTTCTTTGCAGAAACAAAAGCAATCAGCAACTTTGGTATTGCAAGATCACAAGATATAGCAGCAGAAATAGGCCAAACAGCCCATCGAGTCTGCTCTGCCATTCTATCATGAGCTGATCCATTCTCCCACTCAGCTACACTCCCTGGCTTTCTCCTTGTAACCCTTGAATACCTGTCAATTTCTGCCTAAATACACCCAATGACCTCGCTTCCACAGCCGATTGTGGCAAAAAGTTCCACAGACTCATGGCCCTCTGGCTAAAGAAATTTCTCTGCATCTCTGTTTTAAATTGGCGCCCTTTTATCCTGAAGTTGTGCCCTCTTGTCCTAGACTCCCTTACAATGGGTATAGAAGTCTTCAGGATGCCAACAGCAATGAAAATAAGTCAACCTCAGTGTAAAGAGTAAAATGAAGTAGACAGCAGAAAGATGAAACAGCAGAGAATGCAGGATCCGACACAGTGGGAGTCATTTTTAGGGATCAAAGGCTGGGGATCGTACAAATTGTTAGTAGGCAACCCCAACCCACCAATTTTCCCTTGCAACCGCTGCAACCGTGTCTGCCTGTCCCGCATCAGACTTGTCAGCCACAAACGAGCCTGCAGCTGACGTGGACTTTACCCCTCCATAAATCTTCATCCGCAAAGCCAAGCCAAAGAAGAAGAAAAGAAGAAAGAAAAAGAATGCAATGCTTAGTGAGGTGGGAATCCAGGCTCTTGCATATAAAGACAAGTGGAAACCAATGGCAACTTTAGGCAGTTGTTCATTCATTTCTTTGATGAACAATAACATTTGTTGCACTGATTAAGATTTTTAGTTTGGTTAAAATGCTTCAATAAAATGCTAAGGCACCAAAATTGGGAATGTTAACACTAGTCACAGTTTGATGATAATCTTAATTCCAATATAACAATGTTGCTGACACTTGAATATATTTGCATAAACTTTCAGCTCTCTTTCATTTTTTACCTTTTTTGAATTTACAAGTGAACATTCAAAATTATATGGAGTAAAGCTCAGAAGTCTGCAGACACTGTGATTGAAGTAGAAGCACAATGCAGGAGAAACTCAGCAGGTCAAACAGCATACTTTATGAAGCAAAGATAAAGACATATGGACCATGTTTTAGGCTTGAGCCCTTCATCAAGGTATGAGCAAAATGTAGGCAGGTGTTCAAACATAATGGTTGTATTAGGTCAAAAATAAAAAGAAGAGCAAGTGACACAATTTCTCCTGATCAAAAGGAATGGCTTCCATGTGCCTGTGATGATAGGGAAGGATTTTAAGACAACAATTTGTGACAAAATGAAATGCAGCATGGAAAAATAGATCAATGGATGACAGGCGTCGTGGATTCATAACAATGAATCTGCATTGACTAACAATTAACTTATTTTGAGAAATAACATAAAGTTGATTAGGGTTGTGTGGTTGATGTATGTGTGGAATTTCAAATTCCAACAACAAACTCACACTCTATGTCACCAAAACCAAGAAGCTGATCGTTGACTTCAGGAAGGGAAAACCAGAGATGAACGATCCAATGATCATTAGGACATCAGAGGTGGAGTGGGTTTTGAATTTAATAGATGTAAGGAGGAGGATTCATCCTAGAGAGAAAGATTATTTACTTTATTCAAGTAGGCATGATTCTTACTCTAGAATTGATCTATTTTTAAGTTCAGCATCAATTCATGCTAAGATTCTTAAAGCTGATTATAAAGGAAGGATCTTATCTGATCATTCACCTGTATTAATAATGATTGAAATGCCTGACAAAGAGAAAACAATTTATAGATGGAGATTGAATTCATTATTATTGAAAAGAAAAGATTTTTGTGAGTTTGTAAGAACACAAATTCAAACATTTTGTGATATAAATTTGAATGTGGTAAATTATAAGTTTATTATATGGGATGCTTTGAAAGTGTATTTAAGAGGTCAAATTATAAGCTAAAATTTAAAAGGATTATATGAGAGAATCTGATCACTTAGAAAAAAGTAACAGTTTTGGAAAAGAATCTTCAAAAACAGGGTTCTGAAGATAAGTGTAGGCAATTAATTTTTAATTTAAAAAAATCAGGATACACATTACAAACTTCGAACAGAGAAAGCAATTTCAAGAACAAAACAGATATGAATTCGGTGAAACATCACATAAACTACTTGCTTGGCAAATAAAAACAGAGAAAATTTTGAGAATAATGCAATTAAAAAGGATACTAGTGTTATTACTTATAAGCCTTGAGAAATAAATTAATCTTTGAAGAATTTTTATTTGAAATTTTATAGGTTGGAATTTTTAAGACAAAGATAAAAAAACAGATAATTTTGTCTAGATTAGGTTTGGAAGAGGAAACTGAATTGAATGCTCCCTTTATTCAGTTAGAGGTGAGGGAGGCTCTGAGTTCATTACAGAGTAATAAATCTCCAGGAGAGGATGGATTCCTGTCTGAATTTAAGGATTTATTAATTCCTATCTTAATGGAATAATTAGAACAGGCCTAGGAAACCTATATTCTCCCAGATCCATTTTTGATGGCCATAATTACAGTGATACCTAAAAAAAGACCCTTTAAAGTCTTCATCTTATAACCATATAACAATTACAGAACAGAAACAGGCGATCTCGGCCCCTCTAGTCTGCACCAATTTAAGTGATCTCCTCTAGTCCCACCTACCTGCTCCCTGTCCATAACCCTCCAATCCCCTCACATCCATGCACATCCAACTTTTTCTTAAAATTGACCCTGCTGCAACCACCTCTTACGGAATGTCATTCCACACAGCCACTACTCTCTGTGAAGAACCTCCTTCTCATGTTACTTCTAAACTTTTGCCCCCTAACCCTTAACTTATGACCACTCATTTCAGTCTCTCTTACCCTCAAGGGGAAGAGCCTATTCACATCTACTCCATCTATCCCCTTCATAATTTTAAATACCTCTATCAAATCCCCCTCAACCTTCTATGCTCCAATGAATAAAGACCCAGTCTACTCATTATTTCTTTATATTCTAGATACTGCAATCCAGGCAACATTTTACTAAATCTTCTCTGCACCCTCTGTATCTTACTGATATCCTTCCTATAATTTGGGGACCAGAACTACACACAGTATTCCAAATTTGGCCTCACCAATGCCTTGAGCAGTCTCAACAGGACTACCCAACTCCTATATTCTATGCTTTGATTTATAAAGGCCAGCATACCAATAGCCATCTTTACCACTCTATCCATATGAGATTCCTCTTTCAAAGAACAATGAACCATTATTCCAAGATCTCTCTGTTCCTCAATTCCCTCTCCTTCGCTGCATATGTCCTGTTTTGATTATTCTTCCCAAAATGAGGCACTTCACACTTATCAATATTAAACTCCATCTGCCACCTTTCAGCCTGCTCTTCTAAGCAGTGAAAATCCTTCTGCAGTCTCTTCAGTATCCATATCTCACCCATTTTTGTATCATCCGCATATTTATTAACCCAATTTACCATTCCATCATCCAAATCATTAATGTAAATGACAAACAACAAGGGACACAACACCAATCCCTGAGGCACACTGCTCATCACTGGCCTCCATTCTGACAGACAGTTATCCACCATGACTCTCTAGCATCTACCTTCTAGCCACCGTTGAACCCATCTGACTATCTCAACATTAATTCCTTGTGCCTGAATCTTCCTTCCCAGCCTTCCATATGGAACCTTATCGAAGGCCTTACTGAAATCCATATAGACAACATCTACTGCTCTATCCTCATCAACCTTCCTAGTCACCTCCTCAAAAAACTCAACAAGATTTGTCAAACATGACCTTCCCCACACAAACCCATGTTGGGAGTCCCTGATCAGTCACTGCCTCTCTAGATACTTATACATATTACCTCTAAGAATACTTTCCATTAGTTTACCAACAACTGATGTGAAATTTACTGGCCTATAATTGCTGGGCCTACACCTGGAGCCCTTTTTAAACAGAGGAACCATGTTTGTGACATGCCAATCCTGCAGCAGCATGTTCCCCTCTAGTGACTCTGACAAAAAAATCACTGTCAGAGCCTCCGCTATTTCCTCCCTGACTTCCCTCAAGGTCCTGGGGAAAATCCTGTTGGGACCCAGAGACTTATCCATCTTTGTATGCCTCAAAAAATTCAATACCCTCTCTTTCCTAATCCCTACATTTTGCATAATCACCCCTTTTGCTTCTCTTATCCTACATAATTCCATATATTTTTCCCAAGTGAATACTGAAGAACTTGCTCAATATCTCCGCCATCTCATTTGGCTCAGCACACAGTTGTCCACTCTGGTTTTCTAAGGGACCAATTTTATCCTTCACTTTCCTTTTGCTATTTACATATTTGTAAAAACCCTTCGGATTTATTTTCACCCTTTTTGTTATAGCCACCTCGTACCTTTTTTGCTTTTCTAATTTATTTCTTAAGCTTCTTTTTACAATCCATGCATTTTCCAAGCATTCATCTATACCTTCTTTCTTGTACTTAAATATAGGCCTCCCTTTTATTTCGAACCAACTTTCTAATCTCCCTTGAAAACCATGGCTCTCGCGAACTTTTGGCTCTCCATTTTATCCTAACAGGAACATAAAGATTCTGCACCCTCAAAATCTCACCTTTAAATGACCTCCAATTCTCCTCTACCTCCGTCCCATAAAACAAATCAGCCCAAACCACTCCTTGAAAATCCCTTCTCATTTCATCATATCTGTCCTTCCCCCACTCAAAAACCTTAATTTGTTGACCAGACCTATCCATTTCCATAATTAGATTGAAACTAATGGTGCCATGATCACTGGATCCAAAGTGCTCCCCAACGCACACCTCTGTCACCTGCCCTATCTCATTCCCCAACAGTAGAATGACTAAATTGCTATATAAATTAATAAAGATTTTATAAAAAAAGAGACAGTCATCTGAAAATGTGGCCAAATTACTTAGTGTAATCAATTTAGTGCAAAAAAAGCAGAAATTTGAGTGTTGGAGTGGCTCTAGATTCAGAAAAAGCATTTGATAGACTGGAATGGGACTTTTTGTTTGTGTTGGATAATTTGGATTTAAATCAACCTTTGTAAACTGGATTAGGGCATTATATAATAATCCTAAATCTAAAGTAATGACTAATGGATAAATATCTGCACCATTTTAGTTGATGTCGTCAAGTAGACAAGGATATCCCTTATCTCCAGCTTTGTTTATTTTAGCTATAGAACCACTCACAGAAGCAATTCAGAGTGATCTGGAAATTAAGGGATTTAGAGTTTGTCAAGAAGAGTATAAAATTAGTTTATTGATAGATGATGTTTTGATATATTTGACTGAACCTGAGAGTTCTTTACAAAAACTCTATGTTAAATTGGAAGAATATGGGAAAATTTTGGGTTACAAAATAAACTGGAATAAAAGTGAAATTATGCCAACAACAGAAGGAGACTAAACTCATTGCCAAATCGATACCCAGTTTTAATGGCCAAAATGGCATTAAATATTTAGGGATTTGTACAGATAATAATTTGAAGAATTTATACAAAATGAATTATTTATCATTACTTAAAAAGGTTTTGCAAGATATTTTTTTTTAAAAAAGGATCAATTTAGCTATAACTTTAATGGGAAGGGTTAATTGTATAAAAATGAATATATTTCAAAATAAACAATATCTTTTTCAAACATTACTTACTTTAATACCTCAATTTTTAAAATCAAGAATAGAATAAATATGTAAGGAAATTCCTCTGGAAAGGTAAAAATCAAGAGTTTCCATAGAAACATTTTCATGGAAATATGAATTGGGAGGCTTAGAACTTCCTAATTTCAAAAATAATTATTGAGTGGCACTAATGAAATTTCTTACCTCTTTTTATGAAAGAGAAGAAAAACCATCATGGATTAAAATAGAACAAATAAAATAGTACAGACGACATTTTCCTTAATCTAATATATGCTAATTTCAAAGTATCATCTACTAAAAGCACAAGCTACGATATTCTGAATTTCAATCCCTTTCATCCAATAAATCCAACTCTGTGACTGCTGCTTTATGTAACTTTAATTTATTGATAAAATGGATGAACATTTTGCATAACTTCACATTAAGACTTTCATAACAATGGATAACAAAGCATTTACTCTATAATGATAGACATAAAATGTATATAAAGAAGGTTTTAAAGCGATAAACAAACATATAGCTAAGCAAATTTAAAGAGAAACATAATTCAAAGAAACATCTTTCATGATTATGCCTTCTACATCCTAAAGAATAAGCAAGTAATTAGTCTGCATGGATATTATGACATATTACATCATGGTCGCTATGGTAACACTGCAAACAATAGTCTCTTAAGGAGATAAGTACACAATTAACAGAATGAAAAAGCACAAGGTTTTAATCTTTACAAATGGGAGGGAGAAAAGCAGAAGAATTTATATATAAATAGGATGCAAAATTGATGGATGGTGAAAAAGAAACACCATGTTGGAGCACTTGATTAATATATGGAATGATGAAATTGGTGCAAGAGGACGTATATTGCTCAAAATGCCCTTGACTAAAAATTCTCATATCTTTTTAAAAAGATAAATTTTTAAACACTTGGTTTCATAAAGGGATTATGAATGTTGAAGATTGTTATGAAAGAGGTAAATTAATGATATTTGAACAATTGAGAAATAAATACGGAATAACCCAAAATACTCTTTTTTGTTATTTTCAACTGAGAGAATATTTGAGGGACAGGTTAGGACAAACCATGTTGTTACCTGGTTGTAGTGAAGTAGAAATTCTTATTAGGAGGGGAATTGTTAAAACATTTACTTCTACAATATATTCTTTACTATCAATGGGAACACCTAAACGTGGAGTTCATAAATCTAGTCAGAGGTGGGAACTAGATTTAAATATTGCAATTGATGAGCAAAAATGGGTAGATCTTGCAGAGATTGTATGACTAATTGATCCTTTCTGAATCCTTTTCAACATTTTTTTGTGTGTATAGAGGAGTGGAATTAACCACAAAATAATTGTTTAACCTCTGAAACATGGTAGCCCAGCTTTTGTTTTTGTATTTTTGATTTGTTTCTTAGTTAGGGGGATATTTTTGTAATAACATTTTCATGCTTGGCCTTTAAGAGATTGGGAGGCTCAATTTACATATGTTGCTCGATGTCTGTTTTTAAATATCTTAACTGCTGTTAATGCAATCCTGATCTCTTTGTAACATTCTTATGTTTATAAATCTGAAATTTAATAAAAAGATTGAAAAAGAAAGAAGTGTTCTCAATCTTGCGAAGTTTTGTTGCTAAATGTAAGGATAAAATATGCCCAGTGACCCTACGGTCAGAAACAAAGTTAAAGATGATTAACAAAGTAACATGAAGAGAATTTGTTTCTGAGAGCAAAGGATGTGATATGGTGCACTACCTGAAAGGGTCAAATGAACAGATTTAATTAATAATTTTCAAATAAATATTTTCAGGCATAACATTTGCAGAACAATATTCTAGCGTAGGCACCCATGAGCTAAATGGCCTCCTTCAACTGTGTCCTGCTCTATTTTTCCAGGCAAAGTTTCTGTGGCTAATTATGATGACTGAACATCTTTGTTCATCTGGTTTAAAGATTACATTGGACAACCTGGATATGCACAAATAATATCATAATGACTTGTTTAAAGCAACAAATCTGCCTATTTGCCTAATTCCAGAAGGATTTGTTCATTGTTAACAATATGTGTAAAATATTTGGATTCCCAAGCAAACTTAAATCTGCTTTGCGCTTGACATCCTCAAAAAGTAAACAAGGTGAGCTAAAAGATTTTCCGCTGAAACCTACAAGATTATTTTGGCCTAATTTACTTTTTTATAATGGAAAATTAATGTGCGACAAATTGCTAAACTCATAAATTCACTGCTTTAAGCAAAATAACAAGTTTGATTATTTTCCCTGTCATAATTGGTATAACTCTGATGGTATATGTCATGGCAGATAATTTTGGTGAATCCTTAAGTTGAGCATTTGTGGATAGATTCAGGTGTAGCTTAAAAATTGAACAGATTTGTTAACATACAGTGCCTATATCTGAACTGGCTTGGAAAATTGCAAATTCAATGGAAATCACGTGAAAAATGCCAAGAAAATTCATCTAACTCCTGGAACAATAATTTGTAAATGGTAGGCAATAATAGAACCTCCATTCCCCCAGTGAACTTGGCATTGTGTGGGTGCAAGTGCCATAAATTCACACTTTTGGTACAATGGGAATAATTTGTCACATACCTCTTCCTTTCAGGTGGCAGTATTTAATTTTAATTTAGAGATACATCATGGTAACTGGCCCTTTTGGCCCACACTACTCAAATACACCCATGTGACTGATCAACTCACTAACCCCTTACTTCTTCGGTCCTTATGCTGCATAAATCAGAGGCAAGGAAATATTGCATCATCATGTACCGAGTTCAAGGGGATCAGTGGAAGGTTTATAACTAAGAAAACTCTGAAGGGGTATCTATATAGCCCTGATGCAGCAACAGACAGGATAGAACTAAATATTTGTTGTATTTGTGCCTCAAGTGCAAATCTAGGAAAATCAACAATCAACAGCAGTATAGATTGAACACAGTGGCAAACTTCAACGACAGCAAGTTCAGACATTTTCTTTTGACCTCAAGAAAAATATGCTGGAGGAACTCAGCTGGTCTCCCAATGTCTGAAGGGGATTTCAGGCCTGACCCCTTCTTCAAGGTGTGAGTAAAAAAGCAGTCAGGCATCTAGATTAAAGACTGGAGAAAGAAAGTGGGAGAATGAGAGGGGGAGGAAGTCTGGACCAACAGACAAAGGGTGTTAATTAGATATGACAAGAGAAAAAGGTGAGAAGTACTTTTGGCTCTGTGAAAGGAGATGGAGGGAAAAGGGAAGGGAGAGAGTGTAACGGTGCTACGGTGGCACTACAACTCCCAGGAGACATCGAACCAGCCATGTTGCATGATGACGTCAGGGCGTGTCGATCACGTGATTCTGGCTGTTAAAAGGTTGCACGGGTTATGAAGAGTAAATCTGTTTGATTTACTCTAGAAACGCCTTGTGTGGTTATTTTGTCATGTCCACTGTGATTCCTGTGGCCATGAGAAAAGCAGAACTAGAGGAAAGGACACAGGGGAATGAAGATGGGGGTGATTTTAACAGAAAGCAGAGAAGTTGATATTAATGACATCTGGTTGAAGGTTACCCAGACAGGAGACGAGATGTTGTTCCTCAATTTTGCATGTGGTCTCAATCTGGCAGTGCATGAGACCATGGAGAGGAGAACTTTGAAGAAGGGCTCAGGACGAAACACCGGTTCCTCCAGCATTTCTGTGTTTTGACTACAATCACAGTGTCTGTAGACTTTTTGGTTTCACCCCTTTGAGTTAGAGACAATCTTAAAAAAAAAACAATGTTTTACAGCACTGAAATTGGCCTTTTAGCCCAACAGTCATGCCAATCAAGCTAGTTAAAGGTGAAAGTTCCATTATTTTCATGTAATACTACATTGTAAGAATGTAACATACATTAAATTCTTTAACTTTTGTCTACTGTAAGGCAGACAGAGTGTTGCCACTTTATCCAGTGCCCCTCACAGAAACCTGAGGTCAGATGGCTAATCTGTTCAGCCTGCCTTAAATAAAGGTGCCACAGTTAGGGTAGCAATTAGCATAATGCTGTTATAGCACCAGTAACCCAGGTTTGTGTCCGGTGCTGTCTGTAAGGAGTTTGTACATTCTCCCTTTGTCTGTGTGGGGTTTCCCTGGGTACTCTGGTTTCCTCCCTCCCGCAAAAACGTGTGGGGGTTGTAGGTTAATTGGGTATAATGGAGTGGCATGGGCTCATAGGCCAGAAGGAACTGCTACTGTGCTGTATGTCTAAATTTAAATTTTAAATCCACAACATTAGCCACCCTCTAATCACCCATCATTTTATCTGTGGCTAATAATGATACAAACCACAGACACTACCTTACTTCCTAATTTTTTTGCATTAATTTATATATTTTAAAAATCTAATTCTATAGCATGGATGGCCAAATTATGCCCCAGGCCAACTGTGGCCCACTGCCCAGTTTTAAGTGGCTCAGGGTGAATTTAAAAAAACAAAATGGAATAAGGCCTGTTAGAACATAGTTTCAACAATACATTCTATACTTGATGACTTCTTATTTTCAACTCTAGATGTCATTGTCATTTTGAATAACTACTAGACCGATTGTTGAAATGTTATTCCTTGATTAAATTTTTTACCTCAGCTAAAAAAAACATTTATCTCCATTGAAAAAAATGTTTATCTCAGTCGATTAAACATGGCGGAAATGAAAAGGTGGAAAATAGCAAGGGAAAGCCAAAAATTTCAGACATGGTGGGAAAATAAATACTTTTTCATAGAAGTGAAGGGGAAAAGTGTTTGTTCTATTTGCAAGGAATCTGTTAACTTCAATAGCTTATCTACAGATTTACACATTGCATCATAACCATTAAGGTGGACACTTGGGCTATGAACTGTATTCACTGAGAGTTATGGAGGAATGTTGGAGACTGCCTTCTCCCTTGATCTTTTCTTCTGTTATTATTTTGCACCCAGATTTTTATTTTGCAATGCTTTTTGAGAAAGAGTTTTGAAGAGTTTATTGTATTCATTTAAATTAAAGTTAAGAGCAGCAGATGCAGAAGTGCCTACTGTAATATGTAAACACATCAATAAACTACTGTAATGTCAACAGTTAAACACTTCCGTAGTGTCATATAGTTATGTTGATAGGAAATGAATTTTCAATAGCACAGGGCTTTTCTGGTCTAAAAACATAATTTCTTTTAGACTGTAACTGGTTAAAAACTGCTGGGCTTAATATTGTTTGACCAGTGACTCCTTATATTTTTCTGTATGTGGCCCACAACCAAAAATTTGGCTAGCCTGTTTTATAACAATATTTGCATTGTTATGCTACTGTAAAACAACTAATTTTGTGATATATTCATGGCAATAAATTCTGATTCTACTATCCCTCCCCTCTATGTCCTGGCAACTACTTCCCAAGATGTTTCCAAATCTTAAGTTTGAAGTTTTTGAATCAAGAACTCTGACTGAATTCCATGTCAATAATGATGTCAAATACAATCCCTGGCTTTATCCTTTTATCGGTTTTACCAAAATGGGTTGACTTCAAGGATTGGCTTGCAAGGCCATTGCAGAGGCGGTTAAAAATCAACCACATTTCTGCACCTGCAGGCAGACTCAAACAGGTAAAAATGTAAGTTTTTCTCATCTGAAGGATAATGGGATTTTTTTACAACAGTTATTTTTATTGGCCTTGTGACAATTTCTTAAACAAATTAAGGAATGGCAAAACATGAATTTACATCTTGGGATTGCTAGTTTAAGGATTTGAGTTACTCATCTGGTAACTTAAACAGAGAGATGCTCCAAGGATACTGGAGAAATATGCAATGGGATTTATTGAAGTATGAAAGTAGAAATAATCATTAAAGAGGAGACATCTGAGTTGAGTTAGAATTTGACAAAGAAGCAACCACAATGCCAGAAGCCCAAAACACAATTAAAGATTTCAAGCTCTAAGAAGACCTACTAATAAACTGATTTTCCAGCTGTTGTGTCGATATGTAAAAGCCCTTCAAACAATGTTATGTTTATATAGATCAATGTTGGATGAGTCAACTATGCACCATAATGATGTAATTGTCCAAATGACACAAGTACATAAAATAGATGTTGTTACCTTGCAACAGAAGCCATTAGCACATGTTCTGAAAAGTCCCTCATCTCCTCAAGAAGAAGGTGAATGCAATTTTGGAATTCATTTTCGAGAGGAATAGCACATAAGAGGATGGATGTAATGTTGACACTCTATGGGGCACTGGTGAGATCTCACTTGTGTACAGTTTTGGTGCCTTATTTGAGAAAGGATCTGCTGGTGTTGGGGAGGGTTCAGAGAAGACTTACGAAGATTTATGAGAATGATACCAGGATTGAAAGTGTTAGTGCATGAGGAACTTTTTTCAGGTCTGGCACTGTACTCGTTGAAGTACAGAAGGATGAGGTGGGGGAGGTATTCATAGAGGCATTATGAATGCTGAAAGGCCTAGATAGTGTTGATGTGGCAAGGTTGTTTCAAATGGTAAGTGAGTCTAGGACGAGAGGGACAACTTCAGGATAACAGGGTGTCAATTTAAAACAGAAGTGCAGAAATATTTCTTTAGCCAGAGGGTCATGAATCTTTGGAACTTGTTGTTACAGGTGGCTGTGGAAGCGAGGTCGTTGGGTGTATTTAAGGCAGAGATTGACAGGTATTTGATTAGCCAGGGTCCCCAGGTGTTGCGGGGAGAAAGCCAGGAAGTGGGGCTGAGTGGGAGGATGGATCAGCTCATGATAGAATGGTGGAGCAGACTCGATGGGCTGATTAGTCTACTTCTGGTCCTATACCTTTTAAATTTGTGAACTCAATACAGTACTTTTGCATATCAGCACTACTTTGCAATAATCCACAATTGCATTGCTAAAAAATACACCTCGAATGTATTTGATGTATTGCACTAACATTAAATTTGAATGCGTTTCAGAGAGACTTGGGCCAAATACAAGATGTCAGTCTTGTTCCATTAAGATTTAGAGTCTGTTGACTTTGCAGGATTTTTAGAGCTCCACAGCCAGCAGACAGGAAGGTTTATGTTACATTACTGGCAGAAGGAAGCAGCAAAAACAGTTACATTTGATTGGTTTAAGTGCAATAATGGTGATCTATGGACCTTGCTTAGCCTCAGTTACCCTTTGTTGATCTACCAAGTAACTGTTCACATCTAGACTAACAGTTTCAATAAAGCATTACATAATTTCAATAGATTTGGAAAAAAATGACTGATAATGTGCTCCGGACTGATATGCCTGATAATGATATTGTTCATTGAATGTCTGTGAAGGCTCCACATCATTTGATTCTGATTTAAACAGTGAGGAATATCTTTTCTGATGTAACACATTTACTGCCATGTCTTATTTGTTATTATATTGCATAGGACATAGAAATCTACAGCACAGTACAGGCACTTCGGCCCACAGTGTTGTGCCTACAACTGTCTAGAATTTCCCAGCTTCATAAGCCTCCATTTTTTTTTCAGTTCCATGTACCTATCTAATAGGATCTTCAAAGATACTATTGTACCTGCCTCCACCACCATTGTTGGCTATGAGCTCCAAACACCATGATTCTCTGTGGAAGTTTTTGAAATTCCAGTATCAGTCAGGTCAATCAAGAAGCGCACCTTAGGAAAGTGGGGACCATTAATGGTCCTACTAATATGCTCAGACATGGAAATTCTAACTTGAAAGGGGAATGCAACCAAATTTATCTTTAAATTTGATCCATGATCAAAGTCCAAAATCTGGACTGCATAGATTGAGGGAGAAATGGGAATCAGATTTGGGCATTGTGATCGATCCAAAATGCTGGTCAGATCTATATGTAGATAATATGACTACCTTAATTAATTCTAGATATAGACAAATTAATTATAATTTTTTGCACTAATTATATTTCACACCTCAAAAGATGCATAAAAATAAACCAGAATTTTCTGCTAGGTGTTTTAGATTTGGTTTCGATGTTGGTACCTTTTTACATTCCAACTGGTTATGCATGAAATTAAGATGCTTTTGGATAGAATTGGGAGAAGTTTTGACAAAAATTTGGGGGGGCGGGGAACTTCCCTTTGGACCAGGAATTGTTTCTTCTGGGGAATTTAGCAGTTATAAAAGTTAACTTCTCCAGAGGTAAACCTAAATTTATTAAAATTGTGTTGTCAATAGCCAGGAAATGTATAACGGTAACATGGAAATCTGATTCTCTACTTCACATTGATCGTTGGAACATGGATGCGCAAAGTTGTATTCCCTTGAGAAGATTATTTATAGTCTTAGGAATAGATATGGTATGTTCGTCAAAATTTGGTAACCTTATTTAGATTACTTAAATCCCCAGATTGTATAATTTATTTTGAAATTTGTCGATTAGTATACTCCTTATTAGAAATTTAATCCTTTTAAAATGATGTGACTGAGATGTTAAACCTTGCTCCTGTTGCTTTTTCTTTTCTATTCCCTACTGTCTGTCCCCTTTTCTTTCTAATCTGGAGAGGGGGTGATCGGAGTTGAGGGACTCTCCTTTCCTTTTCTTTTCCAGACATATAGAATGTTTTTCTATGATTTTATATTCAATGTATTATTGCTATATAAATTGAGTCCTATATTCTGTATTTTCTTAAAACTTAAATAAAATATTCAATATTAGAAGCACATCTTAGTTTTCCATTTCCACCTTTATCAGCCTTTGCATTCAACCTGTTCACCACAATTGTTCCATTTCTGTGTGTTTTTATATTACAATCACAGCCTATGCAGACTTTCGTGTTACACTCTTTTCTCTGTTCCAATATTTGTTCTGATCAGAATACAATATTGTATAAGTTATTCATTCACAGGATATGAGCATTATTGAGGTATATTCTCTCTTCCTCATTACCCTTGAACTGAGAAGGCAGTTAATAGCCAACCAAATCAATGAGTTCAGTGTCACTTGTATGCCAGAGCATGTAAACATGGCAGATTTTATTCCCTTGATATACCTTTTATTCCAGATTCATTTAATCACTTGAATTTAAATAGCCTTAGTGGGTCTCAAACTCAGTTCTCTTGATGAATAGATGAATATTCTGGATACCTTTTTGATAATTTAACCATTGCACTGCTGAAGGAAATGTGTGAATATTTCTCACATGTTAATTCCAATATCTAGGTGTGTACAAGCACAGGGTGATGAAATCCAGGCTCTTGCTCTGAGGTATGGTATATGATGCTGGCTTCAGTCTTTCTGTTATAAATTTTCTGCCTTTGAAAATACAACATCAGAATTATGTAATGATATAATACAAGAAGAAACTAAGGCCTAGATATTTGCTATCCATCTCCTTGATTGATTCATGATTTTTTTAAAAAATTTGAATGCTTCCTTGATTTCATAGCCTTTAATATATTTTCCTCAACTTTTTTTTAACTAATTCTAATAATAAAACTTTTGTTTGACTTACCTTCAGAAGGTTTACAGAAAAAAACACCCCCTGAACAACCTTTATCCATTTGTTAGTGATATCTTCTACCAGCGGCAGGAATATGTTCTCTGTGCCCATCCTCTCTAGAGGTTTAATCATCTTTCATCCTGCTAATGGCTCACCCTTTAATCTTTTATAATCAAAGGAATGAAAGCCCAGGCAATGAAACCTGTCAACATTACTCAAACTCTTTAATACCAACATCAGGCCCTTATTATGATGCTTTGTATTGTGCCAATTTGGCCAATAAATGATGCTCAATCTCATTTCATTTAAGTTACGGATGAGCAAGTCCTTGAAATAAATCACCTTATACTATAAAAAAAACCAATGAATTAACTCAATTAATTAAAAATGTAAATATTTGGAGTATATTATTATTGTTTATAATTAACACATTCAATTTGCCTATTTTCTATCCTGAACAGTTTGTATATGAAGTTATGAATCTCATCAAAAACGAGAAAGAGTTTATTTATATACTGTTATGAGCCCAGGGGACCCCAAAACCCAACAACGATAGATATTCACCAAGACAAATGGTTACTTAAACAAAAGTTGTTTTTAATTATCTTTAAACATGAAAATAGAATACTTAATCTAACTTAATCTAACTTAACCCCCTTCTAATTCTAAGCGCATGTGTATGTAATGTGTGTGTAAATTTAGAAAAGTTATTTGGTTCACAGACCAATCTCACTTCTCATTCCTCCAAGTTCACTGGTTGCAGGCAATTCTTATACTGTGCACAGAATTTAACATGTATAAAGTTCACCAGTCTTTGGTGCTCGAAAGGTAAATGTTTACCACTCAGGAAGGTTCTTGTCAGTTTTCAGAGAGAGATTTGTTATTCAAGGACATCCACAACTGATGTACTTCCACCAACCACTCTAGTGTCTTTTTGGCAAAACTTTCCCCTTCAGGGTTCTCCAGCTGATAACTTCTTTCTTTCAGGTTACCACAGAGTTTCTTTTTGTTTCACTTTTACTCCGTGAAACAATAGACAGCCAGTCCTCTCCTCTTGTATGAACCACAGGGGCTTTGACTAGGCCATCTTCCAAAATGGGGGGGTTCTTTCCAGTTTGTCCTGTTCCAGTTCCAGCTGCATTTGCTGGCTGTAACACTGAACAAGTGATCTCTGTCTGTCTGTCTGTCTGTCTGTCTGTCTCTGTCTCTGTGTCTCTCAGAGAGAGAAAAGCCTGTCTGACTCTCTCTGCTTACAAAACCACATGATCCTCTTACAACAGAAAGCTCTCCTTCCAGATAGCAGCGGTGCCAAATTGCTCTTTTATCTGTTGCCTTTTGCAAACAACAATCCATTAGTGAAGTCTCTTGAGCACTCTTCAAAGCTCTTGCAAAAGCTGTTGAGGACCCGATATGTTTAGCATTAGCAGAGCTCCAGTATTTCAAATAAGATCTGTTTTAAAGTGTTTGTATGTAACCTACTCTAACAAATCTTTCCCATTTTTATCTCCCAAAAACATATCTATATACTCTATATACTCTGTCACAATAGCACATTTAAAACAACTCACGTTGACCAAAGTGCTGTACAGATCATAATTACATCTCAACTTATGCAGCTATTTAAAGTGCAGTGTAAAATGGGTACTGGAAATTCAGAATTGTACATAGAAAATGCTAACAATCAACAATCTCCTCAAAACACTTGTGAATAAAAATTCAACTTTAACCTGGATTTAAAAGAGTTGATGGAGGGAGGAATGTTGTGCAACAGTTTGGGGGCTGCAATAGTGAAGGCATGATCTTTCCTGAGTGTGATTTGAGTGCGGAACAAATGAACACCCTAAATTGGCTGATCTGAAGGGTCTTGAAGTGGAGTAGGACATTAAGAGATCGGTGATGGGGGTGGGGGGGGGGGGGTGGTCCATTAAGCATATTGTAAACAAACTAGAGAACTTTGAAATCTATTCTGAGCCATATTGGCAGACTGTGAATGAAGGCCAGAATCAATCCCTCTTCTTGGCTCCTGTCAGGAGCTCGTCGAAAGAACCAAAGACTTGTTGATCCAAACCAAGGCTTTTATTAGCAAAAGACAGGAGCTCTTCACAGGTGGCCGACCAGTCCAGAATGATCCGATCTGGCTAGGGACACAACCCTTTAAGGCCCAGACAATAGGCGTGGCTAAGCTCTCAGCCAATCACTGTAAGCACAGTCTAGATACAGTAACTATATACACCATGTACATTGGTGATAGATCTGTACTATCACATTCACCCCTTCTTGGAGAACTGACCCTGGAAAAAAAACAAAAAACGAGGGAGAGAATGAAAAGAAGGGGTACGTCAAGGACTGTAGCGGTCAGGGGGTCTGACCATCCGGCGTGACTGCCGTGGTGCCGGGATTGGGGTCACTGGAGTGGTGTCGCCAGCGGGCTCGTCGGGTGCGACTGCTCCATCGCTCAATTCCCCAGTCGTGTTGTCGGCAGTGTGGCCCGGGTTGTTGGGGTGCTGTTGGTTCTTCTGTTGCGGCACGGGGCCTGGGGAATAAAGAGTTGGGGAAGGTTGGGTTGGGGGTTTGCTGGGTCTACCGCGTCCTGAGCTAGGTCCCGCACCAAAACAGTGTCCTCTCGCCCGTCTGGGAACTCAATGTAGGCATAATGTGGGTTCACGTGGAGTAGAGACACTCGGTCGACCAAGGGGTCGTTCGAGTGCCGGACGTGGCGTCGCAAAAGGACGGGGCCAGGGACGGTGAGCCATGCCAGTACAGTGGTTCCTGATTCGGATTTCCTCGGGAAAAGGAACATCCTTTCGTGGGGGGTGGCATTTGTTGCAGTACATAGGAGGGAGCGGATGGAGTGTAAGGCACTAGTGAGAACCTCCTGCCAGTGAGAGGTGGGGAGACCTTTAGACCGGAGAGCCATTGTAACCGCTCTCCATATGATGGCATTCTCCCTCTCGACCTGGCTGTTACTGCGTGGGTTATAGCTCGTGGTCCTGCTTGAAGCGATACCACACTCCAGAAGGTACTGTTGCAGCTCTGCGCTCATGAATGAGGACCCCCTATCACTGTGGATGGAATTGGGGTATCTGAAGATGGTGAAAATACTGTGAAGGGCCTGTATCACTGAGGTGGCAGTGGTGTCTGGGCAGGGCACAGTGAACGGGAAGCGGGAGTACTTGTCGATGGCCGTAAGGATGTAGGTATTACAGTTGGTCGACGGTAGGGTCCCCTTAAAGTCTACGCTAAGACGCTCGAAGGGGCGGGTGGCTTTGATAACGTGGGAGTTATCCGGATGGAAGAAGTGGGGCTTGCATTCAGCGCACACTGAACAGGCCCGGGTCATGGAGCGGATCTCCTCGACTGTGTAGGGTAGGTTGCGCGCCTTCACAAAGTGGGCAAACCTAGTGACCCCTGGATGACCGAGCGCCTCATGGAGTTCCTGTAGTCTGTCCATCTGTATGTTGGCGCATGTCCCCCTGGAGAGCACGTCAGGCGGGTCGTTGAGCTTACCAGGCCGGTACAGGATGTCATAGTTAAAGGTGGAGAGTTTGATTCTCCATCTGGTGATTTTGTCATTTTTTATCTTACCTTGCTGGGTGTTGCTGAGCATGAAGGAGACAGCGCGTTGAACAGTCAACAGTGTAAAGCGCCTCCCAGCGAGGTAATGTCTCCAACGACGCACCGCTTCAACGATGGCCTGGGCCTCCTTTTTGATCGAGGAGTGTCTACACTCTGGACCCTGGAGGGTTCTGGAGAAGAAAGTTACAGGCTGACCGGCCTGGTTCAAGGTGCCTGCCAGGGCGAAGTCGGATGCATCACTCTCGACTTGAAACAGGACAGACTCATCGATCGCGTGCAGCGTTGCAGCAGCGATGTCGGATTTGATTCGATCGAAAGCCGCTCTGTCTTCGGTCGAGTGGGGAAAGGAGGTGGTCTTGATAAGAGGATGCGCCTTGTCAGCGTAGTGTGGAACCCATTGGCCGTAATACGAGAAAAGGCCCAGGCAGCGTTTGAGCGCTTTCTGGGTATGGGGGGGGGGGGGGGTAAGTCCATTAGGGGATGCATGTGGTCAGAATCTGGCATGACTATCCCGTTCTCCACCACGCAACCTAGAATAGCGAGTCATGTGGTCCGGAAAACACACTTGTCCAAATTGTAAGTCAGGTTCATCTGACGGGCAGTTTGAAGAAATTTGTCTAGGTTGGCGTCGTGGTCCTGCGTGTCGTGGCCGCAGATGGTGATATTGTCCAGATATGGGAAGGTAGCTGTTAGCCCGTTCTGGTCCACCACCTGGTCCATTTCCCTGTTCACCTGTTGATTATACAGTTCTTTCAGTACCTTTATGGCTGCGGTGTAAGTGGTCTCATCCTGGATGTTCTCGTAGACCACACATGTCAAACTCTGGCCCGCGGGCCAAATTATAATTATATTTGGCCCGCAAGATCATATTAAATATATATTAGAGTTGGCCCGCTGGTCGCCGCGCAAGTATAGTACATGCACAGCAGGAAGCCCTACCATAGTAGTTTTTAGCACTTCCACAGCAGGCACAGCAGTACACCAATATAGTTAACGGGAAAGTTAATTAGATATTCACAGCGGCGCCGATACAACGGACCCGCCGCCTAGCTCCAACGGACCCGCCGCCTAGCTCCAACGGACCCGCCGCCTAGCTCCAACGGACCCGCCGCCTAGCTCCAACGGACCTGCCGCCTAGCTCCAACGGACCCGCCGCCTAGCTCCAACGGACCCGCCGCCTAGCTCCAACGTCTCCTTGAGCTTCATCTGTGGGCGGGTGCTGCTGGGCATCGGACTTTCCGCTGGAGTGGAGGTCGCGGATGAGTTCCACTGCTCTCACGGTATTCCCGGTGAGATGGCGAGACCAGCGGGGACTCCTTGGGTTGTTGGCGGCGGTTGCGGCAGGCGGAGGCGGGGTCGGAGGAGGGAGAGGGGGCGGGGGGGTGATGCCGCTCGGGTTTGCTGGCTGGGCTGGGGAGGGCTCCCTGCAGACCTCCGCTCCCTGGCATGCTTCTCGGCAATGTGCGATCCTTGGCTTAAAGGCTAGAGAGAAATATTATTTATTGAATATTTTATTTCTTATTTATTAATGCTTCTTATGGAAAGAGTTTAACCAAAACTATTATTAAACATTTATTTTAATAAGAAAAAGTTTAACATTACATATGTTGAGAGAAAACATGCAGATGTTGTTGAAAATTTTCAATATATATTTAGTTCGGCCCTCGACTTAGTCCAAGTTTTTAATTTTGGCCCTCGGTGAACTTGAGTTTGACACCCCTGTCGTAGACTCTCAAGGACACCATAGACAGCAATGCTGTTAGACGCTGGTTATCCTCCTCCACCTCAATGAATCTCAGGAAGTTTTCAAAGTTCAGCAGCCAAAACCTAAAGGCTTTGAAGGCTGTAGCTGACTGTGGGTCGATATCAAGTTTTTCTGGCCGAGTTAAACGCTCCATACCTTTCAAAAAAAATTATTTTTGCTAATAAAATTGTAGAGGTCGTCGAAAGAACCTTGTTGATCCAAACCAAGGCTTTTATTAGCAAAAGACAGGAGCTCTTCACAGGTGGCCGACCAGTCCGCAATGATCCAACCTGGCCAGGGACACAACCCTTTAAGGCCCAGTCAATAGGCGTGGCTTAGCTCTCAGCCAATCGCTGTAAGCACAGTCTAGATACAGTAACTATATACACTATGTACATTGGTGATAGATCTGTACTATCAAACCTTGCTACAGCATTTTGCCCCAGTTGCAGATGAAATAATGACAAATGTATAATTCCCAAATACAGAGAGTTAGAGTTGTCTAAATGGGAGAAAATGGGGGCATAGATAACTTTCTCGAGATCTTTCAATGATAGGAATGATTTGATTTTGGCAATAGTGTGGAGCTCAATAAAGCTAGCTTATTCTACTGCATTGACTTATTTGTCAAATTTGAAGACAGAATTGAATATCACACCATGGGATTTGATGTGTGGTTTAATGAGGTGGATAAGTTACCAAGAGTATTAGAGATAATTTTGGTGGAGTTGGGGGGGAAATAGGATGTCCTCAGATTTGCCTTCCTTTAGCTGCAAGAAGTTTTGAGCCATCCAGCACTTTATGTCCTCCAGACAGTCTTTGAGGCTCGTTATCTTTGCTTGGTCATTGGGCTTCAAGAGAAAATAGAGCTGAGTATCGTTAGCCCAGCAGTGGAAGGAGATGCTGTGTTTTTGGATGATATGACCAAGGGGAAGCATGTATAAGAAGAGAATGGGGCCCAGAATAGACCCTTATGGGACCTCGTAGGAAAGGGTAGCAGAAGAGGAAGAAAATTTGCTCATGTTGACTGAGAAAATCCCTATCACTAAGATAGGATTTACACCAATTCAGGGCTGAGTCACTGGCACTGACCCTTTGCCAAAGGTGATCTATTAAAATAGCGTGATCCACAATATCGAACGCTGTGCTAAGGTCCATGAAAATTAGAATGGTGGAGCTCCCTGATACAGTGGCAAGGAGCAGGTCATAGTACACTCTTAGTAAGGCTGACTCTGTGCTATGGTGGGCCTTATAACCTGACTGGAATCTTTTGGATATGTAAGAAGAGAGTTTGGTTTTAGTGGGGACTGGGGAATGATGTCAGAAAATGTTTGGATGTGGGGCCTGATGTATGATGGTCAAGCGAAATGCAATCTTGTTTTGGATATAAATCAAGAGGCCAGAGTGGGAGGGAGTAAATTGTGTATTAATGCAAGTTAGAGCACAAGGGTTGGCAAGTAGGAAGGTTTAGACACAGAGCAAATGATTGCAATGAGGCAAGGAAAGTTGTGGAACAGCTGGAAAAATGACACCAATAAAGATCAGGGTAAATTGAATTATTAATATGTTGACACGGCAAGCAAAATGGTTGCTCAAGGGAAGGGGGAAGATGAATAGTCCAGCTTCAATGTAGAATCAACAGTAGGTGCCTGGAATGCATTACCAGGTGATGCACTATCAATAACTCCAAAGTCTGGAAGTTACCTGACTGATAGGCTTTTATTACCATAAACAGAAGGTACATCTCATGTTGCTGACCCGAGATCCAAGCTTGTTCTGGGGGGGGTTACGGCATTGCCAACTTTATTAGGGGAATCAAGGGCGAGGCGTCACAGGTACAATCAGCAAGGGGTGGGTCAACCATACATGTACAAATGGTATTAACAGTGGTTCCACACACCAGAGTTGCTGATGGAGGCTGGTGTAATAAGGATATTAAAGGGACTCTCAGCCAGGCACATGGATTTAAGAAAACTAAAGAGTTTTGGATTTGTGGTAGATTGTTGTGGAGTAGGTTTATATAGGTCAGCACAACACTGTGGGCCGAAAAGGGCTTGTTTTGTGCTGTAATCTTCTATGGTCCATGTTTAACTGCACTTTTTGTGCAATTTCCCCCACCAAAATGCATTTCTGCTTCCTTGGTCTCATTTAAAAATGAGACCTTTTCACAGATAAAACCTTTGATTTGCTCACACATGGGGCATCCCATTCTTTAAAGTGCAATTGATGCTGTCATGTAGGAATCATGGCAAATTCATGCACAGTGAGGTATCTTGGGGAATGGGGAAATGTCCAGAAAATGAATATGCTTTCATGACAGCAGAAGCCTCCCATATTCCCACACCTGCAACGTCACTTCTTCACCAAGTGCTGGTATCCTTAAGCAGAACGATGAGAGAACAGCTCATTACCAATGGTGTCGATCAAAAGAAATCACCTCCGACAGTGCCAAATCCCCTCAGTACTGCTCTGAACTATCATCTTAGCTTATGTATGCGAGTCATACAGCAGCAACCTAAATCACAGATCAGATGTCATGTGGGCTGAGGCTGACAATTTATCTGAGCAATCCTATTTGTTTCATGGGAATATACCACTCAATGTGCTATTGAGCACAAAGGCCAAGGACATAATCCTTATCTCTGCTTAATTCAATTATCTTATTCCTTGTGAAAATTGGTATACTGGAAATGATGAAACAGCTCTGGGCAGTAATATAAGAAATAATCTGGCTTCCATTTTTATTTATTTTTCAATTATCCATTTTGATTTATACAGTCCAAAACATAAATCTGCTGAGAAATTCAGCTTGTTATGCAGCATCTATTGGAGAGTAGAAAGTAACCAACGTTTTGGGCTGGAGTCCTTCATCAAGGTATGTGCAAAAAATAGGCAGGTGCCTGAATAAAATGGTGGGGGAGGGGGGGTGGATGGAGAAGAGGAGAGCAGGGGGGAAGGCGTAGGGGAGGAGCACAGGCTAACAAGTAGGAGGTCATAGGTGGATACAGGTGGGAGGATAGAAGAGGAAAAAAACTAATAAGGAGGGAGGGTAGCTTTCTGATAGGAGAGGGAATGGAAGGAGGTGGGGAGCTGGAGGAAAGGAAACAAGGGGATAGGCAAAGGGAGACTCAGGGGATAACGGAAACGGGAGAAGTCGATGTTTGTGCCATTTGGTTGGAGAGTGCCCAGATCGAATATGAGGTTTTGTAAATGACTGGGTGGAAAGGGTGCAGAAATAATTCACAAGATTATTACCGGGGGAAATCTTGCAGTGGTTTATGAAATCATGAGGAATATAGATTAGGTAATAGTCATAGTAATTTTCCCAGTGTAGAGGAATCTAAAACATGAATTTAAGATGAGAGCAGAGAAGGGAACATGCCGCACAGAGTGAGAAATTTAAATGGGAGGGTAGTGCGTATGAGCACCAGGCTATCACAGGTTGCAATTGCAAGGGCAATTGTAACATTCAAAAGACAGACAGGTGTACAGATAGGAAAGGCATAGGGGGATATGGGGTGAATGCAGGTGCATGGGGCTAGCTTGGATGGCATGAACAAGTTGGGTTGAAGGGCCTGTTTCCATGCTGTAGAATTCTAACATCAACTATCAAGACAGTTTGCAGTAGGGAAGACAAGGGAGACAACTATATGGTATGTTTATGATTCTGGAATAATTCTGTGGTGATGTTCAATATTGCCATTTCCCGATAATTGTTTTAATTCCTTCAAGTATCTTTGCTATGGAGATAGTAATGGGATTTTTACTACACCATCCATGCTGATTGGATGACCCTCCTGTCAGTCATTTTTTGCCAATAACTCTTTTGTGATGTCACAATGTCACTGGCCAAATGAATAATCCATTTAGCTATATTATGAATCCACTTCGAAACAGCTATCTATCATGCAAAGAAAAAGCACTATTTAAATTGTAATTAAATGCTTTGTGTTAAAACATCAGCAGGAAAACAAAAAGACAATGTCGTCATGACAATACTAATCTTGTTCGCATTTGTGTTGGCTTCTGGTAAGTAACCTGTTGATTCCAAGAAGTCATTCCTTATTTGTCTGAGCTGTCTATAATTATGTAGTTCTTATTAATTTGCTATCCTCAATGACAATGGCAATTATGATTCCTTTTGGGCAATGACCTGCTGACATATCTTGTTAGGACTTAGATGCAAAACTTAAGCATTCAAGAGGGTGTTGGAAGGCTGCTTTACAATGGGACACAGGTTCAATTACTATTGTGGAAATAACTAAATGGAGCAGACTCTTTAGATTTTTGTAAAGGTGCCCCATTCATTATTGTTTTCCTTTTACGAGTGCTGTTTATTTCTGACCCAAGCATTAACAAAATAAAGGATGAGTAGAATTTCTATCCTTCCAGTCATTAACTTGTTTGAGGTAAGTAAAAGCAATGTCACTGATATCCTGCACATTATCCACCACTTCAACCCAATCACACTTGGAGTTGATGGATGAAATATTTTACTCTACAAGGGTTGTTCACATCTGAACAAGATACTAATAGTGTAAACTTATGATGAGTAAATTGGACAATTAAACTCAGAATGCAATGACTTGACTTGAAGCTTCTGTGCCATTCATCTATATCACAACTTTGATACTCAGGCAATTCCCGCTTTAAGTGTATTCCTTCAATTCTACTTTAAAACTAAAATTCTCTTTATCTTCAGCCATTCCCAAGGTATATTCCATTGCTCTCTCAACAAGTCGGGAAACTGAGATAGATTTAATAGGTTCAGTCTCCCTTCATCTCTGTGCGGCATGTTCCCTTCTCTTCTGCCTATTTCTCTCTCTGAAAATGTTCCAACTTTATGCCCACCCAGCGAACTTGCAATTCCCTCTCCCATAGTTCGCTTTCACTGACTCGATTAATGTTATCCCCCACCATTAACTGCCCCTTAAATGCAAGGCTGGCAAGAGTGTAGTTGAAAGAGTCACAAATAGGCTCAACAAATAGGAATGTTTGATTTTCAATCTTGAAGACCACTTGTGAATTAGATGGGCTTTTATGATAATCGTTCAGTTTCATGGTCCTGTGACACATGCTAGCCTTTCATTTCAATTTACTCTGCCTCCTTTACCTTCAGTTCCACACCCCATCCTTTTCCATTCAGAGAGCAACCCCCTCTTCTTCTCACTTCTCAAGACTTTTTCTCTTTTACCCTCCCACCTACATCCACCTTTGACCTCCCACCTTTTTATTCAGGCGACTATCTACCTTTTGCTCAATCCTTAATGAAGGATTCCCATTTAAGTATGGAGTAATGGAAGACAGAAATGCATAGCTGCATTGCTCTTGAGAAGATTTCTTATAATTTGAAAAATAAAAATTATGAATTTTGAAAAGTTGGCACCCGTATTTGTAAGTTGTGGGAATTAATTTATGGATGTTTTCCCTAAACTTTGAAAACTTCGTTAACCTCCTTGGAAGAATTAAAAGATATACATAGTGAGAGCCATGTGGTGAGGGGTGTCTTCTGGCAATCAGTTTTCTTTTCTTACTTTTCTCTTAATTATTTTCTTTCATGCTTTTTTTTCTTTTTCTTGGGGATTTGTTTAGGGAGGGGGGTTGGGAGGTTGGGGGTTTATACCATCGTGTATCATGGATATGATATTAACATTTGATTATTGTATTTTATATTTGGCAATGATTACATGCATTGATAAAAAGTTTAATTAAAAATTTCAAAAAAAACAACCTTAATGAAGGGCCCTGGACCTTCATGTAACCATATAACAATTACAGCATAGAAACAGGCCATCACGGCCCTCCTTATCCGTGCTGAAACGCTTATACTCTCCTAGTCCCACCGACCTGCATTCTGCCCATAACCCTCCATACCTTTTACATCCATATACCTATCCAAATTTTTCTTTAAAGATAATATTGTAACTTCATCCACCACCTCCACTGGAAGCTCATTCCACACAGAGTAAAGTAGCTTCCCTTTGTGTTGCACCTAAACTTTTGCCTGCTAACTCTCAGCTCATGTCCTATAGATGCTGCATGGCCTGCTGAGTTTCTTCAGCAATTTTGTGCATTGCATGACAATCAAAGTATCTGCTGTCTTTCCTGTTTAACAAAATTGAAAAGGGCCTGATACATAGAAATAAATATTTTAATGAGAAAGCTCTTCCCATAATGGTCAATTCCCACTTGTGAGTGCTTATCTGGCTTAATGGGATGAAATATCTTGAAGTTTTGCTGTTTCTCATGTTATAACATTGGAAAGGATATTGCAGATAAAAGAGATGGATGAGGCTTAAGTGGTTGATAAATTATCTGAACTAGGAGATTCATGCTCTGCTTTTCAAGGTGAATTTTTTTTTGTACTGGTGTAAAATGAAACAATTTGCCAAGAATATTTTCAATTTGTTAGCTATGGTTTGAAAGTACATTGTATTCCTGTGTTTGTTATTGAAACAAATTTCAATCTATTTTAACCTATCCTTCATCTGACACATTCCAGATATTGTTCTATTTATTCAAATAAAATACAGAAGGGAAAATTATCTATCTCCCTAGATGTAAGAAAATAGTTTAACCCTGATTATCCCTAATATTAAATGTATCAAAGTATGGTGGGCTGGAACTTGGAGAGTTGCTGAACTGTGTATTAAAACCCATGTTCTTTTTTTTTTTGGCTGCTCTCACCTACTTCAGAATTCCTTAGTTCCAAATGTCAAAACTGTACTAAAAGAATTAGAAATCTTTGAAGTTCAAGGACCCCAGACAAGCATTGAACAAACACTTCTCCGCTTAAGATCCTCGTTTCATCAAATATGCTAATAAAATCAAAGTTTGAGGTATCAAGCCATCAATGGCACTTATTAACCATCAATGGCACATGTTTGCCATCATAAAGCAGCACAACATTTTGAGCCTTTAACACAATGCCATTGTGCAACACTATGACACTGCCTTTGGCCCAGGTTCGAATCCGGTGCTGTCTTTAAGAAGTGTGTACATTCTCCCTGTCTGCATGTGTTCCCTCTGGGCACTCTGGTTTCCCTTCACCCTTCAAAATGTATGGAGGCTGTAGGTTATTTGGGTATTTAGATGGCATGGACTCATGAGCTGGAAGGGCCTGTTATGGTGTTTCATGTCTGAATTTAAAATGTTTAAATTGAAATGATGAAGTGCTCCAAGGTGGTTCACAGGAGCAAACAAAATTTAACATGAAACTCTCGTGACGAGATGAAGATAATTGATCCGAAGCTGATACTAAAAGATTTCTGTGATCCCTTAATGAAGGAAAGAGTCATGGAGGAATGATGAAGTGTTGAGATTCAAGTTCAAAGCATCAACCAATGAAGGCAGAGTGGGTAAAATATCTGGAGACTTAGTTGAAAAGCAGTCTTCTCAAAGGGTTGAGGTGCTAGAACAAGACAAGCAGATCAAGAAGGGTGAGTCTTTGGAAGGAAGCAAAGATGTGAAATTGAAAGCTGTGGCAGTGCTGGATAAGAAACTAATATGGGCCAGTGAGCACTGAAGTGAGGAGTAATTGGAACTTTGGCTGTGAACACAACATTCTTAAGAAATTATATTTGTTGAAGTCTTTCATTTCTTAACAGTTTTTGATGCCATGAAATACCACAGAAAGAGCTGTGAAATTAAACATAGGGCTCAACGAGGGAAATAAAAAAAATGCCTTAAAACAAATGTGGGGTCTTCTATGCCTAAAATTGGCCAAAAATATGTTCCCATTCAGATAAGGAGCAAGTCCAATAAATGTTCATCTTCCAAAAGGGAAAAGTTATGTTATTGAGTCAAATTTATCTGGTGATATATCGTGAGGGCGATACCATCTGTGAGTTCCAATGTGAAAATCACTTTTTAACAGCTCCATGCAAATTTATTTTGAAAAATAAAGCATAGTTCCCCTCTTACTTTGTAGTTGTAATACTTTCCAGGAAATTCTGGGACCAATTGAACCTAGTGGCCTTAAAATTATGGCGTTCTTCTTCGTGAATGTAATCTGATGCTGCGTTCCAGAAAAAGTTTTTATTTTATATGGATTCCCAATTCTGAAGGTTTTTAACATGATGTGGCAATTGATCTTTTTAAATAGTTCCAGTTATACCTGCAGGCTTTCACTTTGTTCTCCTTTGAACTTCTAAGAAGCAGCAAACTCAACAGCATGCCAGTTTTAGCCAGAGACTATTGAAAGGGTCCACATTTATAATTCTGCCAAGATTCCTGGAGGTTATTAAATGTGACTTAGTCTCATTGATAAAACATCCATGATCTCATGGAATACTTGTAATGTTACATTTCTATTTCTTGTGATCTGAAAATTGGAATTGAACATTTTGCATTCCTGAAAAATGGAAGAGATGGCATTTCTAAAAGTATTCATAAAATTACACGAGAACTGGAATATTCATCTTGTACATGAAACCAAGGAACATGCAATGATGTAACTCTATCTCAATTCCACCCCCACCCCCATGCATCCTGATCTTGACACGCATATAGACCTTGCATTTTATCTCCGTGACTGATTGGGTTTCTTCCGGATGTTTTGATTTCCTCCCCATAATCACAAGGCATTGACTTGATGGGTCGAATGGTCTCCTGCTATTTCATCAGTAAATATGTCAAATGTGTGATGCTGGGATTATGTATCAGTAACAACATGTTTACGGTTCCACCCATTTTTTTTAAACCCCTCATCTGTTCTTTGTACTTCAGACTGCTTGTCTGATAGTCAAAAGAAAGAACAAGTAAAACTGCAGATGGTCACAACTTTATCTCGCTGCTCCTTTCAGGCAAAACGTACAGAAGCCTGAAGTCCAGCATCTTCAGGTTCAAGAAAAGTTTTTATACAAAAGCTAACAGGCTCCCTGTACTACCCTAACTATAAACCAGTGGTTCTCAACCTTTTTCTTTCCACTCACATACCACTTTAAGTATTCCCTATGCCTAGGTGCTCTGTGATTAGTAAGGGATTGCTTAAGGTGGTATGTGGGTAGAAAGAAAAAGTATGAAAACTACTGTTTTAATTGTACCTAATTAACTCATGTGCATGGTTTCATATCTGAAAAAATGGGCCAATGACAATTTTTCTCAAGCAAAATATTTCAGTAACAATTGGGTCTAGAGCAGTGATTCTCAACCTTCCCTTCCCACTCACATACCACCTTATGCAATCCCTTACTAATCACTGAACACCAATGGCCGAGGGATTTCTTCAAGTGGTAGTATGTGAGTGGAAAAATAAGGTTGAGAACCACTGCAATAAACCAACCCTGGACCAGTGAAATGCCACTTGATTTTCTTTCACTACTTGCAGCTGTGAATATTTATTTACCCGTCCTTTTAATAATTATAATCTCTTTGCTGCCTCGCACTGGTGGTAATTTAACATTTTATCATTGTAGTTGCTGTATCAACATCCATTAGATCCCACCCCCCCATCTCTCCCTGTATTGCCTTTCCTCTAGCTTTGTCTCTTTCTCTCTCTCTTTTCCCCTTTCCCTCTGTCTCCTCCCCCTTCCCCCAGCTCTGCATTCATGGAACCAAACCTACCCGCAAATCCATTTTCACATTTCCCCTCTCCTTTCATCCTATCCCAATCCAATTGACACCTTCTATCTGTTGGTCTGTACTTCTACCTTGCCCTTCCTTTCTTTTTCCCCAGTCTTTTAATTCCGGATGCTGTCTGCTTTTTACTCATTCCTTGAAGAAAGGCTCAAGCCCGAAACTTTGGTTAAGTATCTTTACCTCCCATGGACACTGTGAGACCTGCTGTGTTCCTCCACCATTTCACTACAATCACAGCATCTGCAAACTTTAGTGTTTCACTGTATCTTGTGTATAAGTAGGAACAAGTAGGAATTTTGATGCATTGAAATATTGTGCTTATCTGTATGATACTAAGCTCCCATTAAACATTAAGTCTAATGGGTTAGTATATGGCAAAGCATATCCAGTAAGGCCAGGCAGATAATTCTGTAGAGGCTCTTCTCCATTGTGTAACATAATGGACCATTAGCTTTATGAGTGGAGACATATTAAATTTAAAAATCATATATTAAAAAAAAATCAGAAATGCCATTCAATAACAGGACCTTTCAGCTCACAAGCTCGTGCTACCCAATTACATCCAATTGACCTACAATCATGGAACATTTTGAAGAGTGGGAAGAAACCACAGCACCCAGAAGAAAGCCACGCAGGCATGGGGAGAATGTACAAATTTCTTACTGACAGCAATGGATTCGAATCCCGGTCGCTGCCACTTTAACAGCGTTGTGCAAACTGCTATGGTATCCGTGCCACCCAAATATGCTGTGGACTTGTAAATCACAGGCCAGCAGGGAGTGGAAAATGTGAGTGGCAGTTTGAGGGGAAAGAGCCTGATGGGATAAAGGAACCCACAAGTAAATGCAATATATATTTGCTGCCGTTTTTAACTGAACTAAATCAAGAATTCTGTGACCAGCAGTGGGGAATGCTGGCTCACAGCTTACTTCAGTTAAAGTACAAGTGTCTCCTTGACAAGTCTCCTTGTGGGAACCTAGTGTAACTGCTGGGGGGAGCTCATCATGACATGTCAATGGTCAATGAGTCAATATGCTTGCAACTCCTCAAAAGACAACGCATGAAATGTCCAACACAAGCGCTAACCCACAGAATGGGAAAATAATTCTCGATGGACTAACTCACTCGCTCCCCATTCTTAGCTGAAACTGTCAAAGACACTCTGAACACTTCTCAAACATTTGAAAAATTGTTATCAGTTCAAATAAAAAATAAAAACAAAACAAAATTTCAAAAATATTTTTAAAAGTCCAACTGGAGCTGTGGAGTGAACTTTATCTAAGTCTTGCTTAATGCAGGGAAAGACTATTTCACTGGCTGGAAAATTGCAAGTGAAATTGAGTACAGCTTGATCTCAAAATCAATATCTCCACTTTGGCTTTTAGCTGTTCAGCTGATCTTCCTTGTCAATGAAATGATTAAACAACAATTTATTAAGGGTGTTGATAGAGTTAATAGGATTTTCAGTATGGATCAGCTCTTTCCTATGGCCATTAACTAAAGAGAATAATTTAATTAAAAATAATTAACAATGTGGCACAGTAGAAGTCCATCTGGCCCATGAAACCTGTGCAGCCTAAGTATGCCCAATTAACTGACCAAATCCATACATTTTGGACAGTGGTAGGGAATCACTTACTTGCAAGTGCTGGATTCAAACCTGGGTCCCCAATATAATAATAAAGTTCAAGTCTGAACAGTGCAGCAGAAATTTCTTTTAATGATGGGTTATTAAGGCAAGGAATAACTGCTTCAGGAAAATAATAAGTGTACAGTCTAGATCTGCTGAGGTAGTGAGCAAGCTGCAGTCCAGATATTTGAATTAAGAAGATATATTAAACAAATGATAGACCAGTTCAATGGGCCAAATACTCTCATCCTGTGCTTCTATTTGTTTCATTAAAAAATGGTCGTCCTCAAGGAACTAAAACAATGTCCCAAATAGGCACAGAGAAAGTCAGTGTCTGACTTAATCAAGGTGCCATCTGCAACTTGAGAATCCATTACAGCTTAAGATACTCTATGTATTGCACATGGCTATATAAATGTTTATTTCTCTTTGGTTAATGTATACATTGTGATAGTTCTGAATGCTAAGGACTGATAGAAAGCAGAAAATTGTGAATCATGGTCTGTTCCAAAACTTTGGTATGTTCAGATCTTAAATTAGAGATCGAACGTGGAATTGCTTTCCAATCTTTGTGCAGTTAAATAAGAACCTCCTGTGTGTTTAGGTGGGTTTAAAAAGATCTGATTATTTGTCACCTGGTCAATATTCTAATGCAAATGGAAAGCACAGAGAAAAAAAAAACACCACCTAATTTGTTGTTTAAAGCAGGAGAACAGAGGGAGTTAAAATGGCATTCCATTTCATCAGTTCATGACTGATCCACAAATTGACTTCTACATACCTCAGTGTCCCATTGTGGAAAGATCCAACAAATATACTAGAGGTCTGAGGCAAAGAGCGATGGTGATGAGATGGTTCAAGGGTGAGATAATTTAAAAGATTACCTGTACCCTTTGAGTACAGGTAATTGATGTTTGATCTGCATGGTGACCTCTAATCCTGAGATCGTGTGCCTTCATTCCACCTTGTGGAACTGGCATTTTTACTCCCTTTTGCCCACTCGCATGCCTCAATTAGATCGTCTCTCATTCCTCCAAAATGTTACTTTCACTCTCCTTATGGAACAGGCTCTTCATATCAATTGTCAATTAAATTCATCTGAAGAACAAAGTGCCAAAAATCATATTCCTGGTAACCACCATTAAGCTGAAAATTAATGAATTAGATATCAGATGCTGATATTCGATGAAATGATACAGCATTGTATCGGTGCAAATTCTTCTTTCTGCATTTTTTTTTTAATAAATTTTTTTATTTTTCACACCATAAATCACATTAGCCATGATATACACTATTTCTTTTCACACATATACAGTGACTTTTTCTCCCCCACCCCCTTTCCTCCCAAACCACCCCCCCACCCCCCCCCCTCATCCATTTTAGGTATACAATCTAGGTTGCATTAAGCCAGTCAGACAATGTTGTCATTCAACAAAATTACACCAGAAATTCTATTGAGTCCATTCTTTTCTTTCCTTCTCCTTCCATCAACTTAGGTAATGTTTGTCCCCGGTAGGTTTTCGCTATTGTATTTAATGTAAGGCTCCTATACTTGTTCGAATATTTCAATATTATTTCTTAACCAATATGTTATTTTTTCTAATGGAATACATTTATTCATTTAAATTTGGTAGTTTCTTCCTTTTAATTTGGTTATGTATTCCATTAATATTTAAAGACATATAGTTCAGCGTAGCCCTTTTATATTTTGTTTATCTTCTCTTTCCGTTTTTCCATCATTACCTTTCCTCCTTTTCCATTTCTGTTTTCTTATTTTCAACTCTTTATAAGACAACATTCCTACAACATCTAACATTTTCCTTATTCTCCTATTTCTATCTTATTTATCCCCAATCTCCCCTTCACCTCGTGAGTTGTCCTTTATCCCTTGTCGGACAACCACATCTCCCCTCTCCATTTGGATTTGCGAATCCACTCGCAAGCGTCAACTGATTTTGCAGTGACCGCTATTTCCCCCCACCCCGCCTCCCCCAGAAAAGATTTCACTTTTCATATGTCACAAAGGTCCCTCTTTTAATTCCCTCCTTATTCTCTCTATTCCATTACCTTCCCTTATTAATTCTTGTCTATACTATCTATATTTTCCTCTAAGTACAGATACATTCATGTATGCTCATTGTCTCTATTCACTCTTATACCTCTTTACCTGCATACATATCAATCGTGATCATTTTTACTCTCATTACCCGTCTTCATCCCTCAGTCTATTTTTGTCTTTACCCACATACATATCAGTCGTGATCATTTTAACTCTCATTACCCGTCTTCCTCCCTCAGTCTATTTTTGTAATTGTTCTGCAAATTTTCGTGCTTCTTCTGGATCCGAGAATAGTCTGTTTTGTTGTCCTGGAATAAATATTTTCAATACCGCTGGATGCTTTAGTATAAATTTATACCCTTTCTTCCATAAAATCGCCTTTGCTGTATTGAACTCTTTTCTCTTCTTTAGGAGTTCAAAACTTATATCTGGATAAATGAAGATTTTTTGCCCTTTATACTCCAGTGGTTTGTTGCCCTCTCTTACTTTTTCCATTGTCTTCTCCAGTACCTTTTCTCTTGTAGTATATCTTAGGAATTTTACTACAATAGATCTTGGTTTTTGTTGTGGTTGTGGTTTAGAGGCCAATACTCTATGTGCCCTTTCTATTTCCATTTCATGCTGTAGTTCTGGACATCCTAGGGTCTCAGGGATCCACTCTTTTATAAACTCCCTCATATTCTTGCCTTCTTCATCTTCCTTAAGGCCCACTATCTTTATGTTATTTCTTCTGTTATGGTTTTCCATTGTATCTATTTTTTGAGCTAGTAGTTCTTGTGTCTCTTTAGTTTTTTTATTAGATTTCTCCAATTTCTTTTTTAAGTCTTCTACCTCCATTTCTGCTGCTACTGCCCGCTCTTCCATCTTGTCCATTTTTTTTCCCATTTCTGTTAAGGTCATCTCCATTTTAATTATTTTCTCCTCTGTGTTGTTTATTCTTTTTCTTAAATCCTTAAATTCCTGTGTTTGCCATTCTTTAAATGACTCCATGTATCCTTTAATAAGAGCAAGTATATCCTTTACCTTGCCTATCTTTTCTTCTTCTATTTCACCATACTCTTCCTCTTCTTCTTCCTCTGGGTTGGCCATCTGTTGTTTCTTTGGTGCCCTTTCCTCCTCTTCTATCTTGTTTCTATTGTCTTCTGTGGTCTCTTCTTGCTGCAGGTGTTCTGCAGCTGTCGTTGCCGGCTGTGGAGATCGACTCCCCAGCTGGTCCCCCCTCCCGTCGGTGTGTTTTTTTTCATTCGCATCGCGGTTGCGCACTTTTGCTCGGCTCTGCGAGCCATTTTTGTAGTCCATTATTTACCGACCTGAGGGAGCGGGTTTCTCTCTCCGCAGCGGGCCTCTTCGGACAGGTAAGGCCTTCACCTCTTTCCTCCTTTGTCTTCTCTTCCTCTCTTCTTACCGTTGCTTTCGACTTTTCTTTTTTTGTCGCCATCTTCTTTCCACCTTTATACTCACTTTTCTGTAACTTTTATTTCTGTGCCTTTGTGTTTTCTCTTGTTTTTCCCGACTTTTCTGGAGAGGGCTGGAGTTCACCGTCCGGCCACTACTCCATCGCGTGACTCCTCCTTCTTTCTGCATATTAACACTATGTTAGGATCAGTCATAGCTTGAGATTGACTAGATCCAGTGCAGAAATTTGCACTTGTTTTTTTTTGTTATCTTTTCTATGCAGTGCTTTGCAGTGAACAAAGTCATGAATCACTCAAGAAGCAGATGAATAAGGATGTAATGATAACACGCAAAGACCTGCTTCATTTAGAAGAGGCAGTGGATAATTATATTGAAGAAGCTGAGGTAAAACTATGACTTGCTCATAAACTTTTCCAGCACATTTAATGAAAACAGTTTAATTATAAATTCTTCACCTTTTATGATTTCAGCATTCTTCTAAAGACAGTGTGATCAAACCAAACATCCTGGGAGCATTGAAGAAAAAGTTAGCAGAGGGTAAATAACTGAAACCTTGTATTGTATTTAGAAATATTTTAGTCATATTTCTGCTGTTGTATTTACAAAGCAGAAGCTTAGACAATCTTTCCTTTAGTGGCGGGCATGCATAACTTCCTCGTGCTCAGTACACTAAAACCCATAGTATCCGGCACCTTCGGGGATTGGTAGATGCCGGATAAATGAGATTCCTGGTTGCTTGAGACTCACCCTTACAATGCCTAACAAATACACCTGCATTAAGAATAAATAGTTTAAAAGTCAAAAATACTATGCAGTTCTTATGCTAAACAAACTTCACTTGCATGAATATAGAAACCTGAAAAAATTTTACTTTATTTTCAGTTATATTCTTTGAAAACATTTAACCATAACTGCATCTGCAGGTTCCCCTCCCTCCATGGTGCAGCATGAATGACAAACAATAACAATGTAAATAATTAACACTCCCCCCTCCCTCTTGTTTACAGATGAAATCTTACTAATATACTAATAAAGACTCTTAATCAGAATGGATAAGTGGACACTTAAAGAGATTCACTCTAATGGCTAACAGGATCAACCACCTCTTCATCCTGAGTGATGGCATTTTATTCAAACACAACTTTATTCAAACAGCTGCTCTGATCAAAGTTTGGCCAATGCACTCCTCTGGTGGAATATTTGCTCCAGTCTTCACCAAAGGTTTATGTGTTACTTCAGAAAATGTTTACTTTTACAATTTAAAACTTTTATTTAAAATTTTATTAATTTAAAAGTTTTTTCCCCTAAATATTTTTTTTGCTGGTTGCTTGAATTCTGGATAAAAGGGGTTTTACTCTATATTCTATCATTCTAACTTTATTCTACTCTGTGTTATAATTTTGGTAATTTGTTTATATTTTCAATTATTATCTTAAACTGTTTTAATCAATCTCTACTTACAATTCTTTGGACCAACCTGGTTTACATGTTGTGAAGGATTAAGGTACAATAGCAGCTTTTAAGAAGCTGTTAGATCAGTAGTCCTTAATCTTTTTCTTTCCACTCACATACCATTTTAAGTATTCCCTATGCCATAGGTGCTCTGTGATTAGTCAGGGATTGCTTAAGGTGCCATGTGGGTGGAAAGAAAAAGTATGAAAACTACTGTTTTAATCATACCTAATTGACTTGTTATATGCATGGTTTCATAACTCCAAATTCTCAAGCAAAATATTTCAATAACAATTGGATCTAGAAGAGTGATTCTCATCCTTCCCTTCCCACTCACATACCACCTTAAGCAATCCCTTACTAATCACAGAGCACCGATGGCAGAGGGATTGCTTAAAGTGGTATGTGAGTGGAAAGAAAAAGGTTGAGAACCACTGCGTTAGATTGATGCATGTATATGCAAGGAATGCAGAGACATGGATTATGTGCAGGTAGATGAGATATCATGGTCAGCATAATTATCTTGGGCTGAAAGGCTATCGCTGTATCGTACTATTCAAAGCTCTATGTAAGTCGGCTTACATGTAAGAGAAGGCTGACAACTAGGGAATTGAAACCCATTTCTCACTGGGCAGCGTTCTTCACTCCATCCTCAGTAAAGACCTACTGGTTAGATGTTTACTAAGACTGGATGGTCCAGGTCTTATCTCACCAGCATTAATTGTTGCAAGGCTCAAGGACCTGAGCTTCATTGATGTGTAAGCAACAAAATGAAACGAGGGTCCATGACAAATTGGGTCAGTATCTAGCTATGAAACATGTTCAAGTTTATTACAATCTGACCCTGCTTATAAACCTGATGGAACTGTTTCTCCAGACTACCGTGCATATGAAAATGGCAGTGCCATTAAATAAACCTGATGGAACTGTTTCTCCAGACTACCGTGCATATGAAAATGGCAGCGCCATTAAATAAACCTGATGGAACTGTTTCTCCAGACTACCGTGCATATCAAAATGGCAGCGCCATTAAATAAACCTGATGGAACTGTTTCTCCAGACTACCGTGCATATGAAAATGGCAGCGCCATTAAATAAACCTGATGGAACTGTTTCTCCAGACTACCGTGCATATGAAAATGGCAGCGCTATTAAATAAACCTGATGGAACTGTTTCTCCAGACTACCGTGCATATGAAAATGGCAGCGCCATTAAATAAACCTGATGGAACTGTTTCTCCAGACTACCGTGCATATGAAAATGGCAGCGCCATTAAATAAACCTGATGGAACTGTTTCTCCAGACTACCGTGCATATGAAAATGGCAGCGCCATTAAATAAACCTGATGGAACTGTTTCTCCAGACTACCGTGCATATGAAAATGGCAGTGCCATTAAATAAACCTGATGGAACTGTTTCTTCAAACTACCATGCATATGAAAATGGCAGCGCTGCCGCAGCTGCAGTAACGATAGTGCTGCCACTGGTGCTGACCCACTGAGAGTGAGGAGTGGAGACACAGTGCTATCGTGGTGTCTAACCACCCAGTCTGACTGCCCTCAGCTCTGAACAGGCTTTAAATGGCCTGTTAATGGAGCTGATGGAGATTTTATTGAAAAAGTCTGTAACCGCAGCGTCTGCACTCAAGATGATCGACAGCAGCCAGAAGAAGTTGCAGACTCTGGAGAAGAAGAGGACTGGTGCAGGGAGAAAACAGGGAGAACACCAACTGTTTGAGAATAACAAGCAGAGGAGATGACTCACGGGATGGTTAATATGGCAGCGGACCAGCGAGGGGTTCTGCGGCTGAAGAACACAAAGATTGTTGGCAACCTGAGGGAAGGAATGCCTGCAGGCTGCGGGCTGCTGGTTACCGCGGTTGAAGGATTCACACCAGGCAGCGGATAGCGGAGAGACTGGCTCGAGACTGGCTGAAGACCTACTAGGTATTGGAAATGGGATGCAAGAGGGTACCAAGAGCACTGAGGATTTCCTGATCATGCTGAATGTTTGGATTTGGAGCTCGGGCTGCTGATGGCTTGGTCTGGACTCGGTGTGGTTGCGGGGGCTGTGGCAGTGTTGGACGCAAATTCACAGACACTTAGGGACTTTGAGGGGACTCTCTTTTGCTTCTCTTTCTCTGATTGTACGAGGGGCTTCAGACAATTTTTGCCAATGGCAAATCTCTCTGCCTTACAGCAGATCAAAGCAAATTCTGTGTAATAATGCACTGTCTTTATTACATGACAATAAAGGAATCTTGAATCTTGACACACAAACACACTTAATACATTGCACATAATAGTCATATACTGTATATAAATAAGAATTATAATTTAACATAAATATATATAAATATTTTGGAATGATTTACTTGGTTACAGGATACTGTTCATAATCTCACATCCTGTGGGAAGAAACCATTTCCCAGTCAGGCAGTCTTGATTTTGATGCTCCTATACCTCCTTCTTGATGGTAGTGGTCAAAGATACTGCATGTTGGATGCATTTCATTCATAAAGCCCTGCAGGCTTGTCTAGAAGACAAATTTTTACCTCTTCAACAAATTTTTACCTCTTTGGATGAAATTAGATCTGAATTCCTCCAGCAGGTTTTTTTTTTGTTGAAGATATTCTATGGAACTAGTGTATTCAGTTAATTCACACCAAGTTCAAGTTTATTGTCATCCGACTGCACAAGTGCATCCTGGCAAAACAGTGTTCTCCAGTCCTTGGTGCAAAACAATATATACTCAGGACAAATTATACATATATAAAATATTGATTAGTAAATATTAGAATCTCGGATAGTTAGTGTGGGCATTTCCTTTGGTCGTTCACCATACTCACTGCCCGCGGGAAGAGGCTGTTCCTCAGCTTGGCGGTGCTGGGTCTGATATCTCCTTCCTGATGGAAGCAGCTGAAAGATGAAAATCCTCAAACAAATTTGTGTGCCCTCTTCAGACAATCATTCTGGTAGATCATGTCGTTTGGAGGGAATGAGACTTCAGTGATCCTCTCTGTCACTCTTATGGTCCTGTGAATTGACCTCTGATCCAATTCTATACGATTCTTGCTGTTGTGCTTTACTGACATGTGAGGAGATGTTGTGTTTCCATGATACGTCACTTGTTCAGTGGACTCAAAGGAACTTGGTGCTCTCTACTTTTTCTACTAGTGAATTATTGATTTGTAGTGGAGGGTAGTTGTTACTGGTCCTCCTCAACTCCATGATCATCTCCTTTGTCTTGTTCACATTAACACTCAGGTTGTTATCCTTGCACCATGTAATGAGATTTTCTACTTCATCGTTGTTGCTGGATGAGGCCAACTAGTGTTGTATCAACTGCAAACTTGATTACTCAGTTGGAACTGGATCTGATGATGCTGTCATGGGTCAGCAGCATGAACAGGAGTATGTTGAGCACACGGCCCTTTGGTTCACATGTGTTCAGCATGACGGAGTTTGATGTTCTGCTGCTAACCCAGACAGACTGTGGTCTTTACGTTAGGAAGTCCAGAATCCAGTTACAGAGAAGGGTGTTGAGTCCACGCGAGGACAGCTTCTCCCCCCGTCTCTGGGGAATGATCATTATTAAATGCCAAGTTGAAATTTATTAACAGCATCCTGGGTCAGGACAGAATGGACGGACAAGGCTCTACCACCATCTGTGGAATGGTTTCTTCTATAGGTGAATTGAAATGGGCCCCAAATCTCTGGGAAGTGTACTTTGCTGCATTCCATTATGGTATTTCACAATCAATTTCAAATCACTTATATTGGTGAAGGTTAATTGACACCTCAGTGAGTTAAAGTAATTAAATTCACACTTGATCAAATTTTCCTGCAGAGCCTTGGGAAATGGAAGCAATTTAAAAAAAATCTGACACCAAAGTAACCCTTGTCACCAGGCAAGGATATTGTCTAATTTCACTTGGAAAACATGAGAAACATCACACTGTCAGTGATGCAGTATTTCAGTGGAAACAAAGAAGGTCACATCTATTCTTTGAGGTGGACATAAAAAGGTGAAGTGCCATTATTTCAATCAAGAGTACTGAGTAACCTGGTGTCCCAGTTAACATGTCTCTCTTAACCAACATGAGGTTATCTTATGAACTGCCTGTTCCATTTTTAATACAGTAACAGTGACCACTCTTCAAAGTGTTGTTCAGTTTTTGTTTCAGGTTTCTTTCCTTCTTTCATACTTTTTCTTAATATTCAACTGGCAAATATGTTTTATCTCCTTCAACTTCCTCTGTCACAAAATATCTGATCAGTTACATGGAAATTGTCCTCTTCTTTTGTATTTTACTCCAGAATTTGGAAAAGCAAAGTTAAGTTTGCTCCAAGTAAATCATGACAGTAATTTTGTTCTGCTGGGTGTGAATAATTGAGGAGTAGAAATAGATGTCACCAATGCATTACAGACAAAAACTGGACCATCACTGAATTATAGAGAAAAAAATATTTATAGAACATAGACCACTACAGCACAGTACAGGCCATTCAGCCCTTGATGTTGTGCCAACCCATATATACCAACCAAAAAAAAAATTCTCCCTACCCCATAACCCTCTTTTTTCCCTTTCATTCATGTGCCTGTCTAAGAATCTCTTAAATGCCCCTAATGTTTCAGCCTCCACCAGCACACCTGGGAAGGCATTCCAGGCACCCAGTATGTTTTAAAAAAAGCTCCTGATGTCTCCCCTAAAATTTCCTCCCTTCACCTTGTTCAGATATGCTCTGGTGTTTGTTCCTCCCACCCTGGGGGGTAAAAAAAAAGCACTGGTTGTCTATCTTATCTATGGCTCTCAGAATCTTGTATTAAGTCACCTATCATCCTTCTTTGCTCCAGAGAGAAAAGTCCTCATTCTATTAACCTTATCTCATAAGACTTATTTTCCAATCCAGGCAACAACCTGGTAAAATTCCTCTGTACCCTCTTCTTCCTATAATGAATGAAGTGACTAGAACTGAGCAGAGTATTCCAAGTGTGGTCTCACCAGAGATTTGTATCATGACCTCCCCTGAACTCAAATCCCCAACTTATGAAGCTCAGCATCCCAAAGGCCTTCTTAACTTATTTATCTTATTCCGCAAAAGAACTTTACTTTTGATGAGTATAATTTATCATGTATTGCCCAAGTCTTTCAGAAGTTTGTTGTCTCTTGAGACAGAACTGAGGTAAACAAAAGTCCAAGCAACAAACAGTGATGTCTTTGTAAATGATTTAAATCACAATAAAGCTTCCATTCGGAATTGTGCCAATTGTGGCCCATAAATTGAAGAACAACAGACTCGAGTACTTGTCTTACTTCCAACATTACAGTTCTTGACAGAATACAGACATATACACATGCAAATGAGCAGGATTCAGTCACTTAACCCCTCAATTTTGCTGCCCTCTTCAGTGCACCACCACCACCACGGATTCTTCCTATAGGCAGTGAGAATGCAGAACGACAAAGGAATTGCTCACATTAACCATCTAAGAATCTCATATAATGAAGCAATATGTATTTTTTTTGTATATATGACTATCTGTGTGTGTGTGTGTGTGTGTGTGTGTGTGTGTGTGTGTGTGTGTGTGTGTGTGTTGTTATGTCTGGCTATGTGTCTGAGTATTTTGCACCGAGGACTGGAGAATTCTGTTGTGTAAGGTTGGACTTGTGCAATCAGATGACAATAAACTTGACATGATGTAATTATTGATGCGTGTTCGTCTACCCCCACCAACTGTTTACTTCTAAAAAAATCGATCAACCTCTATCCTGACAATAGGAGGCTTCCACTGCCTTTAAGTAGAATTCCAAATACTTACAACCCACTGAGTGAAATAAAATAACTTCATCTCCCTCTTAAATGAGTGTAACCTGAGTTTAAATGATTATCCCCCAAGAAAAAAAAAACATCCTCTGAACATTCCATCTGTCAAGATTTCTCAACCTGAAAAGGTTTTCTGGAGTATTTTATTTTCTTGTATCAGTGAACTTTCCAGAAGCAGGTAGGGGTGTTTAGTATGGACAGGTTCAGTGCCTCTAATTTCAATCTTCAAGGATCTGGAGTGCCTGGAACCAAATTACCTTTATTTCTACTAGGCGAAGCATCCATTCTGCAATTACCTTCTCAATTTTTGTTTGTTGCTCTGATCTGATATTCTTTAAATGATTTTTAGAGCTGTTTCAAAATAGAGAAATGTACAGGGAATGATGCGAAAGGAGATAAATAGGATGTTTTTTGGTGTCAAGAGGTTTCTATCCAGCTTATTTTCTTCCAGACTAGAATGATTGCCTCTGAGAAACAATTTAAGTGGGAACATGGTTGACAACTATGTTGGGCTGTACAAAAGCCAAAAAAGAATAGAGTGAAAGAAGTCAAACATGAAGCCACATCCACCCAGAGTGCTGAGAGAACAAACGTCCAACATGGACATCAGCAAAGGACCAATCGTGAAATGACTGTAACACTTGCTTTAGCCACACCAGTACAAGGCAAAGATTGCATTGCCAGAGGCAATCAGGTGGCATCCAACGACTTCAAGATTAAGTGAGAGGCAGTGCCATCTGGTGGCACTGTAGGTTATTGCAGATGCCTTGAGTATCAAGTAGGCCCAGCTCAGCGGGTGGAAAGAGCCTGAGGATGAGCAAGATGCAGGTTTTGTGCGTAGCTCAGAAATGATCTTCCAACAAGACTCATCAAAACACACAGAATGTAGTAGAAACACTTTTAAAAGTGAAAAAAGATAGTTACCCGCCATTTGGGTATGTTGCTCTGATAAAGTACAACTATGCTTTGCACGGATCCTTTCTACAATGGCACAGATCGCTAGGCAAGAGAAAGTGCATGCAATGAGGCTTGAAAGATGGAGATTTTGGATTCATTTGCCAGAAATGGATGCTGGTGTCTGTATGGGTGGATGCAGGATGAATATAATCCCACTGAGACAACACAGTTAAATGCATGGCTGACCGACCAGAAGGTGGTTTAATTTGGTTTTCTTCCATGAGACGTGCTGGTGGGTGGAATTGATCCATCCTGGACTCTGAGGCAAGCAACTTGGAATGGAAGCCAGGGATTGGTGAAAATATCTCTTTATCCAATTGGTAGAGGGGAGAAACAGAGAGAGACAGTGGTGTTACAAAAGCTGATCGCTGAGACATGAATCCTACAAATGAGACTCTTGAGAAAGTTATCACAGCCTTTGTAAATTAATTAAACCTTTCATGCAATATAAAAGCAGACAAATTCAAGTTGTTTGGAAGATAGTTGGCAGATAGGAACAATCGACATCTCCTGAAGTGAACTGTAGTTGGCTGCAAATTGTAACAGTGGAAATCTGATCCGTGACAGCAGTTGGGTGTGGATTGTAAGACACAGAATTGATAAGGCCTGTCAGATCTTGCAGGGTCTGGCAGCTCTCCAAAATGAGCAGATATCTTTCTGTGATTCCAGCCAACAACAAAAAAAGAACTCAGGAGGAAAGAGCAACAAGTGTTTAAGAAAGGCATGACTTCCAGAAAGAGAGATATCTAGGTTCTAGGAAAAGATGGAACAATGTAAAAATATAATAGATTTTTATCCCATTTCAAGAAAAAAGACTAATCGAAGCACAAGGCCAATTCACAACAGTGCACAACGTGACTGCAGATCCCATGAAATGTTTGATGGAGAGAATGATGTCAAGGAACCCCACCCAGGCTGAGAGACAGTAGGTCAAATAAACAGAGTGAACATAGGTACACACTTCTAGGGAAAAGAAGAATAATTTCAGGTGGACAACAGTGCAACGTGTAATATCATTTAAAATATATTTGCAACAAAGCTGTCAGAGGAAAGGAAGTCAATCATATGCAGACGTATGACTGGGAAACCATGGGGGCGTCTGCACCTTGTCAGTGAGATATTTTGAGAATGGAAGAAAGAAGAAAGTGCAATCAGAGTTTGCAGTGAGTGAATGGAATGGTGTGGCAACATTCGGTAAAGGAGCAGCCCGGCAAACGGAACTGAGGATGTCACAGCGAACCTGCTGAGGCTAGTCTGTGGCAGAGGCGAGTGCTCTCCAGAACAAGGAACAGCAACCAGAGGAATTCTCAGATGAATTTGAAGGAACTGCAGAATTAGAGGGAAAAGACTATTTTGAGCTGAATGAGAAGTGGCCTGCAGTGAATCTGACATGATTCAGTATCCATTGAAAAGGAGCTGGAAGTTGAGCTTGAAAGCTCACAGACTTTTCTCTTGATTGGCATGTATTAAATTGATTAAGAACAAAAATATCCAGATCAAGAACTAAACTTTATTAACAAATATTTCATCAGGGACATTGAAACTAAGGAGAAATCATTCAGCACTGATTCACAGATGGTCACCAGTGCTCAGTCTGTCATTGGAAGCAAATTATTAATTAATCCTTTCAAAGGGACATGCTTCATGATACTAATCCATTGCAGCTTGGGGCCTGTTTTGAGGAGAATCAAAAGCATTTATCGACTTGTTCTGCATCTTACTTTTGAAAATGCACTTTGCCTTTCATCATCCATTCAGTTCTCCTCGATCTATCAGCAGTCCTACTAATTTCCCGGCCTCATTTGCTCTCGGGAAAGTTGCCTCCAAAGGCTGTCACACCATCTATTTTTAGGTTCAATCCATTGCTGCCCTTTTATTACTTGCAATCCAAATGGCCACATCTCATTTTCCCCATGAACACCACACCCAGATCACCCATCAATTTCCTTCCCATCCAACACACCTAGCCCACTGCTTGCTCAATGATCTCTCAGGTTTCATTTGGTGAAACTATAGTGAACCACCTTGAAATATTACTAATGGCAGTGGCAGTAGGTTTCTGCGCAGACTAGAAGGAGCAAAGGGCCTGTTTTCTGTGCTGTAATGTTCTATGGTTCTAAATGCAGCTTTCTTTAAAAAGTGTGTTAATTCACACACTTATTTTATATGCATTAATATCAAAGTTGTCTAGTGAAAGTTCAGGGCAAATTCTGAGGCAGAGTGGCTTAGCTGAGCCCTTTCAGAAATTAATACACGGTTTGTACTGCACACACCAGACATTGGTTACCATTGAAAAGTGTCCAGTACAAATCTTGCCATGTAAATGTGGTCCTACAAGAGCTGGCTGATATTTTAACTTGTTTTCTGCTTGGAGATGTTTAAAACTATGGTAAAGGGAGTTTTGATTACTTTTAATCATTTGTTGCAGATCAGATGCATGTGCGATATCAGCAGATTATATTTTGGTTCAGTATTTTGTAAAAGTATATATTTGATGAACATAAGAATTTCTAACTATGAAGTGAGATCTCCCTCTACAGGTAGTGAGCATGAGAAAGATGCAACGTGGACTTTAAACTCAAAGCCACACATACAGCTGGGAATTAAGCAAGTTCAAATTGGACACCTGTTTTATGCTCAGTCAATTTTGGACTCTGTTGGAGTTAACATTGCTTTGATTACTTAAAGGAATAATCCATCATTTTGACAGGCTACAAAGTAAAATGAATCTGAGCTCAGACAACTCTCAATTCTTGCTTCTAACCCTGGAGAATCTGGGCTTGACAGGAGAAGCTGGGGCAGTTCTTCTCGGGGCAGAGAAGGTTGAAAGGAAATTTCACAGAGGTGGCAGAATGATGACAGTTATAGAAAGGGTAAACAGAGAAGCTGTTCCCATTCATCAATGCTTCAAGGGCTAGGAGTCATGAGTTCAAAGTTCAGAACAATAGGTATGGGAGGTATGTGGGGAAGGACTGTTTACGCAATGGCAGAAAATGATCTGCAATTTATCATCTTCAAAGGCGGTTTGGAATGTAATGGAGTAAAGCTTCGTTTAATAGGAATTTGAGGAAAACTAATTCTCAGGTTATGAGAAAAATTGTAGGAGTCTGTGTGGGGGGTGGGGGAGGGGTGGATGTGTTGGAAAGGAAGGGTCCTGAGCAAGGAACAGCAAGGCCAAATCACCTTCAATGCTATCACAAACTGATGAGAACTGAAAACCATTGAATTGGTACAATGAGTGAATAAATTTAAATGTCAAAATTATAATGTGAGCACGCGAACTCAAATGCTCTAACCAATTTCTGTTAAACTTGTCATAGAGTGTTACAGCACAGAAATAAACCCTTGCAAGATTCTGATTGATCATTTGAGCATATTTGTAATAACTATTCTATTTCCAGATGTGCACTTGAGGTGAGCAAAGGCTGGTCTTCAACAGGCAATTCAAAATTGGCTGGGGTAATGGAAGTTTTTTTTTATACATAGTGGTGCTATCTTTACACCAGTGGTCTCAACCTCTTTTGCCCTAGGCCCCACTTAAATTTTTCAAAAATAACGTACACCCCATCGTTAGCAGGAAGAGTTCTATATTCAAAATAAGTTTTAATTAAATCATTTACTGCAAGTGTATTTCAATGCAATTAATGTCGGGAATACACTGGAAGACATATTTCATATTCAACTACTACTTCAATATGTCAACCATCTCAAACACACTTTCAACAATTGTCGTCACTTCAGTGGGAAGCTTGCCCCTGACGCTGGCTGCAGATTTTTTTTTGATTCAAGGATTTAATTTTGTTAGTTTCAACCTTAAATCTCCACGTTTTATAATTTCCAGTCGGTTTCTCTTAGCTTGTAGCAAATCACTAACAGCACTGAAGCCATATTCTACTAAATAAGATAATGCAAAAGTTCCCTTGTTAAAGTAGTCAAGTTTGAGTATTTCTTTTTGATCTCGTTAGACAGCCACATCATGGTTCTTTTCAGTTTGAAGAGAGTTTTCACAGATTTATCATGTTTCAACTCAGATAGCTCCTCTTGGAATTGCATTTGAACTTCAGATAAGTCCATCAGCAATGGTTGAGTTAACCAAGAGGGAAAATCCATTGGCTTTAAATCACAAAATCTATCACTGAAGTCAGTAACCAACATTTTCAAATGGTCAACAATGACATTTGTAGCAGCATTAGTTACCTCACACTTATTCAACCAATAGAATTGACTGAAATTTCTTGCAGGAATATTCCTTTGGCATAAGAAGTCTCAAGAATCCAAATATCTTTGTTTTTGCATCAATGAGTGTTATATTTCTACTTGGAGTTGCTTGTTCAATGTACTTAATTTCTCAAAAATATCCTTCAAGTAACTCATAAGCTTTGCCATCTGTTCTTAACAGGAGCTTCATTTCAGGTTTATCCTTCAAAAACTTGCTGAGGAGATCAAACAGTTCCATGAACCTTTTGAAGCAATTTCCCTTTGACATCCTCCTTACTTCAGTGTGAAGCAATAATCTCACATGTTCTGCATTTTTATCGACACAAAACTGCCTAAAGAGACGTTCACATTTGGCATTAGCTTTGATGGCATTGATACACTTGATAATAGTATGCAGTATCTCGTGTAAAACAAGGGAAACTTTCTTGGCAACTAAGTTTTCTCAGTGGATAACACAATGCACAACCAACATGTTTGGATTTTCAATCTTTTTTTTTAAACTTTATTTAAGATTTTATAACATGAATAACATATAGGATTACATTAAAAAAAATTAAGAATAAAATAATAAAATTACAATACAGTATCAGTAATCTAAATAAACTATACCCTCCCCAATAATTATTACACATTAATAACCCAACTCAAATTAGTACAACCCCCCCTTTCCTCCCAAAATAAAGAGTGAAGAATTAATAAAGTTAGTAATATATGTGAGAAAAAAAACTCACTTACAAAAAAAAACAAAAACATAACCGATTAAAATACTAACAAAAAGAAAAGTAATTAATACTAAGATATCAGACTTAAAAAACATATTTAAATCAAACTTAAATGCATATATTTAACAAACGAAGTTAAGATGAAACATATATTTAACTCAAACTTAATATAAAAAAATAAAGTTAGTAACATTATCTATCAAAAATTCTTAAACAATAATCAATTCTTAAAAAAAAAATTGTAGCATGAAAAAAAAGATGAAAAAAAACTTTCTCTATAGAGATAAACCTTCACCAAATATCAACTAACTTCACATCTACCATCATATTAGTCACATAAACCACCATCTTAAAACAAAATTCAAACCTCATTAAGCATTGTACAATTCAATTTTAGTACTCTTCCACCATTTTTCCCTTTTACTCTTGAATAGTTATCCAATAAAAGCTCCAATACCACATTTAAATATCCCCAATCATTACGTTAAAATTCAGATATCCAAATAATAAAAACACATCTACAACGAAATCTATATATTCAACAAATGGAGCATAAACCACAAACAAAATTCAAGCCTCATTAAGAATTGTACAATTCAATTTATAACTTTCACCATTATTCCCTTCGTTCTATAACTAAAATAGCAAAATAATATACACCAGAATTACCACTCCTTTCACCTTAAAGTTAAAGAAAAAATATTTAAAAAAACTTATCCATCCCATTGACATTTAAATTTCAGATATTCCTTATCTACTGAATAAACTTTACAAAAAATACCACATCAATTTTTAGTTTTTTAAACAATCAAATACTTTCTTATGCTTTTTTAAAATATTTAAACAAAAAAAAACCCCTTCACTCTTTAATCTAATAATACAAAAAAAAAGGAAAAAAATGGGTAGGAGGTTAAAAATACCCCCTCCCGTCTAAACCGCGCAATGCGGTAACTCCCAAAAACAAAATGGGTGTGAGATAACTCACGCGAAGCAGATGACTTTCAGGAAATAGTGCCTATCCAGTTCTCTCCCCCAACTCTCACTTCATCTTAAACTAACATCATCATTATTTAATATCCCTTTTTAAAAAAAAACGGACAACTCTTCTTTTAATTAGCTCCAACTGCCGGGTCACCATTACAACCATTCCTTCTTGGAGCACGGCTCTTTTCTTCCATCTCTTGTCTCCTTAGAGATCGCGGCGGACTATGTCTCTGTTGAAACTGAGTAATTGGCAGCTCTTGAGCAAATGCTATAGCTTCCTTTGGAGAATCAAAGAACTTTGCTTGGCAACCATCTTGGAAAACCTTCAAAACAGCTGGATATCTAAAGGTTGCCTTGTAACCTTTCTTCCACAACAACTCTTTAGCAGGATTGAATTCCCGTCGTTGGAACATAACTTCTTGACTCAAATCCGCATAGAAGGAAACTCGATTATTTTGAATCATCAAGGGTGATTTTCTCTGTTGTGCATTTCTAATAGCCACTCGTAAAATTATTTCTCTGTCATAATAATTCAAGCAACGAACCAAAACAGGTCTTGGACTTTGACCTGGAATAGGTCTTCTACGCAAGGCTCTGTGAGCACATTCTAGTATTATACCTTCCAGAAAATGTTCTTGACCCAGCACATGCGGAATCCATTCAGTAAAAAATTTTCTTGGGTCTGGTCCCTCCATACCTTCCGGCAAACCAATAATCTTTATATTGTTCTGTCTGGATTGGTTTTCCAAATAATCAATCTTTTTCACCAAATTTTTATTTTGAGTTTGCAAGTCTTCGACCATTTTGGTCACATCAGAAACTTGATCCCGTATTTCGTCTATATCTTCTTCACACAAATTAAATTTATCTCTCACTTCAAGCTTAAAAGCTCCAAACTCAGCCATCTGTTGAGAATGTATTTTCACCAGAGTATTAAACCTAGTGCCAAGTTCAGTCATAATCTTGGATAATCCCTGCATTGTATAAGATAATTTAGATTCAAGATTCACAAAAATCTTTTCAATTGGAAGAGATTTTGGCTCAACAGATTCCTGCTTCTTCTGCATAACCAAAGGATCTTCTGTTCCTTCCTTCATTCTGGTTGCCTTCCTTGTAGTATGACTGCGTGTGGAAACCCCAGCCACAGCCTCTCCAGCAATGACTGGAGGACGCTGGCTGGGGTTTTCCCCAGTCCATAATGTATTAAGTTCTCCCAGTACATCAAGTTGTGTAGGTTCTTCTATCTCAAAAGATGCAGTTTGCAGCGCCACCTCTACAGTTGACAAATGCCTTTGAGTAACTCTTTGTTCTAAAGGCTGTTTGGCGCCCTCTTTAGGGGGCTCTACTGATGTAACATTGATCTCTACATCCGAACACTGTGCCTCTCTCCTGGGATCCATTTCACGCTGAGTCCCGGTGTCTTTCCTGTAGGTAGGCTCCAAAACTTAAACTTTTGGAAAATGTAGTTTTTTGATGATCTGTTGTTTTTTTTTTGCTCTTTTCCACCAATTGTACCATCATAAGTTAAATTAACAGCACTGAAATTGTCTAAACTTTTAAAGAATTTTAACGGGCATTTCTAGACAAAACAATAAGATAGAGTCAGGAGAGGACTGGAAGGCACGTCTGATCCTTACGCCATCTTGCCACGCCCCCTGGATTTTCATCCTTCATTAATTTTAAATATCCTGATTTTTTTTACCCTTCATTAGCAGGTGTACCATTTGCAGCACAAGATACAATGTTTCCTTTTGATATTTCATTTCTATCCAAATAATTTTTGACCTTGCTGTAGATATCAACTGCAGTAGTGATTGTTTCTAATGATTCACAAAACATCTCTTCTTGAAACACTACCTGATCAATATATCTCACGTACGCCAATAACAGAGCCTCACTGTCCCGTACGGTAGATTCATCCAGTTGTATTGAGAACTTTCATGATTTCATCTTCTCAATATGCTGTTTTTCAACATCTTGACCCATGTCATCTATTCTGTTGCAGACAGTACTATTTACACAGTGCAGAACTATTTGAGAAACAATAATATTGTGGGTTTAATCGGTTCCTCCCCAATCGTATGATTCTTCCCATGTTTTGCTATAAGCAGAGAAATTTAATAGCTAACTTCAAGGGTACGATTCAGGGATTTAGTTTGCGTAGTGATTTAAAATATTACATTTTCAAATTGACATGGTTAGAATGTTTTACCCTCAAATGAGCTTCAAGACGGCCTGTTTTCATTGATTCATTTGTCAAAGTCTGTTGGCATAATAGACAAAAAGGTTCACATTCATCGTGTACACCCAAACTTCAAGAACTCCACTGAATATTGATAAACTTTTTGAATGGTTGGTCTGCTCATTTTGAATATACAACAGCGCGAGCTCCCTGAAACAGATTAATCAATATTTTATTATGTCTTAGAATCGAAAAATGTAATAAAAGCAATGATCGAATCAAAGGAAGAATACTGACCCTAAAAAAAATGAAAACAACTCTAGCATGGTTTCAAAACTGCATTAGCCACATGCTTTACTTTCTGGGGTCCCTTTTTTTTCGATTTTGGCATCCCCCTCAGACTGGCACCTGGGGTGGACCACCCCCCCCCCCCCCCCCATCAATATGCTAGTGCTCAAAGATAAACACAGATACAGGTCTCACTCACTACTGAACTGAAAAAGTAAAGGGGTATAGATGGAGATATGAGTGTTGCGATAATTTGGAATGGATGATAATAAGACCAATCAGAAAAAAATATAATTATAATGTTAACGAAGGATAACAACAGTTAAAATAAGAGAAACATCGAAGAAGCATCAGAAGAGCAAAAACACAAGTTATGAAACTAAAAAGAACAGTGATTTTACTTAAGATGTACTGACAGAATTGCCATAACTTTCACACCAACATAACGAGTTTATTTTTTCAAACCAACTTTTTAATCATTTCCCAAAATATGCCTCACCAAAATATTCTTAAGCCCCACGCCCCATCAAAATACTCCCATGCCCCACCGGTGGGGCGTACGTCCGACCTTGACAATCTATGCTACAGCATTAAGTCATGATGTTGGGTAAAATTGCACAAGTTAGAAAAATGTATATCATTTGGAACTAAACCTGCACTTCTTTCTTTATAGATATGGGGAAATGTGACTGTGGATATTTGGCACAACAAGAAAACTTGAAAGTTGTCATCATAATTATGTCGATTATTTTTATCCTGTTAATAATAGCAAATACCACCATCATTATCATTCTGTTTTTAAAAGCAAAGAAAATGTGGTAAGCAAGGTCATGAAGATTTTATACTTACAAATGTATTCACCTTTCAAAGAAACTTCTGATACTGAGATCTTCAAAACAATTTTCAATGGAATCGATTAATTATCTGCTTTGGAACGGAACACCAAATTGATTGGATCCATACAGTGGAAATGAGTTACTTCTAATGGCTTTAAAATTGCTAGGGTATGCTTGATCACTTAATCCACATGAAATGTTCTAACTTTGCATTTGAATGTGATGGTAGGGCTGAAATCTGACCTGAAATGTTTGTTGCAGTCTTGGTGTCACAAATAAAATGATGTAAATATACAGAAACGATTACTTATTAAATCAATCAAGATCCAAATTATAACAGATCATTGTTAAATGCATTCATATGTTTAATTTAATTTTAATTTTTTTTTAATGCAGAGATACAGGATGGTTACAGACCCTTCCAGCCCCATGAATCCGCACTGTCCAAATATATCCATGAAGACAATTACCGTAAATATTTGAGTATAATGCAAAAAATCTTGTACTGAAATTCGAGCTCAAAGTAGGGGGGTGGGGGGGGGGTCGCATTATACACAGGAGTAAAATTTAAATTTTTTTTCCTGCCAGGTTTAACAATGTATTCGGCTGTTGATACATCCCATAGAACTTGAAGATGCAACCATTGAAAGCTCTGTGGCAGTACGATGGCTCATTTTGAGCCACTCATTATTAGCAGTAGACTACATTGACAGCAGCGTGACTAGGTTGGGGGGGGGGGAGGAGGGAGGAGAGATGGCAGCGCGACTCAGGCGGGTGAGACAGACGCCAGCATGACTTGGGTGGGAGAGGGGAAGAGACGCCAGCGCGACTCGGGCGGGCTAGGGGGGAGAGACGCCAGCGCAACTCTGGTGGGAGGGGGAGGGGGGTTGTATTATACAGAGGGGTAAAATTTTTCCCCTTTTTCCCCTCAAAAATGGGGGATCGCATTTTACACGAAACGCATTATATTCAAATATTTATGGTAATCTACTAATCCCATACGTCTTTGGTCATTGTGTTATATTATTTGAGCCCCTTTCATATTGTAAGCATCAAGGATTCTGCTGTAAGTTCAGTTCCTTTTATGTGTCCACAGACACAGAAGCTGTTCTATATCAATGGATATAGAAGAGAAAGATGTGATCTCATTGAAACACAAGAGTCTGAGTAATCTTGACAAAGAAGATGCTGAGAGAATTTTTCTCCTGGAATAGATTAAATCATTCAACCTCCTCAAACCTTTGGGGTGGGAAATTCTAACAATTCACGAATGTCCTTGCATCTTTAGAAATCCCCATCCCAAAAGGTTGTGGAGGTTGAATCAATCTATTCCATGATGGGTTGGACAGATTATTCATCTGCGAAAAAAATAAAGGGATGTAGCAAACAGGTGTGAAAATGGAGTTGAGAATAAGATCAGATTAGCCATGATGTCAAGTTTGGTAAGTCAGAGCCAAGAAGCTGTCAACATCAACACTGATCTACTTATGACCGGAGTCACTGGTCAAATGGTCTTAGCATTTTACTAGTTCCATGTGCTTGATAATAGCGCTGCCTATCATGGTGACACCATTTCAATAACATCTACTCCAAATATTTTTATACCATAGTGTTGACATGCATCTGTTTGCCAGAAATCTTTTTATTATACTGTAGATTCAAACAGAAGCATTAGTTCTCTTTAGCTGAAAATTATTCAATAAAGGCGAAGAAATATCATTGAAAGGAAATAATGGGTCTTCAGAAAAAAGAAAATTCCAACAAATTATTCCATCAGGTGAATTATAAAGAATGGTACCATATTGTCATGTTATAGCAATCCAGAGGCTTGAATTATGGATCAGAAGATATCATTTTTAATCCCAAGATGTCAGGTAAAAATTTACATTTAGTTTAATTCAGAAATCTAGAATAAAATGCCACCATGGTAATGATCAACAGAAACAAAAGAAACCAGACCTGATATGTATCTCTCTCTCTCTTTCTCTCTCTCTCTGTTGATGCTGCCTTGTTGTTGAGTCTGTTTCTATTTCAGATTTTTAACATTTAAAAAATTGTAGAGATTTTAAAACTTTTATTTATTGTCTAAAAACCTGGCTGGTTCACTTAACTCACACAGTGAAGGAAATTTACCACCCTTATTCTGACTGTAGATCAAAAACAGTCCAGCGTGATACTCTATTGTAACAATATGGAGTAACAAACAAAAGTGATGGGAATAAAACTGCTTGGATCTCCCCACAACACTCATGATTATTTATAAGAAAGGTATATCTAACTCAGCAAACCATGATAGTTCCATCCAATTAGCATCTGGTGACCTATGCTTGGCAGTTGGGATTTAAAGCACAGTCTAATCAAGCAAATGTTTCATAAACTCATGCTCACAGAATGGTATCTTTCAATAAGCCTCCATTACAATTCCTTAGTATATTCTCTCCCAACAGCAGTACAGACCCAGCAAAGTCAGTAACTTCATTTCTTATCCACCCTGTCACTGACTCATGTGATCATGTTGTCCAAATGCCTTTTTATTGCTCAATTTTGAGATGAAAATCTATGCTACTGAGCACGGTGGTCATGCCACACAGCAAGAAGGATTCCTTATGGTTGATCTCATGGGATATCATCTCAGTATTTAAATGTTTTTGATATGAAACCACAATATTATTTGTTCAATGCACCAGTATAGACACATTTTTATTGATGCATTTATTTCTTTATTATTTTCAAAATATTTGCTCTTCAACAGTATTTAATGATTTACAGAGAATGGTATTAGTTAAATGAGATAAAAGAAGCCAGGCATTGTCTGTTTGTCAATGCCAACAATATTATCCCTTTAGTTTTCAAGGAAAATCAATGGATTTCAGAGGGAATTCCCCAAAATTAATATTCTTAGAATCTCAGCTTGTTTTGATTTATTCATTGAACAGGTAGAATTGTTGTTATGACCTATCTAGATACAACTGCATTAAAAATTTGTTGTTTACACAAAAGTTATATCATAAAACTGAACACCCGTGCTAGAATTTCAGCTTTGACTGCAAATAATGCTCAAAATTGGATTAGCAGAACAAAGTGCTTTTAACAGAGATTTTGCTCATTTGGATATTTGCCATGGACCAATGCAATCAGCAAGCAATTTAAAACATTTTATTTGAGTGATAGCTTGGTATCTATTAAGTCATATTGCAGAAAGTAGGCTCTTTGGCCCATCACGTCCAGGGTGACCATCAAGCTCCCATGCACACAAACCTCCTTCCTCATTTCCATCAACTACCTTAACAGCCATCTCCAATCCACCCCAAATTCTTCCCATTATGCATCTACTCCTGGGGCAGTTTACAGACATCAATCATCTAGCTGGAATACCTAGGGAAACCCATCAGGACCTCTTCTACCCTGGCCTCCACTCCCTATTCCCACTACCCACACTCTCTGCTGCCCTGGTATGCACTGCTCTGTATCTTGCCCATGTGCTGGAATATGTACATCTGGGTCTTTGCTAGATGAATTCACTTTTGAAGATGGAAATGACTGGTGATTTCAAAGCAGCAGGATATCTACCCCTGCTTTACCTCTGATAAATTATGCACCTACCCCCTGTTCTTGGACTTTCTCCAATAATCTGAACTTCATCCTGCCATAGCAGTAATCAGAGAAAACTTTTTAAATACTTGCAGCGGATACATATTGATGATGAAAACCTTTTCTGAAATTCATGTTGGATTTACCATGAAAACAATGATAAAGTTCAACAATCATTTCGCTTCCATGTGGAGTATTACATTCATATCAGATACAGGGAAATGGTGACTATGGTACACCATATTACAATGTTTGCCAGGTTGCACAGTCAATGACAAAAATATAGGTCTTGGTAATGACATCAAAGAAATCTCACCACAAGGATCTAGTAATCTATGTTAATTGGACATAATTGTTTTGGATCATCCAGAAATGAATTTTTTTTTTGGCCTCAGATGAAGGAATCGGTAACCAGAGGACATAGATTTAAAGTGAGGGGGGAGAGATATAACAGGAACTTGAAGGGTAACTATTTTTACACAGAGGGTAGTGAGTGTATGGAGTGGGCTACAAGAGGAGGTGGCTGAGGCAAGTACTATTGCAAAGTTTGAGAAAAAAAAATTCATAATTCTGGGACAGGATGGGTTTAGTGCAGTGGTTTTCAAAGTTTTTCTTTTCACTCACATTCAACCTTAAGTAATCCCTATGCCATTGGTGCTCTGTGATTAGTAAGGGATTACTTAAGGTGGTATGTGATAATATTGACCACCGCCAGTGGGCTGATAACGCCTCAAACCGTGCATCTTGGCGCCTCACAGTTTGGCGGGCAGCAACCTCCTTTGAAGAAGACCGCAGAGCCCACCTCACTGACAAAAGGCAAAGGAGGAAAAACCCAACACCCAACCCCAACCAACCAATTTTCCCCTGCAACCGCTGCAACCGTGTCTGCCTGTCCCTCATCGGACTTGTCAGCCACAAACGAGCCTGCAGCTGACGTGGACTTTTTACCCCCTCCATAAATCTTCGTCCGCGAAGCCAAGCCAAAGAAAAAGAAAAAAATGTGAGTGGAAAGAAAAACTTTGAAAACTATTGTTCTAGTCGTACCTAATTGACTTGTTATGTGCACAGTTTCATTACTCCAAAGGAAATGGGCCAATGAAATTTTTCTCAGGCAAAATATTTAAAAAAAAATTGAGTCTATAGTAGTGTTTCTCAACCTTTTTTTTCACACTCAAATAGCACCTTAGGTAATCCTTTACTAATCACAGAGCACTGATGGCATAGGGATTACTTAAGGTGGTATGTGAGTGGAAAGAAAAAGTTTGAAAACCAATATTTTATTCAGCATGGACAAATTGGGTCAAAGGGTTTTATGAATCTATTCAGATTAAACTAGAAGCTAAAACATCATAAAGCTTAAATAAAGCAACTTCAACTATTTCAAGAATGATGGAATTTTGAAATAATTCTTGGACTCATCACAGCGAGAAAGGAGCGTGTTCTGTAGTTATTATCTCCAAGTGTCCCTTTAAAGTTCCTCCACAAGGCATAACAATTTCATGAACTTTTGCACCGATATATTGTGTAAAGGATCGAAGATTTTCCCAAATGATTTCCAAAAGATTTATTTTCCCATGTGTTTCAAGAGAGCACCAGATGAAGGAGTTTTATTCAAAGTATAAAGACGACAAAGAATGTGTTTTCTCATTGGTATAACCATAAAAAGGTAATTGTATAATATACAAATCAATCTATTTATATGTCACTGTTAAAATGGCAAAAGAATTTGAAACAAGAACATCAATCTTTAATAAATGTAATATAATTTCTAGCCTGTGTGGGGACATTCTTGAATTACAATTAATTTCTTTAGAAAACTATAAATAAGAGCAGTTCAAATCATGGACCACATTCAATTTCTGCTAAGAGAAGATTTCATAAAAAAAGGGTGTCATAAGTTAACTATCTTTGATCTTACAATTCTTCGAAGAAATAAATTTAATGGCAATGGGGTCGATGGACACCCAAGTAAATTTTAAACACATTAGGCCATTGAAAAAGAAGAAGCACACATTATTTTCTGACTCAGGTCTACAATGAATCATAATAATATTAGCAGATTTATGAAGAATTAAATCATCCACTCTTTAACAGACATTGCCATGGTTTCATCATCTTAATCAAGTAAATGTTATTGTCATCAGATGGCACAAGTACAACCCGATGAAACAGTGTTTTCCAGTCCATGGTGCAAAACATGCAGAGACAAACCCGAACATAACACACATACAGGCAAATAATACATATGCACGACAAGTAGTTATATAGACAATTAAATTAATAAATATTGTTTAGTAAATATGAGAACTTCGGATGGTTTATGTGAGAAGTTACTTTGGTTGTTCAGTATTCTCCCAGCCCGTGGGAGGAAGCAATTCCACAGCCTGGTGGTGCTGGCTCTGATACTCCTGTATCTCTTTCCTGATGGGAGCAGCTGAAAGATGCTGTGTGTGCAGTGGAAGGGGCTCTCAATGATTTTTCTCCCCTTCTTCCGGCAATGATCCCGGTAGATCACGTTGATGGGGTGGAGGGGGAGGGGTTAGTGAGGGAGACTCCAGTGATATATCGTTAAAGAATTATTGGCCAAACTGAGCAATAGAAAAGAGGAGAATGAGGAGAATGAGGAGAATGAAAAGTTGATCTTTTCATCAAGAAAAAAAATTTAAAAATGAAAGAAAAACAGGAGCAGGTGGAAACAGTCATCACCTGTGGGGAAAGAAACAGAGTTAACATTTCAGGTTTTGCACCCTTTGAACTTGGGAAAAGAGAAAACAAGCTACTTAGCAGTGACAGAGAGGGAGGGGAAGGATTTGGTAGAACAAAAGAAATATTTATGATAGGATAAGACTAAACAGGTTCATGGGGCAAACTGAATAGCAGTAAAACAAATTATACTTGTTTGCTCATGCAATGAGTTACAAATGATGTCTGATTCCAACACTGATCCCTGAGGAACACAATAAAAACCAAAGTTGGGGAAACTCAGCAGGTCAAACAGTGCACTTTATGTAGCAAAGATACATTCTGGGCTGGAGCCCTTCATCCAGGTATGACAAAAATGTAGGCAGTTGTCCAAACCAAAAGGAGAATTTCTTCAGGGCAGGCATCCCTCAAAGGGATTTCACAAAGCTTTACAGTAGGTATGAGAACAACATGAAAATCTGCAGATATCATGACAGAAGAAAAAACACAGTGACGAAGAAACTCAGCAGGTCAAACAGCATGCTTTATGTAGCAAAGATAAAGATACATAACCAACGTTTCAGACTAGAGCACTTCATCAAGGTATTTTATCAAGGCTTTTGCTCATACCTTCATGAAAGGTTATTTCCTGGTCCCAGCACACTAATGGCATCATGAAGAAACCACGTCAGTGCCTCTACTTCCTCTGCAGTTTGCAGAGGATTGGTATGACAGAAGAAACCCTGGCAAATTTCTACAGGTGTGTGGAAGAAAGTGTGCTGACAGCTGCATCACAGTCTGGTATAAAAACACCAATACCCCTGAGTGTAAAGCCATCCAAAAGGTAGTGGACACAGCCAATGACATCACAGGAAAAATGCTCCACACTTTCGAGAACGTATACGGGGAATGCTGTCGTCGGAGAACAGCAGCAATCATCAAGGATCCACATCACCCAACGCATGCTCTGTACTTGTAGCAGTTATTTAGAGTTTAGAGTGGGCCAATTGTTTTAGGATCATCAAGCTGAACATTAAAGTCTTTCTTTTCAAGTTTTTCTTTTCATTCACATACATTTGTGGTACTCAAATGGATCAATTTGTGGATTAAAAAAAAAGAGCTTCTTCCATGCACCAAAACCCCACGAGTACTTGAAGATGGCCAAGTAGGGGCTATAAAGGGAAAATGATCAGAAGCTCTCTAATTTCCTATTTAAGAATGCAGAGAACATGAGAAGCGGGACTGCAATTAAACCATGTTGCCCCGTCAAACCTGCTCTTCCAAATGGAAAGAATTGGGCTGATTATTGCATCAGATGCAATACCCATATCCCTCCAAAAACCAATTGAGTTCATTCTTATATCTTCTCTGTGCTTGGGTATTTATGGCAATCTAAAACAACCATTCTCAACTGGGTCCTCTGTGCCCCCCTACTCCGGGGGCCTCTGCACATTTAAGTAGAAGACTTGTTTTCTTTTCACTTCACGTTACATTAATATTTTGAATGTTTTTTTAAATTTAATCAGTAGGAGAGAAACATAGAAGAAACCAAAACTTGACTAATTCTCAGGGAAGGGGGCCCATAAATTTTGAGCAGACTCCTAAGGGAGGGCCATAGCCAAAAAAAAAGGTTGAGTATGGCTGATCTAGAAACATCACTGTGGGAAATTTACTATCCAACTGCACACCCTGGCAGAAGGATAGCTTCTCCAAAAAGAGAGCTGTTCCACATGGAACTGGGAACACTTGTTGCTGTAGTGATGATGAAGTTTATGGAGTGCAAAGCTCCACAGTTTTCCAGCAACAAGAGTGGGCAATCTGCCTTCTGAGCCTGTACCAGGTAAATCCTATTACAGAGGCAAAAATTCCATTTGTTTAAATGGGGAGGACTGGTTGCAAGAGAAAGAAGTAAGTTTCAGATCATTTATTCTTGTTGCGATTGGGTTATTTTTCTATTTTTTTACTTCAGTGTTTAAAAGTATTTTACATGATAGTTTCAATTTTTGAAATGTATTTTTTTTTAAAAAGAATGTTTAATTTTTAATGGTTTTAAATGTTTTGAGACATGCTCAAGCATTCAAGATCTTTGAATGCCAGTTCAGCCTGTGAATGCCATTTAGTGATCAAAGAAATTCAATGTGATCAATGCATATGATGAGGATTTTCACTCCAAGAGAAATTCCTCAGGATAAGAGTATGTTCAACTGGTACACAAGCAGAAAACATGGATAGTGAGGCATTCCAAGGAAATTTAGAGCCAGTCTGGTCTGACGTATTCTGATACAGTAAACCCCTGGCATCCGGCATATACTTGGATTGGTAAGTGATTTTTTGGGTTGCTTGAGACTTACTGTTACAAGGCCTAACTAATATACCTGCTTTGAGAATAAACAGTTTAAAAGACAAAAGGCAAAAATACTAGTGCACGGCCTGGTTTGACATTATTATATTTGCATGCCCAGCTGTCAAGGGCTCTTCTCATAAAGTGAAGTCTCATTTAATTTTTTTAAAGTTTTGAGATGGAGCATTGTAATAGGCCCTTCCTGCTCATGAGCACTCACCATCCAAATTAACCTACTAACTCAGAACTTATTTGGAATGTGGGAGTAAACCGGAGCACCCAGAGGAAACCCATACAGACATGGGGAGAAGGTACAAATACTTTTATAATTGTTAAAGCTGACTGTGCCACCCTAATTATTCAGAGACTATTTTTTTTCTGGATGTCTTTAAAATGGGTGAAAAATTAATTTGAATGCTTTTCTCTTCTATTGCCTGTTTTCCCCTTTGCCTTAAAACAAACCTTTCCCTTCCCCCTCATTTTTTTCTTTTCACGCTTTTTAATTTTTACTTCCTTCTCTTTTTTTTTCTGGGCTTCCTTTTCTCAGTTACTTGGCCTGAACAAGGACATTCTATGCAGTTGGACACTCGGGCACCTACATCTGCTCTTCCTTATTTTGTTTCCTCACACTTCCTGCAAATATTTTAAAATCCAACACATGCACAGGTGAGTTCAATTAACAACAGACGATGTTAACAACAACTATGGGTAGGGTTTCACAGTCATCTTCCGAAGGGTTCAGGGTTTAGGCGGGAATCCAGGGTTATATGTGAGCAGATGGGGATGGAGCCAGGAGGCAGATTCAACCATCAGTACAACACACTATTAGTGAATCCCAGTTCACTGCACTCATATGATCATTCAGTCTCTTCTTCATTCAGATTATTCATTTCTGTCTCTTCCTGTTTTTGTGAGTACCTTCAACACCATATCTCTTTGAGCAAAGAAACAATATAATGAAAATGATTCCATTCTCTCTCAGATGTAAGATAAATCCACACTTCAAAATATGGGGAGCACAGTTAGGACAGTGGTTAGTGCAGTGCTATCACACTGCCAGTCACCCAGCTAAGAATCTGGCAGTCTGAATGAAGTTTATACATTCTCCCTGTATCTGCATGGGTTTCCTCCAGGTGCTCCAGTTCCCTCCCACCTTCCAAAAATGTATGGGGGTTGTAAGTTAATTAAGGTATTTGTGAAGCATGGGCTGATAGGCCCTAAGGGCCTGTTACTATTCTGTATGTCTCTATACGTATAAAAATAATTACTAAAGGCATGAATTAATTACTCAGATTGTAACTGTTTGTGCAAACTCTGACAGGCTTAATTTTTTCAGCACTTGGCCAAGACAACTGCTGTCTTTGAACTATTTTGGGATAGATTTTGAATGCGAATGTAATGTGAATGACTGAATGTCAATTACACATTTAACAATTCTCGTGATTTTTATTTTGCTATTTGTTTAGTACTGCCTTTATTTGACTTGTCTAATGCTAGATTCTTCAGTGCAAAACATAAATCTATCATTAAATGGCTCTTCTCTTCGGAAAGACGTCACCAGATCAATAAAATTGGATTACCATAATTTTAGAGTCAGTTACTTTTATTCATGTCTTAAGTATTATAAATTAATTGAATTTATTAGTTTATGGTGAGGCATTTCATCATAAAAAAATGTGGCTCTTAAGTATAAATCAAGACATATTATTTCTATCTTTTTGAAGCTTTAAGCTTTATTATTAATGAATGTTTACTAGACAGATATGGAAATATTATTTACACCTTCAGGCATATAATTAGATAACTTACAACTCAGAAAATTATGCTTTTTAACCAGAGACTTTGACAATTAAAATTTATCTCAAAATCACGAGGATTAGTCTCAACAAGGACCAACTAGTTCAGGCAGTTTTATCAATTTTCTTAATATTTGTAGGGACTTGGTTTAGATCTCAACAAAATAGAAAAGTTGGTGTATAGCCTCCCCTGGGTTTTTTTTCTTGTCTATTCTGACATTTACAGGAAATTAACAAAATCCTAGTCACCTACTGAATCCTCAAAATTGGATGCTCACATCTTCCAGAGTGACAAACTCTCCTTCCTAGCCCAAAATGTTGGTCATGTATCTTTACCTTTGCAACATAAAGGACACTGTTTGACCTGCTGAGCTTCTCCAGCACTTTGTGTTTTTCTTCAACTACAGTGTCTACAGAATTTTGTGATTAAACTCTCCCTGCAAATGGGTGCCACTTTTGGAATCAATCTTCCAGTAGCTTTACTTTTCATTTTAAGCTTGTCACTGCAAAGAGATATAGTATCCTTATTCTCATCTTGAAAGACAACAGGCTAATCCTGTTAAAGCTGCATTAACAGTCTGAAACTGTTACCATTCTCTATTGCAGGAGAGATTTCTTCAGCATCCTAGCCAATATTTATTTCTCAACAAATTACAGTAAACCTCTGGTATCTGGAATTCAAACAACTGGCAGCTTCAAGCAACTGGCAAAAAAAAAATCAAGGAAAAAAATTAAAATAAGTAAGAATAAAATAATAGGTAAAAAAATACATTGTAAATGTTCTCTGAAGTAACACAAATATTTGGTGAAAATGGGAGCAAATGTTCACCCAGTGGAGTGTCTTGGTCAGGCTTTGCTTGTAGTAAAGTGTGAAACAACAATTGCTGGTTGATGCCGCTTGTCGTTGGGGTTACTCTGTTACGATGTCTCCTTATCCCTGCATGGTAAGAGTCATCTCAGTCAGAGGCTTTATCTGTAAACTTGGGGGTAGGTGGTTAATTATCTATAATGTTATATCTCATCCTTTGAGCGGCTCCATGGATGAAGAGGAATCTGCAAATGCAGAGATGGTTAAATGTTTTCAAAAAGTGTGACTAAAAGTAAAGGAAAATGGTTAAGGTTTAAATATTCTTGCAAGTGAAATTTTGTTTAGTGTCAGTGCAGTATAGTATTTTTGTCTTTTAAACTGTTTATTTTTTTAAATATAAATTTCATGTTTAGTTTTCAAACATATATCAGGTTTACAGCCTTTACATAAATATAGCAAAATAGCTTGCATACTATTTACATACAAAATATTAATCCTCTTTTTAAAAAAAATACAACATTTATAACAAAATCAAAATAAAATCTCAAAGCAAAAACATTCCATCCCTCCCTCATTTCCCCCTTTCCCCTTAACTTAAACAAGATAAACGGATACAGAGTCTTTCCGTCCACCACTGAAGCACACAGTCTATTGCTACAGAGTCCAGAGGACCCCAAAAGCCAGCAGTAATAGATATGCATCACAACACAGGGTTACTTAAACAAAAGTTGTTTTTAAATATAACTGAACAAGAAAACAGAATTAAACTTTAACTTATTATTTAACCTACCTAATTAATTAACCCCCCCCCCCCAATACTAAGTGTGGGTGTGTGTAATGTATATTTAAGTTTAGAAAAGTTCTTTGGATCTCAGTCCAATCTCACTGGCGGCAGGCAATTCTTGTACTGTGCACAAAAGTTAGCATTAACAAAGTTGACCAGGCTTTGGTGCTTAACAGGCAAATGGTTACCACTCAGGAGGGTTCTTGCTAGTTTTCAGAGAGAGATTACTTTTCCAGGACATCCACAACTGATTCCTTCTCAATCATTCTTGCTGTTGAAACTTGCCTCCTTCAGAGTTCTCCAGATGATCCTCTTTCTTTCAGGTCACCTTTTAGACCACCAGCCTTCTCCTTTGACCAGACAGTCTTTCAAAAGCTTTGTCCTTCTGGGAATAACTTCTGTGTCTCTCCTCTCTGTTTCACACCCTCCCTCCCTAAGAGCAAAACTGTTCTGCCTCTGACTGAAAAAAATCACATGCTCTCCCAGGCAATCTGTACATTGATACTTTGTTGCCTCTTGCAAAAAGCACTTGCAAAAATCCTGCAAATATTCTGTTCTAAAATGTTTTTGCGCAAACCGCTCTAACAATTCCTCCCAAGCCACCTCTAAATACTCTGTCACACTATTTTACAGATAAAAATAATAATATAAAATCGAGGGCGGATCACGGATTTACAACAGTGATATTATACTTATGCACCAATGTAATTCAAATACAGTTGCCAGGTCTTCAGGAGATAATAATGTTTATTTCTTAAATTATAAGTGATCCTTTTCATGGGAATGCAGCTATCCATTTCTGCTATCCATCTTTTCAAAGAACCTGGCATGTCTGACTTCCATGTGACTGCAACACATTTCTTGGCTATGGCCAATGCAATCTTAGTAAATGATATTTGAAACTCAGTTAAGTGATTACTGATATCAATGAAGTTCCCCCACAGATATAGTTCTGGATTACTGGGAAAGTTGACTTCAATAATCTTTGTTAACACTTCTAATACCTCTTGCCAGAAAACATTAACTTTCACACACACCCATATGGAGTGGAAAAATGTTCCTTCTTCTGTTCCACATTGGAAACATCTGTCTGATATCTCTGGCTTTGATTTGCGCAATTTTTGCGGAGTCAAATATAATTGATGGAGAAAATTGTATTGCACCAAACCGTACCTCACATTACTAATCAAAATTACCTCATCCTTACACCATTCAGCCCAAGATTGTTCTGATATGTTCACTGCTAGATTCATTTCCCATCTTTCCCTGGACCTATGAATTCCAAATTTTGTCCCATTAATTTGCAGGGCACAATATATTTGGGTAATAAATTTAGATATGTTACCCATCCATAATGTGCGTTCCAGTTAACTTGGCCCTGGTGGAGTAGTATTATTCCCCCAGCTTTCTCTTAGAAAGGCCTTTAATTGCAGAAAGCAAAGGAAGGTGCCATTTAGTACATCATAAATTTGCTTAATTTGTTTAAATGACATTTTAATACTCCATCCTTATAACAGTCCACAATGTACCCAATTCCATTCTGAGATCATATATTTAAAATCCTATTCCCCATAATCACGGGCAACATCGGATTATTACATAATGGAGACCTTAAAGAAATTCCAATTTCCTTCCTATACTATTTTGCCAATTTTTGTCAAATGAATCAGTAGAGGGTTTGAAATCTTTTTCTTGATTAATTTCAGGTTCCATCTATAATACTTTGTCTATCTCATGTAATGCCATATGCACCTATTTTGGTAAGTCAGTTTCAAGGAAAAATCCTGTGAAGCCAGACAATATTTCTTAAAATCTGAAAGCCTCAGACCTCCTGATTTGTAGTCCCACGTCAATTTATCCAGAGCAACCTCCTTTGAAGAAGACCGCAGAGCCCACCTCACTGACAAAAGGCAAAGGAGGAAAAACCCAACACCCAACCCCAACCAACAAATTTTCCCCTGCAGCCGCTGCAACCGTGTCTGCCTGTCCCGCATCGGACTTGTCAGCCACAAACGAGCCTGCAGCTGACGTGGACTTTTACCCCCTCCATAAATCTTCATCCGCGAAGCCAAGCCAAAGAAAGAATTCTTGGCTAAACTGTTTATTCTTCAATAGGCATTGTAAGAATGAGTCTCAAGCAACCAGAAAGCTTGCATATCCAGCATCTACCAATCCCCATAGGTGCTGGATTCTAAGGGTTTTACTGTATCAGGGAACAGGGAATTCTAGGTCAGTTCTGTTGAATGAATATAAATGCTTCACAAAGCCATCAGAATAGTATTTTTGTCTTTTAAACTGTTCATTCTTAATGCAGGTGTATTAGTTAGGCATTGATTAAGTCTCAAGCAGCCAGAAAATACACTTATCTGGCATCTACCAATCCTCATAGGTGCTGGAAACCAGGGGTTTTACTGTATTTAAAACAAATGGGGGCAGACCATTAGTTCTGGCTCCTGCAGTTGTGTTGGGATTTCCAGGGGATACTCATGTGTGTGAGTCACAGTTCCCAAAATTAGCACAGACTTAGCCGGGAGTGACATATTCCATCAATCCGGCAAAGACTATAGTTGCCCATGTGAGTCATTAGGAGCAGCATGAACTCCTGATGCAAACCCAGTAAATTTATTTAAATGAATGAGAAGGAGCTGTTTGGAGAAAGGTGAAAGGGGTTATATCTCAACGTGTATTTATTTTTAACATGATTAAAATATATATGCTTTAAGTTGAAAAAACTTTGACATTTTCAATATTTTGTGTTTTTAATAGGTTCCAAGTATTACTGAATGTTTGCAAATACAGTAAAGCCCACGGTATACCCAATATGGGGATTGGTGGAGGTCAGATTCATGAATTTTCTGATTGCTTGAGTCTGCATATTGTGTGATTGGCAAACTAATGGCAAGGTGCGCCAATTTTAAACATTTATTATTATTTTAAATTCGACATACACCAATTCGGTCCTATGAATCCGTGCAGTCCAAATTACATCCCATCGACCTGCACCCCAGTATGTTTTTGAAAATTGGGAAGAAACCGGAGCCCCAAGAGAAAATCCACACAGGCATGGGAAAAACATACAAACTCCTTACAGACAGCGTAGGTCCGGTCTCGGTCGCTGCCTCTGTGAAGGCCTTGTGCTAACCACTATTCCAACCGTAATGCCAATTTTAAACTTTCATTTTTCCCTGTTTTTTTCCATGATTTTGTTTTACTGTTTGCTTGAGGCTGCCGGCTGCTTGAATTCCAGATAAAAAAAATCACAAACTCTCCAAGCTCCAATATTTGCTCCAGTTCTGTCACATACATTGATGAGGAGAAGGAGAGTTAGGGATGAGGACATTGGGTGTCACTAGCTGTGTGAGTACATTGGTTTACCTACTCTGTCTGACATGTAAAACCTGTAAAACTGCTTTTTTTAAAAACTTGTTGTATTAAAAGCGCAAGTTTTTAAATCATGTTAGAAATACTGAAGATAAATACACATTGAGATATAACGTAAACATCGTCATTGGAAAGAATAAGTTTGGGCCAATGGCAGGAGACCAGTGGCTCCATACCAATGAAAAAACAGTCATGTTTTTTATTTGCTTATGAGGTCTCATGGTGCTCAAAATGGCACTAGTATTTCCCACATTACAGTAATAATCAATACAGTACTGACTGCACTTCAGAAATACCATGTCGACTCCATCCTGCTTTAAAACTTCAAATAAATTTCCTAAAGAGCAGACTATATATTTTTTTACTTTCTTTGATTCCTAGCAAGGTGGAAGTGCTGCTAATCCACCTTTATTTTCAACACATCCAATCTATTGCTGTATGAAATTAGCCTTAAAGTTTGAAATGTGTCCCAGAACCCTAATTTACAAGCTTAAATGATTTGAATGACAGCTCAGTCAAGATGATACTATATTAGAGTCAGAGAATGGAGCTGACAAAGCATTGTGAAGCCTCAACATTGAATCTTCCAGTCCTCTTGAAATGAATGCTAGCTTTGCATTTGCCTTCTCTGCTACCAACTTAACCTGTAAATTAGCCTTTAGGGAATCCTGCACTAGGATTCCTTACACCCTTTGGATCTGGGCTTTCTGAATTCTCTCCCCATTTTAAAAATAATCTACTTCTTTATTCCTTCTATCAGAGTCTTTATATTTATCGCGCTTTAGCAAAATTCTTTCTTTTGAAATCCCTCAGCCTGACTTGTTAAGGAGTGACAAATCTGTTACCCTTTGGTATGGAGCCACTAGTCCCAGATGAACCCAATAGACTTTTCCCATCCAGCACAGTATCTTTGACCCACTACTATCAAGAAGGAGGTACAGAGGCAACAAAACCAGGACTACCAGGGTGGGAAATAGCTTCGTCCCACAGGCTGTGAGATTGATGAACAGAATCCTGTAATGGAGTAAATCATCCCAAAATATTAATATATATTTATTTAAGATTGCAACATTTTACACATATATGATTATCACACACTGTGTATTGTGTGTGAATTTGTACACCCTGTGGTCTGGAGAAATGCTATTTCTGGTGGAATGGTTTGAGGTTCATGCATGTTCATGTACAACCAGTCAGATGATAACAAACTTGAACTTGAACTATACTGTCAAAGTTATTCGACAATTGATGAAATTTAAAGAAAGAAAAATTACTCTGAGAAAAACCAAGAAATGGAAACCAGGAAATTCTTGGAGGAATGAATAGGTTTGATACAATGGAATTGGTCGATAATTTAACAATCTTATTGTATACACTTGTGTAATAGACGAGTTTAGGGAACCAATTATTTGGGGACAAATTTTAGGGATTAGCTTTTACACGAATGCTATTTTTGACTGAGGTAAACACCTGCATCGTTCAAAGCATTGGGAATTCAGCTTGCTGGGATCGGGTGATAAGTCCGCATTTGGGCAAGGTGAGGTTCCGTGGTCGGGCAACGAAATGGGCAGGTGGCCAAGGAAAGATGTCATGGTCAGGGCATTGGGAGATTGGATAGGTAGGCTCCTGAGGCAAGGATCTGTGGTTGGGCCATCAGGAGCTCCAATGAGTGGGTGACCGAGGTCAGGGCTCATGGTTGGGACTTAGGGAGCTCTGGTGGGCGGGCAGCTAGGAGGAGGATCCGCGGTCGGGTGTCGGGGGCTACAGTGGGCAGGCGGCGGGATGTTGGGAGCTCAGATGGGCAGGTGGTCAGTGCATTGGGAGCTCTAATGGGGGGCAGTCAGGGAGTGGAAAGCCCAGATTGGCAGTCAGGGCCAAAAGTAGGATGGTCAACTTTCCCTGCAATATGTGGAAAATACATGATTTTTGGACCTTTAAAGGGGGGGAGGGGTGAGGTGACATTTTCGCAGGAGCTACTATTACACGAGTATATACAATAACATAATAAATGGTAAAACAGCTGAACCAAATTGGAATCTCCTTCAAATATTCATTCAATAGTTGGGTGTCATGATTGATGTCTACAGGATCTCTCTTGACATGTGAACTTAAATTGGCTGAACAGCCTTCATGAATTGCATTTAAATTGGAACTATTTGTTTTTTTAACTCTATATGTGTAGATGTTTATAGCACTAGGTCACTGTGATATTTTGAATGATCACAGACTGGAAGGTAAAAGGCAATGAACTATTAAACAAATAAGATAAGAGAAGGTTAGAGCTAAAATCCACTTAACCACATTCTAACCTTTCAAATAAAATGTGTTACAGAAGTGCCCTATCAATAAATTAAGTTGAATCTGATGTTTTTCCTCAAAGATCCAATCCAATTGATCTCCTTAACTAAAATACATATTACCTAATGCATTAGAGCAACCAAGTACAGAGTGAAGAATTAATTATTTTACAAATGTTTCATGCATTGAAAGTTCTGCGATTATATAGAAAACTCTTAATATTTTCAACTAACCAAAATGCAAATATCTGTCCCTCATACACTATTGATGGTGAGGTAAAATGTCATAAGAAGTTACAGAGGTCCCAACAATTGTTTGCTCTATTTCTCTGGGAATGGTCCATCCTCATGGATGAGTGTGAGAACCCACAAGAAAATTGACACTTCGTTTTAATTCAGTTTTTTTCCTGAGGCTTTCAGGGGTGAGGAGAGTTCAGAGAAAATAAAATGTCTTCCTTTGGGCAGAGAATGTAGAAGGAAGATTTGTGGTATCCAATAAAACCCCTTGTATCCAGCATCGATGGGGGATTGGAGAATGAGTTTTCCGGTTGCTTGAGACTGTGTCTTGCGTGAAAGGAGAACTAATAGCAAAGCGCATCAATTTTAAATTTCAGTTAATTATAAATAAAATTATAAATAAAATATAAATAAATTATAAATAAAATAAATAAAATTAAAAGGGTGGTTTATTTTGCAGGATGAAGACAGATGAATAAATTGTGCACCTTCATAAAAGATGTACTAGTCTCCACCTGGATGATGTATAGCAGTGGTTCTTAACCTTTTTCTTTCCACTCACACACAACTAGTTTTCCCTATACCATAGGTGCACTGTGATTAGTAAGGGATTGCTTAAGGTGGTATGTGAGTGGAGAGAAAACATTTGAAAATCACTGTGTTAATCATACCTAATTGACTCATTATGTGCACGATTTCATAACTCCAAAGGAAATGGGCCAATGACAATTTTTCCCAAGCAAAATATTTCAGTAAAAGTTCGGTCTAGAGCAATGATTCTCAACCTTCCCTTTCCTTCCCTTGAGTATATATCATGAAATATGGACAAAGAGCAAGCACATGAATTTTTATTGGATTACACATTTTCATTTTATCTGCATTCCATGCTTCAAGATAAAGTCTCCAATTGCTAGTAGCTACCTGCAATGTTTCACCCTTATTCGGGAACAACAATGCAAAGGTGCACTTAGAATCAGAATTTATTGTCATGAACAAGTCCCAAAATTTGTTCTTTTGCAACAGCATCAGAGAGCAAACATTCATATTATAATCACTTTACAACAAGAGATAAAATAATAGTGCACGAAAAGTAAGGCATTGTCTTTGGTTCATTGATTATTCAGGAATCTGATGGCAATGGGGAAGAAACTGTCCTTGTGCCACTGAGTGCTCATCTTGAGGTTCCTGTATATTTTCCTCGATGGTGGCAAGGTGAAGAGGGCATGGCCTTGGTGGTGGGGGTCTTTGAGGATAAAGGCTGTTTTTAAAGGACACTGCCTCATATGGATGTCTTTGATGGAGTGAAGTCTGGTGCCTGTGATGTCACAGGCTGAGTTAACAACCCTCTGGAGTTTATTCTTGTCCTGAGCATTGCTGCCTCCATACCAGGCAGTGATGCAACCTACCAGAATGCTCTGCACAGTACACCTGTAGAAGTTTTTGAGAGTGTTTGGTGTCATTCCGAATCTCCTCAGGCACCTCACAAAGTATAGCCAGTGGCAAGCCTTCTTCAGGATTGCATCAACATGAAAACTCCAGGATAGATCCTCGGAGATGTGGACAGCCGGGAATTTGAAGCTCTTGACCCTCTCCACTCAATGAGGTCTGGGTCGTGTTCCCCTGACTTTCTCCTGAAGTCCACAATCACTTTCTTGGTTTTTCTAACATTGAGTGCAAGGTTGTTGGTGTGACACCACTCAGTGAACTGATCGATCTCTAATGTTTGCAAAAACTAATGTTGCAAATCCTTGGGTTAGGAAAAAGTCCTGATATTTCTTTCTTCATCAGGCTGGTTTAGATTATATAGTTGTCAATTGCCACTGGCATCAGATAATTCAGATGAAATACCACAGCTAATTCACCCTCTCTAATGGATCAACAATCCCAAACCTTCTCAAGGTTCATGAACTGGCTTTCATGCAAAAATAAAAAACACAACGCTGGAGAAATTCAGCAGGTCAAACAGCAAAGGTAAAGAACCAATGTTTCAGGATTGAGCCCTTCAAAAGATATCACGCCGATATATTTTTCTGGGACATGAATGACTCTTGGTTCTCTGCTCTTCAATCAATTGATATCCAGATGAAATCACCTGACTTATATTTTGCAGACTGTTTTGTCTCTGGCATTCACTTGTAAACAAGAAGTTGTTCCACTTCCCAGAGTTCCATTGTGGACATGATATAATTAAAGGCAACAGTGTTGAAAAATAACTCAACTTGATACTATATACATAATTATGGGTTACAGATGGTTGAAATGTTCATCTAAGTAATGTGTGTTCCATCTGGTCGGGCTTTTTCCAACTACAAATGCTGATTTAAAGTGATCACAATATAGGGAAAACACAGTCTAGCATGAAGTAACATTGAAAATATTAGGGAAATATAGGGCTATGATTCAATCATTTAGGGAGCTATTACACAAAACCTCCTCTAAAACGCATGTCTGTGAATTGATTTCAAATTGATCGCAATTCTGTTGCTTCAATTTTTGTGAATCAGATGTGTAACTAGTTATTTATACGAGGTGCAAATAATTGAAAGAGAATATTGGTAGTGTTACTGATGAAACTTTATAGCACAAGGAGCACATGGAAACTCTCCAGAACTAGATGAGCAATGGTTTATCCGGGAGATCTTTGATTACTGTAATTCAACATAAATGCACTCTGAATATTGGAGAAATCCCTGCATCTGAAGAAAAAGTAGACAAAATCTTCTTTCCTTGAGTATGGGTGACATCCTTAATTCCACAGCAAGCAGTGAAATATAAGCAGCAGAAGCCTAGAAAAACTCTGAGGCAAGAGAGCTGAGAGTGATCATGACATTAGCAACCGGAATGAGTGTGAACCTACAGATAAGGTCTCATGACTTGAGGAAGGAAAACAAATTGGGGTTCCATGTATAAAAGAAGGGAATCACTGATTTAAAACAGGGATGAGCAATTTATTTTTTCTCTCAGGAGGCTGTGAGCATTTGGAATCCTTTGTTTCAAATGGCAGTGAAAGCAGTTTTTTGGATTATTTGATTCTTGATTAGCAATGTTGCTGAAAGGTTGCCAAGGTAGGCAATAATGGCAGTCTGCTGCCATCAAATCAGTCATAAGCTTGTCAAAAAGGTGGTAAAAACAAAATGCTGGAGGAACTCAACCAATAAAAAAGCAAAGATATATTGCTGACATTTTGGGCCTGAGCCCTTCTTCAAGGAATAAGTTGAATGAGCCAATAACAGGAAATCACAGAAATCAGACAATGCTGGCTGGGGGACGAATCCAGGCCAACAAAATGTGTTGATTGGATATGATAAGGAGAGATGTGAGAATTTATCATGTCTGTGTGAAAGAAGACAGGGAAGGGAGAGACAGGGGGAAGAAGTGGGGGGGGGGGGTGTATTTAGGGTTTTTTTTAACAAAAGTCATAGAAGTTGATATTAAGGCTTAAGGAACTGAATAGTTGACTCATGGATTCACAAATAGACAATGCAATTTGAGAGTTGTCACTTGACAGAGCATGCAAAAGTCAGTAAATTCTGAAAATAAGTAAGGGATGTCAATTCTGACCAATGAGGTGGAAAATAACTCTGGAAATGAATGTTGGCTTTTGAATCACTGTTGACATAATTTTGGAGAGATTTACTTTGGAAAAAGGTTTTCATTGCTCATATAAACCCTGCAGGTATATCAGGAGTTGAACTTCCAGTCAGACATGAAGATGCTGAGAAATGCATTTAACTCTGGGTGAAACCCATTTTCAATGCCACAACGTGATTTATATCAGAGTTGGGGTAAATAATATATCAACACTTGACATCATAGGGTAACTTGTATCATCGCTTCTGTTAACAATCGAGTTTTTCTAAACATGCTTAATTGTGACTAAAATAAAAACATAAAGCTGGGGAAACTCAGTAGGTCAAACAGTGTACTTTAAATCAAGTCAAGTTTATTGCCATCTTATTGTACAACTACAACTCAATGAAACAACGTTCTCTGGTCTTCGGTGCAAACCATGCAGATACACAACCAGACATAACACACATACAGACAAACAAAACATATGCAGGAATAATATTTCACCTGTAGAAAGAAATAAATATTGAGAGTCTCAGATGGTTAATGAGAGCAGTTCCTTTGGTCATGCAGCATTCTCATTGCCTGTGGTAAGAAGCTACTCCTTAGCCTGGTGGTGCTGGCTCTGATACTCCTGTATCTCTTCCTCAACAGGAGCAGCTGTGCGCAGTGTGGAAGGGGTCCTCAATGATTTTGCATGTCTGGTTCAGACAACGATCCTGGTAAATCACATTGATGGTGGGGAGGGAGACTACAGTGTTCCTCTCTGCCACCCATAATCCTGTGAATTGACTTCTGATCATTTATCTGCAGCAACTGTACCACACTGTGATGTAGTTGGCCAGGATGCTCTTGATAGAATTCCTATAGAACCCTGACATAATGGTGGCCAGTAGCCTTGCCTGCTTTAATCTTCTCAGGATGTGCAGTCTCTGTTGTGCCTTCTTGACAAGTGAGGAGATGTTGACTCTCCATGATAGGTCACTAGTTAAGTGAACTCCAAGGAACTTGGTGTTCTCTACTCTCTCTACTACAGAGTTGTTGACGTGTAGAGGAGGGTGGACATTCCCAGTCCTCCTGAGGTCCATGATCATCTCCTTTGTCTTGTCCACATTGAGACTTAGGTGTTACTCTCACACCATTCCATGAGATTTTCCACCTTTTCTCTGAAGTGCGACTCATTGGTGTTGTTGATGAGGCCAACTACCATTGTGTCATCTGTAAAGTTGATGATACAGTTGGAGCTGAATCTTGCATTGCGGTTGTGGGTCAGTAGTGTGAACAGGAGCGGGCTGAGCACACATGCTTGAGATACGCCAGTGCTCATCGTGGTGGTGCTCGATGTTCTGCTGCCTACCTGGACAGACTGTTGTCTTTCTATTAGGAGGTTTAGAATCCACTTACAGTGAGTGTTGAGTCCCAATGAGGACAGCTTCTCCACCAGCCTCTGGGGAATGATCGCATTAAACACTGAGCTGAAATTGATGAACAGTAGCCTGGCTGTTCCAGGTAGGTCAGGTCGGAGTAAAGGGACTAGGCTATAGCATTGCCTGTGGAACAGTTTTTTTTAGGTGAATTGAAATGGATCCATCATCTCTGGGAGGTGTGTTTTAATGCATTCCATCACCAGACGTTCGAAGTATTTCATAATGGTGGAGGTCAGTGCCACAGGGCAGTAGTCATTGAGGCCTTCCATTGTCACCATCTTGGCTACTGGGATGATGGTGTCTGTTTTGAACCCTGTAAAGCCAATATTTCCTTTGTTCTTTTATTCTTCCAAGTGCATGCTGAATGTCTATAGAGCAATCTATTTCAGAATCTGAATCAGAATAGAATTTATTGTCATGAACAAGTCATGAAATTTGGTGTTTGCAACAGCATCTTAGTGCAAACATTCATATTATAACCATCTTATAATACATACTATAAATAAAAAAAATAAAATTGTAGTGCACGAAAAGTAAGTCAGTGTCTTTGGTTCAGTGATTATTCAGGAATCTGATGGCAACTGTCCTTGTGCCATTGAGTGCTCATCTTTAGGCTCCTGTACCTTTTTCCCAATGGTAGCAGAATTAAGAGGATGTGGCCTGGGTGGTGGGGGTCTTTGAGAATAGAGGTTGTTTTTTTTAAGACACTGCCTCATGTAGACGTCCTTGATGGAGTGAAATCTGGTGCCTGTGATGATCCAGGCTGAGTTAACAATCCTCTGGAGTTTATTCTTGTCCTGAGAGTTGGTGCCTCAGCACCAGGCAGTGATGCAACCAGCCAGAATGTTCTCCATGGTACACCTGCAGAAGTTTTAAAGAGTCTTCGGTGACATACTGAATCTCCACAGACACCTCACGAAGTATAGCCACTGGCGAGCCTTCTTCGTGATTCCATCGACATGGACACTCCAGGACTGATCCTCGGAGATGTTGACACCCAGGAATTTGAAGTTCTTGACCCTCTTCACTACTGAGCTCTCAATGAAGACTGTGCCATGTTCCCTTGAAATCCTTCTGAAGTCCACAATAATCTACTTGGTTTTGCTAATGTTGTTGTCATTACATCATTCATCAAGCTGATCTATTTCCCTCCTATACGCTTCCTCGTTGCTGTTTGTGATTTTGCTGATAACTGTGGTGTCATCAGCAAACTTGTAGATAGCTTTGGAATTGTGCCTGGCCACACAGCCATGGATGTATAATGAGTAGAGCAGTGGGCTCAGCACACATCCTTGGGGTGTGCTTGTGTTGATAATCAGTGAAGAGGAGATGTTGTTTCCAATTCTTTCTGACTGTGGTCTTCTAATGAGATGTAAAGGATCCAGTTGTGGGGTTGGGGGGTGGGGGAGGGTGGTTGGTACAGAGGCCTAGAGCTTCTTGACCAGCACTGAGGGAATAATGGGATTGAAGGCCGAGCTATAGTCTATGAAGAGCAACTGTATGCATGAATTGCTGTTTTTGAGGTGATCCAGAGCTGAATGGAGAGCCAGCGATATTGCATCTGCTGTGGAGCGATTGAGACGATTAGGTGAATTGTAATGGCTCCAGATCTTTGTTTAGGTACATGTTCATTCTGACCATGACCAGCCTCAAAGCATTTCATCACAGTAGAAGTTGGAGCTACTGGGCGGCAGTCGTTGAGGCAGCTCACACTACATTTTTTGGGTAGCAGGATGATTGATACCTTTTTGAAGGAGGTGGGAACCTGTGACTGCAGCAATAAGAGGTTGAAAATATTCATGAACACTCTGGCTAGTTGGTTGGTGCAGATTTTCAGCACCCTGCCAGGTATGCTGTCAGGCCTTGACGCCTTGCAAGGGTTCACCCACTTGAATGATGTTCTGACATGGCCCTCAGAGACAGATATAACAGGGTCCTTAGCCTTTTCAGGCACTGTTTGGTCCTTCTTCTCAAAGCCGGCATTGAAGGTGTTCAGCTCATCAGGTAATGAAGTATCACAGCCATATATAGTGTTCACTTTTGCTTTGTAAGCTGTAATATCCTGCACTCCCTGTCATAGCTGACATGAGTCTGTCTTTGTCTCTAGCTTCCTCTGGAATTGCCACTTTGCTTCAGAAATGGTCTTCAGCAGGTCATACCTGGACTTCTTGTAAAGATCCCAATCCCCGGCCTTAAATGCCCTTGTTCTCAGCTTCAGCGGGTTGCAAATTCTCTGATTCATTCAGGGCTCCTGGTTGGGGAACAACTGGTATTTGCACATGGGCACACACTCATCCACACAGATCTTGATGAAGCTGGTGACACCTGTTACAGATTCATTCAAGTCTATGGATCAGTTCTTGAATACGTTCCAGTCCACTGATTCAAAGCAGTCCTGCAGATGCTCATCCGCCTCCCTCGACCATACTTTTGCCGTCTTCGCCACTGGGGTTGTCGTCTTCTACTGTTTGTACACTAGGAGTAAAAGTACAGCCAGGTGATCAGACTTGCCAAAATGCAGTCATGGAATACCTCAGTATGTGTTCTTCAAGGTGGTGTAGCAGTGGTTGAGTGTGTTGATTCACCTGGTCTCACATGTGACGTGTTGGTGGTAATTTGTCAGAGACTTCTTCAGGTTGGCCTGATTGAAGTCTTGGGAAGGCATCAGGATGTGCTGTCTCATGGATGCTAATTACAGTGTTCAGTCCCTCCAGTGCCAGCCTGAGGTTAGCCTGGGGTGGAATGTACACTGCGACCAGGATGATGATGGTGAACTCCCTTGGCAGGTAGAATGGATGACACTTATTGCCAGATGTTCCAGGTCAGGGGAGCAAGACTAGGACATGACCATCACATCTGTGCACCACGGTGAATTGACGATGACACAAATGCCGCCTCTCCTGGTTTTTCCAGACACCAGTGTTTGGTAAGCATGATGAAGGATGTAGCTCTTGGGCTGCAACGCTGTGTCTGGAATGTCCATGTTTAGCCATGATTCTGTAAAGCAGTCCCTGATGTCTTCTGATGTTGGTCTGGCTTGGAGTTCATCAAATTTGTTCTCCAAGGATTGTCCCGGAAAGGGCATCTCAGTTTGACTTGTAGCCCCCCTCTGCGTCCTTGTGGTCAGGTCTTCTTTACCTGGCTCGTGGGCCTGCTGCTGGTACTTCCTGTGGTGTTTAAATGGTCTGTGCGCTATCACTTTAAATCTTCCGTGATGTTTAAATGTACTGAGCATCTGCTGCTTGCAACTCCACAAGGTTTAAATAGCATGATCGCTGGCTGTTTAAAACTCCCTTCTTGTTGTACTTGCCTGGGCGCCGACTGTTTAAAGATCCCATGGGCCAATGGAGAATTCTGCTTCTGCTGATTCCAAGGTGTTCCAGCGATCTTAAGACATCCATGTTAACGGGTGAGTTTGATTTTATGTTTCTGTGTTTATGTTTGGGTTTTAATAGTTCTGAACGGGAACATTTGATCATTCCTGTCAGAACTGCACACAAAAAGAGTCACCGCTGTAAGGAACCATCTTGGCTGGATTTAGTCCCATTATCTTGTTATTTTCCCTCAGCCTTCTAAATTACAGTAACAGATAGTAAAAGATAACCAACATTTTGGGCTTGAGCGCTTCATCATTGACGCACAGTAAATAACTCAAGAGGTTGAGACTGAGTTACAGACTTTCATTTACAATGGGCAAGGACCTCATCCTGTGTCATGAGCCGGGCTTTCTGCGGAAGGGTCAGGGTGATGGAGGCCTTATACAAGGTCAAAAGAGGGAGGGGTTGCAGGTACTGTCACAGGATGGGACGGAGCCAGGTAGCTGGGAAATTAGGAATACAATACAATTCAGCATTTCACCCCAATCATGGTATGAAGAAAATGTAGGCAGGCACACGAACAAAATGGTGAAGGAGAAGGGCAGAGGGAGGAGCAGAGTCCCACAGGTGAGAGATAATAGGTGGAAAAGAGAGGGAGGGCACACCAGCAAACAAGTGTGGGGGGGTTTTTACTGTATCTCTTCATCAATCTGCCAGGAATATCAAAAAGCTGCTTGAGAAAATGCCCCAATGTCAATCACATGACAGGCAAAGTGGAAATATCAATAATTTGGATGTCTCTGTGAAAAAAAAAAATATATACACACACACACACACACACACACATATGCAGAAGAAGAAGAGAGAGAGAGAGAGAGAGAGAGAGAGAGAGAGAGAGTCAAGTAAGTACAGGATTAGATAAAGAACAGATGGAAACAGTGGAATCAAATTGGGGTGGGGTTTCTAAACTTTAAAAAAAAATAATGCTCATACTGTCAAGTTTCAGGTTGTCCAGGAGGAATATGATGGTTCTCTAGTCTACATTTGGCCTCACCCTGACTAAGTAAGGAACGGTTGGGGAGCGAAAATAGTTTGTTACAGGAGGCTCACGTTTAGACCGTCAAACAGCTTGTAGATTTGGCTTCAAATTTGTTTCTATCACTAATCAAACTTTCATGGTGGTTTAGGTGAGTCTCTGCTGACTTCAGGTGGGTAATACAATTTTCAGAGCCAGTAATATTGATATGGAATTGAAAATCATGAAGGAGTCCATGGAATAAAAGAGACCATTCCATTCATATTCATTATAATTTTTTTATTGAGACTGGTGAATCTTTCGTGGTCTCAAACCAAGTAGGCTGCAAAAAATGATTCGCTGGGCATATTCAAAGCATAATTGTATTTAGATATTGAGGAAATCAGTAAATTTTTTTAGTTTAAAGAAAAAGATGCTGAGGCAGAAGATGCAGAATGCCAGAGCAGGCATGCATAACTGCCTGCAGCTTCTATTTATTTCATTCTCTTATTCTTCTGAGTTCATGCTGAATGTCTATAGAGCAATTTATTTAGTCCCATTCTCTTGTTATTTCCCTTAGCCTTCTAAATTACAGTAAAAAGCCCCAGAATCCGGCACCTATGGGGATTGGTAGATTGTGTGTTGTGCGAATTGGTGAACTAACTGCTTGGGGTGCCAATTTTGAACTTTCGTATTCTTTACCTATTTATTTTCTGCAAATATTTTGCCAGTTTCTTGAGGCTGCCAGTTGCTTGAATTCTGGAAAGCGGGGATTTTACTGTACTTCCTTTAGGATCCCATCAAATCCTCTTCTGAAAGCTCTGTTTGACTCTGTTTCTAATACACTAACAGCCTACTAGTTCCAGATCATCATCCTTCCCTGCATAACGTTTCCTCTGATCCACACTGTGCATTTTTCCCATCACTTTGGATTAGTATTCCTCAATCCTCAAACCAATGGGAGGAGTTGACGTCCACTTATCCAATTTAAACCTTTATGCACCTCCATCAAATCTCTTCTCAGCATTTTTTCACCACTACCATACCAGAATCAAATACAATACTTTGGAGGTGGCCAGTGTTTTATAATGATTCAAAACAATCCCCTCCTTTACTACTTTCTTACAATTGATGTATGAGGTCATCAATTCATTGATATCCTTTAGAACAGTGCACTTCTGTCCATTTTGTCTCTCCTCAGCACTTTTTCTCTCAAATGTTTTATAGTAAAACCCCTGCAATCTGGAATTCAAGCAGCCTTAAGCAACCATGACAAAATTGTGGAAAATAAATTGGTTAAAAAATACAAAAGTTTAAAATTGACACCCTCAAGCAGTCAGTTCACCAACCCGCGCAACATGCAATCTCAAGCAACTGGAAATTTCATTTATCCAGCAAACTACTGATTCCCGTTGGTGCCAGATACGGGCGGTTTTAATCTATTTCTGACTTTGCTGCATAAAATGTCGACAGCTTCTTGTTTGCCAATTCTGCTACTCTGCCTGTTTCCCTTTTCATTGTCTTTCTGAATTATTCACTGTTGAACATGTCACCAAGTTTTATTTCATTTACAACTTTTAAAAATATTCCCCTGCACATCTGAACAAAATATCTCACTTCTATCATCGTGTGTCTTTTCACCCCAGATTTTCAAACATGCCCTTGTATGTGATGTTGTCCAACCCTTATATAACTGATCTTGTGAAATGATTTCCCATGGTAGATTTTCTTCTGTCATGTTCCCAAGTGGCAACTGAACAAAAGTTACAGTATTGAGGTAAAATGAGTGTTGATCTTCATCTTTCTGGAATCTGTACTACATGTCCTCTTTGCTGTTTCTTTTGTGCCGCAGGATATTGTTTGTTCTGCACATAGATTTTTCAAATCATGCCAGAGGACAGACATATTTTATTTAACAAAGTATTAATGCTGATTCTTCTTGATACAATCTAAGATGATTCATGTCTTCACTATATTATGGTCAACAAAGACCTTTGTTTTAAATTGCGCAATTGGTAAAACTGATTCGAGTTCCTCAGAATTTTTGCAGAAACCAATCATTTGCATTTTGATGATGTGCCCATTATTTGGCTCTCTGTTGAATCCTCCTTCTCCCCTGATAAATTTTACAATGTCAATTGCTTTGGAGATAGACATGAAAGAATGGTAACAAGTATAATGTCTGGTCCTATGAATCATTTCCCATTTCAAGGCACAAATATTTCTCCTTACTAGAATAATGAAGGCATCTCATAGCAGTTAGTGCGACACTATTACGTTCCTGGTGATCCGGGTTCAAGTTCGCTCTCATATACTCCTTGCAGAGAGAGTATATGCCCATATCAGCATGGGTTTTTTTCTGGGTGGCCAGTTTCCTCTCATCATTCAAAATGTATGGCGGTTTAAGGTTTACCAATTTGTATATTTGGGGAGCACGGGCTCATGGGCTAGAAGGCCCTGTTACTGTCCTTTACAAGTATGTTTAAAAAAATTCATGGCATTGTCTTTCTCATGTACATTAATTGCTTAATGTACATCCCATATTTTTTTCCTTTGGGAAGTTTGAGCAATGACTTTTTGATCCTCCATTTTTAGATTCCAAAGTGTTCTATACAAATTATACTAATGATACTGGCAGTGCAAAACTAGAACTGGAAATTATTTATCCTGTCACATGATATCTTTTCATTTGAAAAGCAAAGAAAAAAGATTCATTAATAGCTTTTATATCGCTTCACATCTCCAACTATCACTTCTTATTCTTCTCCTCACTGATAAGGTGTCTAAGTCACAACTCCTAATATTTCCTTTCAGTTTCTCCAGGCCTCTGTAAAGCACTTTAAAGGATGTGTCTACATTCTTGCTTCTGTGTAACCGCATGTTTTTGTGAAGGTAATTACCCTTCTTCTACTTACTGACATTTATTGTAATGACACAAAAGAGGCTACTCCATCCATTGAGTCCATGTTAGCTCCAGGCCAGGTGAATGGTGGCTAATTTCATTCAGTTTAAGATTTAACAATGTTGAATTGTGAAAGATATCAAAAAAGTCTCAAATCAAATCCTCATTGAGAATAAAAAATGTTTGAAATCTGAAATAAAACCAGAAAATGCTGGAAATATGCAATAGGTCAAACAGCATCGGAGGAAAGAGAAATAGTTAACATTTCCTGACTTTGCTTCACTTTGACATTGGCTATGCCAAGAATCCTATTCACATTCTGAGCAAAACATGCTGAAGGCAGCAAGCAACTAACAATAAATAAACAACTCTTAACCATCAAAGAGGATTACTCTTTTGGTTGCATTACAATTTTTGGCAGCTTAGCTAAAAAAAACAATTTATGAATACAGTATGATCATAAAAAAAGCAATTTGCTTCTCCTGGAAAAGAAGACTCATGGAACATATTGGATTTGTGGTGGACAGCCTGAAACCCATCTTCATCCTACCCTGGTCTGATTCAGTAATGCTGTCTTGTATGCTGTTTTGTAATGATTGACAGTGAATCCCCTGGTATCCAGCACTTAAGGGGATCAGTAAGTGAATTTTTCAGTTGCTTGAGATTGCGTGATGCATGGATAGGTTAATTAACAGCGAGGCGCACCAATTTTATACTTCCATAGTTTTTAACCTATTTATTTTCTGCAATTTTTGTTTCCAGTTGTTTGAGGCTGCTGTTTGCTTGAATTCCGGATAACAGGGGTTTTACCGTATACTTAGTAACAAGAATTACTTTAAGTTATATTTAAGAAAGAGCGGCACAATTGTTATGATTATAGGTTGCATCTTTTGTTGCATAATACCCATCTATTTGATCAAAAAATTCTCAAATGTTGGCAATGCAATTCAAGTTCCCTTACCTTTCCCATTGAAGTCATGAGCCAAATGATGTAAAAATGTAACACTACAGATCTTGAAGTGTAATGGCCAACATTCATTCTTTGATTAACACCTTCAAGACAGATAAACAAGTTATTTAACTCATAGTTGCTTATGGGAACTTGGTGTGCAACAACTGGCTGCCGCCTTTGGCAGTGTTAAATGTTTGAAAGGTATCTCGAGTGAAGTCCCAGTATGACACTGAAAATGAGAGTATATATTCAGACTCCCAGTTCCATTCTGAAGCTACGCTGTGAAGGAAATGAAACACTGGTTAACTACTGGCTGCTTTCAAGTCACACTGAACATCAGCTACATTGACCAAGTACGAGATCACGCATGACCAGATTCAAGAAGAGAATTTACCCTGCAGTTGTCAGATACCTGAATGAACTTAAAATAGTAAAATTATGCTGCCTTTGTTCTGTTCCAGCTCATATCCTTCCATAACTCTGCTCTCGAGTGTGTTTTGCTTGCTGTACGATGAATGAGATGTCTAATTGGACTGCTCGCAAAACAAACTCTACATTGCATGTGTGTAGAGCTCGTCAAAAGAACCAAAGACTTGTTGATCCAAACCAAGGCTTTTATTAGCAAAAGACAGGAGCTCTTCACAGGTGGCCGACCAGTCCGGAATGATCCGACCTGGCTAGGGACACAACCCTTTAAGGCCCAGACAGTAGGCGTGGCTAAGCTCTCAGCCAATCACTGTAAGCACAGTCATTACACTCTAGATACTGTAACTATATACATTGGTGATAGGTCTTTACTATCACAATGTGACAACAAACTTAAGCTTCAAATTGAACCTGAAAATTGCTCATTTTGGGAGGGAAAGTGCACTTTACAAGTTTATGCACCATGTAATACAGCCTTAAAGCGCATGAAGCGAAGGCAAGCAAATTGATGAACTGGTATGATTACAAAACAAAGAGAAAAGGACACCTTTAAATAGTTTGTTTTTTTAGGACTGTGACTGATGTTGGGTTTACCAAACCAGAATAGGTGCTTTCATTTTAATTAGCCAGATTGTTTGCCAAATGCAGGATGTGATAAGGATGAACTCATGGCATTTTATTTTTAAATAGTCAGGTAACAGTACAGACATTCTGGTTCCAAAGAGTGAGCTTGATCTAATAATTTCTAATAATGCAATCCTAAAGGCACTCTAAAACACTTTATGTCTAATCATTTGAAATCTATTGTTTGGTGCATCAGTAAATATAAAGCTTCAGATCACAAAAGGCAAATGGATCAATAAAGCATTTAATTTAAAAATCTTCTGGAGGAACCCAACATCTCAAGCACTATTAATAGGGTGGGGGGAGGGTGTGAGGTGTAGGGGAGGAATCATCAATGTTTCAGCTAGAAATCCTTCATCAGGACTTGGAGAGTGGGGTAGCATGTGCAAGGAAAAGAGGGTGGGAGTGGGTAGATGAACTGTAATTTAGAAATTCAACATGATAACAGGCCCTTCCAGCCCAAAAGCCCACACCCAACTGACCCGTATGTCTTTAGAATGTGGAGGGATACCAGGGCATCCATTGAAACCCATGCAGGTCATGAGAAGGACGAATAAACTCCTTGCAGACAGAGATGGATTCAATTTTGGGTTGCTGGCACTGTAATAGCATCACACTAACTACGCAAAAAAAAAATGTTGACTTGATGAGAGTCCATATTAGAGAAGCTGGAGGTTTTTAAAGGCAAGTAGATAAATAAATCTTTGGGCAGGACCAAGTATATCCTAAGAAGCTAGGGAAGAAATTACAGGAGGTCTTGAAGGGATATTTGTGTCATCACTAGTCACGGTGAGGTGTTGGAGACTAGAGGGTGGGTTACGTTGAGCGTTTATTTGAGAAAGACTGCAAGGCCAAGCTAGGAATGACAGGACGGTCAGGTTAATGTTAGTCTTGTGTATGTTACTGAAGGCAGTTCTCAGAAGTACTATCAATGTACCTTTTGATAGGCAGAGATTGATTTAGGATGGTTAGTGTGGTTTTGAACTTGGAAAATCGGGGCTCGTGAATTTGATTTAATTTGTTGAAGAGGTGACCAAGAAAGTTAATGAGGGCAGGGTAGTACATGTTGTATACGTGGACTTCAGCAAGGCCTTCACTTCAACCTTCACTTCAAGCCAAAGCCCAGGAACAGTAAAGCCCCCAGAAAGAGGTTCAATGTTGGAAACCTGCAGTCAGACGAAGTGAGAGGAAACTTCCAGGCAAACCTCAAAGCAAAGCTCGACGATGCAATCCGCCTCATGGACTCGTCCCCTGAAACCCTCTGGGATCAGCTGAAGACTACCATACTGCAATCCACTGAAGAGGTACTGGGCTTCTCCTCCAGGAAAAACAAGGACTGGTTCGATGATAACAGCCAGGAAATCCAGGAGCTGCTGGCAAAGAAGCGAGCTGCCCACCAGGCTCACCTTACAAAGCCGTCCTGTCCAGAGAAGAAACAAGCCTTCCATCGTGCATGCAGCCATCTTCAGCGCAAACTCCGGGAGATCCAAAATGAGTGGTGGACTAGCCTCGCCAAGCGAACCCAGCTCAGCGCGGACATTGGCAACTGCAGGGGTTTCTACGAGGCTCTAAAGGCTGTGTACGGCCCCTCACCCCAAGTCCAAAGCCCGCTGCGCAGCTCAGACGGCAAAGTCCTCCTCAGCGACAAGATCTCCATCCTCAACCGATGGTCAGAACACTTACAATCTCTTTTCAGTGCCAACCGCTCAGTCCAAGATTCCGCCCTGCTCCAGCTCCCTCAACAGCCCCTAAGGCTAGAGCTGGATGAGGTCCTCACCCGGTATGAGACATATAAGGCAATTGAACAACTGAAAGGTGGCAAAGCAGCAGGTATGGATGGAATACGCCCTGAGGTCTGGAAGGCTGGCGGCAAAACTCTGCATGTCAGACTGCATGAGTTTTTCAAGCTTTGTTGGGACCAAGGAAAACTGCCTCAGGACCTTCGTGATGCCATCATCATCACCCTGTACAAAAGAAAAAGAAAAGAAAGCAGGCCTATGTCATGGACCGACTTGATAGGCTGTTCTGAAGGGTCAGATCACATAGGGTGCAGAATTTGGTACAAATTTGGCTTGAATGGTAGGAGACAGATGGTGGTAGTCGAAGTTATCCTTTATATAAGAGGCCTGTGAACAAAGGTGTTCAACAGGCATTGGACCTGGCTCCAATGTAATTTCTCATTTATATTAATGACTTGGATAACTATGTAGTTCATTTTGTGGATCACATCAAATTTAGTGCCATATTGGATATTAAAGAAGGTTATTGATGATTAAAGCAGGATCCAGGTGAATTGGGGAAGTTCACTGAGGAATAGCAGATGGAATTTAACAAGGACAAGTGCTAAGTGTTGGGGCAGGATGTACCCAGTAAATAGTAGGGCTCTGACTATAGGACAAAGAGGCTTGGGGGTATAGGTCCATACTTCCATGAAAAAGTTGAAACAGGTAGAGAGGGTGGTGAAGAAGGCATTTCACAGGTTTATTTGTCACATAATTGAAGAAGGGAGCAGGGATATCATGTGCACTGTTCTGGTCACCCAGCAATAGGAAATATATCGTTAAGCTGGAGAGGCTGCAGCAAAGATCCATGGACATGTTTTTTAGGACTGATGGGCTTCACAAAAATATTATTAGGATTGGTGGGCTTGAATTATAAGAAGAGTCTAGCTCTGCTGGAACTATTCTCCTTGGACTGCAGGTGGCTGAAAGGGGTGGGGGTGCATGATAGAGGCTTATAAAATTTTGAGGGTTATAGATAAGGTAAATAAGCATAGTGTTTTTCCTAGGATAGCGATACCTAAAATCAGAGGGCAAAGATTTATGTTGAGAGTGGTAAGATTTAATCAGGAACTGAGGGGTATATTTTTCACACAGACGGTGGTGGGAATATGGAATGTGTTGCCAGGGGAAGTAGTTGAGGTGGGGTCAATTGCAACATTTAAAAGACAATTAGGGAGGTGCAGGGACAGGAAAACTTTCAAGGAATATCGGGCATATGCAGGCAAATGGGACTAGCTTAGTGGACAACTTGATCAGCATGGACAAGTTGGATTGGAGGGCCTGTTTCCATGTTGGAAACTCTATGACTCTAAAGGGGAACAACTGACTGGGATAATTAAATAGCTTTTGGCTCCCACTCATTTTGGGCTAATGGTCAATTCACTAACAAAAATGCCAGAATTAGGTAAAGACCCAATAAATGTTGAACAAGATCAGGCAGTATAGTGATGACATTTGATCCTAATTACAGATTGGTTGGGTTCACTCCCTGATCACCTGACTCAAGGCTATCAATAAAGTCAAGCCAACACATTAATGCCTCTTGATGTCACAATAGATTTTCAAGCCAATTGCTTCATGCTAATTAATGTGTGTACTCGAATGGTAATAGTTGTAGTTAACTTGCCTTGTGGCTTTTTACTCTTTCATTTGCGGGCTTCAGATCAACTTGTGTGTCCTCATTGAAACTATGCTGTGCCACTGAGAATTCTCAACCTCTTTCACTGATTAAGTTTTTATGTGGTTTAGCAATCAAAAATATAGGGAAAATACAGGCACCAAACAAAATGTGAAGGTACAAAATTCACACATATAAGAAGTGAAGGAAGGAAAATTTAGAGGAGGCATTGGGGTGGTTTTTACACAGAGTTGTGTGTGCCTAGTATGTCTTACCAGGGTTAGGGGTGGAGGCAGAAACATTAGGGAGATTTAAGAGACGGAGACAGAGACACGAAAGAAAAATAGACGGCTATGAGGGGGGAAGGGCTTAGATTTATTTGGTGTTTTTTTTTGGTAGGAATATGTAGGTTGGCACAACATCAAGGATTGAGGACCTGTACTGTGCTGTAGTGTTCTATGTTCTAAATGCATAGCCAAAGTAAAATCAAAAGTTTGGACAACTAATTATGCATAAACTGTACAGACATAATCTCACTCTAAACAATCTAATAGAAAATTATAAGAAGAATACAAGGTCACTAAACAAGATTATTCAATGTGATGGTACACAGTAGTGCAGCAGGTAACCTCACTACACTGTGAGGCTGGTCCACCTCCCTAACTCCTCTCCAGTAAGATTCCTGATAAAGGCTGATAGCCCTAGTCTTCTCCCTCCATACCAGCCTTGGACTAGGCCAGGGGCATGTAAACGTGCCTGACATTTCAGGTTATTAAAGACTTTAATCACTCGCTTTGAGTCTGCTTGTGGTTATTGATCGATTTACATTCATTTCCTTATATAATGCTAAAATCTGCCTCTGAAGAAGTGCAAACATGGTCAGGTATTAATTGTTTCTCCACTAAGGCTCCACTTGCTTCATTGTGCAAATTTCAATCACTCCAAAATCCCTTCACATGCATCATGCTTGATGCCCAGTTTTACCAAAAATTCTGACCACTCAGTTAATTCTCCATAATGACATAGAAGGAAGCCATTTTTACCATTGTGCCATTGATAATCCTCAAAGTCCATCAATTCCACTTACCCTATTATTTCCTAATAACCAATCTGTCACATACCCACCTGAACCAGTGGTAATTTACAGTTCTAACTAACTGACCAACCTGCAAATCTTTGCAATGTGGGAGGGAAGTGCAACACTGGGGAAAGTACACAAAGTTACAGGTAGAGCATGCAAATTCTGCACATACTCTTAAAGCTCTTCATGTTTATCAGCTTCACATTTCCAACTTGGCATCACATTCATCAGGTATCAAACTGAAACCAATATCTATCTGTGTTAAGTTTAAATGTGAAAAAAAAGCATGCAACACCACAATTTAGGCTACAGAACAACATTTTTAAAATTAAATTTAAACATAAATTTAGACCTAAAGTACAGTAATAGGCCCTTTCAGATCACAAGCCCATGCCACCCAATTGCACCCAATTAACTTACAACCCCCAGTACATTTCGAACGGTGAGAGGAAACCGGAACCCCCAGGAAAACCCTCACAGACATGGGGAGGTCATACCTACTCCAGCAGTGAGGGATTTGAACCCTGGTTCTGATCACTGGTGCCGTAAAAGCATTATGCTAACTGTTACACCAACTGTGCCACCAAAATTTAAAATATAAAATATATTTATTGCTTCTCCTCTCTTATTCAATCTGAACTCTATACACCATTAATTGCAAATGAAAACAAGCACTGATCCAGTGATCTGTCAGATACACAAAGTATTCATTTGTCAACCACTGCAAAGACTTTGGAAGCATGTTGCTCTTTGTGTAGAGATTTATTTAGCTGCATTATAAATTGACTTGGATATACAACCTTTTCCCAGCTGTAATTTAACTGTGGCATCAGCAGGGAACAGCTCATTACAGAAAATAGTGCAAAGTGCACAATATTAGTTTAAATATACGGGCTTCACTGTTGGAACAGTTTTTATTCTCTCCAAGATCTGGGAAAATCACAGATGTCAGTTCCACACCATGCATGTTTGGTGAGTCGTATCACATCTTTCAGAGGCTTCATTTCTGTTGGAATCAAGGTGAGAGGGTCCACAAAATCAAGACCAAGGTTTCAGGCTGCTGCAGCTTGCTCCATTTGAGAGATGAGTTGTGTCAAGAAACAGAATCAGAACTTATTGTCATGAACATGTCATGAAATACATTGTTTGGTGACAGCATCACAGTGCATTTCTATAAACCACATTTCAAACATAGCGCAAGACAAAAGTGAGGCAGTGTATGTGGTGCATTGTTCATTCAGAAATCTGATAGCAGCAGGGAAGAAGCTATCCTTGAGCTTGTCTTCAGACTCCTGCACCTTTTCCCCAATAGTAGCAGAGTGAAGAGGGGATGGCCTGGCGACAGGGGTCTTGAGGATAGAGGTTGCTTTCTTAAGACACCACCTCTTGATTGGTGCCTGTGATTTTGCAGGCCACATTAACAACCCTCTGGAGGTTTTACTTCTCCTGAGTTTTGCTGCGTCTATACTAGACAGTGATGCCACCAGACAGGATGTTCTCCACAGTACACCTGTAGATGCTTTTGAGAGTCTTTGATGGCATACCGAACTCCTCACATGTACTATGTCAGTGGAGATGTTGCCTCATACACAAAACCATGTGCCATGTCATTACGCAGATCAGTCAGAGCAAGATGTCAATAGCTTGAAAACCTACATTGAATTCCATTCAACACCATTCTGGAGCTCAGTTTTCCTTACTACCCAGTTAAGTTATAATTAAGTTTGAATCAAGAAATTGAAGATGTTGACAAGACTCAGCAGTTTAATTTGCATCTGTGCAAAGATGAATAACTTTTCCCAGAAATCTAGAGATTTCTAGTCATCTTTACAATAAATTAAACATAATCATTGCATGTTCTTTAAATTTTAATTGTAAAATTTTATTTACAACATTGGTAAAAGTAAAAGTTCCATTATTGTCATGTAATACTACATTTAGAATGTAACATACATGAAATTCTTTAACTTTGGTCGACCATAAAGCAGACAGCGAGCCACCACTTTGTCTAGCGCCCATTACAGAAACCTACAGCACCTGATGTCCTAGGCAGTCTCCCCTTATGTGCCTGCTTAGCTTCCAAGATCAGACAATCCCAGGTGTATTTAGGCTATTTGGAAGCCAGTCATTTTAAACCATGCCACCCAATGACATCCAAATTAATCTACAACCCCCATATGTTTTGTAGCATGGGAGGAAACTGGAGCTCCTGGTGAAAACTCATGCAGACACAGGGAGAATTTACAAACTATTTATAGTCTGCACTATATTCTAATCTGGACCACTGTCATTGTTATAGTATCCTGCTAACTGCTATGCATGCCTACCATTCTGATTGACTTGAAAATGTTCCTCTCTCCACAGATGCATCCTGACCTGCTGAGTATCCCTAGCATTTTATAAGTCAGGGGATTGAGTTCAGGAGTTGAGAGATCATGTTGCGATTTTACAACTCTGGTGAGACTACACTTGGAATATTGTCTTCAGTTCTGGTCACCACATTATAGGAAGGATGTGGAAGCTATGGAGAAGGTGCGGAGGAGATTTACCAGGATGTTGCCTGGACTGGAAAATAAGTCTTATGAGGCAAGGTTAGCAGAGCTAGGGCTTTTTTGTCTGTAGCGAAGAGGATGAGAGAAGACTTAATAGAGGTCAACAAGATTTTGAGAGGCATAGATGTGGTAGATAGCCAATTCATTTTTCCCAGGGCAAGAGTAGCAAACATCAGATGACATCTGTAGAAAATGAAGAGAGGGAAGTTTAGGGGAGACATCAGGGGTAAGTTTTTTTTACTCAGAGAGTTGTGGGTGCCTGAAATGCCTTGCCAGGGGTGGTAGTGGAGGCTGGAATATTAAGGGTATTTAAGAAACTCTTAAGTACATGGATGAAAGAAAAAGCAAGCATTACAAGGTAGGAAGGGTTTAGTATTTTTTGATAGAAATATGTGGGTCGGCACAACATCAAGGGGCGAAGGGGTTGTACTGTGCTGTGGTGTTCTATGTTCTATGTTCAGGTGTCCAGCATCCATTTTGCTTTGCTTTTAGATTACTCATTCGAATGTGTATTCAGCAGCAAGAAGAATCCCTCATCCCCCAAATGGGTTAGCAACTGATTAATTCCCCCTGGCTGCTGGACCAATTATGCAGTATTCCTTAGAGCTCATTATTATTTTGCATTTATTGGTTTCACAAGTCTACAAGGAATTATGTAGCAGATGTGAATTTCTTTTAGACTTTTGCAGAAATCTTTGCTTCCAGATTGAGGCCGTCTTTCTCTTGGAGAATATTAATATTGGAAGAATAAAAATATTGTGGAGAAATCTTCTAGAAGAGGGAGATCAAGGTAGCAAATGAAGACTTTCAGCCGCTCTCCTGTCTGAGAAGGGAGGAAGTGTGTGTGATTCATTTATGGCAATGTTTTCTTTTTTGTCCTTTTAGGGCTGCCTTAACAAAACTCTCCACAGCCACAGAGCACCTCAGATTTAAAAAAGGTTGACGAGTTTTAAGTGGAACAGGCTCACGGGTTGAGGCCGTTCCTGAGTTGTCCAGCTACTGAAAGGCACAGGCGAATACAATGATGGCATTCATATCTAGAGAAGCAGGGTATAATAGCAGGTATGTGATGTTGAGGTTTTATAAGGCACTAGTGAGGCCTCACTTGGAGTACGGGGTACATAGAGGTTAGAAACATAGAACATTACAGCACAGAAACAGGACCCTTTGGCCTTTATAGACTGTGCCAAACCAGTCTTCTGCCTAGGCCCACTGACCTGCACCATACCTCTCCCATCAACTTACCTGTCAAAATTCTTCTTAAATGTTAAAAATGACCCTGCATTCACCACTTCAGCTGGCAGCTCATTCCACCCTCCCACCACTCTCTGTGCGAAGATGTACCCCCTTATGTTACCCCTAAACTTTTCCTCTTTATCCCTTAACCAATTTCCTCTGGTTTGTACTCGGTGGAGAAAGCCTACGTACATTTACTCTGTCTATCCCCCTCATAAAATAACTCTATCAAATCTCCCCTCATTCTTCTGTGCTCCAGGGAATAATGTCATTGTGGTGAAAACGATATGACCTTTTATGTTTGACTCTGCTCTCACTGGCTGGCTCATGACTTCTCCCTTTTATCCCTCATAAAGGCTGTCATGCCACAAGCCTGCCCCCCCAGTACAAGTCTGGGTCAGTGTGAGCCAGCAACACAAAGGATGCTGTCCATCTCTTGCTAATAAATGCCTTCAGTTCCAGTAACTTCAGTCTTTGCGCAATTGATCATGCATCATTTTTATTAGCAAGACTTTGTTTCTTCGGAACATGGACAAATATTTGAAGTTGGATTGCCTAGAAATTGACCCAAGAGAAGCCAAAGCAGCCGAAAAATTAGTGCTCTTGCGTCGCTGCTTCAAAAGATTCCTCGCAGCCTCTAAAGATGCGATTCAGGATCCATCTGCTATTTTCGTACATCAGGTGCCTTGTCTACCAGATGGTCCGGGTCTGCCAGACCCAAGGAGAAGACATGGGCACCCTAAACATGACATGTACTCCTCTCGTGCAGGCAGCAACACGGGGAAACATTCAATGAATTCGTAAGGACCCTGCAGGAGCTTGCAAGGAACTACAACTGCCAGGCTATGAGAGCAGAACAGCACACAGCAGCTGATCAAAGCCGTCTGTGCAGCAGGTGTCCGCTCCGATTATGTGAGGCAGAGGCTACTCGAGCAGAAAAGACTGAGCCTACCTCAAACCTTCAAACTGGCAAACACCCTGAAAGTTGCCATCCACAACACAGAATTGTTTAACAGCAAACACCCGGCTGCCTCGTGGGAGACACGGACACAGCCATCTTTGGAGATGGGATCGCAGCTGACCTCAGCAACAGTTAGTGACCAAGCAGCCAAGGAGATGTTGCCCTGCCAAGGATGCCGTCTACTCCAACAGTGGGAAGAAGGGAAACTTCGTGAAAGTTTGCAAGTCTGAGTAAGTCCCCAAGCCCAGCAGTGCCATGTGCAAATGGGGGACATCATCTTTAATGCAGTCACTTCCACCTCTAATTCCAGGGACCTTGAATGCCCATGTGTGTGCACCACAAAGATCACTAACCACGATAACGTCACTTCCATCTTCCCCCTCTTTTCCTCTGGTGAACGATGACTGGGCCGCATGCATGCCATGGGGGCCACCATCTTTTGGAACCACCAGCAGAAAACAGAACTCCTCACAAGATCAAATGACACTGGCATCAGTAACCCTGGATTAACGCAGACCACACCAACTTTCCACAGCCATGATGGACGTCCAGGTAAACAGCTGCTCCACTGCATGCCGTTTCAACAGTGGGAGCACAGTGAGCTGAAGGGGTGATAGAACAGATTGAAAGCCCTTGGAAAGCTCAAGTCGTGGTAGTGAAAAGTGGGGAGAAACACCAGATGGTCAAAGACTATTCCCAGACCATCAACAGATTCACCTGGAATGAGCCCTTGATGCCCTGTCTCAAGGGACATGTGCTAGTGTGCGGTCGGATCAGTTGCAAGCACTGTAAGACAGCCTCTGCCACCCTGGGATCACCCTTTTTTTCACTTCATCAAGGCCTATAATCTCTCCTACTCCATCGAGAACATCAGACCAAAAATTGCCGAGTCTGCATGGAATGCAAACCATGCTTTTTCCAGCCTGACAGGTCACACCTGATGAAGGCTACTCACCCTTTTGAACGTCTGAGTACGGACTTCAAAGGACCTCGACCCTCCACGAATCGCAATGTGATCTTCATCAACATTATTGATGAGTATTCATGGTTCGCCTGCCTGGACATGACCACAGCTACCATCATAAAGGCTTGAACAACCTGTTCACCATTTTCAGACACCCCTGCTATCTCCACAGTGATAGGGGTTCATTCTTCATGAGCAACGAGCTGCATCAATATTTGCTGTCCAAGGGCATTGCCTCTAGCCATACCACCAGCTATAACCCCAAAGGGAATGGCCAGGTGGAGCAGGTGAATGGCATGGTCTGGAAGGCAGTACTACAGTCCAAGGGCTTCCCCATCCCCCATTGGCAAGAGATCTTCCTGGAGGCCCTGCACACTACCCGGTCCCTCCTGTGTACGGTCACCAATGAGACACCTCACAAGAGACTCTTTACATTCCCCAGGAGATCAGTGTTAGGAGCTACCTTACCCACTTAGCTGATGTTCCCTGGGCCTGACTTACTTTTCAAGCACATGAGGACTCATAAGTCTGACCCTCTGGCCGAGAGGGTCCAGCTGCTCCAAGCTAACTCACAGTACACCTACGTGGCATTCCTGGATGGACACGAGGTCACAGTATCCATCCGGAGCCTGGCACATGCAGGAGCATCTGGATACACCCAACCACTTGACAGGTACGCCCCCCCCCCAGCTTTACAGGGCCTCAGTTCCCTACCCCTACCACCTCTGCCAATCCGCCAGCCAACACACACGCTCCCATTCTCCTGGCTCAACCAAGCACCCCAGCTTGGCCAACTGAGATGGAGCAGTCACAGCTGACAGAAACCACCACAGATCCCCAGATGGGGGTGTACCAGTCACAATGCCAAAGGAGGCCACTGGATAGACTGAACTTATGAGGGCACCTGACTGCACCTCATCCCCCTCGCTTCTTTTTAAAAAGAGGGATGAATGTGGTGAAAGCACTATTATATACATAAATGATATGACCTTTTATGCTTGACCCTGCTCTCACTGACTGGCTTGTGACTCCTCCCCTTTATTCCCTACAAAGGCTGTCATGCCACAAGCCTGCCCCCAGTTCAAGTCCGGGTCAGGGTGAGCCAGCAACACAAGGGATGCTGTCCATCTCTTACAAATAAAAGCCTTCAGTTTCAGTAACTCCAGTCTTTGTGTAATTGATTGTGCATCAGTCATAACCTGTGGTCCTCCATCAGCCAGCTCCCCACCATGACTACCAGCCCCCCCACATCTCCATCGGGCACACAAAACTCAAAACGGTCAACCAGTTTACCTATCTCGGCTGCACCATTTCATCAGATGCAAGGATCGACAATGAGATAGACAACAGACTCGCCAAGGCAAATAGCGCCTTTGGAAGACTACACAAAAGAGTCTGGAAAAACAACCAACTGAAAAACCTCACAAAGATAAGCGTATACAGAGCCGTTGTCATACCCACACTCCTGTTCGGCTCCGAATCATGGGTCCTCTACCGGCACCACCTACGGCTCCTAGAACGCTTCCACCAGCGTTGTCTCCGCTCCATCCTCAACATCCATTGGAGCGCTCACACCCCTAACGTCGAGGTACTCGAGATGGCAGAGGTCGACAGCATCGAGTCCACGCTGCTGAAGATCCAGCTGCGCTGGATGGGTCACGTCTCCAGAATGGAGGACCATCGCCTTCCCAAGATCGTATTATATGGCGAGCTCTCCACTGGCCACCGTGACAGAGGTGCACCAAAGAAAAGGTACAAGGACTGCCTAAAGAAATCTCTTGGTGCCTGCCACATTGACCACCGCCAGTGGGCTGATAACGCCTCAAACCGTGCATCTTGGCGCCTCACAGTTTGGCGGGCAGCAGCCTCCTTTGAAGAAGACCGCAGAGCCCACCTCACTGACAAAAGGCAAAGGAGGAAAAACCCAACACCCAACCCCAACCAACCAATTTTCCCTTGCAACCGCTGCAATCGTGTCTGCCTGTCCCGCATCGGACTGGTCAGCCACAAACGAGCCTGCAGCTGACGTGGACTTTTTACCCCCTCCGTAAATCTTCGTCCGCGAAGCCAAGCCAAAGAAAGAAGTCATAACCTGTTTAACCTTTCCCTGTAACTCAGTTCCTGAAGTCTGGGCAACAACTTAATAAATCTACTTTGCACTTTAACAATCTTATTGATATCTTTCTTGTAGTTATGTGATCAAAACTGCACACAATATTCCAAATTTGGCCTCACCAATGTCTTAGGGCAGCACAGATGGTATAGCAGTTAGTGCAGTGCCTTAACAGTGCCAGTGACCTGTGCAGGGTTCGAATCCCACAATGTCTTTAAGAAATTGGTACGTTCTCTTCCTGTCTGCGTGGGTTTTTCCCAGGTGCTCCACTTTCCTCCCACCATTCAAAACTTACCGGGAGTGTTGATTAATTGGGTATAAATTGCATGAAATGGCCTGTTACTTTGCTGTATATTTTTAAATTAAGTATACAACTTTGTCATAACATCCCAAATCCTATACTCAGTACTTTGATTTATGAAGGCTAATATGCCAAAAGATCTTTCTACAACCCTGTGTCACTGCTTTCAGGGAATTATGTATCTGTTTTCCCAGATCCCTCTGTTCTACTGCACTCCTCAGTGCCCTACCATTTACCGTGTATATCCTTACTTGGTTTGTCCTTCCAAAATACAACACCTCATACTTGTCTGCATTAAATTCCATCTGCTATTTTTCAGCTTATTTTTCCAGCTGGTCCAGATACCTCTGCAAGCGTTAAAAACTTTCTTTGCTGTCCACAACACATCTGATCTTTGTGTCATCTGCACACTTGCTGATCAAATTTACTATATTATCATCCAGAACATTGATATAGATGACAAATGATAATGGTCGCAGCAGTGATTCCTGAGGCACACCACTGGTCACAGGCCTCCAGTTTGAGAAGCAATCATCCACTACCACTCTTTGGCTTCTCCTGTCCAGCCAATGCTGAACCCAGTTTGCACCTTACCATGAATTCTGAGCCTCAGAACCTTCCTGAATAACCTCCCATGTGGGATCTTGTCAAAAGTCTTTCTAAATTCCATGTAGACAACATCCAAAGCCTTTCCTTCATCAGCTTTTTTGGTAACCTCAATGAAAAACTCTACAAGATTGGTTAGCCATAGCCTACAATCCACAAAGCCATGCTGACTATTTCTAATTAATCCCTGGCTATTCAGGTATTTGTATATCTGATCTCTTAGAACAGTTCCAATAATTTACCAACTACTGATGTCAGACTCACTGGTTACTTTTTGGAGTCTTTTTTAAACACAGAACAACATGAGCTACCCTCTAATCCTCTGGCACCATACCCATGGCTAAGGACATTTTAAATATTTCCTCCAGAGCCCCTGTGATTTCTACACTATCCTCCCTTAATGTCTGAGGGAATACCTTGTCAGGTGCTGGGGATTTATCCAGCCTTATTGGCTTTAAGACAGCAAGCACCTCCTTCTCTTTAATCTGAATAGGCTCCAGGACCTCGCTGCTTATTTTCCTTACTTCTCTAGACTCTGTGCCAGTTTCTTTGGTAAATATTGATAAAAAAAAACATTTAAGATCTCCCCCATCTCTTTTGGCTCCATACAAAGCCGACCACTCTGATCTTCAACGTGACCAATTTTGTCCCTTGCATCCTTTTGCTCTTAATATACCTGAAGAAACACAGGATTTTCCTTCACATAGTTTGCCAAAGCAACCTCATGACTTCCTTTAGCCTTCCTGATTTATTTCTTAAGGTTTTTCTTGCATTTTTTATACCTCATTTGTTCCAGGTTGCCTATACCTGCTATACACCTCTCTTATCTTCCAAACCAGATTCCCAATCTCCCTTGAAAATCAAGGTTCCCTATTCCTGCTGACTTTACCTTTAATCCTGTCAGGAACATACAAACTCTGTACTCTCAAAATTTCAGCTTTGAAGGCCTTCCACTTTTCCTGCATATCCTTACCCGAAAACAACATCCCAATCCATGCATTCTAGATCTTTTCTCATTTCCTCAAAATGACCCTTTCTCCAATTTAGAATTGCAACCCGAGACCCAGAGTTATTCTTCTCCATTATTAATTTGGAACTAATGGCATTATGATCACTGGATCCAAAATGTTTTGGGTTCCTAATTTAAGAAAGTATGTGCTGGCATTGGAGAGAGTTCAGAGAAGACTTACCAGAATGATTCCTGAAATGAAGGGTATGGAGTTCAGAAGAATGAGGTGGGTGGTTGGGGGAGGGTGGTTCCTCATAGAAACATTTTGAATGATGCTCAGCCGAAACAGAGTAGATGTGGCAAAGTTGTTTCCCATTGTAGGGGCATCAGGACAGGAGGCCACAACTTCAGGATTGGAGGGTGCCCATTTAAAGCAGAGATGCGGAAAAAATGACTTTGGCCAGAGGGTAGTGAACCTCTAGAATTTGCTGCTATGAGCAGCTGTGGAGGCCAGGTTAGGCAGGAAGGCAGATATTGATAGGGTATCAAAGATTATGGGAAGAAGGGAGGGATGTGGGGCTGACTGGGAGGATCAACCAGCTCATAATGGAATAAATGGGAAGGCCCGTTGGGCTGAATGGCCTACTTCTGCTCCTACATCTGATTGTCTTATGGTCCAAAGAGGCTGGTGACAAATCTCCTGTGTAAGAAGTAATAGACCCTGGTTAATCCTGCAGGAAGAATTCTGTACCTATTCTTGAGGATATCCAATTTACATGCCAAGGGCATCAGATCACCAACTCATTACTGAAGACCCGCAAATATTGAATGAATGCGAAATTGCCACATCAATTTATGAAGGAATAATATTTCTCTGTAATGCATCTAAATCATTCCATGAATTATAGCAAACAACTTCAATCTTTACATTTTTTATAAATTGGCAACGAGAATCATATGTAAATATTGATGGAACCTTTTGCAAATAACTAGCTTTTCTTCTGAAGGATTTCATTTTAAATAGTGGTTATTTTAAAAAATGAACTGAGAGGAAAGCTTAGTATCTAAATGGTAGTGCTGAATGCAGATGCAAGTTGTGTCTGCTGTTGTACCTGCCACCAGAAACTGTCCATTCAATGCTAAGGTAACCAGACACGCAGATTTGAGTATAACATATAGTAGATGCTCTCATCTGTATGTTGACCTGATAATTAGGGACAAAATTCTTCCCTGGATTAGTAGCACAGCTAAATAGGCTCTGTGTACATACTATGCCCAAGATACAGCACTCAATTCATAGATTAGCTTAATGTTACTCCAAAAGGCAATTGAGTTCATTTACTATCCCTTGGGTTCCACCACCTGAGATTTAATTTCCATGTGTCACCACCTCATTTTTTCCCCTACCTTGGAGAAGGCAAACACAGATTAGGTGATAACTTTGTGAAACACCTATATTCAGTCAGCAGGACACATCCAGAACTCTCTGCTTCCTGGTGAAGTAAAACCCCTGGTATCTGGCACTTTGAGTACTGTAAATGCATGATAAATGAGTTTTATGGTTGCTTAAGACTCACTCTTATTACACCTATTTAGGAATTAACTGTTTAAATGCCAAAAATATTATACTGGACTTACACTGAACAAATCATCACTTGCATAAATATGCTGTATAAATCTTAAAACCTTTTGCTTTATTTTCATTCACATTCTTTGAAAACATTTAACTGTTGCTCCATCTGCAGGTTCCTCCCCCTACACGGTACTGCGCGCAAAATGAACAATAGCAATATAGATAATTAACCCCTCCTCCCCCAAGTTTACAGATAAAGCCTCAGACTAAGCAGGGATAAGGTATTACATTAAGAGAGTCACCCCCCAAAAGCAACGAGCTCTTCATCCTGGGTGACATGATTTTACTCAAACACAACTTTATTTTGTAGTGAACTGGGATTCAATAGAGGTGTGCTGTACTAACAACTGGTTGCGCCTCCCAGCTCCTCCCCCAGGGGCCAGTACATAACCCTGGTTTCCCGCCTAAACGCAGAACCATCTGAACCTTGTTCATGAACCCTACCTGTGTTGTAAGTTAATAAAAGCGTTGGTTCTTCCTCCAGTCGTGTGTGAGCTTTTATCTACGCTACAATTTTATTAGCTTACAAACAAGGATGGAGGCATTACTCAAGCGTAGTATGCTGTTAATAGACCCCCAGTCCCCTGATGCAGCTGGAGAGTTCGCATACTGGCTAGACTGCTCCCAGGCCTACCTGAACGCGACCAGGGATGTCTTCCATGTAGACGAACGCCGGAGGTCGGCGCTCATCTCAAGGGTAGAGACGAAGTAGCACACAGTCATCCAAGACTGCCTGAAGTACGAGGCTGCCATCGAGGTGCTAAAGGCCCGCTACATGAAGGCCCTGAATGAGGTCCTAGCAAGCCATTGGCTCACCCTATGCCACCAATGACCCAGAGAGTCAATTGATGACTACCTCCTGGATCTATGGACATTGGTTAAGAAGTGCAGGTATGAGGCCGCTTCAGGCCACGTCCGGGAAGATGAACAGATCCGGGATACTCTAATCGCAGGGGTCCGCTTGAGGTACATGAGACAGTGACTGCTCGAGTCAGGAAGGAAGGACCTCGTTAGCCATGCTGAGCTGGGCAAATTACTGGAACATGCCAGTCTCAAGAACAACGACCTGGAGGCCAGCAAACTCGCAGCCTTGGGTGAGCAACTCCAAGGACCAGCTGGTCCTGCTACAGTGTCCCCTGTTCTAACAGCTGCCACTTCCTGAGCCCGGGAATGCTTTTTCTGTGGCAAGGGACAGCACTCTTGTGCCCACTGCCCAGCCAAAAACTCGGCGTGCTCCAGCTGTGGGAAGAAGGGACACTGGATGAGGGTCTGCTGTGTGAAGGGAAGTCCAGGGAAGTCCATGCCTGAACCACTCCTGGATCCGATTCCAGCCCCAAGTCATCTGCACTGGACTTGCCTGAGATTGCCTGTTGTGCAACATGCCACCTGCAGAAATGGCACAAAAAGGTTTGGTGGCCATCTTGCAGTGGACCGATTTTGAATTTAGCACTCTGATCATCATCATCAGAGGTGGAAGGAGGGTAGCCATCCTGCTGTTCCACGAGGTCAGCACCATCTTAACTGAACAGGTCGACTCAGGATGGAGGGGGCCACTCAAGGAAAGAACACAGCGTTTCTGCAACCTGGCATTGCTGGTCTTCGACTAGAATAGACCTCACCAGCTCAGCAACTCGATGGTGACGGTGAAGGTAAATGTACATTCGACCAAGTGCCTGATTGACACAGCCTCCACGGAAAGTTTCATAGACTCAAGGACTGAGCAAAAATAAAACTTAAAAATGTACCCCTCTAATTACCGAATCTTCCTAACATCCCAGTCCCATTCGGTGCATGTACAGAAACATTTGAAGGGGGGAATTTTGTAAATTTTGCATGTACATTTTCGATGAATTGTGTGCTCTAATATTGTTGGTTCTGGACTTCCTGTGTCACTTTAAAAGCATGACCTTGGAGTTTTCTAGTCCCATTCCCCCGATAATGGATCAGAACGTAGGGCCCTCAAAAGCAGAACCCACTTACAGCCTTTCCATGCTAAACATCAGCTCCCTGCCTCTGTTCCCAAATCTGTCTGCCACCAAAACAGGAGGTACAGCATGGCAGACAGGAGTTCATAAAGACAGAGACCCAGTGCCTGCTGGAGGAGTGATCTTCGAGTCCTGCATCAGTCCACGGAGAGCGCAAGTGTTGGTAGTAAAGAGGGAAAGCAAGTCTAGGTTAATGATTGACTATAGCCAAACAATTAACAGATATATATTCCTGGGCGCATACTCCCTCCCTCGCATTTCGATTATGGTGAATGATATCACACAGTATTAGGTCTATTCGACAATCGACCTGAAAGCTGCCTATTACCAGCTGCCAATCTGTTCCGAGGACCACCAGCATTTGAGGCTAACGGTTCCGGAGGATCCCTTTCTGTGTTACCAATGGGATGTCTGTTTTCCAGTGGCAGATGGACAGGATGGTGGACAAGTACAGGTTGAAGGCTACCTTCCCCTACCTTGATAATGTCACCATCTGTGGCCGCACTGTGGAAGACCATGATGCCAATCTCCAGAGTTTTCTCCACACGGCGAGAGCCCTAAATCTCACCTACAATTCAGACAAATGCATATTCATGACTAAACGACTGACTATCCTTGGCTACGTGGTGGAGAATGGTGTAATTGGCCCCGACCCTGATAGGATGCACCCCCATTAGAGCTTCCCCTCCTCAGAACTACAAAAGCTTTGAGGAGATGCCTGGGGTTTTTCTCATATTACGCCCAGTGGTTCCCACAATTTGCCGACAAGGTTAGTTCCCTCTTAAAGGCCACCACTTTCCCCCGTTCGGCCTTTTAATTACCTCCAAAGTTACATTGCGAAAGCTGCCATACACACGGTAGATGTGAATGTACCTTTCCAAGTGGAAAGTGACGCTTCAGACATAGCCCTGGCTGCTACTCTCAATCAGGTGGGCAGGCCGGTTGCCTTTTTCTCACGGATACTTCAAGGCCATGAGCTCCGGAATCCATCTGTGGAAAGGGAGGCTCAGGCCCTTGTAGAAGCCATAAGGCACTGTAGGCACTACCTGGCTGGTAGAGGATTTACACTCCTCATGGACCAGCGGTTTGTCGCATTCATGTTCAGCAACATTAAGACAGGCAAAATGAAGAATGACAAAATTGCTAGGTGGAGGATCAAACTATACACCTACTGTTTGACATCACATACTAGCCAGGGGCCCTTAACAATTCTCCAGATGCCTTGTCTAGGGGATGCTGTGCCTCCTCACACACTGGTCAACTGCAGACCATACACAATGAGGTCTACCATTCAAGGGTCACCCACATGGCTCATTTTGTCAAGTCCTACAATTTGCTCTACTCAGTAGAAGACATCAGGGAAATGACCAGATCATGACAGGTCTGCACTGAATGCAAGCCGCACATTTCTCGCCCCTTGAAAGCGCACCTAATTAAATCATCCAGGCCCTTTGAACGACTCAGTGTTCATTTTAACAGACCTCTTCCCTCCACGAACAGGAATACATACTTTCTCTCGGTCATTGATGAGCACTCCCACTTCCCGTTCGCCATCCCGTGGCCAGACACGTCTGCCTTGTCCATTATGAAGGCCCTAGACTCTATTTTCACCCTGTTCAGGTGTCCCAGTTATATTCATAACAACTGGAGCTCAGCCTTCATGAGCAACAAGCTGCATCAGTACCTGCTGGTGAGGGGCATCGCATCCAACAGGACTACTAGCTACAACTCCCAGGAGAACGGGCAAGTTGAAAAGAGAACACCACGATCTGGAAAGCTGTCAAATTTGTCCTGAAGCAGGATGTCCTCCCCATCGTGTTCCACTCAATTTGGTCGCCACTCTGCACTGTGACCAATGCTACCCCTCATGAGCTCAGGTTTACATTCGACAGAAGGTGGCATCAGGGAATACACCCCCAGCATAGCTCAGTAGTCCTGGTCCAGTCCTTCTCAAGAAGGACGTGAGAAGCAAGACCGATCCCCTGGAGGAAAGGGTGAAATTGCTCCATGTCAATCCCACGTATGCCTACATGGAGTACCTGGATGGCAGGGAGGACACCGTCTCCATCAGGGACCTGGGACCCGCCGGAACTAAGGATCCGTTGCCTCAGGTGTCTCATGAGCTATCTTTTTCCCCACACCTGCCCAGGGCCTCAGGGGACCCACTTCAGGAGGAGAGTGAACTCCTCTCTATCATCGAGCTGGAGCCCCAGCCCACTACCCTTCTATCACAGGTGGACCAGGAGACTCAAGGAGTCCAAGGTCCCCTGGTGGTAAGGTGCTCCACCAGAATCTCTAGATCCCCAGACCACCTAAATCTGTAAATAGTATTGTAAATATTTCTCCTCTATGTCTATTACCTGCTCATGATCCTTGTTCTCTTCATCCACAGACCCTTAATTCTGAAGGAAGTGGCAAATGTAGTGAACTGGGATTCACTAGTGTGCTGTACTGATGACTGATCCTGCCTCCCTGCTCCTTTCCTGAGGGCCCATATATAACCCTGGTTTCCCGCCTAAATCCAGAATCCCTCTGAAGCCTGTTCGTGAACTCTACCAGTGTTGTAAGCTAATAAAAGTGTTAGTTCTCTCTCCAGTCGAGTGTGATCTTTTATCTACACTACATATTCAAAAAGCTGCTATGAGCAAAACATGACAAAAGCACTCTGCTGGCTCCCATCTTCACCAAAGATCTAGGTATTACTTTAGAGAAAATTTACGTTTACAATTTTAAACTTTTAAAAAAAATTATTCTTATTTATTCATTAAAAAAAAAATTCTTTTTTTTTGAGGAACCGTAAATCAACTTCCATTTGAGTGCATTTCAGACTTCTGGACTTGATATCAAATTCATCAATTTTAGATAGATCCCTCTTTCTCTCTGTTTGTATTACAACTAGTCAAGATTATATCTTTTAGTGTCATGTAATAAAACAAATAATGTGATATTACTCAAAATTTCATTTAGTCTTCTGTAAGGCAGACAAAGATTCGCCATCAGCAGAAATTGCCCAGCACCCCTTACAGCCAGAGAAAGGGAAGTAAAAGAGAGTCCTGCCAGACTCATACTGAGTATCCATGGCCAGCAACCTGAGCTCCAAATGCACACCTCTGACACATGCAGGAAGCCTCCAGCACCATCTAGATCCTGGATCCAATACCTGGTAATCCATCAGCTTGCCTCGAGCCAGTCTCCAGCAACCCCCCAACCTAGTGTCAATCCTTTGCCCACAGTCGCCAGTAGCCCATATCCTACCTGGGTTTCTCACTTTGAGTCGCAACAGCCCGAAACCTCTGTGATCTTCAGCTGCAGAGCACCTCACTGGTTTGCCGCCAAGATGACCGTCCTGTGGGTCTCCTCCTCTGTTTCTCCTTCTCAAATGGGAGGTTGGACTTTTCTTTTTCTGGTGCCTTGCACTAGTCCTCCACTTCATGGAGTATGGAACCCCTCATGGTTGCTGCCAATCATAGGTTCCGCCATTTTGGGCCCAGACCCCGTGGTCGTGATATTTTAAATAAAGCCATTCAGTTGGATCTCTCATCATTTTGGTTCTGTTTTGTTTTGTCTATGAGCATAGTTTGGCCTACTGAGTCTGTCTCATGGCTTTACTGTTTCTAATGTAAACACATGTTTACATGTGTTTCTAACCACATAACCATATAACAATAACAGTATAGAAACAGGCCAACTTGGCCCTTCTAGTCCACGCCAAACACTTTTTCCTACCTAACCCCACTGACCTACACTCAACCCATAACCCTCCATTCTTTTCCCATCTATATCTATATCCAACTTCTCCTTAAATGCTAATATTGAGCCTGCCTCCGCCACTCCGTTTAGAAGCTCATTCCACACACCCACCCTGCTCTGAGTAAAGAAGTCCCTCCTTATGTTCCTCTAAACCTTTCCTCCCAACTTTTGTTTGTATTTCCATGTTTCTTAAAGGAAAAAGCATGTCCACGTCGACTTTATCTTTACCCCTATTAATTTTAAATACCTCAGTCAAATCCCCTCTCAATCTTCTATGTGCCAAAGAGTAAAGACCTAACTTATTTAACCTTTCCATATAACTTTGACCCTGTAACCCCTGCAACATTCTAGTAAATCTTCTCTGCACTCTGCAATTTGTTGATATCTTTTGTATTCTTTGGCATCCAAAATTGTACACAATACTCCAAGTTTGGCCTCACAAATGCTTTGTACAATTTTAACATAACATCTCAGCTCCTATAATCAATGCTCTGATTTATAAAGGCCAACATACCATAAGCTTTCTTCATCACCCTATTCACATGTGACTTCTCCTTCAGGGAAATATGTACCATTATTCCTAGATCCCTCTGTTCTACTGCACTCTTCAATGCCCTTCCATTCACCATGTATTGGTAGGGAGATTTTTATTAGCTCTACCAAAATGTAGCACCTCACACTTATCTGCATTAAACTCCATCTACCATCTTTTAGCACACTCTTCTAACTGGCCAAAATCCCTCTGCAAGCTTTAAGACCCTTCTTCGTTATACACAGGTCCTCCTATCTTAGTATCACCCACATACTTACTAATCCAATTTACCACCCTATCATCCAGATCACTTATGTATTTGTCATATGGTAATGGACCCAATACTAGTCACCGGCCTCCAATCTGACAAACAGTTATCTACCACTTCTCTCTGGCATCTCCCTTTCAACCATTGTTGAATCCATTTTACTACTTCAATGTTAATACCTAATGATAGAATCTTCCTAACTAACCTTCCCTGAGGAACCTTATCAAAGACCTTACTAAAGTCCATATACACAACATCCATTGCCTTACCCCCATCAAGTTTCCTAGTAACCACCTCATAAAATTTGATGATGCTGCAAACTTCAATCTTATTTTCAAGACAAATAAAATGAAAAGTTACCACTTCAAAGAAATTATAAGTGTTGGCATCTGGTATTCTTGTACAAGACTGGATGGTGGCATGATCTTGTTGGGCTGAAAGGCCTCTTTGATGCTTGTTATTTTATGACTCTATGATTGTTTCCTGAAACATCACATTACATTTGCCAGTCAACATTATACAGGTTAATGAGTATAGAAAGAGGTCTTCAGTCCATTGCGTCTGTGCCAATTATCAAGTATCCAATTCCGTTTGAATGATGGCAACTCCATCTATTCCCTCATCCCCTCTCCCACATCCAATATTCCTGCCACCCACTGTCATAAGGGGATATTTATTGCAGCCAATTAACTTACCAACCCCTCCCCCATCTTCAACTTTCCCCCAGCTGTCTGTCTGTCTGTCTGTCTGTCTCTCTCTCTCTCTCTCACACACACACACACACACACACACACACACACACACACACACACACACACACACACACACACACACTCTCTCTCTCTCTCTCTCTCTTTCCTTTTCCCTCTTTCTCCTTTTACAGAACCAAAAATATTCTCACCTTTCCTCTTATTATACCAGTTACTTTTTGGTCTGGACTAGTCTCCCTGCCATTCTTCAGTCTTTATTCATTCATCTTCTTGCTTTTTGAAGAAGGGCTCAGGCCCAAACATCAGTAAGATATCTTTTCCTCTTATGGACGCTGTGAGACCGGCTGAGTTCCTCCAGCATTTCTGTGTGTTTTTACTACAATCACAGCATCTGAAAACTTTTGATTTTTCACCACCAAACAACCAGCACATCCTTGGTCAGTGAACAAAAACTAGTGTATCTGGGGGAAGCAGATGTGATCACTGGAAGAATATACAAAATCCAGACAAATGTTACTCAAGGTCAGAACTAAACCCTGGTCGATGAGAATGTGAGACAGCAATGTTCATCATCCTGACTAAGCTGAACTGAATCCACATTATGAATTATAACGATGCAAAGAACACTTTAAATAGGTTTATGGAGCATCACTGCAAGAGTTCCTCAGAACCGTGTCCTAGCCCAACCATCATCAGCTGATTCATCAGTGACCATCCTTCCTTTGCACAGTCAGCAGTGATGATTTGAAACCTCCTGCTGCAACAAGACTAAAGGAACTTTCAGACATGGATGATAAATGGCAAATAGCACCTCTATCTCCCCATTTGTCAGAAGGTGCAACTGCGACAGCACTTCATGAGAAGATTAAAGTGGGAAAGCTATCAACTGTCATTATGTTAACCTTCTACAGGAACTCTATTGAGAGTGTCCTGGCTGGTTGCATCACAGTGTGGAATGGTTGCTATAGATAAATGTAACGGAGGTCAATCCACCGAACCAGAAGAGTGATATAGAGGATCATTGAAGTCTCCCTCCCCCATATCAAAGTGATCTACCAGGATCATTGTCTTACAAGGACGTGCAAAATCATTGAAGACCCCTTCCACTCTGCACATAGCATCTTTCAGTTACTACTCCTGTCTGGAAAGACATACAGGAGCTTCAGAGCCAGCACCAACGGGTTAGACTCAGTGAAGATGTGGAAATAGTGAAATGTTTCCAAGTCAAGATGTTGTTGGACTTAGCATGGAAAGTGCCCATGTGACATCTCCAAGCTCCAAAAGCCCTTGTATGTCTTTGTAGATTTTGTTCTTTGGGAGGTGCTGTGGTGTGGCCAAGGTGTGCAACTACAATTTATCATGAAATGGTATGTTCAGAAACAACTTTGAGCCATTGGTGAATATATCAAAATTTAGGGTGGTTGATGGGGTATCATTCAAGCAGGGTGTTTTATCCAAGGTGGTGAAAAAATTTGCTGAAGCTGTGTTTAGTCAGGCAAGGGGTAGATGTCCAAACCTGCTGCTCACTAGTACTTTGTACATGATGGAAGCCTAGTCCATCAAGGTGACCTGCCCAGATGTTGAGGCAGGATAATCAATGGTGATAATCAATGAATGTCAAAGGTATTTATTTTGCCCTTCTCTTGCAAGAGATCGTCAAGTCAAGTAAAGCCATTTATTGTCATCTGATTGCATAAGTACAACACAACAAAACAGCATTCTCTGGACCACAGAACCTTAGAAAACTACAGGATAGAAAACAGACCTTTTGGCCCTTCTAGCCGGTACTGAAACATCATTCCTCTAGTCGCAGTGACCTGCACCCATTCCATAACCCTCCAGAATTTTCCCATCCATGTATCTATCTAATTTATTCTTAAAATTTAAGAGTGAGCCCGCATTTACCATGTTAGATGGCAGCTCATTCACACTCCTACCACTCTCTGAGTGAAGAAATTCTCCTTAATATTCTCCTTAAGCCTTTCACTTTTAACCCAAAAGCAATGTCCTCTTGTATTTATCTCTCCCAATCTGAGGAAAGAGTCTATTCGCATTTACTCTGTCTATTCTCCTCATAATTTTGTAAACCTCTATCAAATCTCCCCTCATTCTTCTACTTTCTAAGGAGTAAAGTCCTAATCTGTTTAATCTTTCCCTATAATTCAACTCCTGAAGACCTAGTAAATATTCTCTGCACTCTTTCAATCTTACTAATTTGTCCTTCCAAAACGCAATACCTCACACTTGTCTGAATTAAATTCCATCTGCCATTTGCAACCCATTTTTCCAATTGTGGGTGTCCAGTGAAAAACAAATCTCTCTCTGAAACCGACAAGAACATTCCTGAATGGTAACCATTTACCTTTCAAGCACTAAAGCTGGATGAACTTAATAAATGTTAAATTCTGTGCACAGTATAAGAATTGCCTGCAACCAGTAAACTTGGAGGAATCGTAAGTGAGATTGGACTGTGAATCAAAGAACTTCTCTAAACGTACACACACATTACATATATATGCGCTTAGAATTAGAAGGGGGTTAAGTTAGGTTAGTTAAGTCAATAGTGATAAATTAAAGTGTGATTCAGTTTTCATGTTTAAAGATAATTAAAAGCAACTTTTTTTTAAGTAACCATGTGTCTTGGTGAATATCTATTGCTGCTGGGTTTTGGGGTCCTCTGGGCTCATAACAGTACCTCTATACATTGATTTAGAAAGCTTTCCTCAACACAAGCAATCCATCCCTTTTATAGTATGGGAGTCCCAGTCAATATGTAGAAAGTTAAAATCTCCTACTATCACAACTTTCTGTTTCTTACATCAATCTGCTATCTCTCTACAGATTTGCACCTCCAATTCTCTCTTACTATTGGGCGGTCTATAATACAACCCTATCAGTGTGGTCAGATCTTTCTCATACCTCAGCTCCACCCATATGGCCTGTGTAGATGAACCTTCTGGGCTGTCCTGTCTAAGCAAAGGCGTGATATTTTCCTTGATGAGCAATGCCACTCCTCCCCCTCTTCATCCCTCCCCCTCTATCACGTCTGAGAAAAGATAATGTTTTAAAAAATATATAAAGAATAAAAGGGAGACACGTGTTGACAGAGGACTGATAGAAAATGATGCTGCGGAAATTATATTGGGTTATAAAGAGATGGCAGAAGAACTAAATCATTATCTTATGTCAGTCTTCACTGTGGAAGACATTAGTAATATCCCTGACATAGGCTTCAGGGAGTAGAGTTAGATACAGTTAAGATTACTAGAGAAATTGTGCTTGGTAAACTGAATGGATTAAAGATTGATAAATCTCTCGGACTAGATTAGGTGAATCCATGGGTTCTGAAAGAGGTGGGTTTGAAGACTATGGACCCATTGACATTGATCTTCCAGAAATCAGTAGACTCTGGCATGATTCAAAGGGATTGGAAGATAGCAAATTCAGTTCCATTGTTTAAGAAAGGTGGGAGACAGGAAAGGAAACTATAGGTCTATTAGTGTGATGTTGATGGTTGAGAAGATATTAGAGTTGATCCTCAATGATGAGGTTATGAAATACCTGGAGATGCATGACAGAATAGGTTCTAATCAGCATGGTTTTTTTAAGGGTAGATCCTTCCTGACAAACCTATTAGAGTTTTTTGAAGAAATCTCAAGTAGGATAGACAAAGGGGAGGCTGTGGATGTATATTTGGATTTTCGAAAGGGTCTTGATAAGGGGACGCATGTTAGGCTGCCCATGGAATTACAGGGAAGATATTAGACTGGATAGAAAATTGGCTGATAACCAGGAAGCAAAGAGTTGAAATTAAGGGAACCTGTTCAAGATGGCTGCCTGTAACAAGCTGTGTTCCGCAGGAGTCAGTCTTGGGGCTACTGCTGTTTACAATTTACATTAATGATTTGGATTATGAGATGAACAGTTTTGTGGCCAAATTTGCAGATGACACCAAGATAGGTGGCGGAGCAGCAAGTGTTGAAGAAACTGTAAAGTTACAGAAGGATATAGATAGATTAGAAGACTGGCCAAAAATATGGCAGATGAGATACAATGTTGAGAAATCATATGGGTCTATATTTTGGCAGTAGAAATAAACAGGCAGAGCATTATTTGGATGGGAAAAAGTTCAAACCTCGGAGGTGCAAAAGGACCTTGGCATTCTCATGCAGGGAAACCTAAAAGTTAATGATCAGGTGGGATTGGTAGTGAAGAAAACGAATGCTATGTTGGCATTCATTTCAAGAGGAATAGTATATAAGAGTAAAGAGGTGTTGATGAGGCTCTATAGGGCACTGGTGAGACTTCATTTGCAGTACTGTGTGCAATTTTGGGCCCCTTATCTTAGAAAGGATTTAATGTTATTGGAGAGGGTGTAGAGGAGATTTACCAGGATGATTCCTGGAATGCAGGGGCTATCATATGAGGAACATTAGCAGCTCTTGGATTGTATTCACTGGAGTACAGAAGAATGAGAGGAGATCTCATAGAGACATTTCAAATTTTGAAAGGTTTTGACAGAGTGATTGTAGATAAGATGTTTCCCTTGGTGGGTGAATCAAGGACAAAGGGTTACAGTCTTAAAATTAGAAGTTATCTGTTTAAAACAGAGATGAAGAAGAATTTCTTTAGTCAGAGGGTCATGGATCTGTGGAACTCACTGCCGCATACAATGGTGGAGCCAGATCATTGGGAGAAATTAAGCAAGAGATGGATAAGTATCTAATTAGTCAGGGTATCAAGGGATATGAGGAAAAGGCTGGAAATTGGAACTAGGCATGAGCATAGTTCAGCTTAGTGTAGATCACAAAACAGAATCAATGGGCCTAGTGGCCTGCTTCTGTTCCTTTATCTTGTGATCTTGTGAAACTATGGAAGCCCGGAACACTGAGCTGCCAGTTCTGCCCCTCCTGAAACCAAGTCTCTCTAATAGCAATAATGTCATAATCCCATGTGCCAATCCAATCTCTATGCTCATTTGCCTTTCCAACAATACTCCTTGCATTGAAATAAATACTCCTGAGAACATTTCCATCTCATACAAACCTTTGATCTCTACCTATACATCCAATTTGCATGATTTTTATCCTTCTCTGCCTCACTATCTACTCTAACACTATGAAACACGCAGACATGTAATCAGACATAACACGCATACAGACAACAATATATATTCAGGACAAGATTCATATATACAAATAAATAAATAAAAAAACTTTTGCTTTGTGAATATGATATTCTCAGAAGGCTACTGTGAGCAGTTCCTTTGGTTGTTCAATGTTCTCACTGCCCATGAGTTCAGAATTTACCTCCTATGGATGCTACAAGACCAGCAGAGTTCCTCCAGTGTTTACTGTGTGTTTTTACTACAATCTACAGGCTTCTGTGTTTCAATCCAGGAGCACTGATTCACCAAACTGGGGGAGGAAGAAAAGGGATCATTGGGTGGTTTCCTTATCACTTGTTATCACATCAAATCAAGCAGGGGATTGAGGATGAGATTCTCAGAACAACTACTTCCTGTGTATACACCACTGTTTCACCATCTTGGTAAAACAGCCCTATCAGGGCTTATATAGGTAGTCAGATGGATAGTTGACTGTCGGGGAATATGACTACATCAGACTCTTTCTTGACTAGCCTATGGGACAATCCTTCTAATTTATGCACATTCCTCATGTTGTGTTGACTCAAGAATGGGATCTCATACAAATAATCGGGATAGGGAGAATTACAATCACTTTTCCATGTCTTCCGTGTTTCACAAAATCTAAACTCATTAGTTGGAAAGAGGTGAATACATTGGCTTACCCTTACACCTCAATATGACAATTACAGTGACTAACTCAGTCTGAGCTTTCAAATATATCTTTCCTAATAATTAAATTGCTTTCAATCTATGGACTTTATCATATGCCCACCCACCAACCTAACAATTATCCTCTTCATTATAAAATGTTCATGCCTGTGACTCATCATTCCCCATTCACCTGCTAAATACATTACTCTCAAAGAATAACACATGGATCTTCTTAACACAGGTGCTTTTGTCAGCTTTGCTGGTCCACTATTTCCTCTGTTACTGTGCAGGCTGGATTTTCTGCATTGTCTGTTCCTGCAGTGTCTTTTGCATTTTCAGCAGGCTCTTTTGATTCCTCTGCAGCATTTGACCATCCTCAGTTTTGACAGTGAAGGATCTTGGATTTACTTTCTCCAGAAGAGTGGCCTTTTTGTCCAAAGTGTTGGAATCTCTGAATCTCACTGTGTCATGTGGTGCCAGTGGCCTTAATGTTCTTGCTGACTTGTCATAGTTTGCATTTTGTCTCCATTGCGGACACTTTTGTTTCCATTCAACATCTTCGACATCTCTGAACTTGTTTGGGTCTGCAGAGTAGGGAAGTGTGGTGCAGAGTCTACGTCCCATCAGAAGCTCAGTGGTAAAGCTCAGCGGTAAAGCTCTGTAACTCAATAGAGCTGGATAAGGATCTGAGCCACTGTCTTGTGCTTTCCTGAGCAAATGTTTAACTCTGTGGACTCCTTTCTCTGCTTTTCCATTTGACTGTGGATGCAGCGGACTTGAAGTCACATGTCAAAAATCCTACTCCTGCAAAGTTCAGGAATTCTCTCCATTGTCACTGTAGATGATTTGAGGAATTCCATGTCTTGAAAAGATTGATTTCAAATATTTGATCACACAAGCAGCAGACTTATGAGAAACAAGTGCAATCTTCAGATAGTTTGGTAGATAATCAGCAAGTAATTATTTGCATCCATGTGATCAGTCCTAACTTTCTGTCATGGTTTTGCTGGCATGTCATTTATTATAATGGGTTCCTTTGTCTGCTTTGCATGATGTTTCAAACAGGTCTCATAGCTGGAAACCATCCTGTAAATGTCAGCATTTATCCCTTAAACAGCAGTTCTGGCCCTCCTCTTGCATTTTTCCATTTGAAGGTGCCCCTCATGCACCCTTTTTAGCATCTCTTGTTGCAATGATTGAGGAATGCTAACTCTGCTCTGAGTAGAAGCCCTTTGACAACACTCAGCTCAGGTCTGATGTTGTAGTTTGACTGGCATTTACCTCTCGGCCATCCTTCATTCAGATTCTTGATGACCTTCTGTAGAACTGTATCTTTTTCATTTTCAGCTATGATCTGCTTGGATTTTATGCCAGATACGGGAAGAGATTCAGTGATTAGATTCACATCTGTCTCTATGGAACTCTCATTGTGTGCTTCACTTTACATTATTGCCCTGGATAAAACATCAGCTAACACATAAGTTTCCCTGGTGTTCTTTGGCTTGGCTTCGGGGACGAAGATTTATGGAGGGGGTAAAAGTCCACGTCAGCTGCAGGCTCGTTTGTGGCTGACAAGTCCGATGCGGGACAGGCAGACACGGTTGCAGCAGCTGCAGGGGAAAATTGGTTGGTTGGGGTTGGGTGTTGGGTTTTTCCTCCTTTGCCTCTTAATTAGGGTTAAGTTTTCACATGCTTTTTTCACCCAGCAGTGATACATCCATCAGGGACAACTGTGAACCTGAGGTGATGCTTTTTATCATTAACTTTAACCTTGAGTTTAATGAACCTTTCATGATGATGCTCTGTCCATTGTAGGCTTTGAGCTGTACAAGATTTGTATGGGTGTATGGCTTTATCTTCATTGTCTTGATGTTGCGCTCACAGATCAAATTGACCTTTGCGTCTGTGTCCAGCTTGAAAGGAATATTTGTTTCATTCATTTGTAATGACACATTCACTTGACCTGTTCGACTCTGTTCACACTTGGCTGCTCAGTGTCTGTTGGTTTATAATCTTCCTGCACTACCATGCCAATTAAAAGTGTATCACTGAACACAGTTTCTACTATAGGATGTACAGTTTAATATCTATTTTGTTTCCCTATAGAAAAACATTGCCTTGCATAATGATTCTGGTCTTTGCACTTATTAGAGACTTTTCCATAGGCTGGGCATTGTTTTGGTGCATGTTGAGAGCCACAAGGTTTACAATTAATGTCTCTCCACCTTTTTGATGTTCCCTATATTTCATTTGTTGTTTGTGTGTGTGTGTGTGTGTGTGTGTGTGTGTGTGTGTGTGTGTGTGTGTGTGTGTGTGTGTGTGTGTGTGTGTGTGTGTGTGTGTGTGTGTCTGTCTGTGTCTCACACTGTGGCTATGACTATGCCTTCATTTACACTGGATTTTTGCACTCTCACCAAACTTTTTTGCAGGATGCAGAGCTAATTCAATGGTGTGGCATATCTTCATGGCACCTGCTAAGGTAACTATAGTCTCTCATCGCAACCTCTCTCTCATATTATTATCAATAATCCCGAATACAATTTTATCACGGATCATTGAAATTTTTTTTTAATATTTAATTTTGAGCATTTTCAATCAACATGCAGTCAAAAAGAAGAATAATCAAAAAGTAAAACATCATTATCCATAATATTAACTAAATAATATAAATATCGATTTGCATGTTGATGTTAAAGAAAGTGAGAAAGAGTTAACATGTGATTCAATTATTATTAAGAAATAAAAATTACAATCATACTATAAAAATGCAATTTCAATGTCCCTGTTGAACTAAAGGGAGAAAAAGAAAAATGAAAGATAATAGAGAGAAAGAAGAACAAAATAAGAGGAACCCTCCCCCCTTCAAAAAACAAGAAAAAAAGTAAGAAAAGGGAAAGAATAAGAAAAATAAAAGATTGGCTTCACCTTGGATAAACCCCACTCCCATCAAGGGACAAATAACCTGACTTATCTAAGGTCCTCAGTGCTGCAAGTACCGGGGGGAAGAGACAGGAGGGGAGAAGAGACAGGAAGGGAAATTGTTAAAGATTTACCCCAACGAACCTTAGGAATGAATTCCAATTCTTTTTTTATTCTTTTATTTATGAATTTTAAACCACAGTAATAGTTACATTGCATTCAATTCCAGAAATTATTTTAAAAATTATACATATGGTATAGATCATACTACCCCACAAATCCATCCTCCCACCTCCCCTCCCTCCAAACTCCTAGAAAAAAGGAAAAGAGAAAAGGAAAAACTGGAGGATGCCATGAAAATAAAACATTTATACCATAAAGTCTATTGGAGACAACAAAGAACTGAGGTCTTTGGAGAGGGGGAATCATTAAAGATTTACCCCGATGTACCTTAGATATGAATTTCCTATTCTTAAAAATATATCATACCTGTTTCTGAGGTTATAGGTGATCTTCTCCAGGTGAAGACAATTATGCATTTCTATCTTCCAGTGTGCTAAATCTAGTAGGGAATCAGATTTCCAAGTAACTGCTATGCATTTCCTGGCCACTGCTAAATGAGCATGATGAATTTAATTGATATTTCAACAGCCTCATTTTAGGTCTTACATCTTCTAAATTCCCCAATAAAAATAATTCTGGTACCTGAGGCCATAAAATTCCATTATATTTTTTCTAGATTACCCAAATCTTCCCAGAAAGGCCTCACTTTAGGGCAGGACCAGGTTGAGTGCAAGCAAGTACGTATTCCTTGACCACATCAAAAACATTAGTCTGATATTTCCAATTTGAATGTATGTAACTTTTGTGGAGTAAGGTATAGCTGATGCAGGAAGTTATATCACACCAGTCGCTACCTTACATTAATTGTGTTAATCATACTGTCCCAACATAAGTCAGACCAGCAAAATGGATCAATTTCTATGCCTAAATCTGATTCCAACTTTTGTCTTGATTTATCAAGCCCTTGTTTAAGGGTTCCTGCCTGAAGTAAGGAATGCATTTTTGAAATAAAATGTTTTGTGCTCCCCTTTCGAACCAGATTCTCTATTTCATTACACTGCAATATGGTTAGTGCTGGACCTAATTTTCCCCTTAGATAAGATCTTAACTGAAGATAGCAGAAAAGAGATGTACTTAAAACTCCATATTTATTCCTAATTTGCTCAAATGTCATAAATTGTCCCTGCTCATAACAATCCTCAATACACTTGACCCCTCTCTGCGACTAAATGTCTAGGATCTTGTTATCAATCATCAATGGAATTTGCATATTTTGAGCCAGGGGTGTTTTTGGTGAAGGACCCACCTTGTCCCTAATTTTATTCCATATTGAAATTATATGCTTTAATAGGGAGACTTCTTTAGGGCCAGGTAATAATTTAAAAATCTATTTATAAATAAGTTTTTCTGCTATCCTCTCTCCAACCTTAGGCAATTTCAATTTTACCCCCGTCAAAGAGGGATGTGACAAACTTCAATTGGGTTCCCAAAAATATTTTTTGAAATACAGGAGCGTTTGTCCTCCCAATTCATAATTTCAAGTTAATTTATCAATAGAGACTCTAGAAGGCCTACCTTTCCTCAGAAAATTCTTGAAGCATTTATTAAGATTTTGAAGGAATCTCTGAGGTCTAGGGACAGGCAAACTTCGAAAAAAAATATTGTACCCTGGGCAGCACATTCATTTTAATACCATTCACCCTTCCAAACCAAGTTATTGGGAGGGTCGCCCATTTATTAATATCATCCTCAATTTTCTGAAGCAAGGGAAGATCATTCAAATTATATAAATTCTGCAGTTTGTTATCTACTTTGATACCTAAATATTTAATCCCATTGAGCGGCCACTTAAATTGAGAATTTCTCTTAATTTGTTCATAATTCCCACCTGTAAGTGGCATGCCTTCGCTCTTGTCTCAATTGACTTTAAAACCCAATATAATCTCAAAACCTTCTAATTTAGACTGCAATTTTTTTTATAATGAGTTAACTGAGTTAGAATATCATTACCAAATAAATTGATTTTATTTTCTTCCTGATTAATCCTGGAACCTTTTAATACTGGATCTAGATGGATGGATTCCACTAATGTTTCAATAGCCAGGAGGAATAGCGCTGGAGATAATGGACAACCCTGTCTGCTAGGTCTGGACAGTGGGACTGCCTAATGAAATTTGATCATCATTTATTATATTAGCTTTAGGCTCTGAATATACAGCTATAACCCAATTAATAAATGTTTGTCCTTGTTCAAATTTTTCCAGCTCTGTAAATAAAAAGTCCCACTCCAGCCTAGCAAAGGCTTGCTCCACATCTAGAGCCACAGAGAAACTCAAGTTATCTCTTCTTTGCGCCAGGTGTATAATACTAAGGAAACTACATACTTTGCCAACTAATTGACCGCCCCCCCCCCCTGCACAGTTTCATCAGCATTTATTAATTTCAGAAAATAAGTTGCCAATCTATTTACCAAGGCTTCAGCAATAATCTTATAGTCTGTATTCAATAGTGATATGAAGCTATAAGATGACGGTTTCAATAGATCCCTATTTTTTGGAAATCACTGTAATAACTGCTGTTGAAAAAGACTCCAGGAGTGTGTGGATCACTGCTACCTCATCTAATACCTCCATAAACAGAGGTATTAATAAATTGTTAAATTCTTTATAACATTCTAGTGGAAATCCATTCTCTCCCAGGGATTTATTAATTTTCAAGGAGACCAAAACTTTCCCTATCTCATTTTGAGTAAAGAGAATGTTTATTACCTCCCTTTCTTCTAAATTCAAATTTGCGAGATCCAATTGTGACAGGAAACTCTCAATTTTATTCAAATCCCCTACCAATTGAGATTTATATAAATTAACATAAAATTGCTTGAAAGCCATTTATATCCTCTAGTTTGTAAGAGATCCTGTCTGAGTCTAGTTTCATTGCATTTATTGTTCTGGGGGCTTGTTCTGTTTTCAACTGCCAAGAGAAGATCTTATTGGCTCTTTTGTTTAGATTTTCATATTATGTTTTCCATTTTATATGTATATGTTGTATTATACTTGAGATTTTTTATTTATTCTCCTCAGAGCCCACTCATTGAAGGTCCTTTTCCAAAATTGTAATCTCCTTTTCAAATTTATCCACCTCTCTTGTATATTCTTTTTTTAATCTTAGAGGCATAGCTAATTATTTGCCTCTCAAATATACTTTTAACATGACCCAGAGAATAAATTTATCCACAGTGGAATTACAGTTGATCTCACAGAATGTAGTTATTTGGCTCTGAATAAAGTTACAAAATATGCCGTGTATTAAGGTGCCATCATAGCGTGTCTTCTTCTTATCTGGCATATCAATAGTTAATACAAGAGGTGTGTGATCTGATAAGAGTCTCACCTTATATTCAATTTCCATGATCCTACCCTGTAAATGGGCTGAAACCAAAAATAAATCTATCCTTGAATAGAAGTCATGCTGTCTTGGGTGAAGATCATTAATCTTGCCATGATTCAAATTTGCATTTTCTAGCTTTTAATTTCAAGTCTTTAAAAAAAATCAAAGCTCTCTCCCTGCAGCTGCATGTGTGAGCAAAACACATACCTCTCAAACATTTCATTTTCCCTTGGTGAACAGTGTTCATCAAACATCTCGATAATCTTGTTGAACTTGCTCTGGTCTTCTCCCAGGGCAAAACTGTAGTTGATAAGCTCTAGTGCTTGAAGTCTCAATACGGTAAGAGCAGTGCAAACTTTTGTGCATCAGTTTTGCTATTGACTTCAATGGCTTGTAGGTACAGCATGAAATTTTGAACATCCAGTCCAATTTAAAGCACCAGGAGTCCTTCCACTCTGCATATCTCTGCTGATAACAACTGATACACACACTTGGTGCTTTTTTCACTCTTGTACCATGTGATGTTTCTTTTATTGTAATAAAGAAACTTGGGTTCTTTTAAAACAATTATACTTTTTTGCTAATGTACACTAGACCGGTTGGAGGCATCCATCTTGAATGCAATTTAAGATACCAAAAACTGGTGTCTGACTTCCTCTAGTACTCACTAGCACTCTATCATTACGGGTGGAAGGGGTCCTCAATGATTTCATGTGCTCCCTTCGGACAGTAGAGAATCTTCTCTACTGTTCTTATAGTCCTATGAATTGATGTCCAACCCCAAGGTACTAATCCTAACGCTGACTATTTTTCTTCTCCCCACATTCTCATCAGCTCACTCTCAGATTTTACCTCTCACCTGCACATTAGAGGCAATTGAACCAACTTGACTGCACAGATTTGGGAATTGGGAGGAAACCAGAGCTCTCAGGTGGGGTGGGGAGAGGAGGGACCCAATAATGAGAGAACTCCAGTAAGACAGCAAGACAGGACTGGAGGTCAGAATTGAACTTGGATTTGCAGGAGAAATGAGGCAGCAGCTCTGCCAGCCCACCACTGTGCCATTAGAACTATTTATATTCGTGCTTACAAGCACACCTTCTGAACAGAAATTAATTGGTCAAGAGAGGGTCAATAATTTCAGTAGGGATAGTTACATTACTCAAGGTGAAAGTCACATTAAGCCTTTAACATTTATTTTCAGGAAGGTTTTGTCTGGTGCCCATTAATTAAGTGTTCCTGGTCCTTTGTTAAACTCCAAGCTGATATAAATTAACAAAGTTTCAAATCAGTCCTGACTCTCAGCACTGCCCTATCAACAATGAGTCATTTTCCAGCACCAGATGAGTCAAGGAATGGAGAATAAGAACACTCTCCTTGACATAATCTCTGACAATTACTATCTGAATGATGGATCCAAGTAATAGTTTCTGCACAAACTAAAACTTTTATTCCATAATGCAAGTTAACTACCGGCATCACCTACGGCTCCTAGAACGCTTGCACCAGCGTTGCCTCCGCTCCATCCTCAACATTCATTGGAGCGACTTCATCTCCAACATCGAAGTACTCGAGATGCCAGAGGCCGACAGCATCGAATCCATGCTGCTGAAGATCAAACTGCGCTGGGTAGGTCACATCTCCAGAATGGAGGACCATTGCCTTCCCAAGATCGTGTTATATGGCGAGCTCTCCACTGGCCACCGTGACAGAGGTGCACCAAAGAAGAGGTACAAGGATTGCCTAAAGAAATCTCATGGTGCCTGCCACATTGACCACAGCCAGTGGGCTGATATCGCCTCAAACCGTGCATCTTGGCACCTCACAGTTCGGCGGGCAGCAACCTCCTTTGAAGAAGACCGCAGAGCCCACCTCACTGACAAAAGACAAAGGAGGAAAAACCCAACACCCAACCCCAACCAACCAATTTTCCCTTGCAACCGGTGCAATCGTGTCTGCCTGTCCCGCATCGGACTTGTCAGCCACAAACGAGCCTACAGCTGATGTGGACATTACCCCTCCATAAATCTTCGTCCACGAAGCCAAGCCAAAGAAAAGAAAGAAAGATACATTTAACCTATGAAGTGACATTTACTAATCAGGATGGTACATCATTTGATTCAACCAGGTTTTTGCCGTCATCTTTTATTGCACCTATGGTGTCATTTATTTTGATATGACAGACAATATCAAACTTACATTATAGCCATGCCCCTGCTTTTTAAAGAACTGATGGTTCTTCAATTCAATTCATTTATGTATCTACACAATATTCCAAACTTGTTTAGGAACTGTAAGGTCATTTTATATTTTACAAAAGAACTGGAAAATATAACCTTCACATTTTTCATTCAATTGAAAACAGTTTTGAAGAACAAAATAAATTTCATCAAGACTGGTCATCACGGACCTCAAAGGTTGCAAAGACATCCACAGGAGCCTTTCCACACCACCAGCCCCAACTTCACAATGCGTGAAGTTCTTTTCCTGTAGGACCACATGGATTATTCCAAGCGAGTAGATCAGAAGATTAAATCTAGTGATGTTAAAACAAAACTGTAAAAATTTCCAAATGTTGACCCTAGAACACTGAAGATTCAAATAGGTTTCAAAGATTCTGAATGGTGATGGAGGATGAAACATTAGGGGATGGTGGTGGAGTCTGAAACATTATGACCATTTAAGAGACTCTTAGACATGCACATGGATGGAAGAAAAATAGAGGGTTATGAGGCAGGGAGAGTTTGCACAACATTGAGGGTCAAAGGGCCTGTACTGAGCTGTTGTGTTCTATGCAAGCAATTAAAAAAAAGATAAAGCCAGCAAAGAAATGTATTATGTACTTTTAAAAATACACACAGTAACTTAATCAATGATTAATATATTAGGTTTAAGAAGTTTTTGTAATAGACAGAACTATGCCAAGCAAATCAGAACCATGAAATTAATAAACAAGTTATTTATATAAGGGAAAATAAATTGGAGCCAGATTTAGTTGGGCAAGATTGCAGGCTCAATTTTTTGTTTAACAGTGCAGTACAAATGGAAGATGAAGGATGATTTGCAGAATGTTGTGCATGCATATTTCTTCAAAATTTCGGCCTGCAATAAAAGAGCAGAACTTATTGTCGGCAGTGGATTGTCCATGCTCACTGTTGCTTTATGCAGCTGCAAAGGTATCTATCATCTGAAGTCAACTTGCTGCCAAAGGCATCCCAATCCAAGTGGAGAAGTCATGTACACCAATAGGCTTGTATGATATAATGCCATGAGAGGATTGGGCTATAACAGGCCAGTCCCATTAAAGAGCTGAACAATCTTTGACATAAAATGCAAAAATGCTGGAAACTTTCAAAAGCTCCAGGACACATTTACGGAGAGATAAACTGAGGTAATGACTGAGTTAAAGAAATGTAAAAAACTGCAGGTGCTGGAATCTTGAGTGAACATTGAGGAGTTGGAGGGAGTCAAAGGGTTGAGTCGTATCTGTGGAGAAAAATAACCAGTTAAAGTTTCAGACCCAAAACAGTGAGTGACCATTTCTCTCTAGGGATGCTCTCTGACCCTTGGAGTTCATCCAGATTCTCTTGCTACTCTTTTAGATTGGTCATTAATTGTCAGCACTCAGAGATGTTATATATCAGTTTTTCTAGTTAACAACCCAGTTCTGATGAAGGCTGACTTGCTAAGTCTCTCTTATATGCATTGCCCGTTCTTATTTCAGATGTCCTTAATTGCAGTATTAGCTTTAGGATAAAACTTTATCAGCTGGCTACATCATACCCTAGCCTAGCCTAATGTCAGCACTAAAGAAAATATGCATAAGCCTGCAGAATAAAAAAAAATGCAACCTTGTGCCTGTTTTCCAATTCCATTATTTATTGGAAAGCTGTCAAAGTTGTCAAGGACTTTAAATGGTCTTGAATGTCCTGATATTCACAAATGTAGGAAAATCATTAAAAATCAATTAACTGATTGAACATTTTTTTAAAAAGACACAACTAAATTACTTAAAAACATTTTCAACAATTAAACACATCAGACAAATTCAACTGATTTAATAAAACATGAATTCTCTTTTAGGCAACTCCCCTCCCCCCCCCAACTTACCAACAGCAGTTTCTCTGCAGTTAAAGGAATAACTTTACTGTACATGCACCAGTTTTAACCACTGGGAAAACTACCACTGGAGAACGACAGTAAATTGAGCCTCTGTCACAAAGCACGGCCAGAGAATGACTGGTTGGGCTCAGCTGATAAGTTTGGGAATTGGGTTTTTTGCAAGGGTCCCAAATTTCTGGCCAATTAATAGCATGAGAACTCCAAGCATTTGTCCTTGTGGAAGTTCCACCATTAAGAAGATCAAGCCTGATCTTTCACAAGTGCCACTTTGCTGCATGATTCCCATTACTTCTTGATTCTCTTCATGACTGAAAATAGTCAGTTGCCCCAACTGTTCAGGTAAATGCCAAAAATTCATTGCTGGGATTTACCAGCAGTTTCCAGCCCAAAATAATATTTTTCCTGAACTTTGTGTGCATAGCATTTTCTCCCTTTCTGAAAAAAATATTCAGCATGAAGAGCTATGCCAACATTTGACAGAAACCTGTTTCATACTGTTAGTGAATAAAATAACCTTAAGCTATAGAACAAACCCAGAAGGAATAATTTGGTCCATTGCAACACTTACAGTTGTCTACTGAAGTAATCAGAGTGAATATGCCTGCCCTGTTCTCTCACCAACATCATAACTATCTCTGCTTCACATAGAGTTCTACAGCAAGAAAACAAGCCCAGTTATCCCATTTGCCTACATTTGGCCCATTTCCCTCTAAACCTTTCCTATCCATGTATCTGTCTAACTGTCTTTCAAATGTTAAAATTGCCCACCCCTCGACAGCTTTCTCTCTCTGGCAGCTTGTTCCATACCCACCACCATCTGTGTAAAGAAGTTAACCTCAGGTCTCTATGAAATCTTTTTCTGTTGTTTTAAATCTATACCCTCTAATTTTAGATTCCCAACTGTGGGAAAATATGATGACTATTTACCTTATCTACACCCCTTATGATTCCATAAGACCCTAACATGTGATTTTCCAGGGAGAAAAGTCCCAGACTATCCAGCCTCCCCTAATAACATACAGTGAATCTACCAGTCCGGATAATATTCTTGTGAATCTTTTTTACACCCTTTCCTTTAAAAAGTACTGATTCAGTTAAGCGACTGTATGGCCCAAATGGCGAGATAAAGCCGTTCAACAGTGCAGTGAATTGACTTCCCTGTTGTTTTGTACGATGTGCAAAATCTAGCCAGTCATTCAACAAATGGTTGATTGACCAGCCATCCAAAAATAAAATGCAAAATGGTTTCAAATCAATTAACAAAAGCTGAAATAGTTCAATGTACCACTCTCTTTGGTATTAGTTCAATAAGCATGAAGGCTTCTCTGGCTTTGTAAAATAAGAAAGTCTCCCAGAAATGAATCATATAATCTGAAGTTTATGACACACATTTAGTCCATTCTATTCATGTCAGTCAAAAAGTATTCCCACTCTTCAATTCTCAGCCTTGCAGATGAAACATAATTCAGTGCACAACCAATACCTCTTAAACAAAATGAGCATACCTGCCTGCAACAATTCAAGCATTGAGCTCTGGCCCTCCACTACTCTGGCAGTGAAAATGTTTGTTCTTCAATTCCCATCAAATGTGACCTCTTTAACCTGTATCACCTGATTTATTGGCAATGAGTGAAGAATGCAGGTTCATCTGACCAAAGCTTCTAATAATTTTATATATCTCAATCAAAAGTTTCCCAACCCTCCTTCTTCCTAAAGAAAGCTTCCCGAAAAGACAATGTTTCTTAACAATTCGTCTATTCCAGTCCTTGAAACAACTTCTATCATACCCTCTCTCATCCTTTCACATCCAGAGCTGCAGAGGATGCTCTGACTGCTCTCCCTCTGGAGTTTTGAGCAATTCTTTCTTTTTCATTTCACTGGGTATCCACAATATTCCTTGAAATGAATACTTGCTGCATTATTTTAGATGGCAATTAAGTGTCAATTGCAAGATCACATGGATGAACTGGAAACCCTGGAAAATTTCTACAGAGGTGTGGTGGAACATGTGCTGACCAGCTGCATCATGGACTGGTATGGGAACATCGATGCACCTGAGCGTAAAGCCCTCCAAAATGTAGTGGACACATCCCAGGATATCACAGGCAAAACCCTCTCCACTATTGAGTACATCTGCAGGGAACTCTGCCATCACAGAGCAGCAGCAATCATAAAAGACCCACGCCAACCAGCAACTGTTCTCGCTGCTACCATCAGGAAAGATGTATAGGTGCCACAAGACTCTCACCACTGGGTTCAGGAACAGCTGCTACCCCTCCACCATCAGACTCCTCAACAACCAACTCAACCAGGACTCTAACTTGTGCATTTTATTGATTTTCTTTTGTTCACTCTGTATTGCCCAGTTTGTTTTCATTTGTTATCTGTTTACATTTCTTTGTTTACATGTTTATGCTATGTACAGTTTATTTTTTGCACTACCAATTAGTGATAATTCTGCCGCACCCACAGGAAAAAGGAATCTCAGGATTGTATGTGATGTCATGTATGTACTCTGACAATAAATCTGAAATCTAAATCTAAATCTGTAACAGTGTTGCACTATGCTATCTGTGCCACCCAGTTTGACAGTGAATTCTGAACATCAGTTAGGGGTCCAGTGAAATGCACAAAAGCGCTGTTAAAATTCAATTCTCCATGCTACATGATCTGCTGGCTTTCTCCATTGAATTCTGAACATAGCAAGCCACAATTCCCAGGAGGAAGACATCAATTTACATTACAATCTCATATAGCAGATCCTGGAGTTTAATGGGACAAAAAGGAACCATTCAGCCCACCACCAATTCCACCAAGATTGTACCAAGTTTCTCTGCTACAAAAGCTTGGTCATAACAGGAAGAGGTAAAACATGAAATGGTATAGATATATGACAAAATGTAGAATGGATGAGAGGAAAGCAAATTAGATTTATGGCTCATTAAAAGGTCTTTGAGAAATAAAACAGCGCAGATTACAAGAAATGTGAAATTAAAACCAAAAAATGCAGGAAATGCTGACAATGTCAGATGGCATCTGCAAAGACAGAACTAGAATGAACATTTTGTCAATAATCTTTTGTCAGAGCCAAGGAAGGTTAAACCAATAGCCAAGAAAACAAATCCATTGTTCTACGTCTTCACATTGACCTCCTGATTCAAGGGCAGTTTTTTTTCTGGCGTTTATCAGACTTTTGAATGAACCTCTCATTGGTAAAGTTGATGTCCCTCCATTGTCGAAATGTATTTTTTTCCACATTCTGCATTTCATCCTAGTAACACTATGCCCTGTACTTTTGTTTCATTATTACACTATCTGGTATACTCAAGTATGAGTTGTCATAACTGGATAGCATGCAATATAAATCCTTTCATTGTATTTTGGTTCATGTAAAAATAAACAATTAAATGCAATTCAACAATTCCAAAGTTAAAAACTAAGAAAGTTTTCATTAACAAAAAATGGGGAGGAATGTAGTGAATGGATGGGGGAGGGTAAGGGTTTTGATGATAGAGTGAGACTGCGTTTTATCAAATAACCACATAGACTGAGCAGAAGTGGAACACCTTGGATCAGGAATGTGTAAATGACTTTGTGATCATGTAACATAAGATGTTCCAAAGCCTGACTTACAACTCCTCTAAGTAATGAGAAGAGTTTTCTGTTACTTTGCACAATGTTATGAACTGATTGCACTGGACTGATGGAAAAATAAATAAATAGCAACTGTGAAGAAAGGTATCTGAAAAAAAAATACATAAAGAGGGAACCAAAGTGGTGCAAGGCAAAGGGAGTAATTGGATAGATCTTTCAGATAAATACAATTTCATTTGTTCATCGGATGTTGACATCATTGGGAATAGCCAAATTTATTGTCCATCCTTAGCTTTTCATGAACAGAGGAGGAAGTCAAGAGTTAAAAGTCTTGTAGAGTCAGGCTGGATTGCAAACTTGAAGTTACAATCAGATCAGCCAGGATCTTATAAAATGGCAGATCAGGTTTCTAGTCTGGTTGAATCACTGGCTATTCTTCCTAACTTTAAAAAAAATAAATTTTTCATTTTATTATTTTTATTTAATTCCACAGCCAAAACAGCAGGGTTTAAATTTGTACCTTTGGATCAATGGTCCAGAACTCAGGCTGCTAATCTAGTACAGAAATTTCATATGCTTTGACACTAATATGAGGAGTTGAAGGCTTCCCTCTGAGCTGCATAATTTTGCAATTCCCTGCTGATTGATAAGAAAAACAACCCAAACAATTACAGAAAGCAGAAATACATAATTTAATGAGAATGTATTGGAGGGGCAGGAATAGGCCAATATCATAATTCAAAATTATAATGGCTCAAATGATTAATTCTACCATCCTACCTTATCCCTGCAACTATGGATTCCTCTGTTAGTTAAAAAATTTGTCTCATTGACTCAGATTATCCAGTTCTCTGGATATGAACTCCAAAGAACAAAAGCCCTCAAGGGGAAGAAATTCCTCCCCATCTCAGCTCTAATATAAGCCTTTTATCCTGAGACTGCTTAGTTCCCAATTCTCCCACCAAGATAAAATATCCTCCTCGCAGCATCTACCCCGATGAACTCTCAAGAAGATCATCTTTCATTCTGCTACACTCCAGAAAATAATGGTCCAGTCTTTTCAAGCTGAGAATCTAGTTCTGTGAACCTTCTCTTCATTGTTTCATGGAAACAGGCCATTCATCCTTTCCCATCCATGTGCACCCATCCATGTAAATCCCATCTTCCAGAATTCTGCCTAATGATTCAAAGGACTTCTCAAAAGCTGCCAGTGCTTCTGCCTCCACCATTCCCTCAGCTCTTCTAGGTGCACAATTCTTCCTTAAATAAGACCACAAAAGTTATGTTAATTTTTCTCACTAATGACTCATATAGCTGTGAGTCAAATTCCCAAACTAATGAGGGGGAAAAGAAATGAACTTTTCAATTTTAGAGTTAGATTTATTGTCAAAGTACATACATGACATCACATACAATCCCAAGATTCTTTTTTCCTGCAGGCCAGGCAGAATTACCTCTTATTGGTAGTGCAAAAAACTGTACTCAAGAAGATACGTACATGACCTCTTCTTCTTTGGCTTGGCTTCACGGACGAAGATTTATGGAAGGGTAAAGTCCACGTCAGCTGCAGGCTCGTTTGTGGCTGACAAGTCCAATGCGGGACAGGCAGACACGGTTGCAGCGGTTGCAAGGGAAAATTGGTGGGTTGGGGTTGGGTGTTGGGTTTTTCCTCCTTTGTCTTTTGACAGTGAGGTGGGCTCTGCGGTCTCCTTCAAAGGAGGTTGCTGCCCGCCGAACTGTGAGGCGCCAAGATGCATGGTTTGAGGCGATATCAGCCCACTGGCGATGGTCAATGTGGCAGGCACCAAGAGCTTTCTTTAGGCAGTCCTTGTACCTCTTCTTTGGTGCACCTCTGTCTCGGTGGCCAGTGGAGAGCTCGCCATACAACAGGATCTTGGGAAGGCGATGGTCCTCCATTCTGGAGACGTGACCTACCCAGCTGGGTATATGTACATGTATAAACAAGGAAAGAGATGTAAACAAACTGACTGTGCAATACAGACAGGAAAAATAATGCAAAAGTAAGAAACCTTAAATAGGTCTCTGATTGAGTTTGTCATTGAAGAGTCTGATGGTGGAGGGGTAACAGCTGTTCTTGAACTTGGTGGTGAAAGCTTGTTGCATCTATATCTCTTTCCTGATTGTAGCAATGAGAGCAGAGAGTATGCTGGACAGTGTGTATCATTGATAATTGCTGTTGCTCTCCAATGACAACGTTCCCTGCAGATGTTCTCAATGGTGGGAGGGTTTTTCCTGTGATGTCCTGTGCTACATTCATTCCCTTTTGCAGGGCTTGACATGCAGGGGTATTGGTGTCCCATAACAGACCGAGATGTAACCAGTCAGCATACTTTCTACTGTACATTTATAGAAATTTTCTAGGATTTCCGTAATCATACTAAAGCTCCGCAAACTCCTGAGGAAGTAGACGTGCTGATGTGCTTTCTTCATGATGCAATTGATGTGTTGGATCCAGGAAAAATCCTCTGATATAGTGATTTCCAAGAACTTAAATTTACTCTCCCTCTCCACCTCTGATCCCCCAATTATCACTAATCACGCACCTCTGGTTTTCCCTTCCTGAATACAATGATCAGCACCTTGGTTTTGTGACATTGAGTGTGAGGTGGTTCTTGGTGTACCATTCAGCCAAGTTTTTAATCTCCCTCCTGTATGCTGTCTCATCACATCTTTTCATACTATGGTATCTTCAACAAATTTGTAAACGATGTTGCTGTTGTACCGAGCTACAGAGTCATAGATTTATAGTTAGTAAGACAGGGGGCTAAGAAGGCAGCCCTTTGATACTCTGGTACTGATGGAGATTGTGGAGAAGATGTTCTTATGAATGCTTACATAAAGAAAATGGGAAAATTTCCACTTTAGATTGCTGGAATATACACAAAGAAGTTGGGGATTCTTCAGCAAGACCTTTTCTCATTCATTTCAATTAAGTTAGGTCTGGTCAGTCTCTCAATGACGATGCACAATGAATGCTGGTCTTTCAAGGATCATCTACAGTATATCCTGTTAAAAACATTTCCTTGTCATATACTTTTTCTTTGTGAAGGAAGCACAAATGCAGAGAATATCCACCAAAAAAAAAACATAATGCAATCCTTGGCATGACGTTCATTAACTTAATTATAGATTGCTTTCAAAATAATCCATCTGAAAGAATAATTTTCAACAAAGCACAAAAATAATAAAAATTAAGATGAATGGTGTTTGTAATGTTAGAAAAGTAAATGAGAAAAGTGCCATGTTTTTTTTGTGTGGTACTTTAAAAGTAGATTACCAAGCAAACAAATGTCAAGGAAGCTCTGCCCACTTGTCACATCTGGCAGTCATAGTGTTTAATGAGGATCATCCACTGATTGTACTGTGAAAGTCCTTGGTAGATTGCAGATAATAACTTCTTGCTTTTGGATTGAGTCCAGTCCAATGCAATTAAGCTTAGTTTGTGCCAAAGTCTATCATCTACCACGTCACATGGAGATAGCAGGCAATCAGTCTTCAGTAAGGTTGTGACATGAGCAGCACTACAAGAGCTGCTTGCACTCAAGCCAAAGTGCCTCAACTGTTCCAGGAGCCATCGCAGCTGCTCGTCGACATTTTGCTTCAGTCCAACAAGGAATAAATCTGATTCTGCTTCTCCCATTGAATAGTACAAAGCATGGAAACAGAACATTTGGCCTGATGTCCATACGGAATAGTGGGCACTCTCTGCATTAATCCCACCTTCCAGCACCTGATCCATAGAAATCTCTGTGGAAAAGATTCATGTGGTTACCTAGACACTTCTTGAAGTCTGAAGTGAACATAAAAGTCTGCAGATGCTGTGATTGTATTAAAAACACACAGAAATACTGGAGGAACTCAGACAGTCTCGCACCGTTCATAGGAGGTAAAGATATATTATCAATATTTTAGGCCTGAGCCTTTCTTCAAGGAATAAGCAAAGAACAGGAAGGCATTATATTAAAGACTGAAGAATGGGAGGGGAAGGAGTCCAGACCAACAAAAGGTGTCAATTGGATGTGATATGCGGAAATGTGTGAATTGATTTTGGCTCTGTGAAAGGTGATAGAGGGAAAAAGGAAGAGTGACCGAACTGGGAGTAAGGAGACAGGGGGAAGAAGCATCTTTGACAGAATCTTTGACAGAAAATGACTAGGAGATCTCTTCTCTGAGCACCTTCACTCTGTCTATATCAATGACAGGGATCTCCCAGTAGCCAACCACTTCAATTCTGTGCCCAGCATTATGTTTTTATCTTTTCTCAGCCCACTTCACTTGCTGGCAATACCTCTACAGCCTAAGACTACCTTCCACACTATCAACAAGTTCACCAATGTTCATGTCATCCATTAACTTATTGACTTTGTCTCCCACATCCACATTCAAATAATTCTTGTATATGACAAACAGCCTAGGCCCCTGCAAAAATCCTTGAAGGCCTTAGACATGGCATGCAACAGCAAAAATAACTCCCTACCATCACCTTCTGTCTCTGATTGCCAAACTAATTTGGACGGTATAGGCCCAAATCTTTTGAAAAGGTCTCCTACATGAGCTCTTGCTTAAAGTGCATGTAGGTAACAGCTGCTATCCTTCCCTTATTGATACACTTTGCTGACTCTCCAAATAATTCAATGAAATTGGTCAGTAAGGATCTGCCCTTGTCAAAGTCAAGTTGGTTGTCTCTGATTAGTCCTTGTTGTTGTATGTATTAATTTATCTTCAACCTTAGAATCTTTGCCTAGTATCTTCCCTCTCATTGATATGATGCTCACGGGTTTACAGCTACAAGTCTATCCGCTGCTGCCTTTCTTGTAAAGATTTAGGGGGAGGGGTCGTACTTTCCTGTCTTCCAGCCATCTGCTACCTCATGTGATTGAATATTTGAATTCTGAGCTAGAGGCCCTGAAATCCCTTCCCTTGTGTCGCATCTGGTCCCAGGGATTTATCTACTTTATTTATGGAGGCAAGCACTAGTCTTTCACCTGCAACCTTCTGTACCAGTTGCAATATATAAGAAATCCACGTGCAGAGTTGAGAGCCAGTTGTCATGAAAGGTTGCCGAAGGCTTAGAAAATCTACTTCTGCAGTCAATCCTTCAAAGCTTGTGTGTTCCCCGTGGCTAACAGTGTAAATTGTGAAGACACCAGTTACCTTTGCCTCTATTTTAACACACATTAATGAAAATTTATCAACAGCAGAATACGACGCTGCACATTCAACACAACTCTCCACATCTGTGTATAATAAATGTAGGCACTCTGTCATATTTCCATTCATGGAGGTCAACTGTGACCACATGTATCTAAGATGAGTGTTGGAAAATGTAGAGAGAAAAATTATATTTTGACATAAAGATAACATAATTGACACCCCAGAGGAAAATGGAAGAAACCAAATTCTCAAAATCTAATTCTCGTTATTGGAGGAGGTTAATAATTTGAATATTTGTTGGTTGATCACCTTGTCACAGTAGTTCACAGATATGCCAACCTAAATAACTAGCAAAAGCGTGCTGACAGCTTCATAAAAGGAAACATACTGTAAGCATACTGGTTATAACTTGAGCTGTAGGTAATCTCCAATTATTTCAGGAGGTAAAAGGCCAAAGAATACAAGAGAACATTTTACAGCTGTATTATTTAGAAATTACTCAGAAAGGATATAGCGCTGAAGGAAAGAGATTTATTTTCTTAGGGGCATGACACCTGCCATCCAAGAAAAGCTTTGATTTCTTCCAACACTCCATTAGTGTCTTTTCTCTGGATTTTGGAATCTATGGTAACTGGAGTTCTTGAGCCAAAATAAAATTCTTGTAAGAGATATAAATATCTTGAATTTGAAAACATAAATGTGGGATTTCCATCTCTCACCTTGTAGGGCCCTGCTCCTTCTATTCCTATTTAGCAACCTATCTTTATGTACATTGAATTCAACTTATTTTCAGTCAGTTTCACTGATGTTGTTTCTTCCTCTTGATGAGATTTACTGACCTCCTGTCCCAGTCAATCCACAGTATCATTGCAACCCCTCCACCCCTCCATCCTGCCACGTAATATGGTTTTTCAGGTGATGCATCATTAACACCTTAAAAATACAACAATGGTACATAAAAAATGAACAAGTGTATTCCATTAGAAAAATAATACCTACAGTCTAAAAGACAAATATACTTTATTTGAACACATTTGGGAACCATACATAGAGTATATTGGAAACCACTGATATCAGACCACCATCTCTTAAAGTGACAAGCTGCAAGTATGAAAATACTTAAATATGGAATTTTGGATGACATGATTACTTTTTAATTTTTTTTCTTTTGTGTTCTTTTATTGTTTATCTATTTTTCTTCTTTGTTTTTGAAAACTTTATTTATAATATTTTAAAAAGATAATACAATAAAAACCCTATTACAAAAATACATTAGTAAAATACAAAATCTTAAATTAGTAGGTTAATAAACAACCCCAACCCCCACCCCACCATCCTCTCAAAAATACCCCAAACTACCCCTAATTCTATATACTAATGGAGCCTTGTACAAAATTTAAAAGTGCCTTAACATAACATATATAAAAAATAATTAACACATCTTAATTAACATATAGTAAGACCCATATAGTTTAAATATGGATCCCACATTTTAATAAATAAGGAATAATTATTATGTAATCTATATGGTTTTTTTTAAATAGATACATGATTTCAATTCATTATGCCATCTTTGAATACTAATCTCTACATCATCTTTCCATGTTACTGCTATACATTTTCTTGCTACAGCTAAAGCCAAAAGAACAAAAGCAATTTGAAATTTATCTAATTTCAATCCCTTTAAGTCTGTCATAAATCCTAACAAAAATAATAAAGGATCAAATAATAGCTGAATATTATATAAATATTCTAAAAATTATCTAACTTTTAACCAAAAATTTTGCACCTTTTCACATAACCAAACAGAATGTAAAAAAGTCTCTTTTTGTATTCCACACCAAAAACATAAATCTGAATCCCTAAAACCATATCTTTTCAACTTCTCCAGTGTCAAATATAACTGATGTACAAAGTTATAATTAACTAAATTATATCTTACATTAATCAACCTAGTTACCGCATTTTCACACATCTTTAACCAATCTTCCTCCAATATAAGTTGTAACTCCTTCTCCCACAGTGCTAAAATTCCAATGGGAAAAGTTTGAATAGCTCAAATGATAAATCTGATTTCATGCCATTGTTTGACATCATTTTATATCTCAAGCATAAAGTGATATTCCCATTCAGCAATTGCAAGCTGGGAATATTATCTTGCTCATTCAGTTCCCATGCCCAGAACTATCAACAATATCCTTTAAAGTATTTCTCTTATCAGGACAAAAATGACTTACCTTGGAAGACACTTTATTTACTGTATTTGAATTCATCATATCTTCACAGAGGCCATCACAACCTGAACTACTCTCTGCTTCTTCCTTATTGGCTGAAGTTGGACCTATTCTGAATGATGCATGTCTTTGTTTAACATCAGGTTATGGCTGAAATGGGATTCCCTTCAGCACTACTGAAGTTGAAGCCTTCTTGTTCCATACATTATCAGCTGCATCCCTAGTTTCAGCTCTAACTTGACAACTCAAGTCTGATGTGATGGCAGAAGTAAATTCTGATCCAACCTGATCCTAACTTTAAATTGATCTCGCAGCACAAAGTTATTCATCATATTGTCAGCATCCAAACTCCTCAGGAAATTTATGTCTTACCTTCTGCTGTTTTAAGACAAAGATATTTCAGCGTATCGCTAGAGATATAAAAGAGCTGGAGCAACACACAGTCTGCTGGAGGAATTCAGCAGGTCGTGCAGCATCAGTGGGAAATAAGAATGGACAATGGTCAGAACTCTTCATCAAGACTCTTCAAACCCAAAAATTGACCAATCGTTTTTTTTTCTGCTGATGCTGAGGGGCCCATTGCGATCCTCTAGCATATTGTTTATCATTCATTTTATCACCTCTCTTTGTGCCAACTCATCCAGAATCCTAGAGATTTTATTGTTCCTCTCTTGCCATTCTTGTCACTCATTATCATATTCATCATTAGATTGATTTTAATCATCCTGGCTCAACTCCTCAAACCACCACCCTCTCCCTATAGCTTTGCCCTTTCTTATTATTCCACCCTCCTTCAGTAATTGTCTGCAAACTAATCTTCCATGTCCTGTTCACTGTCAGGGGCTCCCTTTTTGCTAACTACCATTGATATAGTCCAGATATCCTACCTGGGAGGATGGAAATCCTTTTCTCAAAGCAATTATTTTTCCAAGTTTCATTAAAACATATATTTGCTTTTCCTATCACTTCAAAAAACTTCCTCCTCCTGTCTATGCTATGAGGATTTTAAAGTTTAATGTTTTCTGAATTGAATTGAGATATTCAAAATTCATGATTATTTTATTGATGTAATTTCCTTTAGTCTACACAAAGATTCGCTATCAGCAGAAATTGGCCAGCACTCCTTACAGCCAGAGAAAGATAAGCAAACAAGAGTCCCATCAGAGTCACTGAGTGTGCTTGGCTTTGCCACAGCCTTCAGTCCAAACCATCAGCAACCTGAGCTCCAGATGCACACCTCTGACACGATCATGAAGCCTCCAGTGTCCTTGGCACCCTCACACATCTTGGTTCCAATACCTGGTACCCCTATAGCCATTTTTGAGCCAGACTCCAGCACCCTGCAGCTTACATGGGTTCCTTGGCTTGAGTAACACATGGCTGTGTATTCTTCAGCCTCAGAGCTCCTCATAGTCCACTGTCATGGTCACCATTCCACGGGTCATTTCTGCTGCTTTTACATATCATACAGGGGTTGGTGTCCCCATTTTCTGGTACCCAGAGTCTGCAAACTCTCATGGCCACTGCCTATCATAGATGTTGCTAACTTGGGGCCAGACCCTGCAGCTGTGAGGTTTTAAAATATGCGAACATCGGCTCCTTTAACAGGTCATAAACAGAAAATAAAATAAGAGATAAGAGGGATAAAAATAAAAGAGAAGGAATATAAAATCAGTCTATTTGCAGATGATGTCATAATATACTTAACAGAACCAGAAATATCAATAAAAGAATTACATAAGAAATTGAAGGAATATGGAAAAATATCGGGGTACAAGATCAACGCAAATAAAAGTGAAGCAATGCCAATGAATAATGCGGATTTCACAAAGTTTAAGAAAGAATCACCATTTACATGGCAAACACAAGCAATTTGATACCTAGGTATACAACTAGATAATAATCTCGGCCATCTATACAAACTAAATTATCAACCATTAATGAAAAAAATTACAAGACGACTTAGAGCACTGGAAAGACTTACCACTAACACTGATAGGAAGGATAAACTGTATTAAAATGAACATCTTCCCAAGGATACAATACCTATTTCAATCATTACCAATTCACCTAACAGAGAAATTTTTCAAGGAGCTAAAGAAAATAATAAGGAAAATCTTATGGAAAGGGGGGAAACTGAGGATAGCACTAGATAAATTAACAGAATGGTACAAACAAGGAGGCTTACAGCTACCAAACTTTAAGAATTATTATAGAGCAGCACAATTAAGATACCTATCAGATTTTTATCAAACAAGGGAAAAACCAGATTGGACCAGATTAGAGCTAAATAAAATAGGGGAAAAGATACCTGAACATATACTATATAAGTGGGATGAAAAGTTGGTGCAACATAGGAATTCACCAGTATTGCACCATTTACTCAACATTTGGAAGAAGATTCATGTAGAAAGGAATAAAATAAATTATCAACTACCAAAATTAATATTGGCACAAAATCAACTAATCCCTTTCACAATAGATAAACTTTCCTTTAGAAAATGGGAGAGAAAAGGGATCATAAGAATAGAAAATTATTTTTTGGCAAATAAATTTTTATCTTTTGAACAAATGAAGGACAAATATAATATAACTCACTATCTTCTCTTTGGCTTGGCTTCGCGGACGAAGATTTATGGAGGGGGTAAAAAATCCACGTCAGCTGCAGGCTCGTTTGTGGCTGACAAGTCCGATGCGGGACAGGCAGACACGATTGCAGCGGTTGCAAGGGAAAATTGGTTGGTTGGGGTTGGGTGTTGGGTTTTTCCTCCTTTGCCTTTTGTCAGTGAGGTGGGCTCTGCGGTCTTCTTCAAAGGAGGTTGCTGCCCACCAAACTGTGAGGCGCCAAGATGCACGGTTTGAGGCGTTATCAGCCCACTGGCGGTGGTCAATGTGGCAGGCACCAAGAGATTTCTTTAGGCAGTCCTTGTACCTTTTCTTTGGTGCACCTCTGTCATGGTGGCCAGTGGAGAGCTCGCCATATAACACGATCTTGGGAAGGCGATGGTCCTCCATTCTGGAGACGTGACCCACCCAGCGCAGTTGGATCTTCAGCAGCGTGGACTCGATGCTGTCGACCTCTGCCATCTCGAGTACTTCGACGTTAGGGATGAAAGCGCTCCAATGGATGTTGAGGATGGAGCGGAGACAACGCTGGTGGAAGCGTTCTAGGAGCCGTAGGTGGTGCCGGTAGAGGACCCATGATTCGGAGCCGAACAAGAGTGTGGGTATGACAACGGCTCTGTATACGCTTATCTTTGTGAGGTTTTTCAGTTGGTTGTTTTTCCAGACTCTTTTGTGTAGTCTTCCAAAGGCGCTATTTGCCTTGGCGAGTCTGTTGTCTATCTCATTGTCGATCCTTGCATCTGATGAAATGGTGCAGCCGAGATAGGTAAACTGGTTGACCGTTTTGAGTTTTGTGTGCCCGATGGAGATGTGGGGGGGGCTGGTAGTCATGGTGGGGAGCTGGCTGATGGAGGACCTCAGTTTTCTTCAGGCTGACTTCCAGGCCAAACATTTTGGCAGTTTCCGCAAAGCAGGACGTCAAGCGCTGAAGAGCTGGCTCTGAATGGGCAACTAAAGCGGCATCATCTGCAAAGAGTAGTTCACGGACAAGTTTCTCTTGTGTCTTGGTGTGAGCTTGCAGGCGCCTCAGGTTGAAGAGACTGCCATCCGTGCGGTACCGGATGTAAACAGCGTCTTCATTGTTGGGGTCTTTCATGGCTTGGTTCAGCATCATGCTGAAGAAGATTGAAAAGAGGGTTGGTGCGAGAACACAGCCTTGCTTCACGCCATTGTTAATGGAGAAAGGTTCAGAGAGCTCATTGCTGTATCTGACCCGACCTTGTTGGTTTTCGTGCAGTTGGATAATCATGTTGAGGAACTTTGGGGGACATCCGATGCGCTCTAGTATTTGCCAAAGCCCTTTCCTGCTCACGGTGTCGAAGGCTTTGGTGAGGTCAACAAAGGTGATGTAGAGTCCTTTGTTTTGTTCTCTGCACTTTTCTTGGAGCTCTCTGAGGGCAAAGACCATGTCAGTGGTTCCTCTGTTTGCGCGAAAGCCGCACTGTGATTCTGGGAGAATATTCTCGGCGACACTAGGTATTATTCTATTTAGTAGAATCCTAGCGAAGATTTCACTATACAATGTTTGCATACCACCAACTGAAAACCTATTTGAAGGACAAATTGGGAAACAGTCTGAGGTTACCAGAAAGATGCAATTTTGAATATGTGATTACAGACACAATGATAATTTAAAAAATTATAACAAACATGTACATCAAACTGCAAGAAAAGGAGAACGAGTAAACAAGCTATAAACCTAAACAAAAATGGGAACAAGAACTATAAACATAAAGATAAAGAATGAAACATGGGAAAACCTATGCTCCGCAACTATATGATAAATACAATAAACACGAGGTTACGCATGATACAATATAATTGGTTACACAGGCTATACATCACACCCCAAAAGTTAAATAAATGGGACCCAACAGTATCAGACAGATGTTTTCGCTGTAAGAAGAAAACGGGAACAGCAAACATGCAATTTGGACATGTGAGAAAGTGAAAAAATTTTGGAAGATCTAAACCAGATATTAAATAAAATCACACAAAGCAACATACCAAAAAACCCAGAGATTTTCCTTCTAAGTAATATAAGAAATAAAGAACTTGAACTCGATTTGGATGAAGCTCAAAAAAGATGTATTATGATAGCCCTAGCTGTAGCAAAAAAATATATTATTTCAACCTGGAAATTAGAAGACAACCTGAGAATACAGCAATGGTACATAGAAATAAATAAATATATTCCATTGGAAAAAATAACATATAATTTAAGAAATAACATCACAATATTCGAACAAATATGGGAACCATGCATGAAACACAATAGAGAAATCCTATCACGGACCTCCACCACTTAAAATGACAGAAGAAGAAGATAACGAAATGAACTGACCCAGTATGTAAAAGTAAAAGAAACAAATTTCTTGTTTATTTTTATTAAATGACGACATTGTTTAACGGATTTAATGTATCATATAAATTGAACTTTGAATAAATGAGGAGGGGGGAAGGGAGGGGGGAAAAGGGGAGAAAATGAAACTGTATATTTCTTTTTATTTGGCTTGGCTTTGCGGACGAAGATTTATGGAGGGGTAATGTCCACGTCTGCTGCAGGCTTGTTGGTGACTGACAAGTCTGATGCAGGACAGGCAGGCATGGTTGCAGCGGTTGCAAGGGAAAATTGGTTGGTTGGGGTTGGGTGTTGGGTTTTTCCTCCTTTGTCTTTTGTCAGTGAGGTGGCTCTGCAGTCTTCTTCAAAGGAGGTTGCTGCCTGCCAAACTGTGAGGTGCCAAGATGCACGGTTGGAGGCGATATCAGCCCACTGGCGGTGGTCAATGTGGCAGGCACCAAGACTTTAAGCAGTCCTTGTACCTCTTCTTTGGTGCTCCTCTGTCTTGGTGGTCAGTGGAGAGCACACTGTATATATTCAAGAGGAAAATGTCTGTATGTATTTTGGTCAGTATGGTTCATAGTGTGAAAAATTTAAAAAATTAAAAAAAAAACAAAAAACAGGTCATTTAAAGCCAGCACAGAGCTGATGGCCCACAGTCCCAGATAAATTTATATTTACAAAGTCAAAGGGATCATCTTTTTATCCATGGTGATCACAATTTTGTTGACTGTAAATGTGACTCTATGTTGCCCAGAGGGTACTACTTCACCAGACATATTTTATATTTGTGTTACTTTTTGAGCTAACCATTTTAAATAATTGTGTACTAATAACTATGATTTGGCTCCAAAGGTATTTTGTAATGCTGAGTTTGGATGAACCTGTGGTCTTTGAGAGTGCTTTCCATTCCCTAAACTGGCTCCCATTTGGATTAACTAGTGGTTCCTAAAGGATTCCCGGTTCCAAGAACTGCTTGCTTACTGTTTGATGAGGACATGGTATGACATTTTGGGAATGGCTTACCTCAGGTAAGAGAAAGATTTGCCAAGACATGATAGGTTTGTGCTTAAATGAGGCAACCAAACAATAACAACACGAGATGATTACAACCACCAGCAGAACACCCAGGTGGACTGAAGACCTACCAGTCAGATACGATGTGTTTTCACTTGAGTCGTTTTGCAACAAAGAGATGATCTGTTTATCTTGTCCTTCCTGGTCTGGCATCAGGCAATAAATAGTTGCTCAATAGATTATTCTTGTTGTTACTTTCAAGTTTGGTCGTGACCCAAATTTAATTTTCATTTGAAGACGTGATGTGCGAGACAATTGTGATTGATTAACTGGGACTGTTTACATTCCTCTTGATTAACAGAAGAGGTGGTGGCAATCTGACTCCAATCAACATGTCCTAGTGTAGCATTCATGTACTTACACTATCACAGATCAAATTATGTCTCTCAAAATGCTCCACCTCAACAAATATATCTTGGTGGTATTCTGAAGTGGCAGCTTTATTGCCACAGAGTACAGATTAGAGATTAAAGATAGTGATACATTTTAACATTCAAGTCAATATTTCAGCTATGACATGCCGAATTAGAAACTGCTTGAATATTTTAATCCTCCTGCTGGTGTAATTAGTAAATCATTTGCTGAAGTTGTCCTTTTCTAGTCAAAATAAGTTCAAAGAATTTTGGGTAAGCATTTAATACAATTTAACCAGTTGAATTAACTCAAAGTAGATTTGAGGGTCAGAATGAAGAATTGCAAACATTCATCTAGTCTGAGGTGATATTAAACATCAAAGATAATTAGCGAATGGACAATTGGACAGGGCATGTTTTAATCAGCTGCTCTGTTTGATGCCTTACATTTGGTCACTCAAGAACATAAGTAATACGAGCAGGAGCAGGCCATTCAGCCCATTGAGCCTGCTCCACCATTCAATAAGATCATGGCTGATCTGATGATAGCTCATCTCCAGCAACCTACCTTTTCCTGGTATTCCTTAATTCCCATACTACACAAAAATCTATCCAATCTTTTCTTAAATATGCTTCCATGGGCAGAGAATTCCAGAGATTCACCACTCCCTGGGAAAAGTAGTTCCTCCTCATCTCCATCCTAAATCTACTACCTTGAATCTTGAGGCTATGCCCCCTAGCTCTCATCTCACCTACCAGTGGGAAAAACATAGCTATCTCTACCTTGTCTATTCCTTTCAAAATTGTGGACATTTCTATAAGATCCCCTCTCATTCTTCTGAACTCCAGTGAGTACAGTCCTGGATGATTCAATCTCTCCTCATAGACTAACCCCCTCATCTTTGGAATCAATCAAGTGAATCTCTTCTGTACTACCTCCAAGGAAAGTATGTCCTTCATCAAGTAAGGAGACCACAACTGCACACAGTACACCAAATATGGCCTACCTGTACCCTGTAAAGTTGCAGCATAACCTCCCTGGCAGTAAACTTAATTACTCATTCACTTTCTTTCCTGAGAACCAATCTTTTGCAATTTATGCACATGCACTCCCAAGTTCTTCTGCTCGGCAGCAATTGTTTTCCATTTAAATAATAACCTGATCTTCCATTTTTCCTTTGTCATAAAACAAAGTTTCCTTGGATGGGTATTGCACAAATAGATGAAGAACAAAAATCTTTCCGTCCTGTACCAATGGCATCCGTTAACCACATCTTCAAAATGGAAACACAAGACCATGATTTGACCATTCAGCACTTCAATGTTGACTTTAAGTTTATTTATCATCCAATTGCATAAGTATAACCTGATGAAATAGAGTTCGCTTGTCTTTGGTCAACAAACTGCAAATGCACATACAGACGTAACACATCTACAAACAATACATATAAATAGTACAAATATTATAATAAATAAATATTATTGCTAAATACATAGTTGTGTTGTGGAGGGTTTGTATGAGCAGTTCATCAGTCTTTCAGCAGTCTGATTATCAGTGGTAAGAAGTTGTTTCTCAGCCTGGTGATTCTAGCTCTGGTATTTCTGTATCTCTTTCCAAACAGGAGTAGCTGAAAGATGCTGTGCGCAGGGTGTTAGGGAACCCACTGATTTTATGAACCCTCCTTAGACAACTCTCCCAGTAAATCCTAATGATGGGAGGGGGGGGGGGGGGCTGTGGAAAAACACCCCAGCAATCCTCTCTGCTACTCTTATGGTCCTGTGGATTGACCTCTGATTCAGTTTTCTGCAGCAACTGTACAATGCAGATGGCCAGGACACTCTCGATAGAGCTCTTATGGGAGCCTTTCCCACCGCCATCTTTTCAAGAAGTATAGTTGTTGTTGCACTTTCCTGATAAATGAGGAGATTTTTTTGAGTTAGTGATACTCCAGTGCTGAGTACTCTTTTCTATGGCTGGGAATCCTGGGTCACATACAGAAAGCAAGAACACCGCCTTAACACATTCCATTTCTGCTGCCTCAGATCCATCCTACACTACCCATGGATTGACAAAGTCACAAACGTCCAAGTCCTGGAGAACCAGGACTTGACCTCTACTCAATCATCCGCATTGGCCGCCTGCGGTGGGCGGGCCACATTGTCCGTATGGAGGACAGCTGATTGCCAAAATATATCCTCTATGGACTGCCAGATGCTCCCCACCCTATTAGCCGCCCACATCTTCGCTACAAAGATGTAATCAAGTGCGATCTCTGGTCATTCCATGTTCACCATACTGACTGGGAGGGCCTCGCAAAAAATCGCACTGCATGGCATTCCACGATTTGCAGTGGCACATCACAATTTGGCAACAACTATAACAAGTTCTGTGATGGCAGAAGAGCTACAAGGCACTGTGCTCACCTTTGCTCACAAAGGGATGAGCCATGATTATGATGATGATGATGATGATACTCCTGACCACTAGATGGAATCAGAGACTATCTTTTTGCAGCTTGTTTGGATTCAAGATGGATATCATGTGTGTACTTTAGCTAATATAGTATAGTTGTTTTAATTAACTCAAGTTTCTTCATGACAATAAAACATTACATGGTACCAGGAGTGTGCATAGTACCAGAGGTGTAAGAAACACCAAGAGTGTGCAGAGTGTGTATCAGTCATTATCAGAAGAGATATGGAGAGTGTAAAGAATCCTGATGCTCTAAATTGGACTTGAAGTATTGATGAGTGGAGGTTGTTCAAACAAAGTTTAATGTTGTACCTACAAGCCATTGGACTTGATAGCAAACCTGATGAACAGATTGCACTGCTACTTACCATGGTTGGACTTCAAGCATTAGAGTTTTTCCAATACATTTGTGTTTGCTTAGACTGAAAACCAAGGCAAGTTCGACAAGGTTATCGAGATGTTTGATGAACACTGTTCATCAAAGAAAAATGAAACGTTCAAGGGTATGTGTTTCATTCACCCATGCAGCTTCAGGCAGAGAGCTTCGATATTTTTTTAAGGATTTGAAATTAAAAGCAAGAACATACAATTTTGGATGATTCAATAATCCGTGATCAAATTGTGTTTAGGACTATTGATAAGAAAGTGAGAGAGAGGTTGTTATGAGAGACAGAGCTTACCTTAGCTGGAGCAGTGAAAATATGCCATGCCACTGAATTAGCTCAGCGGCACGTGAAAAAGTTTGGTGAGAGTGAGAAAGCCAGAGAAAATGAAGGCATAGTCATAAGCCACAGTGTCAGGACACACACACAAACAAAAAAAATGAGATGTAGGAAACAACACAAGGATGGAGTGACATTCAATTGCAATCGATGTGGTGCTCAACATGCACCAAAATGATGCCCAACCTATAGAAAAGTCTGTCTTAAGTGCAAAGGGAAAAATCATTGTGCAAAGCAATCATTTTTCCAAAGGGAAACAAAACAGAAGTGAAACTATACACACAATAGAAGATACTGCTCTCAGTAATACAATTCTCATTGGCGTGATAGTGCAGAAAGACTATAAACCAACAGAAACTGAACACCTAGGTGTGAACAGAGTTGAACAGGACAAGTGGACTGTGTCATTACATACATTAATACACCGTTTGGCTGATACTGCTGCCTGTGGTTATCTTTTGGAATTTCCTCAGTTCCTGAAATGTTCCACAGGATGATGGAGTACATCCTAGAAGGTAGAAATGGGTTCTTTGTGTGCATCAATGACATGATCCTATGGGAACCACACAAGGACAACGCAACAAGAAGCTCATCAAAGGGCTACAATGCATCCAGAAAATGGATTAAAGTTAAAGTTAAAGAGAAAATGCCAGTTTGGTGTGAAGGAAATCACCTTTCTGGAGATAAACTTTTAGAAGCAGATGTGGAGCCAGACAAGAGCAAGGTGAAAGCAATTTTAGAGATGCCCAGACCCACTGGAAAAAAAATGCTTATTGAGAGTGCTGGGAATGATGAAGTCCATTGGTAAGTTCATACCAAACCTTTCTTCCAAAACAATGTTACAGGACAAATGTGAATTCAAGTCGACAGCCAACCACAAGGAAGAATGGGGATGACTAACTGAATAACCAGTACCTTTGACTTTCTTTGATGCATCCAGGAGGACGAAAACATCTACAGGCACATCAAAAGATGGAATAGGTACCATACTACTTCAGGCTGTGGGAAAAGATTGGAGGCCAATAGATAGAGAAAGGATATCCAGGTTTGTTTTGTGGACTCAAGAAATTCCACAGTTATGTGTATGGTCTATCAACATTTGTGGCAGAGTCATACCACAAACCATTAACAGTGATAATCAAGAAAAATCTCAGTGAATGTCATTGAGAATTGAAGGTCTGATAATGAAGCTGCAATATAATTACTTTGGCTTAGAGCCATTGGCAGAACATGACACAGTGAAATTCATAGATTCCAATATTTTTAACAAAAAGGTTACTGTAAAGTAGAAAGTAAATCCAAGATCCAACACTGTCAGAACAGAGGATGATCAAATGCTGAGGAGGAATCAAAAGATCCTGCTGAAAATACAAGAAACACTGCAGGATAGACAAATGCAGAAGATCCAGTCTGCATGGCAACAGAGGAAGCACCACCAGTGTTAGTCAGTAGTGGACCAGCAGAGCCGATACAAGCACCTATGTTAAGAAGATCCACATGCGTTATCAAAGTACCTGACAGGCAGAATCTCTAAAATAAAAAGGAATGCACACGCAAAACATTTGTGCTGCTGATGTTGTGTTTAAGTTTGTATTGAAGTTTAAATTGAAATGAATAATGTATTAGTATGTCAATGAAAGGGGATGTAGAGATACAGTGCTAATGATACTCCTGACCACTTGAGGGAGCCAGAGAAGAGTTTATTACAGCTCATTTGAGTTCTGAATGAATGCCTCCACATGGTTGAGTGTACTTTAACTAATAAAGTATAGTTGTTTTAAAAGAACCCAAGTTTCTTTAATACAATTAAAGAACATCACAGTGTCCAAGGAACTTGTGCTCTCCATTCTACACTACTGAGCTAGTAATGTGTAATGTGTAGTATCATTCCAATATATTGTCACATTGGTTCTTCTTTACATTGATGGTCACAATAGTCATTAGTGCAATGCTATTACTGCGTTGGGGTTTGAATCGGGTTCTGCCTGTAAGTAATTTGTATGTTCTGCCTGTGTTTGCATAGGTTTCCTTCAGGTGTTTTGGTTTCTCCTCACCCTTCAAAATATACTGAGGTCATTGGGTTATTTGGGCTGCATGAGCTCCTGGGCTGGAAGGACCTGTTACCAAGCTGTATGTCTAAATTTAAAAATGAAGTTAAAAATTGTATTTTTTTAATGTATCTGTTGAGTCCAGTTTTTCCAATACATTTGTGTTTGCTTAGACTGAAAACCAAGGCAAGTTCGACAAGGTTATCGAGATGTTTGATGAACACTGTTCATCAAAGAAAAATGAAACGTTCAAGGGTATGTGTTTCACTCACCCATGCAGCTTCAGGCAGAGAGCTTCGATATTTTTTTAAGGATTTGAAATTAAATAGTATGAATTTGGGGTAGTTTTGTGAAGTGGGAAATGAAGGAAAATAGTATTTTATGCTCCCAGAAATTTTCAGGCCAATAGTAGCACCAATCTTTCTGATTCAAACAATGCATATTTCCATCCTTGTCCATTACGGGTCCTATCTCATTTATACCATTGCAATTCCCACATGGGACAGAAAATCCATGACTAATATCATCAGTTTTTCGGTCTAAAGACTAAAATAATTTTCATTGGGTCTAAATAATTAGATCCATAAAGGAAATTAGGTTCAGTTTTGCTGTCATTTAAACAGTGACTAACCAAGCTAATTAAATTTCAAAGATGACGCATGCTTTATCATATGTCAACATTAACAATGACTGTGTTAGCAGGCTGAATTTTTTTCAGTTGTTTGTCTACCTTGGTATGAACAAAGGATTGAAAAGGGCCAAGGCCAGAGCCCAAGGTCAAAGCGATTCCCTCCTTGTGATCAAGAGGCTCTAACTTTACAGCTCAGTGAGACATCTCTGACCCCTGAAAATGGAGGAGGTACTGGAGTGAAACCAGGATCACAGATCAGATCTTGGAGCAAGATAGTTCATGTGGGTTTGATCATTTAAGATACAGATTTTAAGTCATCGAGATGAGTCCACACCAACCATCAATGGTAAAATGACATTAATCCCATTTTTTATTCTCCTCACTTTTATCAACTGCACTCCAATCCTACCACTCCCTACACTTTAGGGATAACTTTCAATGGCCAATTAACCCACTGACCCACATATCTTGGTACTGTGGGAGAGAACCTACATAGTCAGAGGAGAATGTTTCATCTCAATGCAGAGAGCACCAACGGTTGGGATCAAATCTGGGTCTTTAGCACCATGAGGCAGCTGCTCTACTGTCTACTCTGATGCCTTGGAAAGGTGCTATCTCACAGCTCCAATTACTTGGGTTTAATCCTGAAGTCAGGTGCTGCCTGTGTGGACATTATATATTCTCCATGTGTCTGAATGGTTTTCCTTCCACATGCTAGAATAGGTGTAGGTTAGATAAATAAATTAACTTGCTCATGCAGAAAGTACTTCAAACAATTTAAGTCCTTGCCATTAACAATTGACAAAACAGCATTCTTTGATCAATGGCATTAAACAGGAGTGTCTTCAGATGCTGTGATTGTAGTGCAATGCACAAAATTGCTTGAGAAACACAGGAGGTCGAGCAGCATCAATTAGAAGTAAAGGCAACCCACATTTCGGGCTTGAGCATACCATCAAGATATAAGTAAACAAGCAGGCAGGTACCTGAATAAAATGGTGGGGGGATGAGAGGAGATGAGGGAGGAAGGGCCAAGGAGAGGAACACAAGCCAACAGATGGATTTGACCGATATCGCTTTTATCTATTTCTTCTTCTGACAAGCTTCTGCTCCAAAGGTTTTTCTGCTCTCTTGGTCCACTGCTGGAACTGATCAATGCCTTGGTACCAAGACTACATTAGCATTTTTGACATCTGGCCAGACCCATGCCTGTTCAGGATGACAATTCATATTCAACTGGAAACTGGGTGTTAATGCAAACTTTACTAGATTTCTGCTCACCTTCAGCTGGTCAGTACCCCAATGATCTCAACAATCTGAGAGGCGGAGACAACTCAGTATATATCTCTTCAAATGTTGGAGGTACGATGGATTCTGCCAGGACCAAAAGGAAGCCTGCCTGGAGATTAAACAACTGAGGTCCTCAAGGGTATGCAAGTTCCCCAACTCTCTCAGACTTAATGTTGACTTTTCAAAGTTCAAAACTATTTTAGGCATCCATTGTTTCTGTATTTTATTTTCTCAAGTAGCCGTGTATGTTGTTGAGGTGTTTATGAGTGGAATATTGAGGAAAGTTCACTTCCATGGTACGCTGAGAATGGACACTGCTGAACTAGATATTAAGACATTTATCATCCAAATCCAAAAAACATTTATTCCATTTGCTTAATGCCAACTGGGTGAACATTCCCTAGAGTAAAACATGAAACTCTACTGATACCATGAATGGAGTACAAACACAATGCTGGAGAAACTCATCAGGTCAAAGAGCGCACTTTATAGTCTATATCAAAGCCACAGATGCATGTATGAGCAAAATGTAGATGGGTACCTGAACAAAATGTTTATGATGGAATTGGTGATTGAAGGTATGGATCTGATAGAGGAGGTCCATGGGAGGCCATGGCAAGTGAGGTCCAGAGTTGTGGGAGTGAAAGAGCAAGTTGCGGCTGCATCTTCGCATCAAGGTGAGGGTGGCCACCTACATTTTGCTCATATATTAATGAAACATTGGCTATGCATTATTATCTTTGCTATATAAAGTGGACAGTTTGATCTGCTGAGTTTCTCCAGCATTGTGTTTTTATGAAGTGGACTGGGATTATTGCCTTGATTTTGCCTCTTTGTTGCTCTAGTAAATAAAATGGACAATAATGCCACCTGGTGAATTATCTCTGATGCAAAAATAATTCTGCTTGAAATTGAATTCATTTGTGTATGTTTTCTATGTGTGATTTGCACCACAAAGTTGTTCTATGCATGTGAGACAGTGAGAAATCATGAGTGGTTCAATTAGCATCAAGCAGGAAATTGGTGAGACATTTCTGGATGTGGTTCATTTAGCCAAGTCTTGTTTGCATATCACAATTCAACTGTTGAATTATTGAGAATGTGAAACTAGACACAGACTGGACACCACAATATCAAGTGAGTTAAGAATACCTTTTGACAGGCCACTTGTTCCCATTGACTCCAAGCCCCAGAAGCAGGTATCAACCACCCCACATCTCTTCCAAAATATTGAAATTTCTTTTGTAAAGATAAATAGATTGAATTGAGCGTGACATGACTAATGTTCGTGGATGGACTGACACAAACCAACTCCATCCATAGCACTGAACTTGCACTTGATTTTCTTTCCATGTTGTGCAGTGTGGAGGCGGGAGTGCAGCTGTCCAGACAATAGACGTTGTGTTCCATTTAGCCAGTAGAATAGCCATGAGAGTGGAGGACAGAAGTGGGCACAGCTACCTTGTTGACTGTGATTGATGGGGAGAGGGTGTGGTGGAGAGAGTATGTCATGGGGAAAGTGGAATATGGAATATAGATGGGGACTTCATATCCATGAAATGAATGAATGAATACATAAAAAAATTATTGTCATATACAGTACTTTAGTACAATGTACAGATGCAATGAAAAAAACTTCCTAGGTACCTAAAACACACTAACACCACTGACCAACTAAATAGCAGTTCAATGCATTTCTAGGCCAATACAGAGAGATTGGAAAGGCCTTAATACTAACATGTACTACCCTAACCTTCATCATAAATGAATTCTGGTTCCACTCTGAAATCTCACTTTTTAAACTTTCACTAAATGTAACTATTTATGAGCATAGATATAAGAATACATGCCCTGCATATGCTTTGTTTTCAGTGTGTGTGGTATCTCTGGGTTTGTGTCTTTGTGTTTTGCACCGAGGACCAGAGAACACTGCTTTGTCAGGTTATATTTGTGCATTCAGTTGATAATAAACTTGATTTGACTTGATTTAAATGTGAATATTTATCTATTTACCCTTTGATATTTACCATCTCTTGTTCTATCTTGGCCTATTGTGGAAATTTAATTTTTGAAATAGCAGTTGGTGCATCTTATGAACCTATGCGGCTGCAGTAAGTAAGGATTTTGGTGCATTCACACATTGTATTTATGTATTTGACAATAAACTCACATTGATACTGAGAATAAAAATATGGTCAATTGTTCTACATACATGATAGCAGCAATAAAGATTAAATGGTGTTATATTTAAAATGAGTGAGACATGCAGGCCTTAATTGGATGGGAAACGCAAGCTTTAAGATGGGTGAGACATGCACTAAGATGAAAGAAACAGTTCATGAAGTGGGTGAAAGAGACCAGAGTGACAGAAGGTTGAGTTACTTTGCTGAGTTACTTTTTAAACAAATGCTTTCTTCAACACGTGAAACCCTTTTCATGGGTCAGTTGAGTAGAGTGCAGTATTTATTTCGCAATTTTAAAACCCCCTTCGTGGGTTAGTTGAGTAGAGTGAATGATTTCTTCTGCAACTTTAAAACCCCTTTCATGCATCGAGTGGTCTCTCATTCCTCTGTAAGTAAAAGGAGGAAATCTGACAATTTTGTCTATCACCACACAATGAGGCCAGGAGGGTTTCTCAATCCCACAAAGAAGGTTGAAGAGATGTTTCCCTTGTGCTGCTTTCTTAAAATGGCTCCCCCCCCCCCCACCAAATGGAATGTGTACTGTTTTAAGGAGCTGGTCACATGATTTCTGCTTCGTGGCTTCTCACTTCACTATGCAAAATATATCAAGTAAAGAACATCATGTATCCAAAGTTTGCAGCCCTTTTCGCAGGCACTTTCCAAAAACCTCCAAGGTTTGTTTAAATCTGTTCTCTTGAAGGGGCAGTCCCACACAAATAAAATGAACTGAAAAATGGGGGGGGGGGAAACATCACAATAGGAAATTAGCAACTCAATGGTGAACTAAAAATAAAATTAATGAAAGATAGAGAAAATTCATCCTAGTAATGCCAACAGAAAACAATAAGTCAGTGCAGAATTTTTCAAAAAGGATACAAGGGAGAATTTGTGACATCACATACAACCCTACAAATTTTTTCTTGCAGGTGAGGCAGAATTACCACTTATTGGTAGTGCCAAAAACTATATTTAAGAAGATACATACACATAAACAAATAAAGAAAATTAAACAAACCGACTGTGCAATGCAGAGAGAAAAATATCAATGAAATGCAGAATTAAGCCTTTAGTAGTAGTAGGAGCTTTTATTTGTCATTTTAAAACCAAACTGCAAATGCATTACACAGTTAAAAAAAAGAGACAACATTCCTCCAAAAACCACATGCTACATAAAATGATAAGACTACACAAAAACACCATAAGATAACTATACTATTACTATGCAAGACAAAACAAAAAAAAAATGACACTAGGCTACAACCTACACAAAGCTTCATAAAGTGAATAGAATAATGCAAGCAATACAGTAATTAATAACAAAAAATACGTGAGTTTGTTGTTGAGAAGTCTGATGGTGGAGGGGTAGCAGCTGTTCTGGAACAGCGAGGTGCGAGTCTTGCGGCATCTATACCTCTGTCCTGACGGTATCCCTGAGAACAGAGCATGTGTTGGGTGATTTGGATCCTTGATGATGCTGGTGTTGGTCTGATGGCAATAGTGCTCCCTGCAGATGTTCTTGATGGTGGGGAAGATTTTGCCTATGATGTCCTGGACTGTATCCATGACCTTTTGCAGGGCTTCATGCTCCAGGGTATTGGTGTCCCTGTACCAGTCTGTGGTGCAGACAGTCAGCACACTTTCTACCACACATCTGTAGAAATTTGCCAGGGTTTCTGATGTCACACCAAATTTCTGCAAACTCCTGAGGAAATAGAGGCACTGACGTGCTTTCAATATGATGCCATTGGGGTGTTGGGTCCAGGAAAGGTCTTCCAAGATAATGAATCCCAATAAATTAAATTTGCTGACCCTCTCCACCTCTGATCCCTCAATGATCACGGATTGTACACCTCCGGCTTTCCTTAAGTCAACAATCAGCTCCTTAGTTTTGGTGACATTGAATGTGATGTTGTTGGTGGTGCGCCATTCAGCCAAGTTTTAAATCTTCCTCCTGCTTGCTAAATTATTACTACTTTAAATCCCCTACAGTTACAACTGAGCATCCAGTAAATTGCATCATACACTAGACACTTCAAGGGACTTGTCTTAGCAACAATCTTGAGTGACACATCCCTAGCTGGTTCCAAGGCTGGATTCTATCATGAGATTCTGAAGCCACACACACATGTAACAAGGAACTGTTTCATGTGAGAATATTTGGAAATATTCAAAATTCAATGTTCTGAGCACAATTATGTGATGGAAATTATGTGTGTAAAATCATTTCCAGCCACACTCAGTGAAGTAACTTCTAGGCATGTTGGATGAAAAAGATAATCCACTGCACTGTATGCTGCAATGGAAACAAAACAAGATCCTGTTATCTCTGTGGAGAACCACTCTCTCACGGAGCACTGGTTTGGATGAATTGGAGGTCCAATGTTGCAATGTTATCTCCATTCTCACGGAATGATAAATTCTAATCATTTTACTGAATCAAAACTAGAAATTTAGCTTTCAAAATAGTGGTCTGATGAGTAATCTGAACTCAGCAGCTGCACACAAGTAGTTTCATAAATACGAGATGATGGGAGCATGAGGTAAGGACTTCAGAACTAAATAAGGCTTCTCATCAGATAAACCCATTAACATGATTATTATATGAAAAGAGACACTTGCAAAATATTACTCCGACTTTTGTACAGGCAACTTCAATAAAATGAAGGTAGAAAGAGAAATCCAATTGCATTGGAAATATATGTGAGCACCATTGTTAAATAACCAGTGGAGATGATGGGTTTATCTTATCAATGGGTCCATTCGAGCTGAACCAAACCACCTTTGCCTATGTTCCACTGACATCCACATTGGTCCTAGTTGAATATTCTGGGACAATAACTGGGCCTCAGGTGGCCAACTCTGACAGTGAATAAGGCTGGAGGTGAAATTGTGCCAGATGTGAGACTTGGAAGTGTTTTTAACAGCTATTAAATGTTTCTGGCATTTGAAGGTATTTAAAAAGTGAAAGTATTGAATGTGAACTATCATTGAAAACAATAAATTTAATTGAATATTTCTTTCTTCTTTCTTTGGCTTGGCTTCGCGGACGAAGATTTATGGAGGGGTAATGTCCACGTCAGCTGCAGGCTCGTTTGTGGCTGACAAGTCCGATGCGGGACAGGCAGACACGGTTGCAGCGGTTGCAGGGGAAAATTGGTTGGTTGGGGTTTGGTGTTGGGTTTTTCCTCCTTTGTCTTTTGTCAGTGAGGTGGGCTCTGCGGTCTTCTTCAAAGGAGGTTGCTGCCTGCTGAACTGTGAGGCGCCAAGATGCACGGTTTGAGGCGATATCAGCCCACTGGCGGTGGTCAATGTGGCAGGCACCAAGAGATTTCTTTAGGCAGTCCTTGTATATAATATTTAAAAGTTAAACAAATACCGATCAAAGAAACTGCTGACACTAACCATCCGAAACTCATATTTATGAAGCAATATTTAATTATTTATTTGTGTGTGTGTGTGTGTGTGTGTGTGTGTGTGTGTGTGTGTGTGTGTGTGTGTGTGTATATATATATATATATATATATATATATTTATGTGTTATGTCTAGTTATGTGTCTGCATGTTTTGTGCCAAGGATCAGAGAATGCTGTTTCATCTGGTTGTTCTTGTGCAATCAGATGACAATAAACTTGACTTGACTTGAAATAAGACTCTTTAAAACATGTAAAAATCATCTATAATGTTCAATTTAAAGTTGTCAAGACAGGTACAATTGTAATGTTTGAAAAGACACTTAAGCAGGTACATGGATACAAATGGTTTTTGGAAAGGTTCAGTGGAACATGGATAGAAAGCAGGCAAGTAGCACTTGCTTGGGTGGAAACTTGGTCAGCATGGACAAGTTGGGCTGAAGGGCCTAATTCCATACTGCAAAACTCTAAAAATAATCTGAATTGGATCCCTGCACCATCGACTATCTCCTGCAAATCAGACCTCAACCCCATCTCATTGGCTGACACAAACCTGTCAGAAACTATTCTCCTTGCAGAAGCCCAGCAAGAGATCTCTTTTACATTGATCTGATAGGACCAGACAGTGTTTTAGTCCAATACAAAAGAAGGTGTGTTTTAGTTCTACATATTATGCAAGCAATACTTCCTCATTCAGTGCAGCACTCCCCTGAAACATCACTCAGAGATTGTTGAGCTGAAGATTCTGAAATTTTTAATTTAAATTTTAGACATACAGCATGGTATCAGGCCCTTCAGGCCCACAAGCCCGTTGCACCCAAATACACCAATTAATCGAGGAATCCTGTATGCTTTTAGAGGTGAGAGGAAACCAGAGCACCTGAAGAAAATCCATGAGAGGGAAAAGGTACACACTCCTTACAGACAGTGCTGGATTCAAACTCGGGTCGCTGGGACTGAAATAGCTTTGTACTAACCGAGACACCAATTGAGATTTGAATCCATAGCTTTCTGACATCTAATCCAAAGTACTCCTTTTTTAATTTTTAAAAAAATTTTTCACACTATTAACCATACTGACCAAAATACACATTTTCCTCTTGAATATACACTCTTTCATTTTCTCCCCTTTACCCCCTCCCTTCCCTCCCTCTTTCACCCCCTCCCCACCCACTCAATGTTCAACATATATGATACATTAAACCCATTAAACAATGTCATCACACAATGAAAATAAACAAGAAATTTGTGTCATCTACTTTTACACACTGGGTCAGTTCATTTTGTCTTCTCCTTCTGTCATTTTAGGGGGTGGAGGTCCACGGTAGGACTTCTCTGTTGTGTTCCATGTATGGTTCCCAAATTTGTTCGAATACTGTGATGTTATTTCTTAAATTATGTTATTTTTCCCCAATGGAATACATTTATTCATTTCTATGTACTATTGCTGTATTCTCAGGTTATCTTCTAATTTCCAGGTTGACATAATACATTTTTTTGCTACAGCTAGGGCTATCATAAATAAATCTTTTTTGTGCTCCATCTAAGTCCAAGTTCTTTACTTCTTATATTACTTAGAAGAAAGATCTCTGGATTTTTTGGTATGTTGCTTTTTGCGATTTTATTTAATACTTGATTTAGATCTTCCCAAAACTTTTCCACTTTATCATCTTTTGACCAAATGAAGTGTAAATATGGTATAACTCATGGTACCATGTTCGCATACCACCAACTGAAAACCTACTTGAAGGACAAATTGGGAAGCAGGCTGAGGTTACCAGAAGGAAGAAATTTTGAATATGTGATTACAGACACAATGATAATTAAAAGATTTATAACAAACATGTACATCAAACTGCAAGAGAAAGAGAACGAGGAAACAAGCTGTAAACCCAAACAAAAATGGGAACAAGATCTAAACATAAAGATAAAGAATGAAACATGGGAAAAGCTATGCTCCAGAACTATGAGAAATACAATAAACACAAGGTTACGAATGATACAATATAATTGGTTACACAGGCTTTCCACCATGCCCCAAAAGTTAAATAAATCGGACCCAACAGTATCAGACAGATGTTTTCTCTGTAAGAAGGAAACTCTTGAAGAAGATACAATGTGAGAGATCTACAATGTGAGAGATACAGCAGCTCATTGTGTGTTCAGCAGCTTCTGTATTATTTTGCTAGATTGGATCTATATATCTGCATTGCATCACCTCCAGAGATGCCAAATTCCCTCCAAACTATGACAGGCAAAGGCATGAAGAAGATTTAGAAGGATGTTGTCTGGATTGAAGAGCATACCTTATGGTCTTTTCTCCATAGAGCAGTGGAGGATGAGGGATGACCTGTTAGAGGTGTACAGGATGATGAGAGACATTGATCGTGTAGATGGCCAGAGGCTTTTTCCTAGGGCTAAAATGACTATCTCGAGGGCTAATACCCAGCATAGTTTTAAGGTGCTTGGAAATAAGTACAGGGTGGATGTAAGAGGTAAGTTTTTCACATAGAGAAAAGTGGGTGCATGGAATGCACTTCTGGCAACAGTGATGGAGGCAGATACAATAGGATCTTATATGAGACTATCGATAGGTACATGGAACTGAGCAAAGCAGAGAATTATGCAGCAGGAATTCTCGGCAGTTGCTAGTTTGCATTAGTGATTAGCATAGAGGTTAGCGCAATGTTGATAGCAACCGGGGTTCGAGTACCAAGTTGTCTGTAAGTAGTTTGTACATTATCCATGTCTGCGTGGGTTTTCCCGGGGGGGGGTGGGTGTGGGAGTGGGGTGGAGTTCATTTTCCTCCCATTGTTTAAAAACATACTAGGGGTTGTAGGTCAATTGAGTGTAATTGGGTGGTATGGGCTCGTGGGGCAAAGGGTCCTGTTACTGTGCTGTATACCTAAATAAATAAAAATAGAGTTGTTTTTTAAGTCTGTACAACACTGGGAGCTGAAGGGACCGTACCGTGCTGTAAATTTAGATGTTCGATGTTCTAAAGGATTGAATGTCAAACCTTACACACAAATACCTTCAAAGGGAAGATGCTTTTCACCTTTCCTGGAGACTTTTGATGAATTGGTGGAGTTGGTGGTGGTGGGTGTGCAGATGCTATGACTATAGTTAGTACAATAGAGTTGGTTGTTGGGAAGCTTCTGATACAGTTTGAAGTGACTGCACTGGTTGGAAAATCCACAGAATTAAGTACAAACCTATTCTTGGATCTTACCCAACATCAAAAAGGGAGAGCTATAATCTGACAGGGTGCAAAACCACCCTCCGTTTCCTGATGGGCATTGAATTTGAAATGTGTATGCATTCTTCATGGGTGCTCACATTTCTCTGCTACAGAACAAGATTGCTCTGGATCCAACCCTGTGTTCAGACACAGCACACTTTCTGTATGGAGGTGAAACTTTCAGCCAACACACACCCAGGAAGTTTGACAGACTAAGTGCAAAACACTGAGGACCAGCCAAATATGACACACATTCAGAGAGAAAATACATATGCAGCGCAAGAATTCATGTATACAAATAAATAAATACATATTGTTTTGTAATCATGAGAGCCTTGGATAGTTAGTGTGAGCAATTCCTTTGGTCGCTCAGCATTCTCACTGCCTGTGGGAAGAAGCTGTACCTCAGCCTGGTGATGCTGGTTGTGATACTCCTATATCTCTTTCCCAATAGAAGCAGCTAAAAGATACCGTGTGTGTGGGGTGAACGGTTCCTCAGTGATTTTGGATGCTGTCTTCAGATAAAGATCTTGGTAGATTACGTCAATGGGGGAGGAGGGAGACTCTAGTGATTTGCTCTGCCACTGTTATGGTCCTGTACATTGACCTCCAATCCATTTCTAATTGTTTTGTCCATAGATTTTGTGTGGAATACACTGCAAGGTACGATGGCAGCTGCCCTTTAGTCTGTGCAGATTTCCTTGTTTGATTGCTTGCACATGGAAACCTAACATATTAGGGCACTAATTGAATCAGTCAGCTCTGGAGAATGACACACTTAACTGTATGTCACCCTCACCTGTTCTCAATGACCGAGAATAATTCCAAATAAAGTAAATGGGAGGGAGACTGAAATTATCTGCCCAATGATTCCGAAAAGACCAACCAGTACCAAAGCAGATGTGAAGCTAAGATAGAGTGTTAACAAGAAAGATACACAGTAAAGTCCATGGTATCCAAGATTCAAGAAACCGGCAAAAAAAAAAGAAAATAAGTAAGATAAAATAATAGGTAAAATATACGTAAGTTTAAAATCATCTTCCGTCTCTGTCAGTTGGTTAATCCAACAGTCGTGCACCAGGCGACACCTGCAACCAGTTCCTGCCTTATGACCAATGTAAACAAACAAAGATTTCATTTTGCTGGACATTATTTTGGATGCATTTCCACCCTAGCTGTTATCACGCTGAAAGTAAAGCAACCAGGCAAGTGTAAAAGTGTGGTGCTTGCCCTGAAGCAGAAGATGGAGATATGTAAGAGTCGGGAAAAAGGTTAAATATTTATGAATGAATGTATTAATGACTCGGCAACCATCTACAATGTTAAGGCCTAGTCTCAGAAAAATAAGCAGTTTTATATGAACTCTGACAATGATATAAGTGTTGAGTGATGCCGCATTCTTCACACACAATAACTATATAACCATATAACCATTTACGGAGCGGAAAAAGGCCATGTTGGCCTTTTGAGTCCGCACCGATTCACTGATTTTGTGCGCCCTCTTCAGGCATTGGTCCCAGTAGATCTTCATTCAATAATGATGGGCATGTGTGAACTTTGAGGTCGGCTCACGAGGTTGGGATCAGCACAGCCTCAGAACTTTGGTGGGCGCTGCCCGAGGCTCGAGAACTGGAGTCACTTCTGGGGGGGAGTGGGGTGTTGACCAACGTCTAATTGCTGGGAGATGAGGGTGGGGTGGGAGTGAATGACATCCACTTGTACGTTTCGATATGGTAAGACACACTTCCCAGGATGCTGCACTCCCACGGGGCGTGACACGCTTCCCAGGGTGCCGCACTCCCATGGGGCAAACCCCCTCCTGCTGCACCTGCGTCTTTGCCATTAAAATTTCAATTTTCTAAGTTACAGGAATTACCTGATTTAATTGAACTTTATAATTAAGGACTACAATATGGAATATTTTTCAAATTACTTTCCATTTTACACTGCTTAAGAGGAGTGCAGCTTACTTGAACAACAACCAAGCTCTGAAGATCTACTTCTGATGGTTCAGGATAGTATGTTTGTCTCTTGTCTTTTAAACTGTTTATTCTTATTGCAGATGTATTTCCATATGAACTCATGTAATAGTTGATCCTGTGTAAATGTTAGTTGACCCCCCCCCCCTTTCATGGCCCAAAAATTGCACATTTTCCATATATCTTGTGTAAATGTTGACTCACTCTATTTTTTGCCCCGACTCCTGCCCATCTGAGCACCTGACAACCTGTCCGTGAACCCTTGCCGCAGCTGCCCATCCACCAGAGCTCCCGTCACCCTCTCTCCTAGGTCCCAGCTACCCAACCATCCGAGCTCCTGCTGCCCCAAATGTGGACTTAGCGCCCAATCCTGGCCATGCGAGCTCCTGACACCTTGAATGATGCAGGTACTTACCGTGGTCAGAAGTACAATCCACGCAAAAGTCAGCCCCCAAAATCTGACATGAAAATTGGCCCAAAAATCTCATCTGTTACACAAGTATGGTTACGCATCATAAGTTTTAGTTTCAAACAAATTGAAAATACATTTATCTGGCATATACTAATCCCCATCAGTGCCGGTAACAAGGGACATTACTGTATAATGAATTAAGTAGAGTTTGCAATGGACAGGAGGAGCTTCTGAACTCTGTTAACGTAAATGAGTCATCCTGTTATTCTTGGGCTTCATGGGCATGTTACTGGAAAACTAAAACCTTTCTGTGACACAGAGAGAGAGAAGGATGTTTTTCTTTATTCTCTTTTTTCTCCAGCAAAACTGAATCCTACCCTCAGTGTATCTTTAATTCAAAAATCAGAGAACATGAAGTGTGTATTTAAAATATAGCTTAGCTTGAAGAATTAAATTCAAAAATGCTTGCAAATTGGTTTCTTTTTTGAAAAAGAAAGATCATGGTAGGTAAACAGTATTACAATGTGACACGTGGCATGACATCAGAATTACAGTCTAAGCAGTTCCATTAATCAGGCATCTGGTTTAAATTTCTGGAACAACTTTATAAACACTGGAGAGGAACTTTACTCACTGTTCACAGAGAAAAGATAGCGTCTGGAATAATACTGAAATGGAAAGATCAAAGAGTTGCTCATTCTGTCACTCTACTTTGCAGATTCCAATGTATAAAACTAGCAAAGCAAATCCCAATTGGGAGTTCTCCAACTGATAGTTTTCCAGCCACACTCTGCTTGCTGTGGCGTAAAGTGCAAGGTTGGAGCATGCAAATTGGCCTGCCGCAGTCAAAGTGGCTGCCAACACTCACCATCCAAGGGTCACATCTGAAGAACATAGACTTGGCCAAGATGGCAAGACTGTTGATGTCTGTGGAACTGCACACAGCAAGAGTTAAATCTATGGAAAATATTTTTAAGAATGGCATAAAAATAGAGCACATTTTCAAGTGATAAAGTGGATTTGTTTTACCATTCCCTAGAAAGGAATGCCCACAAGTTTATCACCTTCAAAGTTAGTGTGCAGGACTGTCTCTCCAATGCAGTGCTTTCCATAATGTTTGGCACTAAAGATGCATTGTTTCCTTTATTTGGCCCTGTGCTCCACAGTTTTAAATTTGTAATCAAACATTTCATGTCATTAAAGAGTACCTTTCAGATTTTTATGAAGGGTATTTGTCCATATTTTGAATTGATCATGTAGAAATTACAGCACATTTTATATATAGTCCCCTCATTTCAGACACCATAATACTTAAGACATAGCAATGATATATATATTAAAATTGACATGTTTAGTACTTTGTTGCATATCCCTTGCATGCAACAATTGCTTGAAGTCTGTGATTCATAGACATCACCAGCTGCTGAGTATCTTCTCTGGTGATGATCTGCCAGGCTTCTACAGCAGCCAATTTCAACTCGTGCTTGTTTCAGGGGCTTGTCCCTTTAAATGTTCTCTTCACCATATGGAAAGCATGCTCAATTGGATTTAGAAAAGGTGACTGACTTGGCCACTCAAGAATTTTCCATGTTTTAGCTTTGAAAAACTCCTTTGTTGCTTTGGTAGCATGTTTGGGACCATTGTCATGCTGTAGGATGAAATGCTGACCAATGAGTTTGGAGGCATTTGCTTGAACTTGAGCAGATAAGATATTTCTATATATTCTCAGAATTTCATTTTGCTACTGCCATCAGTAGTTACATCATCAATGAAGATGAGTATGCCAGTACCTGTGGTCGCTATACATGCCCAGGCCATAACACCCTCACCACTATATTTCAGCTCCTCAATATTTTTACAGGTTGCTGGAATTCTGGATACCAGGGGTTTTAGTGAATCTCTTAAAATATATATTTGCACAAATACTGTAAGTAAATCAAATCAGTTTGCAATTCACTTTGGAATGAGATATTTGTAAATTTGTGAGCAAATATTTCAAAAAGGAAATTAATGAACACATAAAACAGGAGAATAAATTGAATTTGAGCTCAGAGATACAGGAGAAAGTAACTCTTTTAAAGAGCTCCAATTTAAATAGTTAACTCCTGTGCAAAGAAAATTTATGATTTGATAACAGAAAATGCTGGGATCACTCTCTCTAGAGAGAGAAATGGTGTTGAAATTTCAGACTGATGATACTTTGTGAGAACTGGAAAAAGACTGCTACACAATTCCATGAAAGTAGCATTACAGTCAGACAAGACATTTGGCAGACTAGCCTTCCTCAGTCAGGGCATTGAGTTCAGGAGCTGAGATGTCATGGGTACAACTATATGATATATTAGTAAGACCCCAATTGTGATGGTGTGCATAATGTTGTCCCACTAGAGGAAGGGGGTCACTTAGCTGAAAAGACAAGATTCACAAGAATGTTGCAGGGACTGGTGGGTTTAAGTTATGATGAGAAGCTAAATAGACTTGGACATTTCTTCCTGGAGTATAGGAGACTGTGAGGAGGCATGGGGGGTGGGGGGAGGAACATTACAAAGATATGTAAAATAATGAGGATTACAGATAAAATAAAACAATTGAAGGGAACTGCTCACAAAAACTCTCCAAAACTCTACAATGTATTAAACAATATTAATTTATTTAGTCATATGTATAAATGCACTATATATGCAATGTTTGTCTGTATGTGTGTATTTTCTGGATGTGTGTTTGTATGGTTTTGCACTGAAGTTCAGAGAACGCTGTTTCATTGGGTTGTTCTTGTCCAATGAGATAATAATAAACTTGAACTTAAACTTGAAATGCTCACAGTCTTTTCCCCAGAGTAGGGGAGTTGAAAACAGCATGGTCAGTGTGATCCTATTATAGCACCAAAAACCTGTATTCGAATCAGGTGCTGTCTGTAACCAGTTTGTATATTCTCCCTGTGACTTACGTGGGTGCTCTGATTTCCTCCCACCCTCCAAAACATATGGGGTTGTAAGTTAATTGAGTGTAATTGAACGACAAGGATTTCAATGCCTGGCATAGCTAAATAAATTGAGCCTGTTGTAAATAAATTAAAAAATATAAAAAAATGTAAATTTAAAATGAGAGGGTATAGACTTAAGGTGAGAGGGGAAAGATTTCAGGAAAACTTGAGGCTCACTTTTCTCACATTGAAGATGTGGAGCGAGCTGCCAAAGGAAATGGAAGAGACAGGTACAGGTGAAACTTTTAAAAGACAGATAAATAGTGACATGGAGAGGAAAGAATCAAAGGGATACTGACCAAATGCAGGCAGGTTGACCACTTTCTTGGCATGGACAAGTTGGGCTGAAAGGCCAGTTTTCATGCTCTAAGCCTTCAAGACTATATGACAATTAATGAGCTCTAATTATGATTTGATATCAAGTGGGTAATGAAACAGACTTAGAAATTATGAGTAACCCCATTTTCCATGTTTATTTGAGGAATGGGAAAAGTTATTCAGTGCCAAGCCCTAAAGCACATAATCGAGACTGATATAAGACAGTACAGTATTGAGAAGTACTATCAACTATCTCAATTTCAATAAAAATGGTCATATCAAGGTCTCATTTGCCTCTCAAGTGGAATAAAAAATCCTTTGGCATTTTTCAAAGAGGAAAAAATATATATATTGCAACTAGCACGAGAAAAAACAATGAATTAGCAATTCATGGCATTGCAATCTGTGGGATTTTACAACGGCCAAATCATTTTCAGCTTGCATTTTTTACAATAATGATTCCACCACCAAAGTTGCTACATTTGCTTTATAACACCTTGGGAATCCTGAGATTATTGAAAGATCGCGGAAATGCAAACCTTCTTTGAGTTAGAATTAAATTTGTCTTATTCACTCAGACATCAGGGAAGACCCAGCCAAAAACAAAAAGAGTACTGTCATTTATTTTGTGTTGGTCGGAATTTGAGCCTTTTCTGCCAGCGGAACAAGACAACTCTGGTACTAATGAAGAGCAGTTGTCCAGGAACCAATACAAATACCACCATGGCTTTAAACTTCAGACAAAGTCAGCCAATAGGTTGAGTGTGAATAAAAGCACAGAAGTCTACAGACACTGTGATTGAAGTAAAAAAAAAATGCTGGATAAATAATTCTGAAAAAAATAACAATTGAAAAGCTACTATGATAATAACTTCAACATATAAATAGGGTGCCACAGTTGATGTAGGGGTTAGCGGAATGCTGTTACGGCACCAACGATCGGCATCAGGGTTCAAATCCTGCACTCCCTCTCGCGGGCTCCAGCTTCCTCCCAACGTTCGAAAAGTACTGGTCCTGGGGATTGTAGGTTAATTGGGTGTAATTGGAGAAAATTAAAAGAGCATTTTTAATTTGCATAAGGTTGCAACCAAATTTAAAATTAATGTGGTGACTGTTCATCCAACTCAAGGGCAAGCCACTTAGTTAAGTAAGATTAGGAGCTGTGCATGGATTCATTTCTGAGTGGTAAGTAAGGCACACAGCTATCTGATGACCAACACATGCATATTTCCACAATGAAAAGGATTGGCATGGAAGTCCAGACTATAGTGACACATACACTGCAGCCTATTAGCTATTCGCTACTGAACCCCTGGCCAGTTGCCAGTGAATGCGCTTTAATATCTCCACAACACAATAGTTCTGAGAGTCCAGCATTTCATAATCCCTTACCAGATTATCAGTCCAAAGTTTTGGAGTTAAGTTTATGGAGCAGATCTTAAACCTGAACTTTCTACCTCAGGAATTGTTGCTAAACTTGAATCGCAGCTGAAACAATGAGAAACCAGGCCATGACTCGACCTCATTGTGACAAAGGAAAACCATCAGAATTTCAGCTGAATGCTCGTGATGATGGCTTTCAAAAAATCAACTCACGAATCCAGTTCTGTGATATGAAAATTGAAGGAAATTAAACCACTAGTTGTTGAACTGAACATACACAACATATTTTAGTTTGACAGCTGTTTTATATAATTAATCTTTGGCCCATCAGTGATGCAGAATAAATTGGATATTTGTTGTATGCTTATTTTTTGTTTGGAGGACACATTCGGATAAGGTCCTTCCAGAATGTGGCTGAAGCTCCCACAGGTTCCTTTGCTACCAATGCATACTATCTACAGATCATGAATCAACATGACTCCCAAGACAATGTACATGGGGTGTTATTGCATTTCTACCGAATTCTCTGCTGAGCCTTCTCCCAAGAGGCAGATGTAGGAAAGTGGATTTACACATGGCCAGCAGATCTAAAAATCACCAGATATTGGATTGGATAGGAATAACACATCAACAACTCTGTAGTGGAGAGAGAATGGAAAGCACCATTCCTTGGAGTTCACTTAACTGGTGACCTATCATGGACTCAAACATCTCTTCACTTGTCAGGAAGGTGCAGCATTGACTGCACCACCTGAGGATACAGAAGCTGACAAGGCTTCTATTACATCACTATTATGTCAGCCTTCAGCAGGAGCTCTATCAAGTGCACCCTGGCTGGTTGTGTTACATTGTGATATTGATGCTGCAGAGATTATGGATCGGAGGTCAATCCACAGGGCCATAAAAGTGGCAGAGGGGATCCCCATCAACTTGATTTACCAGGATCCATGTCTGAAGAGGGTGTGCAAAATCACTGAGGACCCCTTCCGCTCTGCACACAGCACCTTTCAGGTGCTCCCATCAGGAAAGAGATACAGAAGTATTAGATCCAGCACCACCAGACTGAGAAACAACTTCTTCCTATGGGCAGTGAGAATGCTGAACGACCAGAGGAACTGCTCGCACTAACCATCGAAGACTCTCATATCAATGGAACAATAATTATTCATTTGTATTTATGATTATTTGTCCTGCATAGGTATTGTTTATCTGTATGTGTGCAATGTCTGGTTGTGTGTCTGCATGATTTTTTTTAAACACCAAGGAGCAGAAACTGTTTCTTCAGGTTGTACTTCTGCAATCACATGACAATAAACTTGAATTGACTTGACTTGAATTGGATATCTTGTGATATATTTCTTATCCATCACTGGTCACACATCTGCAGATGAAGAGTAGAACCTGGGGAGTATTAATTGGAATTAAGGTAGGATTGGGGTTAATGGATTGTGTACAGATGGTACAGATGGTAGTGTAGGATGACTGTGATTGGCTGAGAGTGTAGCCACACCTACTGGCAGGTCTTAAAGGATTGCTCCTAGCCAGACCAGGTCATTCTGGACTGGGTGGCCTATTTGTGATATGCTCCAGTCTTTTAGTTAATAAAAGCCTTGGTTTGGATCAACAAGTCTTTGGTTCTTTCGACGCGCATGACATGGATGTGTGATGATCAGTCTGGGCCAAAAGGTTGCTTCTCTACAATAGTTAACACCACAGCTCTGTCAGAGTGCTATTTAAATTTGCACAATAGCATAAAACTGGTGATATCAGTTTCAATTGAAGTCAATTAAATTAATAGATAGAAATTCCCCAAGATTAAAATAAACCACACTGGCTTTGGTATCTTTGTGTAAGGCTTCCGTGTTTTTAAATTTTTTTTAAATTTTTCACACTATGAACCATACTAACCAAAATACACACAAAAATTTCCCTCTTGAATATACACAGTGTCATTTTCTCCCCTTTTTCCCCCCTCCCTTCCCTCTCTCCTTCACTCCCCCTCCCCACCCACTCAATGTTCAACCTATATGATACATTAAACCTATTAAACAATGTCATCACACAATGAAAATAAACAAGAAATTTGTGTCTTCTACTTTTACATACTGGGTAAGTTCATTTCATCTTCTTCTCCTTCCGTCATTTTAGGCGGTGGAGGTCCGCGGTAGGACTTCTCTGTTTTGTTCCATGTACGGTTCCCAAATTTGTTCGAATACTGTGATGTTATTTCTTAAATGTTGAATCTGCTCTGTATTTAATAAGGTTATGCCTGATCTGATCTTGACCTTTTCTCAGTTTTCTTCCCTAATCCACAAAACCCTTAATTTGCCTAGCATTCAAAAATTGGCATTTTCGTCCAAAGAAACCTTTTTCTTTTTCCTTCCAATTTATATGGTTCAATTGCTCATTTAAACATTGATCTTTTATATAAAGCTACAGGAAAATCCCTGTTTTCCAGAATTCAAACAACCAGCAAAAACTATTGTCAAAAATAAATAGGTTGAAAAATACAGAAGTTTAAATTTGGCGTACCTTGGCTTTAGTTCACCAATCTCAACAGACAATCTCAAGAAACAGTAAAATTCACTTATCTTGCATTTACCAATCCCTGTAGGTGCTTGATACCAAGGGTTTTACTGTATATTGAAATCATATTTTAAGACAAAATTGTTTTTGAAATCATCTTCAAATGACAAGTGACTAATTTGAAAATTAAAAGTTGCAATATCTGGCTGTAGAACATAATGAAAAGAGGGTTATGTAGTTGGGAAGTTCTGGGCAGCTATTAGATTAAGTCATACTATGGGCCGAAGGGCCTGGACTGTGTTGTAGATTTCTATGTTCCATGCCCTAAGATGTGTGGGTATCACACATATAACCATATGGTTATATGGTTATACGTGTGATACCTATTGTACCTCTAAACACTGAGGCATTAATTCCTTAGCTTATGCATTTTATTGAGCATAAGCTTATAAAGATGAGTTATATACATGACGGGTATTTTTGCTAAGAATATTTTAAATAATGAAGAATGGTAAAATATTTGTGTTAGGGGAAAGTGGACTTGTGAATTGAAAATGAGTACCCCATCGAGTCAATGACATTATAACTTAAAATTGTAATTCGGATGTCTATAAATGGAAGAATATCTGTCTCGTATATTCAACAGGAACTCACAGTTTTGCATTAATAGTTGTATGTGAACCCAAATCATGAAGGAGTAACTGGGCTTTTCTCCACTGGCTGGAATCTTTGCCTTAACTGGCAATCTTGCAATGATCTGCAAATGTTCTGTTAAAGGATGCAACACATAATTAAAATAGTTGTAGACAGTAAAGCTAAGAGAAATTTTGGCTTTGTGATTTTTGAAATTCTTTGTGTTTTAGTAGAGTGATAGTGTTTCATGTTGTAACAGAACAAAAAATCTTCGGTGAATCACTCAAGTCACAAGCTCAGGATTACTTAATTACTACTGTGGGGAGATCCTTGATTTTTTATTTTCTAAGTGTAAGCAAATATTGTTTATCCATGTATAAATAGTTTGGTTCCCTATAGATCTGTTCCTGATTCAACAAAAATAGCTGGTGCACTTACTTAATGGTTAGAAACCAGACTCCTGCTCTGTTGCTTCGGTTCAAAACCAAGACTGCCAACCTTGGCATGTTACACTGGATTTGATTTTATGAGAACACGGAGTGAGATGGTTTATAACCTTGTTTAAATGTCTAAAAATGTGTTTATTTTGAAATGATTGAGATGTACATGGAAATTGTATCACCTGCCATTCTCGTTAATGACTGTAATTTATTGCTCTAATTTCCTAACAAATGAGGCTTTGCCCTGCACCACAGTTCATTGGTCAGTGATTGAAGCTTCTTGTGATTATCAGAATTCAATTGTGGAAGAAGGAAATTTTGCTTCAGGATCTATCCATGGCTTGGTTCAATGATTTGAAATGCAACAGAAAGGAATATTTTAATGGCACAATAATGCAATGAGTGGAATGGTTTTCTCACAGTACCAGCCACCAAAGTTTGATCCTGACCTCCAGTGCTATGTGTGCAAAGTCAACATCTATGCCTTGTGAACTCTATGTGCTTCCTCTTGCATCCTACACATGTGTGGATAGACAGATTAATTGGCCACTCTATATTACCCCAAGCGTGAAGGTGAATGGTAGAACTTGGAGGCAGGGTTTCGATGCGAAGGTGAAGAGAATAAAAAGGATTGTGGTAAAATTTATGTAAATCTGGGTTCTCGATCATCAATGCAGATGGGAAGAAGACAGGAGAACGGGGAAGAGAGGAAAATTGCATCAGACATATTCTAATGGCATAGTAGATTCAATGAGCTGAATGGCCTAATTATGCTCCTACGAGTTATGGTCCAGGTGGGAGGTAGACTCTTTACCATGCTATACCTCTCCATGAATCCATGACTTTCTGCATGCGATGACAACTGAATATTCAATTACATCACATGGCACTTGTTCTGGTCAAAATCCATAAGGGCCATATAAATCTGACGACTTTGGGAAATGTGGCAACCTCGCTGTGAACAAAGTTTAAAGTTTATATTTGTTGTCAGTGGATGAACTAACAACCCTCTTAATTTTGTTGGGCACTAAAAAGATTTGGTTAGCACTAACAAAGGAACAGGAATGGCAAAAATTCACCAGATAATGATAAGTTCAAAATAATAGTTTTTATTAAACTATGATAACATGACATTCAGTACTTACACACTAAACTCTAAATTCTTCAGCATTTTAGTCTTGCTTGAAAGACTTGTAATTTCAGTTCAGAAATCATTTTTAAGCGCTTTTAAATATATCTTCAGGCATCTTTAAACTCACAATTCTTTCATGAGCTGTCCTTCAGAGAGAATTTCCTTCATATAAGAGTGACCATTTTCTGGGCACAAATGAGAAGTGGTTTTACTTATTTAAAAGCCACTTATGCTGTATCTCCTGTGAATAAGATAATACAAGTCCTGTCTTTCTAGGAGGTCAAATTTTCTTCTTATTCAGTTTTCTTCTTCAGAGTCCAGAGATTTCTTCCATGATGAGGCTGCACCCTTTAGGCCATTTCATGTCAGGCCTCTGTTTGGAGGCCAGCTACAAGAGTGGATTGAAAACTTAAAACCTACCTTTCAGACAGCAGCCCTAAAAGGCTGCTCCAAAATCACATTCATATTGAGTGGCACCTCATGACGCCCTCCGGATCCGATGGAGGTGGGGTGACTGTTGCTGTAGCACCACCCATCATCAATGCACAGCGGGGCAATGACCATCTTCCCTAATCATAATCCCTCATGCAGCTGGAACTGCTCCATGTTTCCAGAACAGTCCCAATTGCATGGGGGATTATGAGTATGGAAGACACCCATTGCTCTGCCACATTTTGGGCCGCAGTGAGCAGCCCATTGAGGCTGTCACAGCCCACACCACCACCTTCTGATGGCTCCCGCTGCCCTTACAGCTCCCACTGGTCCCCACTGCCTGATGGCTCCCACCCACCTCCTCTGGCTTGAGCAATCATGGAGGGAGAGGGATGAATGGGGAGATGAGTTGTGGGCTGACAGCATCATCAGCCCACCCCTAACCAGCTGCTGGCAGCAGTTGTACATTCAGGTCAGGCATGGAGTGCAGCACTCTGCCGATTATCCTTCCCCAAGAAGGGTTGGAATCGTCGTCTCGGAGCCAGCCATGGCACATTCAGGAAGGTGCATCTTTAGGCATAAGGGCGAAGAATCTCTGCCTTTACAGATGAGTGTTTTCCTTGCTTGAAACGACCTTTTATTTTCAAAAGAACAGTCAAAAAAGTGGTTTCTGCTTTTATTAGGAATATCACATAGCAACACCTATTCTGGTTACTGTAATTCAACTCTGTCTTTCACAAGGTTACAACTCCTGTATGTGAGTTACACAGGGTCTTAAGTTCTGAAATGGATTAAAAATGCCTGCATTTGATAATATATTTCTTGCAATTCTCTCACGTCTCATGATATTTGACATAATTTCTGTCTTTGGAAGTTCATAATGTTTTTTCACACTTGTGCTAAAACATCTCTGTCCACTTACTTACAGAATCAAAGTAATTAACTTTATTTTATGCTCTCTCTGGTTTCAGGATGTCTGGAATTTATCAACAAAATGACTGTACATTTACACAAGTGCTTCTGAGATAACACCTATTGTTTTCAATATCTCAAAAAAATCATAAATCTTTTATTTTCTCCTTGCAATGTAAGATCAGATCTTCGGCTTTCAAAATTGGCTTCTGTGGTCAATTGTATTTAAAATGCAAACATGTTTCTTGATGCTGAAGCAGCTAGCAACTGCAAAGAACCATGTGTGTTTAAAATGCTAATGTGTTGACTTTGTGCTCCTGTAACCACCCAAAACTCACTTATTAAACCATATCTAGATAAAATGTAGGCAGAGGCTGACAGCATCGAATCCACGCTGCTGAAGATCAAACTGCGCTGGGTAGGTCACGTCTCCAGAATGGAAGACCATCGCCTTCCCAAGACCGTGTTCTATGGCGAGCTCTCCACTGGCCACCGTGACAGAGGTGCACCAAAGAAGAGGTACAAGGACTGCCTAAAGAAATCTCTTGGTGCCTGCCACATTGACCACCGCCAGTGGGCTGATCTCGCCTCAAACCGTGCATCTTGGCGCCTCACAGTTCGGCGGGCAGCAACCTCCTTTGAAGAAGACCGCAGAGCCCACCTCACTGACAAAAGACAAAGGAGGAAAAACCCAACACCCAGCCCCAACCAACCAATTTTCCCCTGCAAACGCTGCAACCATGTCTGCCTGTCCCGCATCGGACTTGTCAGCCACAATCGAGCCTGCAGCTGACGTGGACATTACCCCTCCATAAATCTTCGTCCGCGAAGCCAAGCCAAAGAAGGATTAATATTAACACAGATCCTGTTACATATGACATCACATACAACCCTAAGATTCTTTTATCTTATAGGTGAGGCAGAATGACCATTTATTGGTTATTTAAAAAGCTGTACTCAAGAAAATACAGTATGTATACATGCAAACAAATCAAGAAATGTAAACAAGCTGATTGTGCAATAATCTGCAAAAAGTAAGAGTCCTTAAATGAGTCTCTGAGTCTGATGGCGGAGGAGTAACAGCCGTTCCTGAACCTGGTGGCGGAAGTCTTGTAGCACCTGATAGTGGCAGTGAGAACAGAATATGTGCTGGGTGGTGTGGATCTTTGATGATTGCTTCTGTTCTTTGATGGTAGGGTTCCCTGTAGGTGCTCTTGAAGGTGAGGAGAGTCTTGCCTGTGATGTACTGGGCTGTGCTCATTATCTTTTGCAGGGCTTTCTACTCAGAGGTATTGGTGCCCCCGTACTAGACCGTGATGCAGCCAATCAGCACAATTATAGCTCGAATATAAAACTGTATCGTTTAAACAAATGTAGCTTTACCTGTGTTTTAAATATAAATAATCACCAAATTATTCTGATGGGGGAAAGATAAACTTTTGCCAAGCAATTTGCATAGACAGATGATCTTGTTTTTAATTATTTGTCAGCAATGTGCATGTGACTGCAAGGCCAGCTTTAGTTGCCCATTCTGAATTTTCTTGAGAATATTAATTTGCATAATTTAAATTAAGTACCGTTAATGAGAAAGATTGAGGCTGATTTGATTAAATGGGAGGATTTACCTTTGTCATTTTTGCGCAAATTCAGTATCTTTATCAGTCGATTCCTTGTCTACTTTCAAAATCTTTTTTCCAGAACTTAAATAAAGTAGTACAAGAATTTTTATGGAAGGGGCAACTAGCTAGAGTAGCTATACGTTAATTGACTTGGAGATATGCCTTGGGAGGTTTAAAATTGCCTCATTTTCAATATTATTATGAAGTAGCTCTGTTAAGATTTATTAACTGTATGTTGGATGTTTCGTATCCTCCTAGTTGGGCTAGGGTAGAATTGGCTAGTATTTCAGAACCTTACTCATACCATTTTATATTCAAGTGCAATTCTGTTTTATTACAGAGATATAATGCACCGATTTTAAAACATTTGTCAGAGGTTTGGACTAAAAGGAATTTATTGATAGGTACGAAAGGTAAAATATCGGTTCAGGCTCCAATATATCAAAATAAACTGATTCCTTTTTTGTTGAATAAGAGATTTTTAGGAGAATGGCAGATGAAACGAATAAAGTTGTTGCAGGATTGTTTTGAAGAAGGTCATTTTTTATCGTTTAATCAACTTAGAGAGAAATTTGGAATTTCAGTGAATTCTCTATTTGTTCCTATCAAGTTAGAGCATTAGTGAAAGATAATTTTGGAAGAGAAATGAAGATTCTTAAGTTAACAAAATTTGGGTTTCTGATTTCTCATTCATTAAATAAGGGTTTTATTTCTGAGATGTATGCATTGTTGCAAGACACGATGGATAAAATAAATTTAGATAAATCTAGGATTAAATGCGAAAATGACTTAATTTGTGATATTAATCAGACTAATTGGGAGACGATGTGTTTGACTAAATTGCTTAATGAAAGATATAGTATCAGTTGTATCTGATCCCCTGAGAAATTGAAAAAATATGGATTTAGTAATTCAGAACTGTGCTTTAGATGTCTATGTGCAGGAACATATTTTACACTCAGTTTGGCTTTGTGATAAGGTTCAATCATTTTGGCAAAAAATTAGGGAATTTCATCAAAAATTGTTTAAGATCCAATTTTTGCTAGATCCAAAAAATTTTGCATTGGGTTGTTTACTGATTTGGGGTTGGACAAGTTTCAGACAGCTTTTCTTTGTCTAGCATTGGCTGTAGCACATAAACACGTCACGACTTCATGGAAAAATGAGGCTGAGGTAAATGTAATTCATTGGCATAATGAGTTGAGGTCCTGTATTGATATGGAGAAAATAACATATAATCTGCATGATAATTATGACTTTTAATTAAGATGTGGTTGCCTTATTTAAATTGTATGAGTTTAGTAATGTCTTAAATTCTTGTATGTCTTTCTTTTATGATGTTTTTTTGTTTGCTGTGGGTGGGTGGAGGGGGGTGGGTTAGTTGTTAGCTTTTCATTTTTATGTTATGGACTTTGTACACGTTTTTCTTGAAAATTTTAAATAAAGTTAAAAAAAGAAAATTATGTTTCGGAGTTATCTTCTTGAATGTTGCAATCCACATGGCCAAGCCTTCCCATGGCAGAAAGGCCAAATGTTTTGATCAGGCAATAATGAAAGAAAAATAATGCTAAATCAAGAAATTAAGTTATATTCATGAAAATGTGTAAAGTGCTAATGATCCTATCAGTCTATTATTGTCATCTTTTTGAGTGGTAGACACCACAAGATGCAGCACAATCCTCAGTAGTGCAGTGCATATCAAGATCGGAACTGAAGCTACATGACCCCAGTACAGTGCATTAGCAGTGTGGGAGTGAACACTTTACATCTACAGGGATGTCAGATAGGTGTTATGCTTTGATTTGAATGCTCTCAAGCTTCCAGAGCTATTTGGGAGCTGCGTTCAGCCAGGCTGGAAGGCTTTCTCCCCTGCACACTGAAGAAATGTTTTGAGCCTCTGACTGCCATGTATTGAGATAGTTGAGTATTTACTCATTGCTTACGAGCAAGAAGTAAATCACTGGGGATTCAATTACGGTAAATGAATCTAATTAGAGGAGTAGCAGTTATACTGTACCTCAATTAATAGAGATAGTCATTTCCTGGTATGAATGGCACATGTCACCCAAGCCTGAATGCTCCACATGCCTGAATGATATTTAGATGTAGACTGTATCATTTCCTGATTAACTGTGAAACAAATAAGCAATCACTGTTTGAGATTATTCTGATCTCACGATAAATGAAAATCACTAGTTACACAGGCAATAATGTTGGGGTCAAGGGAACATGAAAGATCTAATAAACAGGAACTCCAGCACTCATGCCCTTTGGTTAATCATCAATTCTGTTGGGAAAATAATGTCAACCCAAATGCAGCTCAACAATCTCCAATGTATGAGATATCTTTTTGGAAGAGGAAAATGGACATTTGGGAGGATAATGACATGCAATTGATCAGCATAATTGAGATTTCTTTTAGAATTAATCTCCGCACAAATGATTAGTGTACAAATCTTCAAACATATGAAGCTTCCTTTTCTTTAAAAATTGAGCATCCTGTATGGATCACAGTACCCTTTCACCTATAGAAAATAAAGAATTAAAGGAAGGTTAATAGTCTGCTGACTTGTGGACCAACATACTGTAACTTTTCCATGAAAAAAATCATTAATTTTCTTCTATGGAATTCCTTCTTGTGTACATGAATATTTTTACACCAGATCTTTAGACATATTTCATATTGGGTGCTCCTTTTACACAGAAAATAAAGCCAATGAAAGAGAAAGAAGCAGCATTCTCACCAGGAGGGGAGGAATTTTCCATGTTTAATTGTGGGCTTATTTAAAAAAAATAGATGCTTAGAACCAATATAGGTGTTATAAAGCTCAGTAAAAAATGCTCCAAACTCAGAGGATAACTACCAAATACCTATCTGAACGTCCCATTTTTCATGAATTTGCTCATTATCATTCAAAACCATTCCTATATATATATATATACCTCTCTAAATGTTTTAAAGATTCCTCTAAAACCTCCTCCAGTAGCTTGTTATAGAGTCATAGAATCATTCAGCATAGGAAATAGGCCCTTAGGCCCATCTTGCCCTCACCAACTAAAATGTCCCACCTGCCTGCATTTGGCCCATATTCCTGTAAACCCGTCCTATCCATATATTTTTCTGTATTTTCTTAAATGTTGCAAGACGGTGGAGGGGGATGCACTTTCCAACTGAACCGGATCACCTGAGGGGGATTGGTCTTACTTCTCTTCATGAGCTTCCTGAAAAGGACTGGACCAGGAGTGGTGAGCCATACTGGGAGTGTAGATCCTGATGCCGGCCTTCTTTCAAAACATATTTTTACATTTTATTTATTAGTATCTTACATTTCAAATTAGCTTGCAATATCATACTAAATAATTTTCATCCCCCCCCCCCTACCTCCCACCTTCCCTAACCCCTACAGATAGACAAAGAAATAAAAAAAGAAAAGAACACATTCATAGTAATACTCGTAATTATGTTATAATATCATAATATATTTCTTGGTATAAATATCACATTTTGAAGGGGGGAGTTGGATTAGAAGGTCTGGATTAATCTATACCCATAAATCTCATATAAGGCTACCATATTTGACAAAATTTGTTATAATCATCTCTCATATTATGTATTTTTTTCTAATGGGAGAAAATGTTTTACTTAATTAAACCATTCCTCTATTTACTTTCTATTTTCCACATTTTAGCTAAACACTTTCTCACTACTGCTGTTTCTAAACTGAAAAATCTCTTTTTATATTTGTTTAACCCCAACTTGATATCTTTATTACACATATATATATTATATATCACCCAACATATTATATTACCCAACAAAAAGATTATTGGATCTAATTTAACCTTTACTTTTAATATCTTCTCTAACACAGCACATAATTCTTTCCACAAATCTTTAATCTTTTCACACAGCAATACTGAATGCAAAAAATTACTAACCTCTTTTTTAACATCTAATAAATTGAGTAGAAAAATTTGGGTTCAAATTATTCAACTTATATGGTGTATAATACATTTGATGTAAAAAAATTATGTTGAACCATTTGATATCTAACATTAATTGTATTAGTTACACTGTCTCTACATAATTTCATCCATATTTCTTCTTGAATTTGCATATTTAAGTCATGGTCCCATTTTAATTTAGTTTGATACAGATCTTTTTTCTCCTTTGTTTCTTATAATTTATTATAGATGGTGTAGCAGGAGCCCCATGTGAACAACAGAATCATGACAGCAGTTTAGCAAGCGCATTACCAGGTTGCATAGTCTCCAATGATGTCCCAGTCCTCCAGCTACAAGCCAGGCACCAGCAATTAGGAAAAGCGTGTGAATAAAAGCTCAAGCTTTTTATGGCACCCGACACCAGAGGCTGGAAGGTGACGTCACTATCACATCCCAGAAGGCTCAGCGTGAAACATGCAGAGGAAACTATAAAAGCTGTGGTTAAGCACAATAAAGGTACTGATTCCTGACTCTACTGTCTCCGGTGTCATTTATTGCCTCTTGCATAAGATAATGGCATCAGGTAGGCAACTACAATAGTAGTTATAAACTTTCAAATAATAAAAGTATCTGTTATAACATATTCAAATTGACTATGCTCTGGAAGTCTCAAATCTGTTCCTATTTTCCTCTTCAAATGTGATCTTAATAGATAATATACAAATATTGTATTTTGCGATATCCCATATTTCTCCTTTAATTGATCAAATGTCATAAAAATTGAACCTCTAAAACAATCTAGAATTTTCTGTATACCTTTATCATACCAAATGTCAAATAAAGAATTATTCATTGTTAATGGAAGAAGTTTATATTGTCTTAAAGTCAAATCAGCCAACTGATAATTACTTACACCTCTTTCTACATGTATCCCATTCCATATTCGAAACAAATGTTTTAAAATTGGTACTTCTTTTCTACCTTTAAAAATTTCATAGTTCCATTTATACAGTATTCGCTCTGGGCTTTCTTCACCTATATTATTCAATTCAATATATCCCAAGGTACTTCAACCCCCCCCACCCCACCCCCCATCGTTGATACCAAGAAGACAAAATTCCCAATTGAGCTGCCTTACAGTAATTTTTAAAATTTGGTAATCTCAAACCTCCTTGAACCTTTTTCCATGTTAATATTTCCATACATATCCTTGCTAATTTTCCTCTCCATAAAAAGTCCCTAATCCTCTTATTTACTCTTACCTAAAATATTTCAGGTACCTGAATTGGTAATATTTGAAATAAATATTGAATTCACATGCCCTATTAATGTTATTGGTAATTCCTTCCATTGTTTTAAGTCTTCCTCTAATCTTCTGAAAAATGGTAAATAATTCAATTTATACAAATTATTTAATTGCTTACTTACCATTATCCCCAAATATTTAACCACATAATTTTTCCATTTAAATTTTACTAACTTTTTACATTGTGTATAGTTTGCATTAACCATCGGCATCATTTCACTATTATCCACATTAACCTCCAATCCTGATACTAATCTATATTCTATTTATCTTTCATTTAATCCATTCAATGAGATTTCTGCTTTAGTCTAATATACATAATATAGCATATTTCTTTTCTTTTTTCTTTGGCTTGGCTTCGCAGATGAAGATTTATGGAGGGGTAATGTCCACGTCAGCTGCAGGCTCGTTTGTGGCTGACAAGTCCGATGCGGAACAGGCAAACACGGTGGCAGTGGTTGCAAGGGAAAATTGGTTGGTTGGGGTTGGGTGTTAGGTTTTTCCTCCTTTGTCTTTTGTCAGTGAGGTGGGCTCTGCAGTCTTCTTCAAAGGAGGATGCTGCCCGCCGAACTGTGAGGTGCCAAGATGCACGGTTTGAGGCGATATCAGCCCATTGGCGGTGGTCAATGTGGCAGGGCCCAAGAGATTTCTTTAGGCAGTCCTTGTACCTCTTCTTTGGTGCACCTCTGTCACGGTGGCCAGTGGAGAGCTCGCCATATAACACGATCTTGGGAAGGCGATGGTCCTCCATTCTGGAGATGTGACCTACCCAGTGCAGTTTGATCTTCAGCAGCGTGGATTCGATGCTGTCGGCCTCTGCCATCACGAGTACTTCGATGTTGGAGATAAAGTCGCTCCAATGAATGTTGAGGATGGAACGGAGACAACGCTGGTGGAAGCGTTCTAGGAACCGTAGGTGATGCCGATAGAGGACCCATGATTCAGAGACGAACAGGTGTGAGGGTATGACAACGGCTCTGTATACGCTAATCTTTGTGAGGATTTTCAGTTGGTTGCTTTTCCAGACTCTTTTGTGTAGTCTTCCAAAGGCGCTATTTGCCTTGGCGAGTCTGTTGTCTATCTCTTTGTCGATCCTTGCATCCGATGAAATGGTGCAGCCGAAATAGGTAAACTGGTTGACTGTTTTGAGTTTTTTGTGCCCGATGGAGATGTGGGGGTGGGGGCTGGTAGTCATGGTGGGGAGCTGGCTGATGGAGGACCTCAGTTTTCTTTAGACTGACTTCCAGGCCAAACATTTTGGCATATAATATAATATAATATAGCATAATCTGCAAAAGACTAATTTTATTAACTTTATCTCCTATCTCAAAACCAGTAATTTCCTCATCTCTTCAAATCATTTCAGCTAACGGTTCTATTGCTAATGCAAATAGAAATGGTGAAAGTGAGCCACCCTGCCAAGAAGACCTTTCTAATCTAATCAAGCTCAACATTTGAACATTTGAACTACTTTAGCCTTTGGTTCATTATACAATGCTTTTATTCCTTTTATATATGTCTCAGAAAATCCAAACATATAACATTCTAATCTAGCGAATGCTTTTTCTGCATCTAAGGTAACTGCTGCTGTTGGAAATTTCCTTTTTTGAGCTACATTTATCGAACTTAAATATTTATCGAACTTAATATTTTCAGCCTTATTTATTTTTGTAATAAACCCTGTCTGGTCCATATTGATTATTTTTTGAAATATCTTAATCGAACGATTGGTGCACAATTTATATACAATTTTATAATCTACATTTATCAAAGATATTGGTCTATATGCAGCTTTTTTGCTATTACCGTTGTCAATGCCATCTTAAAAGATTCTGGAAAATAATTTACTTCTCTCATTTGATCTAATATCCCTTTAAAAATTGGCATCAACAATTCCTTAAATTATTTATAAAATTCCACTTGAAAACCATCTTCTCCTGGCACTTTATTATTTTGCAATGTTTTCAAAACATTATATATCTCATCTTCTGCAAAGAAATTAGAGAATTATTTCTTCTCCTCTTCATACAAATTTAGTAATTGAATTTGTTGCAAATATTCCTCAAATTTTAATTTCATTTTGTTTTAACTTAGACATATAATTTGTCATAAAACCTCTAAATTTTTTATTTATTTCCTTTAACATATACCTTCTGACCATTTTTGTCTTTCATTGCTATTACAGTCCTGGATACATGTTCTTTCTTTAACTGCCATGTCAACACCTTATGAGCTCTTTCTCCCAGTTCATAATACCTTTGTTTAGTTTGCATAATATCTTTTTCATCTCTGTCTGTTTGTATCATATTCAACTTGACCTTTTTTTTGTTTCCATTAATTTCCTCTTTTCCTCATTTGGACTAATTCTGTTTTCTTTAAATTAGTTATTTCTTTTTCTAATTGATCTAATTCTTTTGAATAGTCCTTTTTTTAATTTTACCTTTTAACTAATTATTTGTTCTCTTAAATATGCCTTTAAAGTATCCCATATAACAAATTTATTCTTTACTGAACCTTTATTATTTTCCATTAAAAAATTAATTTGTTTTCTTACAAAATCACAAAAATCTTTCCTTTTCAACAGTAGTTTATTTAATCTGCACATATATCCACCAACATTTTCTTCTTCACATACTATTGACAATTAAAGGGGAATGGTCCAAGACAGTACATGCCAGACAATCCACCTGTTGAACTTTGGATTGAACTTGAGCTGGCAGTAAAACCATGTCAGTTCATGAATATGTCATGGCAAAAGGAATAAAATGAATAATCTCTATCAATCATATGCATTTTTCTCCAAATATCTATCAATCCCTCATTAATTCTTTTACATCATTAGACACTTTACATCTCCTGTATATTTTCCTGATCTGCCCATTTTCGAATTTAATGTGAAATTAAAATCTCCTCCTATCAAAATCTTACCAGTGGCATTTGACAGTTTCATAAAAACAGCTTGCATAAATTTATTATCTTATATATTTGGAGCATATAAATTCAACAAGGTCCAATTTTCTGAGTATATTTGACATTCTACCAAAACATACCTTCCTGCTGGGTCTTTTTCTACATTTAAAATTTTTATTGGTAGATTTTTATTTATCAATATTGCAACTCCTCAGGCCTTTAAATTGAATGAAGCTGCCACTACTTTACCTACCCAATTTCTTTGTAATTTATCTAATTCCTTTTCTACTAAATGTATTTCTTGTAATAAAATGCCATACCTATATTCTTCTTTTTCATAAATACCAATTAGTTTTACATTTTATTTTATTTGGTATCCCATTGACATTAAAACTCATAAAGTTAATCTTCCCAATCATTTTTAATCAAATGAATCCCCTACTCATCCACCCTTCATCTTCTAAATGCCCCTTTAACATAACAAAGGCATTATTGTTCATTGGGTCTATTATAAAAATTAATGTGAGGAAAATAGAAAAGTTAGGAAACAAGAAAAGATATAAAACCCCAAAAAGGCACACATTATCAAAGTACCCTTTTTATCTCCCTTATTCATTGGAGTAGTAGCCAAACCTACAACCACACACATGATTCATTATAGCAGCCAGCAAACATTCCCTTTGCTCCCCCGAATCTTGTGCTAACTAGCCTCTATATATATCTTATAATTTCTTAACTACCTATTGTTCTCATCTTAACTCCCTACCCTTATAATTTTAAGAAAAGTCAAATAAGCATATTCATCTTCCAGCTTTACCGTCAGATCAATCAATAAACCACTTTACTCCTTACTTCCAACCTTAGCAGGCAAAGATTCAGCAAAACCTTTGGCTTCATTGGGATCTGAAAAACAATTGTGCTCATTATCAAGGAAATTTTTTTTATACAGCAGGATAGCTCAAAACAAATGCATAACCCTTCTTTCACAATACATTTTTAAGTACATTAAATTCCTTTCTCTTTTTCAACAGTTCAAAACTTATATCCAGATAGATAAAAAATCTTGTTTTCATTGTAGATAATTGAGGCTCATCTTGCCTTCGCTTGTTTTGCCGCTAGTTCCAACACTTTCTCTCTCACCTTGTCGCGAAGGAAAGTGACCAATATTGGATGAGAGTTTTGACCTTGCGATTTTGTTCTTAAAGCTCTATGCACTCTCTTGATTTCAATGTCGCCTTTAAAGTCTTCCATTCCCTATAGTTGTGGTATCCAACTTTGTAAAAATTAATTCATATCCTGACCTTCATCACCTTCTTTCACCCTCATGATTTTAATGATATTTCTTCTAGTTTTCCAAACTATCCATCTTCTGACGAAATTGTTCCTTTGTTACTTTTGACTCTGCTTGCAGACTTTTTACTTGATCATTCAGTTGCTGTATTCAAATTCATTCCTTTTATTCTTTCTTCCATAATTTAGTTTCTGATCCACTTGCTTTAAACTACTCTGCATCTGGTCAGTCTCCTTCCTAGTTTCTGTCACTTTATCAGAAATAACATTAAGAGTCTATTGCAGTGATTCTTCCAAAGTCGGTTGCAAATTGATCATATACATTTTAACCTCTGAAGCCTCCTTACCAACTTCTCTGGATCCTTGTTCTGAGTCCGATTCAGCTTCTATAATTTTTCACTAGGTCCATCTCTGGAGCTATCAGCTTCTGGATATTTTTTAAAAGTGGCTCTGTACTTTTTTCTATATGCAAGCGCGACTCCTTGCACCTGCGCAGTAAATGTTCTTCTTCAGTTAGCAGCGGCTTTTGCTGGGGGAGACCTTGGGTAAAGGTGCTCAAGGTCTTCCCAGATCCCTGGCGTTCACTGTGGAGGACCAGCTTCCAGACAGCTCCAGCTCCTTCTTTGAGGTAGGCCTTATTTCTCTCTCCTTGTCTTTTTCCAATTCCGATGCTGAAGTAACAAATTTTTGCTTCTTTGGTGGCATTCTGTTCTTTTTTTCAACTCTTCCAACTCTTTCACTGTCCATTTGAACTTTTCTATATGCTTTTGACTCTTTATTTTAACTTTTTTGGGAAGAATAGGGATTTCATTAGTAACTCTATGTCATCACATGGCATGCACCACTTTCAAAATTGAATAGGAGCTCGTGAGAAGTAGCGTTGGTCGCAGTACATAATAGCAATCAGATGGAATGGAGCACCAAAGAGAGGACTTCCTGCCTGCTTGAGTCTGGAAGGCCTTTTGACTTCAGGGCCAGTTTGACAGCCTTCCAGACAATGGCGATCTCCTTTACAACATACCCATTCCCCCGGGGGTTGTAGCTAGTAGACCTGCTGGATGCAATGACCCCTGCCAGCAAGTACTGACATAACTCGTTATTTATAAAGGATGAGCCCAGGTCAATATGAATATAGCTGGGATACATTAAACAGGCGAAAATGACTGACGAAGTGGACGTGTCTGGACATGGAATGTTGAACAGGAAGCAGGAGTACTCATCAATAATAGAGAGGAAAGTGTTCCAATTCGTGGAGGGGAGAGGTCCCTCAAAATCAACACTGAGCCATTTGAAGGGCCTGGATAACTTGATCAGGTGCGTCTTTGCAGGGCGTAGAAGTGCAGATTGTGCACATTGACACAATGAGCCATGAGGGTGAGCCCTGGATGACAGAGGTCATTTATGCAGAGACCGCAGTTGGCTGGTGTGTGCATACGCACAGCTTCCCCTGGATAAGGCATCTGGAGAGTCATTAAGAGCTCCTGGCCAATAGGCAATGTCATAATTGTAGATGGAGAGCTTGATCCTCCACCGAGCAACCTTGTTATTTTTGATTTTACCCATCTTAACATTTGTGGTGATATGATTGTGTGCACTGGCTGCCCTGTCCTGCGGGTGTCTCCCTGCTTTGGCTCCTCCCTTAGTCCTGCCCATGTGACCCTGGGCCATAAAGGTCAAGTCCCCTCTCCTTCCCCCTTATTTTCCTAGCTTGGACCTGGGCCAGCAGTCCCTTATTCAATAAAGCCTATCGTTCCCCTCAGTCTTTCTCTCTGCATCATTATTGAGGCTACCGATAGTGCCCAACAACATTATTAAACATGAATGTGACCAAGCGCAGGTCAGTGAGGAGGGTCCCAGAGCTCATGGCCTTGTAATGTCTGAGAAAAGAATGCAACCGGCCTGCCCACCTGGTTGAGGCTAGCAGCCAGGACTACTTTCCATTTGGAAAGGTACATTCTCATCCACTACGAGCATGGTGGCTTTCACAATGTGGTTCTGGAGGTAGTTAAAAGCCATTTGGGCTTCAGCCAAGAGGGGGAAATTAGTGGCTTTTAAGAGAGGGTGAACCTTATCAGTGCATTGATGGATCCACTTTGCATAACATGAGAAAAACCCCAAGCATCTCCTCATAGCCTTTGATGTCCTGGGAATGGGAAGCTCTAACAGAGGACACATTCTATCAGGATCAGGGCCAATGATGCCAAGGATAGCCAGATGTTTAATCCTGAACAAGCACTTGTCATATTTATAATTCAGGTTCAGGAGTTTTGCCATGTGGAGAAAACTCTGGAGGATGGTGTTATGGTCTTCCAAAATATGGCCACAGATGGTAACATTACTGATTTAGAGGAAGGTAGCCTTCAATCCATACTCATCCACCATTCTGTCCATCTGGCTCTGGAAGATAGAAACCCATTAGTGATAATGAAAGGGACCCTCTGGAATTGATAGAGATGACCTCTAATGCTATATATGAATGGTCCTCAGACTGGATTGGCAGCTCATGAGAAGTAGCATTGAGGTCGAATAGACCCAATACTGCGCAATATCATTCCATGTCTGAAATTCGAGGGAGGGGGATATGCGTCCAGGAGTGTGTACCAATTAATAGTTTGTTTATAGATAATTTCCCACCTGGACTTGTTTTCCCCTTTTACCATTACCACTTGCACTCTCCACGGGCTGGTGCTAGGTTCAATGATAGCTTCATTGAGCAGAATTTGTGTCTCAGACTTTATGAAATCTTGGTCTGCTGTGCTGTACCTCCTGCTCTTGCTACCAATAGGTTTGCAGTCCAAGGACAGATTTGAGAAGAGAGGTGGCCGGGGGGGGGGGGGGGGTGTCAATATTCAGTGTGGAGAGGCTGCATGTGGGTTCTGATTTTAGGGGCTCTCTTTTTGAATCATTACAGGTGAGAGGGGACCATAGTACTCCAAGATCATGCTTTTAAGGTGACACAGGAAGTCCAGACACAACAACACTGGAGCACACAATTAATCGAGTATATTTTCTAACTTAATTTATTAATTTTGGTTCCCATTTATAAATACATTCTTCAGGTGTATTTTCTCCAATTTTATTTAACTAAATTTCCACCCATGATGGTTTAATATTTCCAAATAAAGAAGCAAGAAACCTTAATTGTGCTGCTTTATAATAATCCTTAAAATTAGGAGGTTGTAATTCACCAATTCATATTTCCATGTTAATTTTTCTAATGACATTCTTGTCATTTCACCTTTCCAAAAAAATTTGCTAACTTGTTTATTTAATTCCTGGAAACATTTTTGAGGTATGGAAATCTGGAAATGGTAAAATCTGAAACAAGTATTGAATTCTCAGAAAACAATATTCATTTGAATACAATTAACCATTCCAATTAAAGTTATAGGTAAGTTTATCCATTTTTTCAAATCTTCATTTATTTTCTTAAGTAACAGAATATAATTAAGTTTATATAAATTTTCAAATTATTAATTAATACATATTCCTAAATACTTAATGCCAACAGCAGTCTACTTAAATTGAATATCCTTTTGACATTATGAATAATCACCTAATTCCATTACCTCACTTTTATCATAAGTTATTTTATAACCATGGATTCCTCCATTCTCTATCAATTATTTATGAAGTCTAGGTAATGATAATTGTGGTTGAGTTAAATATACCAACACATTATCTCCAAATAAACTAATCTTCTGTTCAGCTTGATTTACCATAAAACCTTTTATCTGCTGATCTATACGGATCATTTTTATCTTCTATAGCCAAAACAAACAAAGCTGGAGATAAAGGACATCCTTGTCTACTTGATCTAGACAAATTAAATGATTGTGATATCTGCCCATTAGTTATTACTTTAGCTTTAGGACTTCTATAAAGTCATTTAATCCAGTTTTAAAAATTAAGTCCAAAGCTAAATTTACCTAAAACTTTAGATCAAATATTCCATTCTAATATTTCAAAATATTTTTTCTGTATCCAATGCAACTACATTGCTTAAATCGTTTTTTTCTGCTGAATGAATTATACCTAATAACCTTACTATATTTTTAGAAGTTTGTCTATTTTTAACAAAGCTCATTTGATCTATATATATTAATTCAGGAAGACAATTATTTATTCTATTTGCTAATATATCTTCACCTCAATTTTATAATCAACATTAGGTCAGTGGGACTAATGGAATAATGTTTCAGCACAGTCTAAAAGGTCTTGTTTTCTCCGCTGTAATGTTCTATGGTTTTATGGTTCATGGTGATGATACTCTTTCAGTGGTGTGGATACAATTTCCGTGAATTGGACACTCTTTCAAAGTAACGTATGACCCTACATTAGCAGAAAAAAGTTATATATTCAAAAGAAGTTTTAATTAAATCATTTACTGGAAGTGTATTTCAATGCAATGAAGGTCAGGAATGCATTGGAACACATATTTCATATTCAACTACTACTTCAATATGTCAACCATCTCAAAAACACATTCAACAATTGTCATCACTTTAGTGGGAAGTTTTTCCCTGATGCTGGCTGCAGTTTCTTTTGATTCGAGGGACTAATTTTGCTAGTTTCAACCTGAAATCTCCATATTTTGTAATTTCCAGTCAGTTTCTCTTAGCTCATAGTAAATCACAAACAGACGATGGAAAATGTATCAATCGTTCCATTGCTAAAGTGGTCGACTTTGGATATTTCTTCTTGATCTCATTGGACACCCACATCATGATTCCTTTCACTTGGAAAAGAGTTTTCACAGATTCATCATGTTTCAACTCAGATAGTTCCTCTGGTTTTGCACTTGAACTTCAGATAAGTCCACCAGCAATGGTTGAGTTAACTAAGAGGGAAAATCCATTGGCTTTAAATCATAAAATCTCATTGAAGTTGGTAACCAACATTTTCAAATGGTCAATGTTAGGTCTGCTTTGTTCGAGAATGAGTGAGTCAGACACCAGACTGAGTCGAAATCAAGGTTCTTTATTACCGGATTGTAACACTTACAGCTAACAGTGTTAGTTGGAGAAGGCGCATTCTCCTGATATCAGCAAGTGGTGTTTTTTTTTTATACCTCAGGACACAAACTTAGTAAATTATCATACCATTACACTGTCCAATGAATAAGCTGTTGCTACCCTTCACTGTTAGTCTGCTGCTCATCAGCTTGTTAGTGCCAAGCTTATCTTGAGCGTACAAGGTCACACCTGCATCCTGTTACTCCTTAGTACTGGGTGACTCCTTCTCCGGTCCCATCTCATGATGTTTTTACCTTACGTCAACAATGACGTTTGAAGCAGCATTAGTTACCTCACACTATTCAACCAATAGAAATGACTGAAATTTCTTGCAGAAATATTCCTTTGGTATAATTATCGAAGCATCATGAATCCAAATATCTTTGTTTTTGCATCAACAAGCATCATATTTGCTACTTGGAATTGCTTGTTCAATGTACTTAGTTTCTCAAAAATGTCTGTCAAGTAACTCATAAGTTTTGCCATCTGTTGTTAGTTAGAGCTTCATTTTAGGTTTATCCTTCAAAAACTCGCTGAGGAGATCAAACAATTCCATAAATCTTTTGAAGCAGTTTCACTTTGACAACCACCTTACTTCAGTGTGAAGTAATAATCTCATATTTTCTGCATTTTTATCAACACAAAACTGCTGCCTTAGACAGACGTTCACATTTGGCATTAACTTTGATTGCATTGATACACTTGATCACAAAATGCAGTATCACATGTAGAACAGGGGAAACTTACTTGGCAACTAAGTATTTTGATAGGTACAATGAACATGTTTGGATTTTCATCCTTCATTAATTTTAAACATCCTGATTTTTTTTACCCTTCATTAGCAGGTGCACCATCTGCACAAGATACAATGTTTCCTTTTGATATTTCATTTTCATCCAAATAATTTTTGAGCTTGCTGTAGATGTCGACTGCAGTAGTGGTTATTTCTAATGATTCACAAAACAACATCTTTTCTTGAAACACTTCCTGATTAATATGTCCCATACAGTTGATTCATCCAGTTGTATTGAGAACATTTCCATTATTTCAACTTTTCAATAAGCTATTTTTCAACATTTTGACCCATGTCATCTATTTTGCCATCTATTTGGTTTGGTGCTGTGGATATTCGCTCAGTGGTTTAATACACTCAGTGTTGACAATGTAGAAACTCTCTCAGTGGTGTAGATATTCTTTCAGTGCTGTGGATATTTATTTTATTGATGTAGATACTCTGTCAGTTGTCTGTATACTCTCAGTGGTGTGGATGCTCTTTCATTAGTGTGGATACAGTTTTGGTGGTGTGGTTATACATTTTGTGGTGTGGATATTATTTCAATGGTGTGGATATTTTTTCAGAAGTATTATTGGTGTGTATAATCTCAGTAGTTTGGATAATATTTCAGTGGCATGGATACACTTTCACTGATGTGGATACCTTTTCTGTGGTGTGGATACAATTTTAGTGGTGTGGATAGTCTTTCAGAGATGTGGATAGACTCTCAGTGATATGGACACGCTTTCAATGGTATGAACTACTTGCAGTGGTATGGATACTCTCTTAGTGGAATGAATAAAATCGCAGTGGTGTGGATATTCATCCAGTGGTGTGAATACTCTTTCAGTGATGTAGATACATTTTCTGTGATGTGGATAGCTGTTCAGTGATGTGGATATACTTCAGTAATATGGATACTTTTTCACAGCTGAGGATAGACTCAGTTGTGTGGAAATTGTTTCAGTAATATCGGGCAAACTTTCAGCTCCATGAATATGCTATCAGTGATGTGGATACACTTTCATTGGATTGAATACACTTTCAGTGATGTGGATACTCTCTCAGTTTGGATTCACTTTCAGTTGTGGATATTTTTTCAGTTATGTAGATATCCTTTCATTATTGTGGATACTCTCTGAGATAATATTCAAGCAGTTTTGTAATCTTTCAGTGATGTGTATACTCTGTCAGTGGTGTGGATAAACTCTCAGTGGTTTGCATATGCTTTCAGAGGTGTAGATATGTTTTCCCATGGTTTGGATACTCTCTCAGTGGTGTGGATAATCTTTCAGTGGTGAGGATTTTTTTCAGTGGTGCGGATGCCCTTTCAGTTTTGTGGATACTCTTTCAGTGGAGTAGATACTCTTCGAGTCATGTGGATACTTTTTCAGTGATGTGGATACTCTCTCAGTAGGTTGGAAACACTTTCAGTGGTGTGGATATATTTTTCATGTTGTGGATACACTTTTGATTCTCTCAATGATGTCGTTAGTCTCTCACCCAGTGGTGTGGATACTTTTTCAGTGGTGTTTAAACTCTCCCAGTATTGAGGATACTCTTTCAGAGATGTGGATACTCTTTAAGTGTTGTGGATATTCTTTCATTGGCAGGGATAATTTTTCAGTCATGTGGATTCTCTTTGAGTGGTGTGAATACTCTTTCATGGTTGTGTATTGTGGATCCTCTTTCAGTGTTGAGGATACTCTTAAATTGCAGTAGATTTTCTTACAGTGGTGTGGATACACTTCCTAAACTGTAGGGGTAGAATTCTAGGATTTAGATTGAGCAATGAATAAGGAACAGACAAACATTTCCAATGAAGGACAAGAGATGGAGACAAATTTGCAGTTAACAGTTACAATACCAGAGCTACATAAGGTCACATTGAGAACTGGACCTGATTTGCTCAAATTAGGTTATTTGCTGATAAAACAGTGATCTTACATTTCAATGGCTGGGCAAAATATTAAATAAAGTTGATAAATGCATGAAGCTAAATTATCAATAAAAACTACAAAGGGCATATCAAAATCGTATTCAGAACCAGAATCAGAATTTATTGTAATGAACAATAAATTTGTTGTTTTGTGGCAGTGTCACAGTGCCATAAAAACTGCCTTACCACAATAAAAATAAAATCTGCACGAAAAGTCAAAGTAAGGCAATGTCTTTGGTTCCTGTTGGTAGCAGAGTGAAGATGGCATGGCCTGGGCAGTGGGGGTTCTTGAGGATAGAGGCTGCTTTCTTAAGACACCACCTCTTGTAGATGTCCTTGATGGAGTGAAGTCTGGTGCCTGTGATGTCACAGGCTGAGTTAACAACCCTCTGGAGTTTATTCTTGTTCTGAGTATTGGCACCACCATACCAGACAGTGTTGCAACCAGCCAGAATGCCCTACTCTTTTGTTCAGATGCCTACCAACATTTTCCCATATCTTGATGAAGGGCTCAAGCCCAAAATAGTGGTTATGTATTTTACCTTTGATATAAAAAGGACATTTCTTGACCTGTTGAGTTTCTCCATCTTTGTGTGTTTACTCTCCATGTAGAAGTTTTTAAGGGTCTTCAGGGACAAATAGAATCTCTTCAAACACCTCACAAAGTATAGCTGTTGGTGAGCCTTCTTCGTGATTGCAACAACATAGAGATTCCAGGACAGATCCTGAGATGTTGAAACCCAGGAATTTGAAGTTATTGATCCTTTCCACTGCGGACCCCTCGATGAGGACTGGATCACATTCTCCTAAAGTCCACAATCATCATCTAAGTTTTGCTAAAGTTGAGCGCAAAGTTGTTGGTATGAAATCACTCAAAGAGCTGATTTATTTCCCTCCTGTCTGCCGTTTGTGATAATGCCAACAAAAGTTGTGTCATTGGCAAATTTGTAGATAGCATTGGAATTGTGCCTGGGATTGTGGGTAGAGAAGTGGGCTAAGCACGCATTCTTGAGGTGTACCTGTGGTGAGAGTCAGTGAAGAGGACACTGTTTTCAATTCAGACTGACTGTAGTTTTCTGATGAGGAAGTCAAGGATCCAGCAGTAGAGTGGGTTGCAGAGGCCCAGGGTTTGGAACATCTTGACCAGCACTGAGGGAAAAATGGTGTTTAAGGCTGAGCTATGGTTGATGAAGAGCTGCCGTATGGATGAGCTTCTGTTTTCGAGATGATCCGGAGTTGAGTGGAAAGCCAATGATATTGCATCTTCTATGGAGCGATTGTGACTACAGGCAAATTGCAGTGGGTCTAGACCTTTGCTTAGGAATGAGTTAATTCTGGCCATGACCAGCTCTAAAAGTGTTTAATTGCAGTAGATGTTAATGTTACTGGGCGATAGTCATTGAGGCAGCTCACCCTACTCTTCTTGGGCACCGGGATGATTGATGCCCTTTTGAATCAGGTAAAAACCTCTGATTACAGCAAGGTACAGATTTTCAGTACCCTGTCAGGTATGTCGTTAGGGTATTGAGAGGGTTCACTCCCTTGAATGATGATCTGATGTCAGCCTCAAGACAGATATTACAGGTTCCTCAGCCTTTGCAGACATTCTTGTAGGCACTGTTGGATTTTCCTTTTCAAAGCAGGCATTGAAGTTTTTCGGCTCTGTTACTGAAGCATCACATCTATGGTGTTTGCCCTCGCTTTATAGGCTGTATTAGCCTGCACTCACTCCAAAGCTGGCATGCATTTGTCTTTGATGAATTTGCTGATAAATTAAAAGGAGTGAAATAATTAACTATTCTCAAAGGATGAAGATATTTGATTGACCTTTTTGCTTTACAGCTGAAATTTCAGCTCACAGTTAAGAATAGTTGCTTTTTATTTTATCACTTGCATTTGAATATCCTACATTTTCAAGAGGAGGTTTAAACCTCTTTAAAACTTATTTTAGTTTTCTGAATGTTCCTAGTTTAGCTGTTGTTTGGTGATGCTTTGCTGACAATTCCCAGGGTAGACAGAATGGAATATCTCTGTCAATGGTACAACAAACTTTCTCTCAATTCCAACACATTCTGCATTCCTCCATCAGCTTCAATGGTGAAGATAGATCAGTTTGCTTTTCCAAATGATTTTAAAAACAAGCTGCAACATGAATTTGAGAATCCTCTGCAAACTTTCTTGAGAAACTATTCTCAAGTGTTTAATACAATTGCATAGGGAGGGAATGCCTCTTGCACATCTGGTTTTATTTTAATGATACTGAGAATTCAAAACAACTCATGCTCCTGTGAAGGTTTATTTCTCCAGCTACGTTAAGCTTTAAAAACATGTGTATATTTTGCAGGGATGAAATATGAACACCACGTGTGGTAAAAATAATTACAAGCTCTGTCATCCTAATTATTTTGTTTAAGGCATATGAACTTCCCTTCCTGGGAAGAACATGAATCATAAAGGAGACCAACTAATATGTAAAAAAAAATTAGTTTCGAGGGCATTTGTATCACAGTCCACAGTTTGTTTTTAAGGCAAAACAATCTCTGAGAAAAAAAAAGGACAGCCAGTCACTGGCCTGTTTTCTGAAATGTACATGAACTGCAATTAATATTTCTAAAATCAATGTCTGCACAATTGATTTTGTCATTTGCAATCCATAATTATCTTACAAATTGAAATTCACTCAAAGGTATCTAATACTCATTATTGGAAGACTATATGTGCTTAAACTTCCTATCTTATAAAGTACATAATTTGCATAAAATTTGACACGTAAAATGTAAGAGATCTCAACTTGCAACCATTTATTTTTACGGATGAGATGAACATTACTTATTTTCCACATTCAGACTTAACATGATTTTGATTAGCCTGTAGTGTGTGTGCACTATGCGAAGTGTGGAGCAAGAACAGCACACACACAGTCAAGTCATGGTCAAAGACTGATTTATTGCTCTGCCAACTCTCTTTATATTCTCTCCCTGCTTCTGATGACTAACATGATGCCATTGCAGCACTGGCCTCTGAATGGCCAGCATTCCCACTGTTGTCCACTGTTTCCCGCCATATAGGAGGTCACACAGGATGGCAGCTCTTGGTCCCTGCAGGGCCCTCTCAATCACTGCATTTACCAGTCATTTTGTGAGCTGGGTTGTGAATTAGTTTGCAGGCTGCTACATGACCACATCCCCCCTCCCCCAAAACCGGCGATTGAAGTATCTGTTGACTTAAGTTCGTATAGAGGTGCTGTTCACTGCCCTCAGTGCCAGGCCCAGCTTGGCGTTCCAGGTGTCATAGGTTGTTGGGGAAGGACACTTATTTTGGCACCAGTGTCCATGAGGAACTGCCTTCCTGACAGAGAGTCCCACACGTGGAAACACCCCATCTTTGATGGTAATAGCAATATGGCTGGGTAAGAGGCTCCACTTTCCTCTTTGTCTGCTGTGATCTTGTTGCCAGGTGGGGTCAGGGCTTGGCGACCTGTTCCACTGAGGCACAGTTTTCTTTCTTCGCTCTCCAAAGAGTGTCCGCCCAGGCTGTGACTTTCCTCAGGCCGTTGAAGCTTGCCCCATAATAGCCCAAAAGTGCGAGTTAGTAGCTCTCTGAGGGCATTGTATTTGCCTTGCTCTGGAGTCACTTGTAGGAAATTGATGACCCTTGCTGCTGTGTCCTAGTTGGGCAAGATCACTACGTACTAGTAGCAGGTGTCAGCGGTAGCAATCTGTCGAAGGTGGAACTGGGCCTTGGCCTGCTTGAACCATACTTGTGGCTTCGATGCCCAGAACATTGGCAGCTTTAGTGAAACCGCGTGGAGAGCTACTTGATCCGTCATCTTCGGGTCCAACTGCAGGATGGACCTGTCGGGGTCACAAATATAGTGTGCACGCAATGCGAGTGTGGAGTAAGAATGACACATACACAATCAAGTCCAAGTCAAAGACTGATTTGTTGCTCTGTTTATATTCACTCCCTGCCTCTGATGACAGAAGTGACATCACTGCAGCACCAACTTCTGACAGGCCAGTGTTCCCGCCATTGCCCGTTGTTTCCTGCTGTGTGGGAGGTCCCTGCGAGGCCCTCATGATTTCCGCATTCACCGGCCATTTTGTGAGCTGGATCGCAACTCATTTCACAGGTTGCTACAAGCCTTTCAATTCTATGGTTACATATTGATTTGGTCATTGAGTGAAACAACCTTTATTTACAACAAAGTGTAATTACGGAAAAAAATTATTTATAATGTACTGGGGGTGTAGATTAATGGGGTGTAAATTGGCCAGCACAGACTCGTAGGGCCAAATTGATCTGTTACTGTGCTTTATCTCCCCAAGTCTGAGTTTTACCAAAGAGGTGCAAGTATTTGTTGTCAATTTTGCACATTAGGTGTACATATATCAATATGAGGTAAAATGCAATTTGGGTATTGACGTAAGCCAGGGCGAATCTCACCTTTGTCATCGGTAATATGTCCAACCTGATATTCGAAACAGCTGAAGCCACTGAAGCCTTTTTTGAGTGCTATTAGAAAAATAAATTAAAATCCAAGTTATATCATAATCTGGCAGAAATATGAAATAGTTTTGTACTTGTTGAATCATAGAACCTGGTTACACACAAAGAGAATTCTTAGCTTATTTGAAAGAACTTTTTACAACTTCCTTGCTTTAAAAGGGAATCAATCAGGAAGAGCTGAATAATCTGCCTCAATGATTATTGCCCAGTAGCACTCATGACTATTGTAATAAATTGAGAGGTTTACTCATACCTAAGTAAAGACTTGAACCCACTGCAATTTGCCTGCGACCACAACTGTTCCACAGTAGATGCAATCTCATCAGTTCTCCACTCAGCCCTGGATCACATAGGGCAACAGCAAAAGGTATATCAAGCTGCATTTCATCGACTTCTCTGGTTTCTGTTTGACTGCTCCCAGTTCTCTCTCTACTCCCTATCTTTCTGCATCCTTTCCTCCAGCCCTCCACCTCCTTTGCTCTCCATTCACAGAGCCTCCCCCTGTTTGCTGTGGTGCCCTCCCTCCCTCATCCACCTATTACCTCCTGCCTATGGGACTGTGTCCCTCCACCTGGCCCTCCACCCTCCACCACTTTATTCAGGTGCCTGCCTACATTTTGTTCATATCTTGATGAAACAAGTCAAAATGTTGCTATTAAAAGTACACTGTTTGAACTGCTGGGCTTCTCCTGCATTGTTTTCTTATTTCAATTATGCCATCTGTAGACTTTTGTGTTTTACTCCTGCTTTTCATCGATCACAGCTCAGCTTTCAACACTATCGTCCTCTCAGTACTGGTCAGCAAGCTTTAAATCCTGAGCCCCTGCACCTCCCTCTGCAACTACATCCTTGCCTTCCTCATGGGAATGAAATACGATAAGGCTGCAGATGCTGTGATTGCTATAAAACATACACAGTCAATGTTAGAGGAGCTCAGCCGGCCTCAGTGTCCATCGGAGGTAAAGATATGTTACCGACATCTTGGGTCTGGATGCTGCAAGACCAGCTGAGTTCTTTCAGTTTTACTACGTGTTTTTACTTTTCCTCGTCAGAAGGCTGGTAACAACGTCTCATCCTCACTGACAGGCACACCTCAAGGATGCATGCTTAGCCCACTGCTCTACTCTCTCTACACCCTTTAATGTGTGGCCATCTTCAAATTTGCTGATGAGACCACAGTTGTCAGCAGAATCCCAGAAGCCAATGAGAAAGTGTGCAGGAGAGAGATAGATCAGCTCGTTGAGTGGAGTAAAAACAACTTTTCATTTACGTTAGCAAAACTAAAGAACTGATTGTGGACTTAGGAAGAGGAAACCAGATGAACACAAACCAGTCCTCATCGAAGGGTCAGCAGGGGAGTGAGTAAAGAACTTCAACTTACTGGGTGTCAACATCTCTGAAGATCTATCTTGGGATCATCATGTTGATGCAATCACGAAGAAGGCTCGCCAGCAGCTGGATTTCGTTAAGAGCTTGAGAAGATTTGATATGTCAGTAAAGACTCTTGAAAATTTCTTGAGGTATACTGTGGAGAGCATTTGGTTGCATTACTGTTATGGAGTAGGCAATGCACAGGACAGGAAGAGGCTGCAGGAGGCTGTGAACTCGGCTAGCGCTATCATGAGAATTAGTCTTCACTCCATGAAGGACAACTATAAGGGGCAGTGTCTCTCAAGAAAGCAGCCTCCATCACTCCATCATTAAGGACCCTTACCACCCAGACCATTCCCTCTTCCCAAAGCTACCATCAGGAAGGAGTTACAGGAGCCTGAAGATTAAAGAAATTACAAAAGCAGCTTCTTCCTCTCTACCACCAGATTTCTGAATGGATAATGAACCACAGACACTATCTCACTTCTTTCTCTTAATTTACACTCGTATATTTATTTGAAATAGTGTATTTATGGAAATGTAATTTATAGCATTTTTTCCCTTGTAATGCACAATACTGTGCTGCGAAACAACAAATTTTGTGACATGTTTGTGATAATAAACCTGATTCTACTTTTAAATATTAGATTTCAGATATATTGTCAGAGTACATATATGACATCTGAAATCTTGTATCTGAATTATTAACTGAATAACCAATGTTGTCCACATTCAAACAGGACATGATGTCAGGCAACCACTGATCATAAGTAGGTGGGACAGTGTCCTTCCATTTAAGTAAAATCACATGACTCACCAAAAGAGAGGCAAAAGAAATAGTACAACTCTGAAACAGAGACAGAGATTAATCATTCGCTCCCATTGTACCAAAGAGGGTCACCAAAGGATTTGGTATTAAATCTATATTAAAATGTTTCGACAAAGTATGGAAAACCTCTCTCCAGTATTTTTCTAGACTGGGAGAAGTCCAGAACATATGAATTAATGCGCTTCTTTGCTCTTACACCCGTCACACCAGGGACTCGTTCTTAGAGTAAAAGCGAGGCAATGGGTTGCTGAACCTTTTTAATGGATAAATAAACGTCAGGAGATCCTTGCATGTCTGAACTCAGAGAAACTAATGAAGATAAGGACAAGAGATTTCCCTTACTGAAAGACACCAGCAAAGCAATGATTTTTTACAAAAGCCCAGAAGCATCACGGTCATTACTGACACCAGATTTAATTCCTCAGTTTCTAATTAATTGAATATAAATTTAATAGGGCAGGATTTGAACTCATAACTCTATATCATTAGTCTAGGCCTCTGGATTAGCTTTCCATTAGTGATGATGCTCTTTCCATTAATGCAGAAATATATGGCTATGGATGTTCGGGGCATTAACTCTCTGACTCTCACTTTGTAATTTAATCACCATGACTTATTCAAGGTTGGAGGTGATGGAAAACTGAAGTTGAAATATGTCTGGGGAAGGTCATTTAAGTCAAGTGCAGTTGAAATTAAATTGTAGATCCAATTCTCGGCTAGTCCCATTTGTCCACATTTTGTCCCTATCCTTCTCAGCCCTTCCTTCCCATATATGTCCAAATACTTTTTGAATGTCAAAATTATGCCTGCATCTATGGTTTCCTTTGGCAGCTTGTTCCAGGTAAAGACTAGGCTCTGAACGAAGAATTTGTGCCTTGGATTCCTCTTAAATCTCTCTCCTCTCACCTTAAATCAATTCCCTCTTGCCCTGGTTAAAAGACTGTGAACATTCACTTTATCCATCCCCATGTCATTCTTCAGCCTTCTACACTGTGGAGAATAAAGCTCCAGCCTGTTTATCTTCTCCCTCAAGCCCTCTAGTCCCACGAACGTCCTGATGAATATCCTCTACACCCCTTACAAGAGGAAAACTTTGTTTTCTTAGAATATATTTAACAGGAAAAAGCCCATGGATTTTACTTGGAATAAATGTTGAGTGTGCTGTCCAAACTGTAGCCTTGTTTTGACTGAATGAGACTGATCTTTATCTGACTGCTGTTCCGCTAAAACTTTCCTGAAAAAGGAATTTCCTGACTTACTGTACCTTTTATTTTTGGCAAGTCTTGTTTGAGGTAGCCAGCCCACTTGTTTGAAATAGGCAGGGCCTACTTGTGGAATTGGGAATCATAAAATCACAACATGATTATGAGAGCAAACAGCAATTCTCATTCCAGATGTAAATCTTGGGTGAAATAGGTCAAAAGGTAAAGACCAATAACTAAAGGGTCCTCTTATTTAAAATGGATGCAGTGCTTTGGAAAATGCTTCATTAATTATTTCCTTCAGTAATGGAAATCAAAAGGGTTCTTCACAGCAATCCAGTAGGTTTGTGGTCAACATTACTGACACTAGCGTTTCCTTCTTGATTTGTTAATTATCAGAGTTCGACAGATTGTGTGACAGGATTGGAAGTTATCTCTCCAGATCATTTGTCTGATTTTGTGGATTATTACTGCAAGAACAACAGCTGTTATAGCTCTGACTCAAAAACAAAACTGCTGGGAATACTCAATAGGTAGGGAAGCATTTGTGGAGAGAGAGAGATAAAGGAAGATGGAGGTAGAGATGGGAGATGAAGAAGAAGAGAGAGGGTAGAGGAAGAGGGAAGAGTGGGGGATAGAGGGAGAGAGAGAGAGAGAGAGAGAGAGAGAGGCAGATGAAGACAGGTTAAAAAGTCAGAATGGGAAATGGCGAGGAAGGGGTAAAAAAAAGGCTGATGGAGACATGTAAGAGTCTGAGTGAGAGATGGGGGGAGAGAGAACAGACAGACAGATAGACAGAGATTTAATATTTCAAGAAGATTTTTCATAAGAACACTTATTGACCTGAAGTGTTAATTATGCTTCACTCTTCACTGTTGCTATCTGATCGGCTGAGTTTATCCAGTGGTTTTGTTTTTATTGATTCTGGCGCAATAATGGCACTGGCTATCTGCAGCATTTTCTCTGGGACAATCATTTAAATGTAAATTTAGATATACTGCATGGTAACAGGCTCTACTGGCTCACAAGCCCCTGCTGTCCAAATATCCCAATTATCTTGCAACTCCCATATGTTTTGCAGGGTTGGAGGAAAGCAGAGTACCGGAAGGAAACCCATGCAACATGGGGAAGAATGTACAAACTCCTTATAACTAGTGCCGGATTCGAACCCCGGTCACTGGTGCTATTATAGTGTTCCGCCGAGTGTTACACTAATCGGATTAGTGCAGCTGGGCAGTTTTCTGACACACACATTTTACTTCACCTCAGGCAGTTTAGTTCTCCAGAGGAACTTGAATAACAGAAACAAAAGGGTCAGATGGAGCTTGAGATGAGTCATGACCCATGAAGAAAAGAGGCAAAGTAGTGCAATCATGAAACTCCCAGGTTTGTTGCAAAGTTAATACCACAATGCTTTAGGAGTTAAACAGGAAAATTTGTTGTTCAATACACAAAAAGGGCTGGAGAAACTCAGCAGGTCATGCAGCATCTATAGGAAGCTAAAGATAACCAAAGAGAATCTTTTGCAAAGGTATGAGCAAAAAACCAGCAGGCACCTGAATAAGAAGATGGGGGGACCTCTTGCCTGTTGGCCTGTGCTCATAGGTGGATATGGGTGGGAATGCAGAAGAGATAAAAGCTGAGATGGAGAGGAGAATGGAGAGGAGAAGGGTGGGGAGCTGGAGATAAAGAGACAAAGTAAGAGAGACAGGGGAAGGATGTAACAGAAGCTGGAGAAGCCGATGTTCATGCCATCTGGTTGGAAAGTGCCCAGACAGAATATTAGGCATCGCTCCTCCAGGCAGATTCAGTTTGGCAGTGCTCGAGGCTGTGGACAGACATGTTTGTGTGGGAATGGGGTGTGAAATTAAAATAGTTGGCCACTGAAAGGTCCCCGTTATTATCCACTTCAATGCTTCATATGATTTAGGGTGCTTTTACAAAGGATCCCACGCAAAATGAACTTCTGCAGCAAGGCACCTCTTTGAATCTGTCAGAATCTAAGTTTAGCAAGGAGAATCAAAGCATTAAATTCTGTCCAGAACAACATATTTCACACATTTCAACCATAATCTGATGCATCAAGATTGATGTGCCCATAACCATTGCTGGCATTGCATTGCCTGCAATAGGAACTCTTAACCTCCATATCTCTGGTTCCGTCAGAGCTGCCAGTGAAAACTCAATAATAACAGGTATTATGCAGACCATGATCCAAATTGGAAGAGGCATCATGTCACTGTTAACAGAACAAAACATTTTATCTATTAAGGCCACATGGTTAGTGTAGCCTGTTGGCACAACACTATTGCAGCACCAGTGACCATGGTTCAAATCCAGCACTGTCTGTAAAGGGTTTGTATGTTCTCCCTATGTCTGTGTGGGTTTCCTCAGCATGTTCTGGTTTCCTCTCAGCCTTCAAAACGTACTGGGGTTCCAAGTTAATTGGGCAATTTGGGAAGCATGGGCTCATGGGCTGGAAGGGCCAGTTACCGTGCTGTATGGCTAAATTTAAAAATGATAATAAATATAAATTTTTAAAAAATAACTATATAAAAATCACCTTTGCCTCCAGACAACAGGAAACAGCAGGAATGGTCAACAGGTATGCAGGCTCCCAGCATCTCTTGGATCACTGCACCCCCAGATCTCAGGTACATATCTTTATGACTTCAATGCCTTAGAGAGCCACAAAGATTTCTACTACATTAATCTGCTTTACATTCAATCAATTAGCCAACTAGATGAATTAGTGCAAAGATACTAGCACGTATCATGAGATCTAATTGTTCAAGGAAAACAAAAATGGAAAATATTTCTTAAAAGCAACAAACAGTGTCAATGATATACCAGGAGAGTGTGGAAGTGATAGTATAAACCATTGACAATCAAGCTAATATTTGAAAGAGATTGATCTCCAGCAATATGTATATAGTCATCCTCTGGTCACTGTTGTTCTGATCAATTTACCCAGCTTTTATTGGGTGAACTTTCATAAGTTGTGTTTCCTCCATTCTTTCAGGCATACACCTTGCTTCCTATCCAACTCATCAGATAGTAGACTGTAGAGACTGTTTTTTTAATCACATTCTCAAAAAAAAAATCTTGTTCAAGGTAATTTGGTCATTTTGGGTCCTACTTGGTAATTGAAAATCCAGAAACTTTCCTTCTCTAAACAAATTGCAAATGAGAGTGGTAAAGAAAAAGAAATATATCCAAAATAGTTTACTTGGCTCATGCTCTTCGGTATGGCCCAAGATTAAGTATGGCACTCTATGAATGCAAGTCTTTAGATAATAATGCTAAATTCAATGTAATTTGTGGTAGGAATGCAGATTTATAGGAATTAGGAATATAGGAACAAGATGCGGCTATTTAATGAGATCACAACTGATCACGTTTTGCATACTTGTCTTTGTCTCCTTGCTCTTAACCTTTGTAGTTTACAAAAATCTCTCAGTCTTAAATTAATCATCTTAAGTCAGCTGTGTTCCAGACACCTATCACCTTTTTCATGTGGAATCATTTCTTAAAGTTGCTCTATTAATGTCTGATCCTCAGCCAAATTTAGTAGACTAACTTATAAACTGTTCTTTCTGATTCTGCATTCCTCAGCCAGTGGAAATAATGTTCAAGAGCATTCCAGGGAAAGGAATGGATGTGACCGAGAAGTGTATTCAGTGAGAGAACTGGTGAGAAGTAAAGATGAAGCAAAGCTCTCTCTTCCGATTGTTCCAGTGTAAAGGTGCAGTGGCTTTCAAAGGAAATGCAAATATCTTTGAATGGGTCGAGTCCATTGATTTTCATAGACATTTTGGTGAATTCAAGGGGTGAAGTGCACAGATGGGCATCAATACTGGCTCTTTGTTATCAAGTTCTGGTGTATAAAAGTACACTGTGCAATCAGAATAAAAATGCGCAAAGCCAACAGCCTCCTGTTGATCCACCTCCATATGAGACTCTAATAGAGGATGCTGGGATAGATGGATAGATCTTCAGGAACAACCTAACAACTTGTGACCATAATGATACATGATTTTCTCTTCTCAGTGGAGCACATACGCTACCAGTGTGGATGGAAAAGATGCTTGTCTATTTGGGCACACCCATTGGCTGACTGTGCCTGTGGCTCCTCCCTCAGGCTCCAGCATTTTCCACAGCCCCTGCCCAATGCAGAACAGTCGAGCAGCATGGATGTGCTTTTGTTGTAAAGCTAATAGAACCCTATCAGTTCGTTCAACTTCAGCCTTTTGGAGTTATTGATGGTGCATCATGCATTCAGATTGTTTGTTCACATGTGTAAGTTGAGTACAATTTTATTTTTTGCACGACCAATAAGTGATAATTCTGCCTCACCCAGAGGAAAAGAAATCTCAGGGTTGTATGTAATGTCGTGTAAGTTCTCTGACTATAAACCTGAAATCTGAGTCAGAAAGGTGTGCTTCTTTGGGGATGCAGTACTGTTGCTCCAACTCCTAGAAAAGCTGCTGTTTAATGTAATTGCAAAAAAAACTCCCATTGCATCAAACTAAGTGCCAGAAATTTGACCTGGTGACTGAATAGATAGTAATAGTCATCAGAGAAAATTAAAGCATAAATAAGAAAATGTAATTTTACTAATTTGCAACATTGGAATGGATTTTTTACTCATGTACTATTTTATGCATGCTTTCACCCATGTTAAGAGGGCGAGAGAGTTGGGCACTTTCAGAGATGAAGTCACTCAAATAATACTACAATACAATTGCCATTAATGATCTCTAGAAGATAAATGTCCCACAACAGCTCGATGCATGTAAATCACCATAGAGGTTTCACAAGTTTTGTTTTATTCAACATTTGAATACATTGAGTTGTATCATTACGTTGAGTCACTAAAGGGTACAGGAGACTAGAAATGCCCACCAAGAAGCATCCCAAAGGACAGGATAGGGACTAGCATAGTTGAAAGGGAAAGCAATTTTTGCAACCTGGGATACATCAGTCCTTTACTCACATGAAGGTAAAATATTATGAACTAAATGACCATCATTCTTTGTATAATGGAGTAAGCCTGTGCATTTTTAGTTTCTATAATACTTCCATCAAAGGGCATTGGGGATTAATAATACTTGGAAACATTATAGCAGGAGAACAGAACATTATGTACAGTATTTTCTAATATTTAAACATTTAGTGTTCTGGGAAATTTAGAACATCTTTCTCTAAGTCTGCAATGAATGTGCACTGACATTAACAAGGCCCAGACCCCAAATAAAGCACAAGTATGCACCAAATGTAGTGAAGGGCCGAAAATATGGCATTGCCAATTTATCTGGCACTGTTAAAATAACTTTGCACTGTCTTCTGTAGGTTGAACTCACATATGAGAAGCAGGTGACTGACAGAATGGCTTGGATGTCCAGTAAGTCCCCACCCTCTGACCCATCATTTCGCAAACATGCCATTTAACTGAATTATAGTGGAGTCTTTGACATTCAAAAAAATATATAATTGCTTAGAAATGATCAAGAGAGAAAAAAATAATTAAAAAAGAAAATTAAAGAACCTTAAATGATGAACAAAGATAGGGGGAGAGAGAGGTACAGAGAGAGAGAGAGAGAGAGAGAGAGAGAGAGAGAGAAATTTAAATTCATTAAATCAAAGACTTCACTGAACCTTCTCCCAGAAAACATGTTATTGCTACTCATTGGCCATTAAAGGCTCGGGCTGACCTGCCCCTGATGACACTCTCAGTTGGACTCCTCCCCGGGACCCAGGCCATAAAGGTCGGGCCACCTCTCCCGTCCCTGCACTTCCCTAGCTTGGATGCGGGCCAGCTCAAGTCTTATGTACAATAAAGCCTATCATTCACCTCAGCCTTTGTCCTTGTGATTAATGGGGGAAACTGGTAGTGCCCAACAGCTACACCTTTGAATTCCATATTAGTGCTGCCCCACTGGGTGTCAGAAGGATCTCAATAGTATCTCAAAGTTAGCAGCTTGCTGAGCAAAAGGATATCAAATAGCCTTGGGAACAGCACTGATATAGTGATTTTCTTTTCCTGGCATGTGCTTCTCGATCTTGAGGACAATTGGTCCCATAAACCATCTAATGCTACAGACTGATAGACAGACAGAATTCATTCTCTGGTGCTAAAGCATCTAAAAAAAAGTCAAAATTTACAGTATCCTTTCAATATGCTATTCAGTAGGATATTGATCTGAAGTAATTCACTCATAATCCCGCGGATGGTAACTTGGCACCAATGCTCCTCAGCCAAGCACATACACCAAATGCCCGAATCTGTAGTCCCTTGCACACTGAGCAAGATTACCATTGCAATAACATATTCTTTCTTTTAAAATGTAAATTGCATGGGACTAAATGCTTATTCCAAAATATATTCCGATTTTGATTCTAGTTATTGGAAAGGTGTCTCCCAATTTTATGATTATTCTGAAATTAAGGAAACAAGGTCAAAAAAGCAGAAAAGTTACATTCATAAAGAGGGGATTGGAGTATAGGAACAGAGACACCCTTCTGCAGTTATACAGGGCCCTGGTGAGACCCCACCTGGAGTATTGCGTCCAGTTCTGGTCTCCAAACTTGAGGAAGGACATACTAGCTATAGAGGGTGTGCAGCGCAGATTTACAAGGTTAGTTCCAGGGATGGCGGGGTTGTCATATGCAGCAAGGCTAGAAAAACTGGACTTGTATCCGATGGAGTTTAGAAGGATGAGGGGGGACATGATTGAGGTATACAAAATCATCAGGGGGATAGACAGGGTGAAGTCTGATTACTTGTTCCCAATGATGGGGGAGACGAGGACTAGAGGGCATAGTTTAAGAATACAGGGTAGGCCCTTTAGGACGGAGATGAAAAAGCATTTTTTTACCCAGAGAAGTGTGAATCTGTGGAATGCTCTGCCACAGAGGGTGGTGGAGGCGGATTCGCTGACTATGTTCAAAAGAGAGTTAGATAAGACTCTTGTGGGTAACGGAGTTAAGGGTTATGGGGATAAGGCTGGAAAGGGGTACTGATGGTAATGATCAGCCATGATCTAAAATGGCGGTGCTGGCCCGACGGGCCAAATGGCCTACTCCAGCTCCTATTGTCTATTGTCTATTGTCTAATTTCTGTAAAATCTTACTGATCATCAAACAGATGATATGGACACATTATTATCTTTCTTTTAATTAGAATTGCATTTTACCATAAGAAGATCCTTTACAGTATCCTTACATTGCTTATCGCACGAAGCCAATCATTTTTAATCAGTTACAAGACGATTCACTCAGACTCGGAGTGCTTAAGTTCTACTCATTACCACAATCCCTGGTTTATATCTTTGGTTACCCACAGTCAGTGTCTTGAAATGGCTCCTATTTCTGAATGGTACTGAGCTAAGAGCATGGATATTCCATGAGGAAACCGATGAGCTGCAGAGTAAAGACTCATGAGGAAACTGTCGTGTAACCTTCACCAAGAAACAAATAAATTAACTAATTATCCATGTACTTTCCAAATTATGCACTGTTCTACATCTATATAACTCAGTCATCAGGAATTTAGGATATCAGTGTTCTTATTCAAGCAGCAGGAATATCAATCTTTGTTTTCAAAATGAATTGGAATTCCTAGCACTGGGGCCCCAACTTGGTGCTTTCCATTGCCAATGCTCTGACAAAACAACAGATTTAGCAGCTTTTTTTGTGAATTTTGCATATGTTGTACCACGTCAGATAATTTTTCCAGTCTGACTGAATCATTTTTAGTATGAGCTTGTGAAAGCAGCCAACATTCTATCGTTGGTTTGATATTAAAACATGTTCAGGCATGTTTCAGCCATTTCATACACGAGTAGACTCACTGCACAGACATTTTTTGCTGTTAACCATTCACTGCTCTGCAGTAACTTTAAGTATTTATGGGGGATTTTGAGAGAAGGGAGAAAGACATATATTTTTTTGAAGGTAAACAATTTTTATATGGGTGTATGCCTCAGTAAGTATTTGCAAACTTTGGGTCACCACATTGCTGGAGCTATATAATGTCCATCATGTTGCCTTAGATGTTAAACCTAAAGGACTGACTTCTCCTGCAGAAATCCCACCTCCACTGACAAAATGACCTCTCACCTCCCAATGAAGGACTGGTCCCCACCAGTCTCTGTTTTCCCCTCCCCCCTTCCTACCTTCCCACTGTCAGATTGAGTCTCCCTTATTTCAGGTTTGATACCTATCTACCCAATCCATCTTAACGAACCACTGGTAAGGTGCAAGTTTCAAGCTTTACTTTGAATGTTCAGCAAATTTTGCAATTGGTGCAGCAAGTTTTCCAGTGCTAATTTCAAAGTGATTTACTTTTGGGCATGTAGTAAAAGAACATCTTATTTGAAGATACTTTGGGGTTTTCAAGGAAGCTGTTTTCTTTAAAATTGAATTTGCCAAAATCAGGATATACTTGTACATAGATGCAACTTCTGCACCAGATTTTATGGTGTCTGGTACTTTGCCAATTTAATTATTCCAGGACTTTGACTTTCTTATGATTATCCTTTGCAATGGTTCATTTTCAGTAAGATGGTCTGATTCCAGAAAGTGTGGAAATAATTTTCTTGACTGCCTTCCAAGTTATAGAGAAGATTAAAGGAGGATATCGACCTATCAGGTCTTAACACTTTTTCTGGAAGAACAGCAGATTAATCCCATTCCTCTGATCTGTCCCCCTGGTTCTGGACATTTTTACCCTTTTGACTGTTTATTCATTACAGTTTTCAAAGTTGTGGTTGCAGCTGCTTTCACTCTTCTCTTTAGCTGGGCAAATCAGGTGCTAAAGCTGTCAACATAAAAATAAACCTTGTCACTTAATAATTTTTTTAACAATAATTTTATATTTTTATTCTTTTGTTCCTGACCAGTTTGGAAAGGTGCTTTGCAGGTAACATATGGTTGGGTAGTTCAACTAAATGTATTGTACAGCTTGATGCCTATGGGAATTCTAGGAAATTGCTTGAGATGTGGACAACCTCATCTGCTGGATTACCGCTAGTTTGGTCAGTTAAAAGGCTGGTGTTGGAGCTTGAGTTCTTGCTTTTAAGCAGCATGCTGCATCTGTGAGCCTGAGAGTTACACGGTAACACATTGTTTGAGGTGATCAGCTCGCAGCTTTAAGGAAAGGTGTTGGCAAGGCAAAAGAAGGGAATCTGACACAGAGGAAAACTGCAGAGAGCATCCTACTCCAAAAAAAATTCCTTTCCCTGTAGGAAAACAGCAGGGATGAATGTATTTCTGTGGAGTCCAACTGGAGCCAGAATCACAGTACAATGGGTGCCTTAGCTACACAGGGGACACAAGCAAGAGTACAAGTGCAATGATGGTACAGACTTGATGGTGAAGGGAACAGGTAGGTGCTAATGCAACTATAAATGTGAATCCATGATGGTTTATTGGTTCCAGATGTCACACAATTGGTTCTGGGCTTGCAAAAGGAAGGGTAAACAGTCAGAGTGTGGTGAATGTCTGCCAAGCTGCCTGTCTCCCCTCTGGCGAGCCTTGCTGTACTAACATTGGCTGTGCATTATCTCTAATGTTAAGGACACTCCCCTTGGGTATAACTGTGTATGCCTCTATTGTCTTTCATTATTGTACCATGAGTTTCTGCTAATAAAAGCCATGATTATTGTTTGATCACATCGTCTTTGTCTACTTCATCAACTGGCACTTCACAGAGATCATCAATACTAATAACATAGTTTAAAAGCTAGAAACAAATTGTCACATGCATTCGGGAGGTAGATAGTCAAAAACCAGAACCTCTAAGGTGGAAGCTCTGGATTACACTTAATGCCCTCTACAAGTGTGTAGAGGAATTGGAAGTCATGTCAGTTGAATGTGTGGTGAAAGAGATGGTGCAGCAAGCAGGGTCTCTGGATCATGGGACAGGTGTGGCCTGTATAAGCTGGAAGGTTGCACCATAGGGCTGCACTCTTAGCCCCCTGCTCTGCTCACCTACACCTACAACTGTATAGCTCGGTATGACAATAACACCATCTACAAATTTAGTGATAATACTACGGTATTATCACTCTGGTTCAGATTTCAGATTTATTGTCAGAGTACAGATATAACATTACATACAACCCTGAGATTCCTTTTCCCTGTGAGCCCGGCAGAGTTACCACTAATTGGTAGTGCAAAAGAATACAGTGTAAACATGTAAACAAATCAAAGGGGACGAGTCAGCAAACAGGATGGAGATTGAAAACTTGGCTGAATGATGCACCAACAACAACCTTGCACTCAATGTCATCAAAATTAAGGAGCTGAGCTAGAAAGCCAGAGGTCTACAATCCGTGATCATTGGAGGGATCAGAGGTGGAGAGGATGAGGAAATTTACCTTCTTGGGAGTCACTATCTCGGAGGATCTTTACTGGAACCCAACATACAAATGGTATCATGTAGAAAGCTTGTCAGTGCCACCTCTTCCTCAGGAGTTTGCGGAGGCTGAGTATGACACCAGAAACCCTGGCAAATTTCTACAGATGTGTGGTGGAAAGTACGCTGCATTATGGTCAGGTATGAGAATACTAATACCCGTGAGCAGAAAGCCCTCCAAAAGATAGTGGACACAGCCAAGGACATCACAGGCAAAACCCTCCCCACTACTGAGTACATCTACGGGGAACATTGCCGTTGGAGGGCAGCAGAAATCATCAAGAATCCACACCACCCAGCACATGCTCCGTTCTCACGGCTGCCATCAAGAAAAAGGTACAGTTGCCACAAGACTCACACCACCGGGTTCAGAAACAGCTCTTATGCCTCTACCATCAGTCTCCTCAACCATAAGCTCCATCAGAGACTCATTTAAGGACTCTTACTTATTAATTTTCTTTTGTTCTCTCTGTATTGCACAGTTTGTTTACATTTGTTATCTGTTTACAGTACTTTTATTTGTTTACATGTTTACACTGTATTTTTTAGTACAACCAATTAGTGGTAACTCTGCTGGGCTCACAGGGAAAAGGAATCTCAGGGTTGTATGTAATGTTATATATGTACTCTGACAATAAATCTGAAATCTGAACCAGAGCTGGTGCAACAACCTGTTGTTGGAAGGTGTGGGGGGTGGGGGGTGGGATGGGGAGGAGAGTTGATAGTACTACTGCTGTTGGTTGAAGTACATTTGACAGTGGAATGAAGTACTGGGTAGATAAACAACTGAGTGGATGTACAGTCAAATATTGAGAGAAACCAAAGTCGGCCTAGTTGGCAGATCATGATATGGCCACATGGGAGAAGGTAAGGACAAATTCCATCTATTTTAATGCAGTAAATCTGACAAATAATGGGGATGAACTGAGAACAATGGTCAGCGCATGGAAATGTGATACTGCTGTGATGTGACTGAATCCAATACTTCAAGCAGATAAGACATGATTGAAAGAAGGCAGGACTAGCAACTTATTGATCCATATAATAGAAATTTAGATACAATAGGTGAGAAGTAAAGTGAGAGGTGGTGTTGCAGTATTAATTACTGTAGCAATGAGGATATCCTTGAAGTGTTTTCATACGGGTGCATCTTAGAAGTAAACAGGGATGAACAATTTGCAGAGGCTATGCTAAAAGCCTCCTCATAATCAGTAGAAGTTAAAGGATCAAATAGCTTGGCGCATCACAAAGACATGTAAGAGTCACAGGGCTAGTGTGGTCAGGGATTTCAGCTTTGATTTATTTTAAATTTAGAGATACAGTATGGTAACGGGCCCTTCCATCCCATGAACCCATGTCACCCAAATACACCAATTAACCTACAAACTCTGCATGTTTTTGGAGGTTGAGAGGAAACTGGAGCATGTGGAGGAAAGCTATGCAAACATGGGGAGAATGTTCAAACTCCTTACAGGCAAAGCAAGTTTTGAACACAAATCACTGGCACTGAAATAGCATTGCGCTAACTGCTACACTAACCATTTTGCACTGTTCTCCACCATTAACTGAGATAATTTCCTGTAAATGGCATAGAGGGGAAGAAGCATTTAAAGTGAATTCTGAGAAGCTTCTGGAGATAGTTGCTGAGAGCAGGGAAAGTAGTTAGGCAAGTGGCTTTTCTGTCAGTGGAGAGCAATATGGAGCCAGTGACTAACTTTGGAAATTCTAAAATACATCTGGAAATAAAGATAATGATGGACCAGAAATTATGGATCTGAATTGGAACCAATTTCAAAATCATCAGACTGGATTGAAACTGCAAACATCTACTTACAGGTAAGTCCATATGCAATGAGTGGTACCATTCAAAAGTGAAAGAGTGACCAATGTCTTCCTGTTAAGGTGAAGAGTATGGATCAGGAATCCAGTGGTCCCTGGATATCCATTAGGCACAAGATATAGGAGCAGTAGGCCATTCGGCACATCAAGTCCACTCTGCCATTCTATTACGATCTGATATATTCTCCCACTCAGATCTACTCCCCTGCCTTCTCTCTTTAGCCCTCGATTCCCTGATTATTCAGGTATCTATCAATCTCTGCCTTAAATGCACCCATTGCAAGGCTGGATTAAGCTATTGCGGGACCTGTAGCATTTAAGCATTTATTTTAATGGAGCCCTAAACTGCACTGGCCGGGACATGCGCAGTGAGGGGGAAGTTTGATGGCAGTGCACTAAGTACCAGCTGGCACATGCACGATGAGGGGCAAGTGTGACTGCCACTCTCCCCACCCCCCCCCCCCCCCCCCACTGAATGTGCTTCTGACACTGATCTTGCTCGTCTGTTTTGGTAAGTTTAAAATAGTCTTAATTATTCTTAACAAAGTGATGCTAGTTTTGTTAGATCACTAAATAGTCAGTGATTACCAGTGGCATGTCTATGGCAAACACTGAAATTGTGCCCCACCACCCTGTTAAAACTTATCTTCACATTTTGCAATTACACTGAAATTGCACCTCTCCCCTCCCCTGTTAAAATTTACTTGCAGATTTTGTTAAAACATAACATACTTATGGTGGCGGCGGCAGATGCCTGGCTCAATGCGGGATCAATGGCCATCTTTGTTACATATAATACCCCCACAATGACAATTTTTCTCAGGCAAAATATTTCAGTAACAATTGGATCTATAGCAGTGATTCTCAACCTTCCCTTTCCACCCACATACCACCTTAAGCAATCCCTTACTAATCGCAGGGCATCGATGGCAGAGGGATTACTTAAAGTGGGATGTGAGTGGAAAGAAAAAGGTTGAGAACCACTGTTCTAGTGAAAGAAATTCCTCTGCAGGAAGTATTACCATTGGAACAACACATTCCTTCATTCACATAACCTATTCTTTCTTTTAAAATGTACATGTAAATGTTTATTCCAAATATATTCTGATTTGAATTCTGTCAAGGAATATTGTGGATTGGATAAGAAAAGAAAGGAAGTTTTTGGCAGAACTAAACTCTCTAGAGATCCAAGGGATTATAGGAAGTGTGTGATGGAGGGTACTAACATAAGAAATTAGGAAGGCAAAGAGAAGGCATAAGATATTACTGGCAGACAAAGTGGGAAAATCACCAAGCAATTTATATCAAGACAGTAACCAGGGAAATATTAGGGTCCATTAGGGATCAAACTGGTAATCAGTAAGTGGAGCCAGAGGATGTAAATGAGGATTTAAATGAACGCTTCTCATCTGTACTCTCTAAGTGGGGCACTGCTGTGGAATTCAAAGAAGTGCATGGTGAAAGTCTGGAACAAGTTACCTCACTTCTCAATTGTGGAACAATTTGCTGACCACAGCTTTGTACCGCTGAACACTTTGAGTTGCTAGCTGTGATACTAGCTTGTCGTTCAGACCCCGCCTTTCAATAGCACTGGTGACTTGTGACATGGGAGGTGATGCATGTCACCTCAGTCATTCCATGTGGTGGTGGTGACATTGCTCCCTGAGAGATGGAAAATTACTTTGGACATTCATCCCTGCCTTATATTTGGACTATACCACACTGCTTATTTTTACTCTATTTAATGCTTCCATGATCTTAAATACCTTGATTGGGTCATAGCCCCCAGGCTATCCTGAAAATGGTACCCTCAAATTTTGTTAATTCTTCCTTGTGAACATATTTTGCCACACCTTTTAGTCTTTTGGAAAATGATAATTTCATCAATACTTGAAACACTATCTGAGCAGAGGTCAAAATAAATTTAATATAACTTCAGGGGACTTAAGCTGTGTTTCTCTATTTAAAACAATGTATGCATTTTATTTTCACATCTAATTGCTTCATTAACCTTTTGAAAATGATTTGCCATTCTGTGCCCCTGTTTCCTTTATGTGTCTGCTCTATGGAATGGGTGTCATCCTTGTTCCTCCAACTAAAATGTACTGCATCACTCCTTGTCCATTTGTTGACTCTGCAATTCTGTAGCAGTTGTGCCAGTTCACAATCCATTGAGGACAGGATTAGATTTGCGTCTGATACCTGAAGATCCAAAAGGGCACCATTCCTTATAGAGTTTCCCGGGCCTGATGACAAATTGATGCCACGTGAAAAGAAGGGAAGGAGGTTGCAGAGACAAAATGAAAAAAAAGTCAAGTAAAGTCACCTTTATTTATTGTTCATACCATGCTCGCTCAGTAAAGACAAGATAGCGTTTCTCCAGGACCATGAAGCATATTGACATAAATATAAGAATATCAGTTAGAACAGAAGTTAAACACAATCTTTGGCTTGGCTTCGCGGACGAAGATTTATGGAGGGGGTAAAAAAGTCCACGTCAGCTGCAGGCTCGTTTGTGGCTGACCAGTCCGATGCGGGACAGGCAGACACGATTGCAGCGGTTGCAAGGGAAAATTGGTTGGTTGGGGTTGGGTGTTGGGTTTTTCCTCCTTTGCCTTTTGTCAGTGAGGTGGGCTCTGCGGTCTTCTTCAAAGGAGGCTGCTGCCCGCCAAACTGTGAGGCGCCAAGATGCACGGTTTGAGGCGTTATCAGCCCACTGGCGGTGGTCAATGTGGCAGGCACCAAGAGATTTCTTTAGGCAGTCCTTGTACCTTTTCTTTGGTGCACCTCTGTCACGGTGGCCAGTGGAGAGCTCGCCATATAATACGATCTTGGGAAGGCGATGGTCCTCCATTCTGGAGACGTGACCCATCCAGCGCAGCTGGATCTTCAGCAGCGTGGACTCGATGCTGTCGACCTCTGCCATCTCGAGTACCTCGACGTTAGGGGTGTGAGCGCTCCAATGGATGTTGAGGATGGAGCGGAGACAACGCTGGTGGAAGCGTTCTAGGAGCCGTAGGTGGTGCCGGTAGAGGACCCATGATTCGGAGCCGAACAGGAGTGTGGGTATGACAACGGCTCTGTATACGCTTATCTTTGTGAGGTTTTTCAGTTGGTTGTTTTTCCAGACTCTTTTGTGTAGTCTTCCAAAGGCGCTATTTGCCTTGGCGAGTCTGTTGTCTATCTCATTGTCGATCCTTGCATCTGATGAAATGGTGCAGCCGAGATAGGTAAACTGGTTGACCGTTTTGAGTTTTGTGATCTCCATCGGGCACACAAAACTCAAACACAATAAAATATTAAGATATATACAGTAAAAGACCATGATACACTATCCACAAATGTTCTGGGAATTCAGGATTCTGATGGCTTGGGGCGGGAAAAAAAATACTGCCCAATCTGGATGTTAGGGCCCGAGGGCTACGGTACCTCCTACCAGATGGCAGAAAGCCAAACAATTTACATGAGGTGTGTGTGGAGTCCTTCACAATGGTTATGGCCTTTTGCCTGTATCAGATGTGGTAGATGTCGGTCATGGGAGGAAGAAATCCCCCAATGATCTTTTCCGCTGACTTCATTATCCTCTGCAGGGTCTTGCGGTCCGAGGTAATACATTGGCCGAGAAGTTCTTTGGCGTGGAGTTTCAGTGCAAAATGCGCTTTATACATGAGACTCTGGCATGTTGTGAAGTGTGGGACCCCCACAAAAAACATCTATTTTCGCATCCACTCTGGTTACCCTCATAATTTCCAGACTTTCCTATGTTCCAAACAGTTATTTCTTGCAGGCTAGTATCTTTGGTTTGACAATCTTTTCTGAAGGTGAATTCAAGTACCAAAGCATATAAATCAGAAAGAACATCACACATAAAATAACCTTACAATATTGGAGTTGTCATATGCTTTGGAGGCTTGTGATATATCTTAATGGGATCAGCCCACTGAAATACAATAGGTTTTTCATATATACTCATTCAATGACAATGCAAAAAAAATTAAATGCAGAAGGTAAATTCACATGGAAAGTTCGATATTATTAATAATTTGATATCAATCCCATATATTTGGTCTAATAATCCAATGTCATCTCCAAGCTGGTGAGCATAGACTGCAAACCTTGCACTTTAATCTTGTGATGTCACCTGACTTATTTTATTAAATTACCAATTTTTAGATCAATAGACAAGTATCCAGTATCATTTCCTTTGTGGACTTTAAGCTCAGGGTCTCTATTGGGAGATTTTATGCAAGCAATATTTTCTCCTTTAAAGTCTTTAGGGCCTCAATATTTAGTTCTCACCTTCTAACTTTAGCCATTGCAGCTGAAATAGACAGCAGAAGATCGCAAAATCTGAAACTGACAACAAATTGGTCATTTACACAGTAAACTGTGCTCTTTTTCCTGTACTGAGCCAAATAAAATTCTTTCAATATATTGTAAGATTTAACGTGTTTTTATATTCAGCAAAGTGCTGAAGCAAATAGGCCCGTATGATCATATCCTTTAGGTGCATAAATCATCTTTCTATATACCATTAAATTCAAACTAAATAGTGGAAATGAATTTAATTATGTAATTTCATATGTTTCTTTTACCTTGAGGGAAGAAGCTAGCAAATACACTTCCTGAGAAGTCTGAGGCAGATAAGGCCACTGGCCACCATTCTATCACCCTTCATGAGGAACTCTATTGAGAGCGTCCTGCATCACACTGTGGTATTGTTGCTGTCGAGCGTTAAATCGGAGGTCAATCTGAAAGAACAGAAGAATGGCAGAGATGATCACTGGAGTCTCCCTCCCACCCAATGATGTGATCTACTGGGATCGTTGTCTGAAGAGGGCATGCAAAATCATTAAGGACCCCTACCACATCCTGCGTACAGCATCTTCAAACTACTCCCATTGGGAAAGAGATACAGGAGCTAGACCACGAGGCTGAGAGTCATTGAGATTGCTGAATAACTGATGAACTGCCCATACAAGCCCTCGAAGATTCTGCAGTTTATTTAATAATATATTTTTATTTATTTATATATACTGCAACTAAATTGGTTGTAAATGTGTGTGCCTTGTCTATCTATCTATTTTATACTGAGGATGGAAGAATGGTGTTTTATCCAGTTATACAATTGTATGATAATGATCAACTGGAACTTGATGCAGTCGAAGTGGAAGCATTTAGGAACAGAAAGTGAATGATGAATTAATTTCTGACACTGGGAGATGCAGGGACCCACTTTAAAACAACCAGAACATGAGGATGTTACTCTTCGGCTTACTAATCAATTAGAGTGAATGGTCATGATGAGATGATGGACATCTCAGTATTTTCTCTAATTTTGTCTGTATAGTGTCAGGGAAGTAGAAAATGGATTACACATGTGCCAAGCCTGCCCCATTATGAAGCGATTTTCACATTATTTAATGTAATTTTGGGAGCTGCAAGGATCCACAGGGACGGAGTGACAAGAGGGCAAATCCCTTCAACAACTCTTGGCTGGAAATGCTTGTTAAAGACAACTGCAGGAGGTAGTGGATTTGTAGTTGAATATTGTCGAATGCAAGAATTTATTTTAAGAGTTGATTCTTCCTCGTCCTAATGAAGAAGTTTTGTGGTCAGATTATAGACCGGAGAGAGGAGCATCCTTGGAAAATGAGTGGATGATTGGGTTCATCTGGAAAGGAAATGGTTTTTGTACACGGGCGTGATCATGGAGCATGCATGAGATCAGAGTTAGTCTGAGGAAAGGTTTTTGGGAAATAAGGAGATCAGAAAAAATGCTTGGCTTTGAGAAAAGGGGTGAAGTCCAAGGAAAGATCAAGGGGTAACACAGGACAGCAGAAGAGAAGTACCCAATCATTTTTCCTGCAATTTTGTGAATGAGTTACCATACAAGTTCCCCATCTCAATTCATTTGAATTCCCAATCTCACAAAAACTCTTGATATTGCTGTGACAAGGCTTCAGGAAAGGCAGAGTTACTCATGTAACATTGTCCTTAATTTCTCAGTTATTGTCAGCAAACATTTGCTTGCGAGTATAGACTTTGATGATGATGTGTAGTTGTAACTTTGATATTATTCTAATGGGAAACCCTATGCCAAAGCAGGACCAATTTTGAGTTGAGCTCCAAATCAGGAGCCTGAAATGTTGACCATCTTTTCATAAATGCTGCATAACACACTGGGTTCCTCCAGGATGTTGGTCTTGGGTTTCTTTTTCCCTTTCTGAAGAGAGAGGTCTTTTCTCTGAGACAATAACTGCTTCTCTTTTCACTTCCATCCTAACTTCATGTTTTTGTTCAGCAAGACACAATATCTGCCTGATTGCTCTTGAAGCATTGGAATATGAAGCCATTTTTCATTAGAGAGCTATACCAAGATTATGACGAAATCAGGCATTTGCTTCACAGAAAGTTGTTTTCGTGTATGGGGAATAATTTTCTTTGTTTTTACACACACACACACACACACACACACACACACACACACACACGCACACACACATTTCGGTGCTGGATTATAAGGGAACGAGTTATTATCAGTAAAAAAAAGAACACGTAATGTCTGTGGTTTGGATCTGAAAGAAGAAAGCAAACAGTAAATTGGAGAAAGAAAATACGAATTCATAAAAGATATGCAGTAAATGAAATAACAATGAAAATTATAGCTTCCAAGCAATCTCCTTGTGTCTGGAAATCTTGTAAGGATGTTTTGCAGTCCATTCAACATCCATCAGAACAACCACTGAAAGTATTCTTTCAGGGTGCATTTCTGCTTGGTACGGGAACTGTTCCGCCCAAGCACACAAGAATCTGCAGAGGGTTGTGAGTGCAGCTCAGTCCATGACACTCAATAACCTCTCCTCCGTTTACTCCATCCATACCTCCCATGACCGTAGATGAGTATCCAACATATTAAAAAGACGTCCTACCCCGGCTACACTCTCTTCACCCCTCCCCATCTATCCCTATCATGAAGAAGTTTTTCTCCTAAATGTCAGTGGAAAGTGAAAAACAGAATTAGTCTGTTCAGCCTCTGCAGCCTGCGGCACCATTCAGTTTGGAAGTGAAGTTGTGGTCAAACATCCCCTCAGCTATGATCACACTGAATGGTGGAACTTCCTCCAGTGGCACCTTCCTAGTTCTACCTCTTCTGTTCTTGTCCATGAGGGTGCATAAGTGACTAGGACTAGAAACAACATTGCAGTCACTGTACGCTTTTTTTGCCAGGACCTGCAAGCAACACAACTTCATTTTTAAAAAAATCATTAAGATTGAAGTGGTAAGATCTGTTTGCACTTTTATTTTAAAGTTGGAAGGCAACTGATGTAGACAAGGATATTCTTAACATTGAATCATAGACACACAGAATCATGGATCTGGTTGAGCACAAGAGCAGGGTATTCAGTCAGAAAAGTGCCAAGCAGCAAAAATCTCATGGATGAGTGCAGTTCCCACAACACTTAGGATAAGGCGCAATTGTCTTTATTGGAAGAGAAGTGAGGCACGTTTTGCTGTCCGCATCAATGGCACTCAGTTGGAGATTTAGCATGTCCCTCAACAATCTTTATTGATGCACTAACAAAAGTATCCTGTTTGCATGAGAAGGGAACTGCTCCTTCCAAGGGATATGAAACTGAAGAGTGTTGTGAACTCAGATCAGATTATCACACAAACCCTCCTCCATCGACTGAGTCTAAACTTCCTGTTGTCTCAGAAAAGCAGCCAAAAACATATTAAAAATCTCTTCCCATCCCGACCACACTGTCGTCTCCCTCCTCCAGTTGGGAAGAAGATTCACGAGGAGGAGCTCATTCACCACCAGTTTCGAGGACAATTTCTTTCCTGTCTTTATTAGCATCCTGAATGAATCTCATACAAATTCAATAATAATGCTTGGCTCTGGTGTAACTCATCTCTCTGTTATTCTGCACTCTGTACTGTGCTTTTAATGCCGTACCATGTATGAATTGACGAGCTGAGTGCAAAACAAAATTTTTCTCTGTGCATATGACAATAAACTTGAACTTAATTGGCCTCCATCCACCCTGCTGAATGTTTTTTGTCTCCCCTACCTTATCATTTTGACTGCAAATTGAGGCTTCTCCAAAACACATCACAATTACTCATCAGCCTTCTCCAATAGCACTTTTTAGGGCCAAAACCTCAACCACCATGAAGGATAAAGGTCGAACATTCTTTGGAACATCATTTTCTGCAGCTTCCTTTCCAGGTCACACACACTTTCATGACTAGGAATTATATCACAGTTTGTTCATAGTCACTGAATCCAACTCCTGGACATCCCAATCCAAGTCCTTCAGAAGAAGGAAAACAGCAACTGGAGATAGCTGCTTACCATGACCATCTCAAAGTAAATTAGGATGGGCAATAAACTTGCCTGTGACATTATGTCCCTAAAGTGAATTTAAAAAAAAAAGGTATCTGTTGCCTTACAGTTTTAAAGTTAGCTCTTTGGTGGAGAGGTCAGAATTAGAATTTATTGTCATGAACAAGTCATGTAATTCAGTGTTTGTGGGAGCATCATAATCCAAACATTCATATTATAGCCATCTTACAACATGACTATAAATTTAAAAAAAAAATAGTAGTGCATAAAAAGTAAGGCAGTGTCTTTGGTTCATTGATTATTCAGGAATCTGATGGCAGTGGGGAAGAAGCTGTCCTTGTACTGTTGACTGCTCGTCTTAAAGCCCCTGTACCTTTTCCCCAATGGTAGCAGAGTGACAGGGTTTGGCCTGGTTAGTGGGAGTCTTTGAGGATAGAAGCTGCTTTTTTAAGACATCAACTCATGTAGATGTCCTTGATGGAGTCAAGTCTGGTGCCAGTGATGTCACCAGTCAAGTTAACACCTCTGGAGTTTATTCTTGTCCTGAGAGTTTGCATCTCCATACTGGCAGTGATGCAACCAGCCAGAATGTTCTCCACGGTACACCTGTAGAAGATTTTGAGAGTTTTCGGTGACATATAACCATTTAATAATTTACAGTATGAAAACAGGCCATTTCGACCCTTATAGTCCGCACCGATTTACGTGAAACTTCACTAGTTCCCATGCCCATAACCCTCCAACCCCCTCATATCCGTGTACTCATCTAATCTCCTCTTAAGTGACAGTATTGACCCTGCCGCAACTACTTCTTCCGGAAGATCATTCCACTCAGCCACCACTCTCTAAGTGAAGAAGCATTCTCTTATATTAGTCCTAAAATGTTGCCCCCCCTAACCCTTAACTTATGACCCCTTGTTCCAATCTCCCCTACCCTCAGGGGAAAGAGCCTATTCACATCTACTCTATCTATTCCCTTCATAATTTTAAACACCTATCAAATCCCCTCTCAACTTTCTACACCGCTCCAATGAATGAAGTCCCGGTCTACTCAATCTTTCTCCATATTCAAGATACTGCAATCCAGGTAACATTTTTGTAAACCTTCTTTGCACCCTCTCTACCTTATCTATATCCTTCTTATAATTTGGAGACCAGAACTGCGCACAATGTTCCAAACCTGGCCTCACCAATGCCTTAAACAGTCTCAACATCACCTTCCTGCTCCAATATTCTATGCTATGATTTATAAAGTCCAGCATACCAAAAGCCTTCTTCACCACCCTATCTATATGGGAATCCACCTTCAAGGAATGCTGAACTGTTATTCCAAGATCCCTCTGTTCCTCAGCATTCCTCAATGCCCTCCCCTTCACTGCATACATCCTATTTTGGTTTTCTTCCCAAAATGAAGCATCTCACTCTTATCGATATTAAACTCCATCTGCTATCTTTCAGCCCCTTTTCCAAACAATCCAAATCCTTCTGTAGTCCATGAAAACCCTCCTCCCTATCCACAACTCCCCCTATTTTTGTATCGTCCACGTATTTACTCACTCAATTTACCACCCCGTCATTCCAATCATTACCGAATCTCCTCAGACACCTCACAAAGTATAGCCGCTGGGCTGGCGAGCCTTCTTTGTGATTGCATTAATGTGGAGGCTCTAGGACAGATCCTTGGAGATGTTGACACCCAGGAATTTAAAGTTCTTGACCCTCTCCACTACTGAGTCCTCGATGAGGACTTCGTCGTGTTCCCCTGAATTCCTTCTGAAGTTTCATGGTTAAAACAGGGCTAACATTCCGTGAATTATGTTTTAATCTTACGCTGTATGTTTATTTTAAGTTTCGGAACAGGCATGAACAGCTTGTACTGTGTAAAGAGAGATCTGAGAATATTTTAGACTGGAGATGAGGTTACATTGAAATAAGGGGCCTCACAATTGATGCACAAAGGAGAATAATTTGCTAAAAATTGAAGAACCATATGGTGTAACAAATGGCTAGTGGTGAGCATTGGTTTGGACAGATGTGCATTAGAGGAGGAGGATGCTTCATCTTTGTGAGACTGTTAGCTCCTGAAGGCCAATTAACACACTTGGAACCTTGCAGCGCCCTTCCCTTGAGGAAAACTCCCTGAGGCACTTTGGCTCTTTCTGCACTCATCTTACTCTGTATCCAACAATCCACTAATCCCAAGATGCACTGTGCCAGGCCGGACAGATTCCTACTGCCAATAGTGGGTGCATCTTTCAGTGCTCCTCCATCATTTTAACTGAAAAAAAGTGTATCCTGCTGCTAACTGCTCCCATACCCATTTTGAAAAGCTTCTCATTCACTTGGCAGTTGTGCTCTGGAATTTTAGTAAAGTTTGCCACAGGACTGCTCATCAGAGAAAATACACTTGGGACAATCCACCTCAGAGTTCCAGAAGCTCAGCTTACATCATATTAGTGAGAAATGGCTACAATATATATTGCAAAGTATGTTTTTTAAAATGCTGCAATAAGGCAGGTAAAAATAATTTCTTAGGCAATATGATTGACTTTCAAAATAACAAATTTATTCTTGCTATCATAATAAAATGGTGCTTCTGATAATGATCCTTCAAATTACTTAAACTGCAATAAATGACATTTTTATGTAAACTTTACATAGGAGCTCGAGCCTAATACTTATGACAACAAATGACATGTTGGACCACTGGAAAGGAGACTCCACATTCTCCCAAGTTACAGAGAGAATGTACAGGTTGTTTGTGCTGAAGGCTCGATCTCACAGCACATAGTTTAAAAATCCACAATCTCTTCAACAATATTTCTTGTCATTGCTTTTCTCCACAAAGTCCCTGGAATTCAATTCTGACCAGTTGAGAAAATGGATCAAAGTGTCCCCAACTATTCATAAATAGTAACTAAAAGTCTCTGCAGTTGAATATCAGGAGCCTTTGTGATCATGTAGTACATCAGGGAAGTGTTGGGATTGAAGAACAAAAATAAAATTCACCTCACTGGTAGAAAATAATATGGTGAAATAAAGAGCTTCATATGTGATCTGAATAACACCCTTAGATTTGTATGGAACCTTTGACAATGGAAAATGTCCAAAGGCAGTTTACTACATTTGACACTTTCGATTCGAAGTGAATTCCAAGAGTGAGAGTACGTGCACTTGGTACAAAGGTAGCATTTGGCCAAGAGCAGCGTCAAGGAGCTCTTGGAAGACTGAAGTCAATAGAAAACCAGAAGAAATTCAGTACTAACGGAGGTGATAAAAGGTGGACGATTATGGCTGCTGAATGCTAATGGTGCCTGTTCCAAGACATTGCTGAAGGTCCTCAGTCCACAAACTATAGATGCTTCCATTACTTTTCCTTTGTTAAGATGTGGAATGTCATCCTCATTGAATGAAGAGGCAATTCAACCCTTTGAGCCTGCACCACCATATAGTACAACGATGGGTGATCAAGCAATCTCAGCACCTTATTCTTGCACACCTTCATCCAAATACCTTCTGAATATATCTAATAAACTTTCTGTGGAAGTGAGTTTCACAAGTTCACAACTTTCTGAGTGAAGAAGTTTCATCTCAGTCCTAAATGGTGAGCTCTTTATCCTGAGACTTCAATCCATTGCACAGACTGTTAATTATTGCACAATGTTCAGCTTATATGCAAGACATTGAGAATTTTCAGGCTTGGGTTAATATGCGTTAGTCTCTAACATGAGACTGTTCAAAGTTCTAATTTATTGTCACACACAACCCTGAGATTCTTTATCCAGCAGGCGAAGCAGAATTTCTAATTAACAGTAACCGCAAATTCTACTCGAGAGAAATGAAATATATACAAAATGGAGAAATGTAAACAAACTGACTGCAAATAAAGAAATATAAATATTCAGTAATAAATAATGAGCAAAGTAAGAGTCTTTAAATGAATTTTGAATGAGTCTGTTGTTCAGGTGCCTGATGGTTGAGGGGTAGCAGCTGTTCCTGAACCTGGATGTACGAGTCTTGTGGCACCTATACCTCCTTCTTGATGGCAGCAGCTAGAATAGAATGCAATCTGGGTGGTGTGGATCCTTGATAATTGCTTCTGCTCTTCAACAGCAGCGTTCCATATAGATATTTTTGATAGTGTGGAGAGTTTTCCCTGTGAGGCACTGGGCTATTGTCCACTACCTAATCACCTCATGTGGTATTGTGAATTAACCTCACTGAATCACCCACTAACAACTGGCCAGAAACATAACTGGCCACATGAGCAGGTCAGAGATTGTGTATTCAGTGGTGAGTCACTCATCCAATTTCCTGAACATCATCCACATGACACAATTGAAAAGCTTGAGAGAATATGCTCTATTTATTTGATTACTGTATGTGTTAATCCAACAAAGCTTAACGTGGTAGATCTTTTCCAGGGCAAAGACATCAACTGACTGGTACCTCATCAGACAAAAAGAACTTTCTCTCCCTCCACTATAGACACGGTACAACTGCAGTACATATCATATACAAAACACTTACAAACCAATAGAAAAGTTAACTTCTTATCCTGACTTGAGGATAAATTGCTTTTCTTTCATTGTTGCTTGGTGAAATCTTTGAAATTCCCAAACTGAAAGCACCAGGGAAATCCAACTACACAGAGATTACTGCTCATTGGTACTTTTAGTGGTTATGTTGACAAGGGTAAAAAAGGATGGCCTGTTCAGTAATATCTTTTGCACATGATAAAATAAAGTGAAAGATTGAAAATATCAACAATTTGATCATAAAATCAAACTTTTTAAAATCAGAATGCTATTGAAATCTCACAATGTATGGCAAAGAAGAAATGAGTGAAAGGATTCATTAAGTAATTATATATTCATTGAAGTATTGTTTTCATTTTTTCCCCTTAAAAATGGATTAACTATTGTTTGTGAAAAGTATTTCCCTGCATCCTGATATTTTTCCTAATCAGTTGAGACTAAAACAATTTTGAGGGTGATATTTTAATACTTTCACAGAAGCTGATGAATTAATGATAAATGATAAAAAAGCCTTCTGTACTGGCTAAACATCAAGGTCCCATTAGGTTCTTAAATATTCATTATCATTAAATCTCTACTTGTAATACATGCAAACACTTTTCACTATAACTTGCTCTTTTAGATTTAACATGTTTCATGTGTTCTTAAATTAATAGAAATGTATGCTGAAATGCTAGAAAACTCAGTACTGTTGTGTAACATCTCTGACAACTTTGTTGACATCTCTCAAATTTAAAAAAATGAGGAGACTCAGAGTGGAATGTCCAACAGAAAAATAATTGTATAAATTTAAATGCAAACTCTTACTTTTCCTTGAGGTTATCAATGAAACCTGGCAAACATCTTATTCTTGCCTCACCCAACCTCAATGGAAAAAAACCTGCTTGCATTCACCCTAACTATACCTTTCATAATGTTGTATATCTCTATCGAATATCCCCTCTTTCTCTGATGCTCTAAGGAATAAACTCCTGACTTATTCAACCTTTCCCTAATTTGCAGCTCCTTAGGAAGTGGTAACATCCTTGTCAATTTTGTCTGCACTCTTTCCTGTAGATAGGTGACCAAAATTAACCTCGATACTCCAAATTTGGCCTCACCAATGTCTTATACAACTTCAAAATGACATCCCAACTTCTGTACTCAATATTTTATGAAGGCTAATGTGCCAAAAGCTCTCTTTATCACCCTATCTACCCATGATGCCACTTTCAAGGAATTGTATCTCTGTATTCCCAGATCCCTCTCTTTTAACACACCCTGCTATGCCTGACCATTTACCATGTAAATCTGGTTTGTCCTCCCAAAGTGTAGCACCTCACGTTTTCCTGCATTAAATTCCACCTGCCAACTCTTTACCCTTGCTATATAAATGACACTGTTTGACCTGCTAAGTTTCTGCAGCAATGTGTTTTTACTTCAACCACAGTGTCTACAGATTTTCATGTTTTACTTCTGCCAACTTGCAGCCCAGACTTCCAGCTGGTCCATATCCATCTGCAAGGTTTGAAAGCCTATATTGCGGTACACCAATTTTTGTGTAATTTGAAAATTTACTCTTCCAATTTACCACATTATCATCTAGATTATTGGTAGAGATGACAAACACTTTGAGTCCATACCCCCTCCATTCCCCTCCGATCCAGTCCAGCGCCCCAAGATTGTGGCACCCACATGGACAACGAGGCTGCTGCGCTATTCACCGAGTAAGCTTCCATGTTACAGAGAGTGATCTCCAGCAATTTTACTCAGTTGATCATCCCTTTTAAGTCCAACTTACTCTGTTCAAGTAGCCTCTGGTGTCCAATCTGACCCCCATTACATAAGCATCCCTGATCATCTCTCGATGTCTGACCAGGGAGAAGAGTAGGTACAGCTTGCTTTCCTCCGTAGCCATGATTCTGGAGGAATTTTGCTGGAGAACTTCAAAGCAGCGTAGCCAGACTTCAAAGCTGTCTGAAGTTTCTGGTGATGGTGGGTCGATTTCCATTTATCAGGCTTCAAGAATTTTTTCATCGTTGGGGTAAAAATTATTGTAAATAAAATTGATGCACTATCAATAACTTGAAAGACTATAGAGTTATAGAATGATAGGCTTCTATTTATAATAAACTTCAAGTGTATCCCATGCTGTGATCTTGGCTCTGGGGAAGGAGTTAAGACGTTGAAGACTTTATACAGAGTCAAGTGGTTGGAGCCATAGGTATAGTCATAGCAAGGGGTGGAGCCAGATAAATGAGTATACAACAATTCACCACACACACAATATTCCAGGTGCAGACTCACAGCACCTTCAACAACTGTAACCTTATTTTCCATGATGCTCTGCCCGATAAAGACAAGACTATCCTATGCCTTTTTCACCCTGTTTACCTATGTGACCAATTTAAGGAAACCATGTAGTTCTGATCCTCATCTCTCTTCTCTACAAATCTCAACAGGGCCTTGTTATTCCTGCCTTGATTTAGCATCCCAAAAATAAATCACTGTGCCCTTATCGGAGATCAATTTAATCTCTCATTCCTTTCCATACTATTCGAACCTTAGGCAACTTCTTCACAATTTTGGTGATATCACAAATATAGCTCAAAAGCCACATTGATCTTTCAATATAACATCGAGTAGTCGTAGCTACGAAGGGGAAATGAGAGTCAGTTTACACTGGAGTCAGTTTCGTTTCCAATGGTTTATTTTAAAAAGCCAGCGCTGTGCCTTATAAGGCGGCCGTCAAGTCCTGGCCCTGTCCTGGCAGTGATGCAATGATGCAGCTGCTCCTCTGCCCATGAGGGAAGCAAAACCCGGCAGTGCCATCTTGACCCAGCTGTTCCATTGCCGCGACCGTGACAAATATGGAGCCGGTTCGCCTGCGTCATGATGTGCGCCGCCACAATAGCTCAATACATTGGGATATATTGTATTAAAAGCTTGATTAATCTATGAAGTGAGGCTGTGAGAGAATGGCTCAGCTCATGATGGTGTGAACTCAGCGGACAGAATGGCCTACTTCTGCTCCTATATCTATGGTCTAAAATAGTACAGTTCCTGATACATAAATAATTTTAAGTTGAACAATATGTTACTATGGTAACTTTAAAGATTTGGTCTTTGGTTGATGAACCATTAAATATTTGAAAAATCTATATTTTCAAAAATAATACCTTTTGAAGAGATGTATCTCAACTGCTCACATTTAGCATACTATAACATTTGGTATTTATCTTATGCATTTGCTACTGATTCATGGAACTGGAAATGTATGTACTGCTTGACAAGTTACTGAAAAGAGAGTTAATACTATTGAGGTAGTTAATTATACCTTAGTTCAGTTTATATACTTTTGAAATAAAGGATAAAACTCTCCAAAGGGAGTTTAAAATGCTCCGCATAAAACAAATAGCAAGTATTAAATGCCATCTAGTCTTATTATAGCATCATAAAGTGTTAAGTAGATGAAATCCTATTCAAATTTATAATAAATTTGAAATCAATCTCATGCAGAATTCTCATGGCTAAAGGAAATTGTTAATGGTAACAATATAACTTAAGCTGATGCCTCTCAGATTGATGCAATATATTCCACATTTACTGCTGTATCAATCGTTTTTCCAAACATAGTGAATTTTATATATGTCTGCTATATATTTAGTGTGTTAAGATAAAATAAAGGAGACATAAATTGCACATTACATTTGAATGGCTATGATTCCATTCATTTTAAACTCTTTGCTATATTGACGGGCCATTGCAACTCAAAATTGGTCTGCTTTTGTCCAGACCTCTTTAGATTCAAGACACATTCCCATTTGAGATCACAACTCCGCAGATTGATATTAGTTTGGTGTTAGTCTGTGTGTATTCTTCTTAGAGCTTATACAACTCACTGATACAGTTCATGGTTAAAAATTGTAATCATTATTTCATCTTTCTTAAAATGCTGGATTTAATTTATCAACTGATATAAAACACAATGACATTATCAAAATGGATAATTGGAAGGTTTGCTCCATAACATTATGCAAGAAATTGATTAATGAGGCTGGTAAACCTCTTTGAAACCTATGGAGAAATTGACTTGCCTAACATAAAACTTATTTTGGATTATAATAAAGGTTCATAATATCTTGATTCATAATTTCACAAATCAGAAAAAAAACACAAAAGTCCTGTGTTTTACATGTGACCAGAGTAGAAGAAGCAGTCTCACCAAGGAGAATCTCAGCTGATCTTTTCAGTTTCAGATATATTGCTGACGTTTCGAGCCTGATCCCTTCTTCAAAGCATAAGCCATACGAGTCAGAATTTATGCAATGTTGGCTGGGAGAGGAATCCAGAACAACAAAAGGTAATAAATGGATATGGATATGATAAGGAACTAGGTAAGAATTTATCATGTTTGTGCTGAAGGAGATGAAATGGGAAGAAAGAGCTAGGGGAAGATGACGGGGGGGGGGGGGGAAGAGAGTGGAGGGAGGGGTTTAACAAAAGCCAGAGAAGCTGATGTTAATGCCATCCATTTGGTCGGTGCCCAGTCAGAAGATGAGGTGTTGTTCCTCCAATTTATGGGTGGTCTCAGGCTGGCGTACATGAGACATGTCAGCCATGGAATAGGATGGAGAATTGAAAGAAGTAAAAGTTGATAACTGCCATGGAGTTAAACAAGGAACTCTACAATTGTTGGGGTCGAATGCAATACAGAGACATGCTGGAGAAAAACAGCAGGTGAGAATCAGAATCAGAATCAGATTTATTGTCATGAACAGGTGTCATAAAATCTGTTGTTTTGCTACAGCAGTATAGTGCAGAACAATGTGGAAAATAACTACAATTCCATAAATACAAGATTTCAAAAAGTAAGTAATTAGTGTAAAAAAATAAAAAAAAGTGAGAGGTGTCCCTATATAGGTTCATCATCCGTTCAGAAATCTAATGGCGGAGGGGAAGAAACTGATTTTGGAATGGAGAGTGTGTGTCTCCAGGCTTATGTACATCCATCCTGATGGTAAGGGCATAACCTGGGTGGTGAGGGTACTTGAGGATAGAGGCTGCTTTCTTGAGACACTGCCTCTTAAAGATGTCATTAATGGAGTGAAGACTATTGCCGTGATGTCACTGGCTGAGTTTACAACTCTCTGTAATCTATTCCCATCCTGTGCATTGGCAGCTCGATACCAGACAGCGATGCAACCAGTCAGAATGCTCTCAACGCTACATTTGTGAAATTTGCAAGAATACTCGGTGACATATTGTATCTCATCAGACTCCTAATGAAATATAGTCACGCAGCATCTATTCAAAGTAAATGATAACCAATACTTTGGTCTTAGGCCCTTCGTTAGGTAAATGCACTAAAGTTTCTCAAGGAGGTCGGTGTCCTTGAGAATCTTTGAATCATGCTTTTACTTCATTTTTTCATTACTCTTGACACCATTTCAAATAACAAACTTCACAGATGTGTTCAAATTGGGACATTGACAGAGCAGGAAAGTGTATGTAAAAAAAAAAAGTCACCTGGCAGAAAATTAAATAGTTTAATTTAGTGCATGGGTTGAACGGATGGCAACTGATAAATTGAATGATCACAGGAAATGGAAAGTATTAAGAAATCCACATTAAATGCACCAGCGGTGTTGGGCAGATTAAAGAATGACGATTTGCAACGTTTCTGCAGGAAGATTCACAAGTTATCCGGTAACTTCCCCATGCATTTTCTGGAGTCAATGGAAAGTAATTCATAAATGAACTTGAGCTTCGTGAATGATGAGCATGAAACAACATTTTATCTGGGGAAGAAAAGGGACAAAATACTGATTTAATTAAATAAATGTAACATTTTTTCTGATTTCAAGCCAAGTTTGGATGGTTATTTTATAACAATGTAAATTGTTGCAAAGTAAAATTCAAACATGATATTAGAAAGAAAGCTTTTAATTCAAATAATTATAAATGTTTATAAAACCCTGTTGGAACAGCAAAGTTAAGATCTTTGTTTACAAAAATGTTTTCTCATCACCTCCACCTCTACCACTGTTAAATCACTTCCTGCTCTCATATCAAGATCTTAACATTTTGTTTTAGTTACTCATGGACATTGCATCTTCACAGAAAACTATTTCAGTTCACAATCTTTGCCCTCATGGGTTCTAATTTAGTTCCAATGTGAAATTGATTCATAACAATGTAGTAAGAAATAAATCCTGGAAGACCTATTTGTTTCTGTTTGGAAAGATTTGCATGTTTCCAAGTTAAATAAGTAGCCTTCCTACATAAATATAACTCAAAATGTAGCCAATTAAATTCTGTTTGCTTAATGATACATTTAAAAAATGGCTTCCGAGAAATAGGCTTACGTTTTAAACATTGTTCATGGTGTATAATAGATTAATATGGCAAATTGTAAATTTCCACCTGGTCCCTTTTTACACAACAGTTATTCTTTCTGTTGCTCATTATGGACTTGGTAGTTATCTGGCTGAAATTACTGTATACCCTAGATAACTGAAAACCACAGATGTCCCAAGCAACACAGCAAATGATATATGTTCTGTCATAGTTGTGTTCCTCATGAGATAGAGTAAGTCTTCCCATAAGTAGCACACATCACCACATAAAGTACGAATGGAGTCATGGAGAAAACGACGTTGTTAGTGAATAATGAAGATTGTAAAGATTTATGCACGAGGTCAATTGAGAGATCCTCAATTAATCCAGATGTGACGATCAAGTGCAGTTTTAAAAGCATTAATATTTGTTCAAGGTTGATTTATAATGAAAGTCCTTTTGGATCACTGTTAATATCAAAATTTATAAATCTCCACTAGGTGGTGATAGGGTATTCTTTGATAATTTCTCTATTATACTGAACGAATTTCAATCACAATTGTTCTTAATGTAACTTGTTTGATCTCTCTGTACCTACTTGGAATAAATGTGAAGTTTCTCAAAAGCTAAAACCATTTAAATAATTTGAACACACATAGTACATTTCAAGATGATTGGCTTTATTGAGGGAAACAATTACTCCAAGACACCGTTAAATTATGTTTATGTATACTAAATTAAAATTACTTAATATTAAGAAAATAATTGTAATAATACTCCAGATATCAGTGCATTGTCCATGTATTAGTTACTTCTTCCTTCGAAATGACCGTATGGAATGACCTTGAGAATCAAATATCATTTGTGTTTAGGACATTAGTAAATTTCTAAAAGGAGAAAGGTTGGTAATAAAAGATCTATCAAGTTAGATCAATAATTTGTATCACTGCTGCCATGCTTTATTAGCATTTATTATTTAATAAATAATGATGTTTATAGAAATTATTGTAAGCATTACAACAAAACATGCTATAATCTCATTTAATTCATACTGTTATATGATCCTGTGTGAATGAGCTTCTCATGTATGTAGTTATCGTTGTGTGCCAATGTAGAGAATGATTTGGAACCCCAATGTATAATTAAAACTCATGAGCAAAGCTGCATTTATTGTGCTATCATTTGCAAACTGCCGCATTGTTCTGAAGTATCACATGCTCCAAAGGTCAAAAACATTCAGGGGCTCAAATAACTGTTCATCTGTTAGGTTATCAAATGTCTTACGAGCAAAGGGAAATGAGCAAAATAGAGAGGTAGACAATAAGCGATCAGCAAAATCACCAGCAATTAACTCTTTCTGTTTTTTACTTATAATTTAACAAGTACCAAAATGTGGTCGTTAAATAGAACAATAATTTCTTCACATTGGACTTGATTCCTGCTTTTTGATTCGTGAATGTGGAAGTACAGTCCATCACTAATGCAATACAGGATGGAATATTTTCTTCTGCATAACGAATACAAACAATGCTCAAGAAGGTTGATGCCATTGGAGATTAAAGAACCCATTTAATTGACACATGACCCACCATCTAAACATGTATTCTTCTCACCATTAGCAACTGTGAGTGTCCATGTCTACAAAATACATTTCAACCTCTTGGGAAGAACGAGGTACCATTTCCCTTTAATCACACAGTGAATATGCCATCCCAACCATTAAAGACAGAGGCAGCAGGTGGATGGGAACACCCAGCCTGAAAGATTACCTCCATTGTGCTGAATGGTATATTATCATATCAACCAAACTGTTCAAGATTTGGAATCCATGAGATGCTGTAGACCATAAGTGTAGGATCAAACTTCACCAGAGCAAACATTCTCATGGCTTGGCACATCCTCACTCCCCTTCACACAATCAACCCCCTCCCCAGCCACACTCGCACAATCAAATTAGTGAATCCACCTGTTTAATGAACCGTGCAGTAGACCTGTCAAAGAGAAGCAGCAGGCTGACCAAAACTGAGGTGCCAACTTGATGAAGCTACAATGTTCAATGGCCAAAGCTGTAAGCAAAAGACTGAGATAAGCATTTCCAGACTGAAGCTCTGAAGTCCTGATACAAATGTAGTGAAGGAGCTAAGGAACAAAAGATGGAACATTCCTATTGAAAAAATACTAACTTAGACCTTCCACACCCTAATGCAGGTGCAGTCACTCCATTCATTTCAAAATAAGTTTCAGAAACAGAGGAAACTTCTGGTCATTTCCTTTTTATGAATTAATTGAATCAATTTAAATGTATTTAATGATTTCATATATATTTTTATTAATTTCTTAAAACATTTGATATAATAAATTTCAACACTCTTTATTTTAACAAATAGGACAAATTGCAATTTGAACAGCTGGTTTGGTTTGGGAACTGGTCTTCATTGGCTTTTCTGTGACACTGACAACCAGATAGGGCCTCACTAATAAGGTTGGAGCTGGCTTTATTCAAGAGATTGTCTCCAGGGCCTCGCCAGGGAATATATTCAAGGTATGAGAAGATTGAGTGAGCAATTCCAAGGAACCTCTGAGAAAAGACTTCAGGGAGGATGTAACCAGCACTTTTTTTTTAATCATTGATGAAAATTCTCTTGCCTTTTTATTCTAGCTCTGTAGTCCTTTTTTTTGTAATAAGACACTAGTTTTTAGAAAACGATGCACATGAACTTCTACATTTTTATGTACCACCAGTTCTAAATTTTAACCATTTCTATTAACACAGAACTGTTTTTTAATGATCTGGAAAGGTCCAAAGATTCAAGTGACAGAGTGAGCTGGTGTGAGAAAGCCAACTACAGAGCTAGATTTTTTTTAAACAAAGATAATAAATTTTGCTAGATCTTTCCCTGAAATTTTAAGTGCAGAACGATAAATTTCATGATCTTGACTTTTTTTGTGGAAATGTGTCATTCATTGTAAATGCTCATCACAATGTAGTTCCATTGACTTCAAGCAAAGTAGTGTCCACTACCAGTATCATGCTGTATGTTTCACGCTCAAAACAAAGAACTGCTTCTCAGCTTCACACTTTCGATAACATTATTAGGATTACTGAGTGGGTTTCATGGAAACTATTAAAATAGGGAAAGGAAAGAAGTAAATCATGAATATCTGTAGACATCGTGGTTGAAGTAAAAGCACAAAAAGCTGGAAAAACTCAGCAGGTCAAACAGTGTCCTCTTTGTAGCAAAGGTTACAGTACATAACTGATGTTTCAGGTTTAAGCCCTTCAGCAAAGTATGAGAGAATGTCGGCAGGCATCCGAACAAAAAGATGGGGGGGCGATGGTGGAAAGGAGGTGACAAAAGCAGGAGATGATAGGTGTGATGGCGACTAGCATCAAATCACACGAAGGTGAGTGCAGGTAAAAAAGCTAGTTTTAATAGGCTAATATATACAGCCAAGTCTTGAGGTCTTGCCTCTGTGCAAGCCTAGGCCAGAATGAGGGGGGATGAGTCTCCACCAGTTTATATATGCAAGGTCACCAGGTGAGCCACCTGGTGACCTAGTGGTGTAATAACATACCACCACAAGGTGGAGAAGGGAGGGAGGGGACAGCAGTGATCAGGGTGAAGGAGGGATGGCTGGGTGTGTGGGGGGAAGGAAGGGGAGAATTGGAAAGGGGGAGAGGAAAGAAAAGGTGAGCTAATTTTGCAGAAAGCAGAGGTCAATATTAATGCCATCTGGCTGGAGAGTGCTAGATGGAAAATAAGGTGCATCCTCCTATCTGTGGGTGGTCAGGGTGGGATATTTCATAAGGCCATGGATAGACATGTGAGAGTGGCAGTGTGAAATGGGCGATAGATGGGGAGGGATGAGTGAGGTTGCTTTAACAAATCTCCAGATATTGAGGAATGCAAAGAAAGTTATTGAGGTTTGTCCACCTTTCTTTCCCAATTCCATAAATTCTATAATGTGCACACTGAATTTTGGAGTTCAGGATAATACCTAATGATTAACAGCATCAGCAGAAAAGTCAAATGTTTAGGGAATGCAGACATATTCCGAAAAAGTTATTCAATGAGAAAGTTTTTTTTTAAATACAGTAAATCTGGCATCCAGAATTCAAGCAACCACAGCCTCAATCAACTGGCAAAAAAAGAGGAAAATAAATTTAAAAAATAAAAATAAAATAATAGGTAAGAAGAACATAAGTTTAAAATTGTAGATGTTCTCTGAAGTAACACATAAATCTTTGATGAAGATGGCAGCAAATATTCAGCCAGCGGAGTGCTCTGGTTGTGCTTTGCTCATAGCAGCTGTGAATAAAGTTGCGTGAAACAGCAATGGCATTGCCCAGGATGAAGAGCTGGTTGATGCCCCTCACCATTGGGGTTACTCTCTTAAAAGTGTCTCCTTATGCCTGTAAGGGTCACTCTGGTCAGAGACTCTATCTATAAACTTAGGAGATGGGGTTAATTATCTATGTTGTTGTTCATCTTTTGGGTGGCTTTGTGAAGGGGGAGGAGCCTGAAGATGCAGCGACGGTTAAATTTCAAAGAATGTGACTTAAAATAAAGTAAAATGCTTTAATGTTTATATATTCATGGAAGTGTTAAGGGTAAGGGCAATATAGCATTTTTGTCTTTTGAACTGTTTATTCTTAATACAGGTATATTATTTAGGCAATTATAAGAGTAAGTCTCAAGCAACTAGAAAATATACATTTAGCATCTACCAATCCCCATATAGTTGCCCAAATGCCAAGGGTTTTGCTGCAGTTTGCCAAACATCCTAGAAATGTCAATCAGTAAGTTGGAGGGCTTGAGTTTACAGGCTAACAGGCCATAAGGAAAATAATTCTCCACAGTATTCAAGAAACAAATCAGCTGTTAACTTCATGATCGAAAGGTATTAGAATGAAGGCTATTTTCCACAAGGTAAGAGTAGATATGTTTGTTTAAAAGTTATTTGTTTTCAATTGCACATCAGTTCCCCACCATAGCCTATTTCTGAATGATATTTCACATCCAGTTTGTGAGATAATGTTTCATTTTGTTCAAAAAGGAATCGTTTCCAATGATTGTTATTTGAGCAGCGTACTCACAGCAGAAATTTTTTTTCAAACTTAAAATTCAGAAGAAAATTAATCACAATAGTATCAGCTTCAATATTTATATGTTCTTTGAATATCTTACTGTTTAAATGTAACCTCTCTAAATGCACTGCTTCATTTATAAGGTTTGTAAATGAATTCATGTCCATGCCGACTATGACTCCATATAACCATATAACCACTTACAGCACAGAACAGGCCAGTTCGGCCCTACTAGTCCATGCCGTAGCAAATCCCCACCCTCCTAGTCCCACTGACCAGCACCCGGTCTGATTCGATTCAAGTGCTCTCACATCAATAAGTTGGTTTTCTCTCCTTAATCAAATCAAATACCAAAGTGACACATGAATCAGTTGTATTAAATCTTGACTGAATATCTCTACCCAAAATGGAGCTCACCAAAAAGGAGGTGCCAAAGCCACCCTATGAGGTGCTGGAGCGGTTCTCCACTGTGCTCTGGCAGCATTGCACCCCTGCCCATGGATGCTTCCTGACCCACTGAGTCCCACCAGCAGCTTATTGTTTGCAACACTCGTAGTTTTTGTTCTTCTGCTTTAAATCTTTGTATTCTTTCTTTACGAACTGTCCTTGGGTGGCATCGCTGCAGGGTATGATTCTGCAGCACAATTTCACTGAACCAACCCACTCAAATCTCCATGCTAAAAAGTCAACCATTCTTTTCTCCCATGAATGTTATTCATCTGCTGAATCTCTCCCGAAGATCCAGCATCTGCAGCCTCCTGGGAGACTTCAGCGCAACTAACCCATAGCCTTCAGAGATAATCTCATCAGTGTATTGTCTACAATCTTTCTTCAGTCAACTCTGCCACCTAGATTAAGACTCCAAATTGTGAATGATGCCAATAACTGAAATATAGAAGGCATCTGGGAAACAAGAAAGACTGCAGATGCTGAGAAAGAAGGCACCACCACCTGAAGGCAAACAATGGATAAGCTGCATGTCTGGCCTCTCAACTTTATATCATATGAAAGGCAAGAGATGGGAACTGGCTTATTAACTTCAACTAAATTCATATTAAATATTCAATTTACATAAAAGAAACCCATTTAAAATTAATTTGCCATTGTTAATTTTTATTTTACATTATTACTACTTCTTATCTTAAAGTTTTAAAAGTATTTGTAAATGTCTCCACTTCCATTCTATTCCATCTCAAGGAATAGCAACAAGGGTGCAGCTGACTGCTTGTTGAGTGCAATAGTTAACGTCCCTTGGAATGCCTCTATGAGCTGTAGGTCAGGTGCAGCATTCGCTGAACTAATATTGTGTTAACTTTCCTCCATTGGACTAATGTTTCACTTTCTATGATTCACAGCATGCTTTCAATGAATAGAACGTGCATCCTCCAGCAGATTAGGTTTAGGGATTTTACTGCATAATTAATGGATGCTATCCGTGTTCAATAGCCTGATCCCAAATGTGAATCACTACTGGCTAATGTCATCATGGATGCTCATTAAAATTTTTAATTTATTATTAAATTTAGACATACAGCATGGTAGCAGGCCCTTCCAGGCAACAAGCCCATGCTGCCCAATTACACCCAATTAACCTTCAACTCCGATGCACCATCAATATACATAAAAGACAGAAGTTGTGAAACTGAGAGGCTATTATAAACTGTAGAAGGGAACAACCGACAACCTCATTGACTGATCAAGGCAGAGTGAAATGGGGAGCATGCAAAGGGCTATGGGTAGGATTGGTCTTGGGAGGTATGTCTAGCTGGCAGCAGCCAATAACAGTATAACAGTGGTTTACCACATTCACCCCTCCTTTTTAAGAAGAGTACTACAGGGTGAGAAGAAATGAAAATAAAACAAATATACATATATACATTTCACAGATTAAGTCTGTCAGGGAGTCTCCTTTGCTGCAGCAAATGATGTGGTAATGGTTGGGGCATTGCCGTAGTGTCCTGAGCAACTTGTGGGATTGACCTGTCGTCATCGGTCACAGTTCACTGGTGGGGGGTGGGGTGGAATGGGAGGGGGGAGACAGGTAAAGGGGATGAGGGAGTGTGGTGCTGGTGCATCAATAGCCAGGGGTGGAGAGTGGTCAACCGCAGGCTCAGGGATCTCTAAGGTAGCTGATGGTCAGTGGTGGTCGGAGAGGCGTCTGATGGTTCCAGATCCCGGTTCGAGACTGTGTCCTCGCATACATCAGGGAAGACAACATAGGCATACTAGAGGTTAGTATGGAGGTGGCAGACCCTCTCGACTAGTGATTCAGTCTTAGATTGCCTGGTGTGCTTTCACCTCCTGGGGAGGTGAGGGAGGTGGGCAGCATGGTCCCTAATGCAGATTTTCTAGGGAAAGAAAACATCTGTTCATAAGGCATGTTGTTAGTAGCCGTACATAAAAATGGCCATACGGAGTGGACCACATCTGGGAGGTCATCGTGCCATTGGGAGATGAGGAGACCCCATGATTTCAGTGCCAAGAGGATGGTTTTCCAGGCCATGGCATTCTCCCTTTCTACTTGCCCATTCCCTCTCGGGTTGTAGCTGGTGGTCCTGCTTGTGGCAATCCCCCTGGGCAATTGGCACTGCCACAGTTCATTGCTCATGAATGAGGTCCTCCAGTCACTGAGGATGAAGCCGGGGTACCCAAGGAGCGTGAAGATATTGCGGAGGGCCTTGATAACTGTAGCCCTGGTCATATCTGGGCATGGGATGGCGAAAGGGAAAAATGAGTAATGATGATTGTAAGGAAGTAGACATTCCCATTAGAGTAGGGGAGGGCCCCTTGAAATCAATGCTTATGTGCTCAAAGGAGCGGGTGGCTTTGATTTGGTACGCCTTGTCCGGTCGGTAGAATTGCGGTTTGTATTCGGCGTAGACCTGTCAGTTTTTAGTCATTATCCAGACTTCCTCAATGGAGGTTCTGAGCTTTAATAAAATGGACAAACCTAGTCAATCTGGATGACAGAGGTTATCATAGAGAGTTTGCATTCTCTTTGGGGGCTCGTTAAGTTTGCCAGGCTGGTTGAGGATATCATATGTTGTAAGTAGACAGTTTGATTCTCCACCTGAGGATCTTATCATTCTTGATTTTTTCCCTCTATTATTGAACATGAATGTGATCACTCACTGATCTGTGAGGAGGGTGAATTATTTTCCCACGAGTGGTTCCTCCAGTGGCATACTGTCTCCATGATGGCCTGGGTCTCTTTTTTCTTGAATATTTTATTTAAAATCAACACATATATGACAATAATTAATAAATCATAAATCACAATAATAGAATTTATAAATATATGTTAATTAATATAATAAGAAAAAAAGCCTTAAAAATCCAGCTAATCCCTTCCGCACCCACCCACCCCCAAACCTTACTAACCCTACTAAACTAAAACCTAAATCTAAAATACATAATAATGTAGCTATATATTGATTTGGATTGCTTCAGAAGATGCTCTATGATCTCAAAGAAAACAATTTTCTAATAAGACGTTTACTCATTTTCAGGGAAAACTTCACCGGTTTGGAGGAGTCAAAGAAACTATTTATAATTTTAGTCCCATTATTGGCGCATATGGGCTCGAAAGTTGTAAGCATACAGAATATTTACCCCTCAAATTACATGTAATTTTTTTCTAAAGGGATACAACATCCTTTCTACATCTAAAATATTGGTCAGATGTATCCGATTTCCATCTATTCAATTTCTGAGGCGCAATATAAAATAGATGTAAAAAGTTATAATGAAGTAATCTATATCTTACATTAATTGTATTGGACAGAACTTCTTTACATAAATCTTGACAAACCTGTTGATCTATTAATATACTTATATCTTGTTCCTGACTTTCTTTTGATTTAAACAAACCTAATTTAGGTACTTTTTCTTGTAACATTATAAATGCCTTTGAAATATTGTTTTTTAGCCATTCCATCAATAATTAACTGTTTAAAATCTGTAAAATCATTAAAAAAATATATTAGATCCTAATTTCTCTCTTAAGTAAGCTCTTTATTGAAAATAACAAAAACATGCATTGCGAGGAATATCATACTTAATTTTTAATTGATCAAATTACATTATTCTATCATTATCATCACAATCTCCTAATTTAGAAATTTCTTTATTATTCAAAATATTCAAAAAAGGATTATCTTTTGAAAAAAATTAAAAGAAGATTAACCAATGGTGTTGTTAACAGTAAAAGAATTCCATCAATTTCTAATTTAATTTTATTTCAAATATTAAGCAAATATTTCAATATTGGAGTGTCTCTATCAGTTGTCATCAACCTCAGTTCCTATTTATAAATAAATTCTTCAGGTATAGTTTCTCTAATCTTATTTAATTCAATTTCTACCCCATGATGGTTTAATTTTCCCAAATAAAAAAAAATCAAGATATCTTAATTGTGCTGCTTTATAATAATTCCTAAAATTTGGAAGTTGTAATCTTCCTAATTCGTATTTCCATGTTAATTTTTCTAAAGATATTCTTGCCATTTTCCCTTCCCAAAGAAATTTCGTAACTTGTTTATTTAAATCCTGAAAATAATTTTGAGGTATGGAAATAAGGGAAGTGTGAAATAAATATTGAATTCTCAGAAAAAAAATATTCATTTATAGGTAAATTTATCCATTTCTTTAAATCTTCATCTATTTTTTTAAATAATGGAATATAATTTAATTTCTATAATTTTTAAAAATTATTAGCAGTAACATATACCTAAAAATTTAATCTTATCTGTCAATTTAAATTAAATATCTTTTTGGCATTGCAAGTAATCCTCCTGTACCAATTTCAATACCTCACTTTTATCCAAATTTATTTTATATCCTGAAACTTTTCCATATTCTATCAACTCCTTATAAAGTGGTTGAGCTAAATACACTAACACATTGTCTGTGAATAACTAATCTTATGTTAGGTCCAATTTATTACAAATCCTTTCAACTGTTGATCAGAACGAATCCTTTGTGCAAGGGGTTCTATAGCCAAATAAAACAGAGCTGGTGATAAAGGACATCCCTATCTACTTGATCTAGTTAAATTAAATGATTGATCTACCCATCCATTAGTTATTACTTTAGCCTTACGATTTTTATATAAAGCTTTAATCCAATTTATAAAATTCTATCCTAAACCAAATTTACTCAAAATTTTAAATAAGAAAACCCATTCTAATTTATCAAAAGTTTTTTTCTGCATCTAAAGCCATTGCTATACTTAAGTGCTTTTTCATTTTGTGCTAAATGAATTATACTTAATAACTTCACTATATTTTCCAAAGTTTGTCTATTTATAGTAAAAACTATGTATCATATGTATCAATTCAGGAAGATAATCATTATTTATGTTTGCTAATCCTTTTGCTATAATTTTATAATTAACATTTAACAATGCAGGTCTATATGAAGCTGGTTTTAATGGTTCTCTATCTTTTTTGGGATAACCATAATTATCCCTGTTGAAAAAGTTTCTGGAAGATTGTGTGATTTAAAAACATGTTCTATTACCTTCATAAATAAAGGAATCATTAAATCTTAAAATTCTTTATAAAATTCAACTGGAAGCCCATCTTCCCCTGGAGATTTATTATTTTGTAAACAATTAAATGCATTATAGACTTCTTGTTCAGTAAAATGACTTTTTACCTGTCTCAGTTAATGTTGGTAATACCATTTGTGACAAATAATCATCTATAATTACATCATCTTGCAATAATTCAGATGTATGTAATTTTTCATAAAAGTTTCCTTGATTTCTTGTGGTTTAAATGTCACTTCATTATTATTCTGTGGTATTGTATTGACTGTTCTAGAAGTTTGTTATGCTTTTAATTGCCAAGCTAAAACTTTATGAGATCTTTCTCCTAATTCATAATATTTCTGTTTAGACCATAATATAATTTTCTCTGTTTTATAAGTAAGCATTGTATTATATTATAATTTCTTATTAGCTAAACTTCTATATTTACTCCTTGAAGGTGATTTTTGAATTTCTTTTCCTAATTTATCTGTACCTTTCATATATTCCTTTCATAATTTCGAAGTATAGCTTATAATTTGTCCTTGTAAGTAAGCTTTTAACACATCCCAAGTAATTATCTTATCTTTTGTTGAATGTAAATTTGTATCACAAAACAATTCTATGAATTGTCTTATGAAAGAACAAAAATCTTCCCTTTCCAATAATAAAAAAATTAATCTCCCTTTGTTTTCCAGAAAATTCCACTTCAATCAACAATGGAATTGCTAATCAAATAATATTATTGTTTTGTAGTCAATATTCAAAACTCTTGATTGATTTTTAGCTGAGAGCAAAAAAAATAAATTTTTGAATATGTATCAAATAGATTAAAATAAAAATAATAATCTCTATCTTTAGGTTGTATCTTTCTCCATTTATGAAGTAAGTTTAAATCCTTCATTAAATATAACAATGTTTTAGCTGGTTTAGATTTAACTGCTGTTCTCGATTATTTATCAAATAAAGGATCTAAACAAAAATTAAAATATCCTCCTAATAAAATATTTTTGTGAACATCTTGTAAATTCAAAAAAGTATCTTGTATAAATTTTTCAACATCTATATTTGTTGCATATATATTTAACAGAGTCCTTTCCTCTGAGAATATTTGACAATTTACCATTATATATATATGTACTAGCTAGATCTGTAATCGCATTTTGAATTTTAACTGGCAGATTTTTAATAAATAAAATTACCACTCCTCAAGCTTTAGAATTTAAAGAAGAAAAAAAAACACCTGATCTACACAATCCCTTTTTAATTTTAAATATTCTTTTTCAGTTAAACGAGTGACTTGTAAAAAAAAAGTTATATTGTAATTTGCTGAACACTGCCATACTGCAATCCACTGAAGAGGTACGGGGCTTCTCCTCCAGGAAAAACAAGGACTGGTTCGACGAAAACAGCCAGGAAATCCAGGAGCTGCTGGCAAAGAAGCAAGCTGCCCACCAGGCTCACCTTACAAAACCGTCCTGGCCAGAGAAGAAACAAGCCTTCCGTCGCGCATGCAGCCATCTTCAGCGCAAACTCCGGGAGATCCAAAATGAGTGGTGGACTAGTCTCACCAAACGAACCCAGCTCAGCGCAGACATTGGCGACTTCAGGGGTTTTTACGAGGTTCTAAAGGCTGTGTACGGCCCCTCACCCCAAGTCCAAAGCCTGCTGCGCAGCTCAGACGGCAAAGTCCTCCTCAGCGACAAGATCTCCATCCTCAACCGATGGTCAGAACACTTCCAATCTCTTTTCAGTGCCAACCACTCAGTCCAAGATTCCGCCCTGCTCCAGCTCCCTCAACAGCCCCTAAGGCTAGAGCTGGATGTGGTCCTCACCCGGGAAGAGACATATAAGGCAATTGAACAACTGAAAAGTGGCAAAGCAGCAGGTATGGATGGAATACCCCCAGAGGTCTGGAAGGCTGGCGGCAAAACTCTGCATGCCAAACTGCATGAGTTTTTCAAGCTTTGTTGGGACCAAGGAAAACTGCCTCAGGACCTTCGTGATGCCATCATCGTCACCCTGTACAAAAACAAAGGCGAGAAATCAGACTGCTCAAACTACAGGGGAATCACGCTGCTCTCCATTGCAGGCAAAATCTTCGCTAGGATTCTCCTAAATAGAATATTACCTAGTGTCGCCGAGAATGTTCTTCCAGAATCACAGTGTGGCTTTCGCGCAAACAGAGGAACTACTGACATGGTCTTTGCCCTCAGACAGCTCCAAGAAAAGTTCAGAGAACAAAACAAAGGACTCTACATCACCTTTGTTGACCTCACCAAAGCCTTCGACACCGTGAACAGGAATGGGCTTTGGCAAATAGTAGAGCGCATCGGATGCCCCGCAAAGTTCCTCAACATGGTTATCCAACTGCACGAAAACCAACAAGGTCGGGTCAGATACAGCAATGAGCTCTCTGAACCCTTCTCCATAAACAATGGCGTGAAGCAAGGCTGAGTTCTCGGACCAACCCTCTTTTCAATCTTCTTCAGCATGATGCTGAACCAAGCCATGAAAGACCTCAACAATGAAGACGCTGTTTACATCCGGTACCGCACGGATGGCAGTCTCTTCAATCTGAGGCGCCTGCAAGCTCACACCAAGACACAAGAGCAACTTGTCCGTGAACTACTCTTTGCAGACGATGCCGCTTTAGTTGCCCATTCAGAGCCAGCTCTTCAGCTCTTGACGTCCTGTTTTGCACAAACTGCCAAAATGTTTGGCCTGGAAGTCAGCCTGAAGAAAACGGAGGTCCTCCATCAGTCAGCTCCCCACCATGACTACCATCCCCCCCACATCTCCATCGGGCACACAAAACTCAAAACGGTCAACCAGTTTACCTATCTCGGCTGCACCATTTCATCGGATGCAAGGATCGACAACGAGATAGACAACAGACTCTCCAAGGCAAATAGCGCCTTTGGAAGACTACACAAAAGAGTCTGGAAAAACAACCAACTGAAAAACCTCACAAAGATAAGCGTATACAGAGCCGTTGTCATACCCACACTCCTGTTCGGATCCGAATCATGGGTCCTCTACCGGCATCACCTACGGCTCCTAGAACGCTTCCACCAGCGTTGTCTCCGCTCCATCCTCAACATTCATTGGAGCGACTTCATCCCTAACATCGAAGTACTCGAGGTGGCAGAGGCCGACAGCATCGAATCCACGCTGTTGAAGATCCAACTGCGCTGGGTAGGTCATATCTCCAGAATGGAGGACCATTGCCTTCCCAAGATCGTGTTATATGGCGAGCTCTCCACTGGCCATCGTGTCAGAGGCACCAAAGAAAAGGTACAAGGACTGCCTAAAGAAATCTCTTGGTGCCTGCCACATTGACCACCGCCAGTGGACTGATATCGCCTCAAACCGTGCATCTTGGTGCCTCACAGTTCGGCGGGCAGCAACCTCCTTTGAAGAAGACCGCAGAGCCCACCTCACTGACAAAAGACAAAGGAGGAAAATCCCAACACCCAACCCCAACCAACAAATTTTCCCCTGCAACCACTGCAACCGTGTCTGCCTGTCCCACATCAGACTTGTAGGCCACCAATGAGCCTGCAGCTGACGTGGACATTTACCCCCTCCATAAAATCTTCGTCCGCGAAGCCAAGCCAAAGAAAAGATATGATTTTGGGAGATAAATTGTGGCAGGTTTTTTTTTAATGTAGGTCACATACAAACACTTCAAAACAGATCTCATTTAAAATATTGGTCCTCTGCTCAAGCCAGACAGGATGGCTCCTCGGGGCCTTTGTAAAAAACTTAGGGATTGCCAAGAGACTTCACTAATGGATTGTTGTTTTGAAAAGCAACAGATGAAAGAGATCAGAGAAGTAGTTTGGAGCCATAGGCTGCCTGGGAGTTCACCTTGCTGTTCTCAGAGAGTCATGTGGTTTTGCAAGCAGAGAGAGTCAAACAGGCTTTTCTCTGAGAGAGAGAGAGAGAGAGAGAGAGAGAGAGAGAAAGAGAGAGAGAGAAAGAGAGAGAGAGAGAGAGAGAAAGAGAGAGAGAGAGAGAGAGAGAGAGAGAGAGAGAGGGAGATCAGTTCTGCAGTCAGCAGCAACAGTTGGGACTGGAACAGGACAAGCTGGCAAGCTTGTGGAAAACCCCAATTTTGAAGGCAGGTTGTGAGTGCTTAGTTCAGCCTGGTCAAAGCCCTTGTGGTTTATGCAAGAGAAGAGTACTGGATGCTTAATGTATCACTTGAAATAAGTGAAACAGAAAGGAACTCTGTGGTGACCTGAAAGAAAGAGGTTACTATCTGGAAAACCCTGATGGGGCAAGTTTCTTCGGCAAGATACTGACGTAGCTGAGTAAAAGGAATCAGTTGTGGGTGTCCAGTGAACAACAAATCTCTATCTGAAAACCAACATGAATGGTAACCATTTACCTTTCAAGCTGGGTGAACTTCATAAATGTTAAATGTTAAATTCTATGCACAGTATAAGAATTGCCTGCAACCAGTAAACTTGGAGGAATGAGAAGTGAGGTTGGACTATGAATCAAATAATTTTTCTGAACTTACACACACATTACATACATGTGCGCTTAGAATTAGAAGGGGGTTAAGTTAGGTTAGTTAATAGTGATGTTAAAGTGTGATTCTATTTTAATGTTTAAAGATAATTAAAAGCAACCTTTATTTAAGTAACTATTTGTCTTGGTGAATATCTGTTGCTGCTGGGTTTTGGTGTCCTCTGGGCTTGTAACAAATCCCAGTTTCTTTATATAAGACAAATTTTAATTTCTTTTTATAATTCTGTTAATCCCATTAATATTAAAATTCATAATCTTTACCACTTTATTCATTTCCCTTAATTATAAATTTTACAATGTTCCTTTCCATCTCTTATCCAGGAAGAATTCCCACAAATAGATTTGGTCCTGAATGCCATCGTCTGCAATCCAAAAACATAAATATTATTCACAATAAATACATCATAATTAATTACTGAAAAGAAAGGAAGAAAAAATAAAAGTAAAACAAAAATTCCTCCCCATTTGCTAGAAAAATTAGTACTGCCTCCCTCCATTATATGGATCATGGACAATCCACAAAAACACATGTAGCCATCAGAAATCAAACAAACACATCCCCCGACCCCACGGGATTAAATTCTCTCCTTTTCTGGATTTAAAAAAATCTTATCCCCTTCATAACTCAAAGGTCCGTATTCTCTAACTCTTTTCATTGCTAAACCAAGTAGCCTCTCTCTATCCTGAGAGTCCAAAAATCTAACCAGGATAGATCAAGGTCTCTGGGTTGGACACGGTTTTTGCCTCAAAGCTCTATGAGCTCTCTCAATTAAAATCTTATCCTTAAAATGTTCTTCTCCAAATATCTTCAGCATCCATTCTTGAAAAAGAACAAATCACATCTTGTCCTTCTTTACCTTCAGGCAATCCCACAATTTTAACATTATTTCTTCTACCATATTTTTCCAGTATATCAACTTTCTCCAACAGTTTGTCATTCATAGAGATTAAACTGGTCATCGTATCTTCATTCACATTAGACCTCTCTTCAATACGTTGTACTTCTTTGCGAGCATCTTGAATTTTATTTTTTAATTTATGAACTCTCTGTTGAACATTATTTATCACCTTTGTCAAATCTGTTTTAACTTGTTTCTGTTCTGCAGTTAACAGTTTAAAATTATTCTGCCAATTTTCAGAAAATGAATCTATTTTAGTTTAATTTTTACTAATTTCTTTCTTAAAAATCTTTTTTTTTGCCTCTAAATCATTCCTCTTCTGAACTTGACATTTCTTCTTCACTGTCATACTCTTCTAAAACTTCCTCGACTGAAGAAATGTCACCTTCTTGCTCAGAAACTGAAAGGCTGGAATCCCCCTTTAAGAGATTCAGTGATTTTTTTTCTCTCCAATTTTTATTCTTCTGTAGCATGCATGCTCGACTTCTCGTGTATGGGTGATACAGTTTTAACTTTTCCTCCAGTGCCATCTTTACGGGGCGCTGCCAAGAGAGCTTTGGAGAAAGGTCCCTCAACCGGGTCTTCACCGGCGGATCTGGATAAGATTTCAGTGGCCTGCTTCTCTGACAAGGTAGGCCCTTTTTCTCTTCATTTCTTCTGACTTTTTTTGTAGGTGTGGCTTTTGAAGTCTTTTTTTTTGCAACATTTCTTTTTCTTCTGTTAATCACTTTAAAATGACTTTAAAGTAATTTTTATTTAGTTAACTTTTCTTGATATAATCTTCTTTTAAATTAATCCCAAGGCAGTCGATAGGTTGCATGATACTTCTCAAGGCATCACATGATGTCCCCTCCTGGGCCTCTTTTTCAACTGAGGAGTGGCAAATTTCAGAGCCTTGGAGGGTGTATGAGAAGATAATAGGTCTGCCCACTTGGATGAGTGTGGCAACCAGGGCAAAGTTCGATTCATCGCTCTCCATTTGGAATGGTGTGGATTCTTCTATAGCATGCATGGTTTCCTTGACGATGTTATCCTTGATGCGGTCTAATGCAGCTTGGGCCTCTGCCAGCAAGGGAAACGTGTTGGCTTTGACCAATGGGTGAACTTTGTCTGCATGGTTGGGGAACCATTGAGCGTAATATGAAAAGAAACCAAGACATCTTTTCAATGCTTTGAGAGTATTTTGGAGAGGTAGCTCCAGCAAAGGACGCATGCGGTCGGTTGGGATCAAGGCTAATGACTTCGATCTCGACCACACAGCTAAGAAAGGCTAGTTGTGCTGTCTATCTTAGTAGTTCAAATATATCACCAGGAAAGATCAAGGTCTCTGGTTCAACTTGGTTTTGCCCTCAAAGAACACTTGTTCTAGTTGTAAGTAAGGTTCAGGTGTTTTGCTGCCTGGAGGAATTTACTGAGATTTGCATCGTGATCTTGCAGGTCATAGCCGCAGATGGTCACATTATCAAGGTATGGGAAAGTGGCCTGCAATTTATAGTGGTACACCATGCGGTCCATCTCCCGCTGAAAAATGGAGACCCTGTTGGTGATGCCAAAAGTGTCCTGGAGAAAGTGATAGAGGTGGCAATCCACTTCGAGTGTGATATACTGATGGTCCTCCAGGCGGATCGGGAGCTGGTGATTGTGGTGCGCTGTTGCCAGAATCAAACACACACACAAGGTAAAGACTGTACAACAAGCTTTAATCGACAAAGACTTCCACAGAGCCAGGCTGGCTGTAGCTGCAGTAACTCTGAGTGAGCTTCGGGAGGCCGGCGCAGGCTTATATCCCGTGATTGACACCCAACTGGGTGGGGCTTGATGCCTTCAGGCCAATTGATTGACAGCCAGCTAGGTGTTGTCCTGTCCCCTTTCACTCCTGCAGGTACAGAGGTTTCCCCCTGCATTAGGTCAGTGGTGTACCACCACATTCATTCCCTTCTTTAAAATTGTCCCTGGGGGCAGTAATAAGGAATTGTACCCACTATACACATACAATATTTACAGGTTGAGTCAGTCCGGCGACTGCCGGGGTCTCTGTGACCGTCGTAGGATGATTTCCTGGTCACTGGTCGGAGGGGAAGAGGCGTCTTTGTAACTGGTGTGGTGCTGCGCGGAGGGGTGGCTGGGGAGGTCGACGTATGAGGGTCATATTGGATGGGTGGGGGGGGGCAAGTTCATTTCCAAGGTCTGAAGTGGGCCCCTGATGGTCAAGGAGGTCCTGAATGCCCCACAGCTGCCTGGGGATGGGGATGTATGCCCGGTCAGCATCGTCCTGGGATGGAGGATGGCATGGTGTGGTGGGTACTCCTGTTGATGCCAGGTCCCTGGTTGAGACGGTGTCCTCCCTGCCACTGCCAAACCTAACGTAGGCGTAGTTGTGGTTTGCATGTAGGAGGAAGACCTGCTCGACCAGGGCTTCGGCCTTGAGTTTCCATACGTACTTACGCAGGAGCACCGGTCCCGGGGACGTGAGCCATGCTGGAAGGGACATTCCAGTCACCGACTTTCTGGGGAATGAGAACAGACGTTCATGAGGGATCTCGTTGGTAGCTGTACACAGCAGCGACTGAATGGCATGGAGCACCTTGGGCAGGGTGTTCTGCCAGTACTCAACAGCCCACCCTTTTGACCTGAGAGCCAGGAGGACTGCCTTCCAGACCACCCTGTTTTCGTGTTCCACTTGCCCATTGCCTCTCAGGTTAAAGCTCGTCGTGCGACTGGTCGCGATGCCCCCTCGTCGTCAGGTACTGGCACAGCTCGTCACTCATGAAACTAGACACCCGGTTACTGTGAATGAAGGTGGGATAGCCAAACATGGTGAAGATCTGTCCCAGGGCCCTGATGACGGTGGCCGTGGAGGTGTCTGGGCAAGGGATAGCGAAATGGAAGTGTGAGTACTCATCCACTAACGTCAGGAAGTAGATGTTTCGGTTCATGGAAGGCAGGGGCCCTTTGAAGTCCATGCCGAAATGTTTGAAAGGCTGAGTAGCCTTTACGATATGGGCCTGGGGCGGGCAGAAGAAACGGGGTTTAACTTCCGTGCAGACCCGACAGGCCTCGGTCATGTCCCTAACATCCCTATGGTGTACGGCAGGTTCTGGGACTTAATGAAGTGGTACAACCTGGTGACACTGGGATGGAGAGGGACTCATGTAATGCCTGCAGCCTGTCGTCATGCATAGACGCGCAGGTGCGAGAGAGGGCATCGAGGGAGTCGATAAACTTCCCAGGGCAGTACTGGATGTCGTACCTGTAGCTTGCCAGCTCGACTCTCCAGTGCAGGATCTTGTCGTTCTTGATCTTGCTCTTGTGGGTAGTGTTAAACATGAATGCCACAACCCGATGGTCCGTGAGGAGGGTGAATCTCCTGCCGGCCAGGTAGAGGTGCCAGTGGCGGACTGTTTCCACAATCGCCTGGGCCTCCTTTTCAATGGCAGAATGCCCTAGCTCGGAGCCGCGGAGAGTCCTGGAGAAGAAAGTGATTGGGCACCCCTCTTGATTGAGGGTAGTGGCAAGGGCTACCTCGGAGGCATCGCTCTCCATCTGGAAGGGGGAGTCCTCGTCCACAGCCTGCATAATGGCATCCGCGATGTCTTGCCTGATGCGGATGAATGCTGCCTGCGCCTCGGGTGGGAGGGGAAAAGTTGTAGCTTGGGCCAATGTGCGGTCCTTGTCGAAGAAGCGAAAGACCCACTGTGAGTAATAAGAGAAAAGGCCAAGGCACCTGCAGAGGTCCTTTAGTGTGGTGGGGTGGGTGGGGGAGAGGTAGCTCCATTAATGGGCGCATCCTTTCTGGATCTGGGCCGATGAATCCATGCGCCACGATGTACCCCAGGATGGCGAGGCCGATGGTGCTAAACACCCATTTTTCCTTGTTATAAGTGAGGTTCAGCTTCCCGGCCGTCTGGAGGAATTTCTCCAAGTTAGCATCATGTTCCTGCTGGTCATGGTCGCAGATATTGACGTTATCCAGAGACGGGAATATCGCCTTCAGCTTGTGCAGGTCTACACAAGAGATCCATCTCCCACTGGAAAATGGAAACCCTGTTCGTGACCCCCAAAGGGAACTTGGCAGAACTGGTACAGGCATCCATCCACATCAAAGGTGGTGTAGGGCTTGTCCTTCTGGTGGATGGGGATTTGGTGATACACCGACTTCAGGTCAATCATGGAGAAAACCCAGCAGCGGGCTATCTCTTTGACCATGTCGGCGATCCTCAGTTGCGGGTAGCTGTCCAGCTGGGTGTACCAGTTAATCGTCTGGCTGTAATCCACGACCATCCTCGGCTTACTTCCCCTTTGACCACCAGGACTTAGGCTCTCCAAGGGGGTTCTACGACACCGTCTGCCAGAAGTCGCCGCACCTCCGCCTTGATGAAGACTCTGTCTGCGGCACAATAGCGTCTACTTCTGGCGGTGATCGGCTTGCAGCCTAGCGCAAGATGTGGGAAGATGAGTGATGCATAGTGTGGAGAGGCCGCAGGTTGGCCGGGGCTGGTAGGTTGGCATGCTGTGTAACGTGAGTGGAGGTTGGGCCCCCCCAAAGGCAAGGGTGATACTCTGTAGGTGGCACTGGAAATCTAGGCCCAGGAGAACTGGGGCACAGAGTATGGGCACGACCAGGAGCCTGAACCCTGTGTACATCTCCCCTCCCACAGTTATATCGGCTGAGCAGCACCCAAGGGTACCAACAGTCTTATCCTTGGTGGCGAGGGCATTCGAGCAGGTGGTGGGGTGGACTTTTAATCTCAGGGAGTGGGCCACGCTGGGATGAATGAAGCTCTCGGTGCTGCCACTGTCGAACAGGCACTTCGTAACCTGCCTGTTGACTTATACGTCCATCATAGAGCGCCCAAGGTCGTGAAGGATGTCTCCAGTCAGCATGGTGGTGGCCAGGACAGTCTCGGGGGTGGGGTCATCACTCTCCAGTTGTGCGCAGCGACTTATGGTGTCTGGAGGTGTGGGGAGCATCGGTAGGGCAGCCTGGTCATCGCCCATGTTGACCATGTCGACGTCAGTTGTGGGGTGCGGCGTGTGGTGGCTGTTGGCACCCAGAGGCGTGGGGAGTGTCGGTAGGGAGGCCTGGTTACAGCCTGTGTTGACCACATTGTTCTCAACGTCGTCGGGGGCCCTACGTGTTGGCCGCTGCCTGGCCCAAGATGGTGGCAGCATGTAGGGGCCCACTGTGTAGCTGACCTCCTTCCCCAGCCATGTTCTTTGCACTGGTGGAAGTGACATCATCGCGGCTGGCGGCAGTGACGTCATTACATCAACTGGAGGTGATGTCACACCATGAGCCGGAAGTGACGTCACTGAAGTTCTCGGTGAGCGACGCTGGCGAGGGTGGTGGCTGGTCCAGGTGCTTGGGGCACATGCTGCGACAGTTGCTGGCGGGGTCAGATGTTGCACCGTCGAAGTCGGGGAAGGCAGAAGTCGTAGCGGGGACAATGGCGCCACCCAGCACGTGCATGTGGAGGGGTCTGCGGGGGAGGGGTGTCATAGAGGATTGCTGAGCTGCCGGCTGATTTTGAGAGGCACACTTTAGCGAAGTGGCCTTTCTTGCTGCATCAGGAACAATACTGTTTCCTAGCTAGGCAGTTTTGGCGTGATCGTCGGTCTGACCCACACCAGGACCCACAGTACTTACAGGGACTCCGGGTGGCTGTCACAGTGATGCTTTCCTCCCCAGCTCAGTCTGGGGCTGCAGCTGCAGTGTGAGAGGGCCATGAGGGAGCCTGGGGGAACCTGGAATCGAAGGCTTCGATGTGCAGGGCTGTCGCTTCCAGGGTTTGGACCATCTCCACTGTTTTGGTTAGGGTGTAGATACTTGTCTTCCAGCAGCTTTTGCCAGATGGCCCTCGAGCATAGCCCTCGGATGAAGGCATCCTGGATCAGCCTCTTGACCTCTTCTGCACCTACCCCGGGTTCAGCCAGACCACGGTCGGGCCAATTCCCGCATGTGTCCCAGGTAAGACTCAGCCATCTCCCCGGGTTGCTGGGCTCGGGTGTTGAGAAGTTACCTTGCAAAGACCGTATTCAAGGGTGGCTTGTACAAGTTCTCGAGAGTGTCCATTGCGCGATTGTACGTGCAGCAGCCTTTGGTTGCCTGGAAGGCATGGGGCCCCAGCTTTGACCGGAATAGGACCAACCTCTTCCAATCTGAGTCCAGGATGCTGCCTTCGTCTGCCTCAATGATTGCCTCAACCGCATGCTGCCAGATCTCGAAGCATATCTGGGCTTCTGGGTGGCATGGGTCGACTTTGAGGCTCCCTGCGCTCAGGAGTTTTTCCATGGCAGCCGTGGGAAAATTTTGTGGATTAAATTGTTGTGCGCTGTTAGCCAGAATCAGACACACACAAGGTAAAGACTGTACAACAGGCTTTAATCCACAAAGACTTCCACAGAGCCAGGCTGGCTGTAGCTGCAGTAACTCTGAGTGAGCTTTGGGAGGCCGATGCAGGGTTATACTCCGGAGGGTGATTGACACCCAACCAGGTGGGGTTTGATGCCTTCAGGCTGACTGATTGACAGCTGGCCAGGTGTTGTCCTGTCCCCTACACTCCTGCAGGTACAGGTGTTGCCCCCTGAAGTAGGCCGGTGGTGTACCACCACAGAGATACACCAACCAGGTTGATTGTGGAAAATACCTGATACTGCGTGAACTGGTTGACCATATCGGATATGTGGGGAAGGTGGTACACATCGAGCTGTGCATACCAGTTGATGGTCTGGCTAGAATCTGTGACCATCCTATTCTTTTCTCCATCCTTGACCACAACCATTTGGGCCCTCCAAGGGCTATTGCTGGCCTTGATGATGCCCTCGCCCAACAAATATTGAACTTCCTTCTTAATCAACACCTTGTCTGTGGCACAGTACCATCTGCTCCTGGTGGCCACTGGCTTACAGTCAGGGGTCAGGTTGACAAAGAGTGGGGTGGGGAGTTCGACCTTGAGAGTAACAAGGTCACAGGTAGCATGCAGAAGACAACCTGTGGACTGCTCATTGCAAATGGTGAGGGAGGATGGGGCCCATCGAATTTCAATGTGACTTTCTCAAGGTGGCACTAGAAGTCCAGCCCTAGTAGCAAGGGGGCACAGAGTTATGGCATGACTATTAGCCAGAAATGTATGTAAGCTATGATCCAATTGGTGAGGTCACTACGCAAGACCCATGGATGGCTGCCGTATGGGATTTGGACATAAGTGATATCTTGTGTTTGGTAGTTGGAACCTCAAGGGATAAGAACTTAATGGTATCCTGGTGAATAAAACCTTCTCTACTCTCCCTATCAAATAAACAGTTCATAATGTGCCCATTTACATGGATGTCCATCATGGACCTACGAGTTCGTGTGGTCCCTCTTGGTTCAGGGTGATGAATGGCAAAATAGATTTATTGTCCGAGTACAATGGGTGCTCATCATCCCAAGATGTCTGCTCTAGCTGTTCCCCCTTGGTGTCGTAAGCCTGAGAAGATAGCATTTGCCATACAGTCCAAAATGGCAGTCCTCATGACTCACAAAGGATATGGAGTTAATTGTGCTGTCCAGAGTAGTGACTGTCTGCATGTGGCTCTGCCAGATTTTGAAGATGGTTTAGACTGGCAGAGTTTGACTTAATGTCTTGTATTTCTGTGCATACTGCCTCCTTAGCAGGGCAGCATTTCCTCAAATGCTTCCCGTGCCCGCAGAAGTAGCATTTAGGCTGATCACTTGCAACAGTGGCTGAGGTCAGGTCATGAGAGGGATTGAGATAGTGTCAGCAGGATGATTTCCCTGACCCAAGATAACAGCGGCTGCAGCGACCAAGAGACGGCCAGGTAATCATCTGAGTTTTGGAGGGCCACCTCCAGTGTCTCTGTCAGTTCAAACTCTGTAGACCTTTTGTTTTAGAAGTCTCTGCCTTATGTACCTGGAGCAAATGCCATCCATGTAAGCATCCTGGATGAGGTCCTCAATGTTCTGGGTGGCCGTCATGGCCTTGCAGTCACATGCTCTTCATGGGCTCTGGAGGGCCTGCAGGTACTTGGGGCTTGACTCATCAGGCCTCTGCTTTCTGGTGGCCAGAAAGTGCCTGGTGTAGACCTGATTTACCCTCCTGCAATATTGGGTCTTCAGTATCCCCATGGTCTCCATGTATGAGCTGGTGTTGTTGATCATAGGGAATACCAGGCATCCGACTCTCAAGAAGACGAGCCTCAGTTGGTTGTCATCCATGGTAATAACATCCACGGCTACCATCTGGAAGTCTTCAAAACATTGTATCTGGAGTAAAAACCTGTTTGTGGCACCAGATGAACAAGCTTCTCGGGTTTCAGGTACTGCTCCATTTTTCTTGAAAATTTATAGTTAATAAAAGTTTTGCACCATGAATAATCACAAAAGACTGAAGTTGTGAAACTGAGAGGGTTTTATTAACTATAGACTGGAATGGCCATCAACCTAATTGACTGATCAAGGCAGAGTGCAATGGGAAGCATGCAAAAGGCTGTGGGTAGGATTAGACTTGGGGGGCATGCCTAGCTGGCAGCAGCCAATCATGGCTTAACCATTAAACTCTGTAAGTTTTTGAAACATGGGAGAAAATTGAGCACCCAAAGGAAACCCATTCAGACAGGGGAAGAATCATCAATCTCCTCACAGGCAGCACCGGATTCAAATGCGGGATTCTGGTGTTGCAACAGCATTATGCCAATCGCTATGCCAAACATGCCAACCATGTAACCATGCCAACTATGCCAACTATGCCAACCATGCTAACCACTGCCAACCATGCTAACCATGCTAACCATTGCCAACCATGTCAACCATGCTAACTATGCCAACCATGCTAACCATGCTAAGTATGCCCACCATGCTAACCATGCTAACCATGATAACTATGCCACCCATGCCAACCATGCCAACCATGCTAACCATGCCAACCATGCTAACCATGACAACCATGCCAACAATGTTAATCATGCTAACCATGCCAACAATGCCAAGCATGCTAACTATTCCAACCATACCAACCATGCTAACCATGCTATCCATGCCACCCATGCCAACCATGCCAACCATGTTAACCATGCCTACCATGCTAACCATGCTAACCATGCCAACCATGCTAACTATGCCAACCATGCTAACCATGCTAATCATGATAACTATTCCAACCATGCCAACCATGCTAACCATGCCAACCATGCTAACCATGCTAACTATGCCAACCATGCCAACCATGCTAACCATGCTACCCGAAGCAACAAAAACATAGAGCAACAAAAAAAATTAGCAAACAAAAAAATTAGCCACAGAAAATATAGGAAGCCCAATGTATTCCTGATGTAATCTACAGAGGCAATTTCTCTATATCAAAGCTCCTGTTGCTCCAAGATGCAAAATTCATAAGTTTACCCTCCACTCTACAAGATGTTAAGCACTAAATTCCTCCATATAGTATCTTGAACACACTACATACTTATTCAGCACATTTGGAAATAAATAGACCATCTATGTGAACGCAGCTCCAAAATTCTCCCACTTCACTTTACTATGAGTTAATTCCTCAATCTCACTTAAAACTTTCAGTTCTGCTGCAATCCACTTCCTTTCAGAAAATAAGTCAATTGTTAGAAATTATTTCCACAGGACAGCAAGGTATCTCAGATAATTAATGCATTTCAGGGAATATGGCTGTTCTCATCTATTCTGTCACTGCTGCTGGTGTTAGACCAGCATCTGTTCAGAAAAGATAGCTTAGTACAAGCTGGAACCCATCCTTACTGTTGGACATGATATGGCAGACAGATAGAGGCTGAGCCAAACTGCAGTAGACTGATTGTCTGGGCAGCCGGGAGAAATTTGCTGCTCTACTGCCTTTATCATCCTCATTGTAATCAATTTTCAGGAAAGATTTTGTCACCAATTCTTTCTGAAACTTCATCCTCACAGCTTGATCACGTGCCTTGTCAAAGTATTCAGGGAAGGATTAGGGATGTTATGGTGAAGTTGTGTCAGGCACTGGTGAGGGCAATGTGTGCAGTTTTGGTCACCTAACTATAGGAAGACTAGCAATAAGATTGAAAGAATGCAGAGAAGATTTACGAGGTTGTGGCCAAGACTTGAGGAACTGAGATCCAGGGAAAATATAAACAGGTTAGGACTTTATTCCTTCAAGAGTAGAAGAATGAGGGGAGATTTGATAAAGTATATAAAATTATGAGGGGTATAGATAGAGTAAATGCAAGCAAACTTTTTCCACTGGATTTGGGTAAGACAAGAACTAAAGGAAATAGGTGAAAGGTGAGATGGTTCAGGGGAACATTAGGAAGAAGTATTTCATGCAGAGAGTGTGGAATGAGCTGCCATCGAAGTGGTGAATACGGGCTCGATTTTGATATTTAAGAAACATTTGGACATGTACATGGATTGGAGGGATATGGAGAGCTGTGGTCAAGGTGCAGGTCATTGAGTCTAGGCAGGATATTGTTTGACATGGACTAAGATGGGCAGAAGGGCCTGTTTCTGTGCTGTGGCATTCTATGGTTCCATTGCAGTGTCCTCCAACTATCCTTTAGCATGAGGGATGAGTTGGGTGAAGGTCTGTTAAAATATTTAACTCCCATTGAGCTCTCTCTCTTTTCTGCCTTCTATTAATATACTTGTATAAGATCATAAAGAGTGAATTGCCCAATATATTGAAGCTTAAGCTGAACTGCTTTCAAACTAATCCCTTTTTGAATTTTATGTTTCTTGTTAATTCATCAAAGGGATCAAGTGTTTATTTGCTTTGCAATTCATTGCATTATTCCTTTCCCTGCAAATCTGGATTAAGTGTGGGTGTGCAGGAGCAGTAATGATACTTGTTTACTTTCACTATATTTTGACAGTCTCAATTCCATCCAGTTAATTGTGAATATTTTCTGAAAAAACTGATAAGAATCCCATCACAAGTAATGAGACATGCCAAACATACTTAACTGTAGACAGTTAATAAATAACTCCAAATATGAAGAGACCCTTCAGTTTGGCAACAGATTAATGAGTCATATTATGAGCTCAATTATTGCTTTTTAAAGAGGGTCATCTGACAAATTTCCCCAAAGTGATTCCAAAGCACACAGCGTTTATCATGGATTCAGGCCACCCACCTTGTCGATGACAACTGAAAAGAGCTAGCAGGGGAGCAAGACCATAGGATTGAATGGGAGACAATTAAAGGTGGGGAGGGAGAAAACTCATAATTTCTCATTGAAGGAATATTGAACATGAGCAAATGGCAGAAATCAATATTTGATTAATGACCCAGACTGATTGATAGTTGGCTACCACAATAGATGTTAACTCCTTGCTTCCCGTCAAATGTTATGAGTTACATAAATCTTACAGGTGTGGCATGTTGTGAGTGAGCGCAGGGCAGAGTCTGAAGTGGCAGGGTGTGTGCTCAGGTATCACAACTAACTGCTTTTATTTCAATCTCACGCACAGCCTTTAAGCTTGACCTCGTTCCGTCCCTTACACACTGGTGCTCGCGCCACGATGACGCGAGCGTGTACGCACCCTTCCGGTCTGTCCCAGAAGAGACAGTTCCGCGACGCCATCTTTGTCATGGCTGCCCCACTGCCCGCACATAGTAACCGTGACGCCATCTTTGTCATGACTGCTCACTGCCCGCGTGTAGCAAGTGGGGCTGGTTCACTGTTGTAAATATGTGTGTCGCCACACAGGCAGCTTTCTTGTACTTGACAGATTTTCATAAAATACCATGTTTATTGCTTCATAAAAATTATAAATGCATTGTAAATTAATCCATCTAGACTGTCAGTAATGTGCTGAGAGGAACTAAAGAAAATAGGATTAATGTAGTTATTCTTACAATAAAAAAATTGGAAAAGAATGAAGAATAAGTAATAAGGAGCTGGAGGAACTCAATGGATCAAGCAGCAGCCACGAGTAGAGATGGTCAGTCTCTACTGATCAAGATTCTGAGTCTCTATTAAGTCCCCAAACCAAATAAAAGGGACTGACCATTTCTACCCTGACTCATTGAGCTCCTCCAGCATAGGCAGTTTTTATGTTTTTATTCACAATATATAGTACTCAACTTGATTTGTCTCAACATTTATGACAAAGCAATAAAGTTACACAACACAGCATCATGCAAGGTCCCTTAAATCATACAAAACACAATTGCTTCTTTTCACGATAATTGATATATTTGGCAAATTGCATGTTTTCTTGTAATAATATGTAGGAATCTCACAGCAGTTTTACAAAGGATAGAGGTTAATTTTGAAAATCCAATCTCCTCCATATAAACACAAAAGCAGATGGGATAATCCATTACAAAGATTCACAATAAATAGACAATGTAAAGAATATAAAAGTTTCATGTGGAAAATACTTTGAAGTTTTGTTAAAGCAATCTTTTCTTACTACCTTATTTAGGGGAATCTCAAAGCAGTTTTTGCCAAGTTCTATTAATTTTCAGGGTCCGTTTCATGATGTATTTTTGATGTTACATTTAAAAAATCATGAATTATACCATTGGAAAATAAGGGGGGGATAGGAATTCCCAATAATCCCCATTCCTTCCAAGTTTTTCTCCATTATATTGTGGCTAAGAAGGGAAGGGAGGAGAAGAGCCAAGCTGTCAAGATAGGGAATTCCATAGTTAGGGAGAAAGATAGGAACTTCTGTGGAAGAGATCGAGTATCCCAGATGGTATGTTGCCTCCCTGGTGCCAGAATCTGAGATATCTCAGGAGGGAGGATGAGTAGCCAGATATCCTTTACAAGTAGGGACCAATGACATGAGTAGGAAGGGTAATGAGGTCCTGCAAAGTGAGTTCTGGGAGTTGAAGGACAGGACCTCCATAGTTGTGATCTCAGGACTGCTACCATGCCAAGTGCTAATGCGGTTAGAAATAGGATGATAATGCAGCTTAACATTTTGCTAAAGACGTGGTGCAGGAGGGAGAACTTCAGGTTTCTCGATCTCTGGGCTCTCATCCATGGAAGGTGGGAGCAATTCCAGCGGGAAAGTTTGCATTTAAACTCAAAAGGGGACTAATATCCTAGTGGAAGATTTGCTAGTGCTGCTCCAGTGGGTTTATATTGTATTGAAGAGTTCGTGGGGTGCAGCAGAAAGGAAGCTCCAAGACTTGGATTACAATATTTACACACACTTATACAAGCACTCGCATACTCGTGCTAACTCGCACGAAAACCATGGGACCTGCCGGGGAAAGAAGGGCTCAATACGGTGGGAGGTAATATACTTCCCATGGGGATTTCACAGTCTCTCATTCTGGGGAATATGGAGGATGGTGGCTCTGCTTTGGTATCTCTGAAAACTGGGATAGCCTGGCTAGCCTTAGGGGACACAGTGTCCTGTTACTTGTGAGAAAAATCCAGGTCAAAAGCAGAGGGCAATGACCAGGGCCAGCTAATGGCAGTGTGAGCTCAGGTTTATGGGTGAGTATGCAGCTGATTGACTGATTGCTGGTCAGCAGGGTGTGGCCTTTGGTAAAGGAGAATTACTGACTGGCTAGAGGTACAGGGTTTAAATTAAATTTTTAGGTGGATGGGAACCAGAGTACCAGAGCAAATAGGAGGAGGGAAAATATGATGTTGTGGCGATACGCCAGTAGGCAAGCGAATCGGCCCAGCTTGTCATGCACACGGTGGGGCAGCCAGCCAAAATGGTGCCATCATGGGTTTCCTCTCGACCTTGGCACTGGGCTCAGAAGCCCGCACTTGGTGACTAACGTGACGCCCCGGTAGTCTCGGGGCCCCTAGCGCAGGTCTCAGACTGGTCAAGGTTGGGAGTATAAGGCCAGCTGGGCAGCCTGCAATAAATCAGTTTTGCTCACTGAACTCAACCCATCTGGTTGTGCGATCCTTCAGTTAGCAGTGTAGCCGCCGCTACAATTGGTGACCCCGACAGGTTCAAACATCTTTGAACCTGACATGAATGACCCTTCAATCAATGCTATAGCCTTCAAGCTTCCTGACTGCTGGGTTCAGGAGCCGGAGACCTGTTTCACCTCCATTTCACCTCCGCCAGATTTCATTAGATTCAACCAAGTTTTACCATGTGGTTGCCGCCCTGGACCAGGGCACCGCCAAACTAGTGCTGCACCTCGTTCAGCACCCACCTGTGGAAGATAAGTATGGGACCATCAAGCGGGAGCTCACCAGCTGTCTTGGCCTCTCCAGGTGCCAGCGTGCCGCTCGGATGCTGTGCCTCGACGCCTTGGTGGACAGAACTCCATTTGAGTTGATGGATGAGATGCTCGTGCTCATGGGCGATCACACCAACTGCCCACTCTTTGAGTGCATCTTCCTCGACCATCTGCCGGAAGACAGGAGAGCGTTGACCTTAGGAAGGTCGCTCAAAGGCTCAGGAGCTATGGCTCGAATGATTCCCGGAGGGCTCAGCAGTCCAGCAGGTTACGAATCATGGGCATGACCACGCCAAGCCTTCCTCTAGCACTGCGGTGAAACACCCAGCCCCTGCAGAGGCCTCAAAGAGCATAGCCAGAAGCAAGCCATCCATTTCAGGCCTCTGCTTCTTCTACCAGTGCTGGGGAGCCAAGGCTCAGAAGTGCCATCAGCCCTGCTTGTTCCAGGGATATGAGCAGACCGGCCGCTGTTAATGGCTGCAGTGGCTGGTCAAGAACACAGTCTTCTTTACCTGTGGGATTCAGTCAGTGGCCGATGCTTCCTCATTTACACTGAGTCCCAGATCAACGACATCCCGGCCAAAGCAATCGAGTCCCAGAATCAGCCTTGAGGACCTCCCCTCCGTGCAGCCAATTTGACGGAGATCTGAACGTATGGAGACAAGACCGTCCACTTCCAGATCGGCCAGTGGAAATTCTCATCTAGGTTCACCGTTTTGTCCCTCCCAACCACCATCCTGGGTGTCGACTTCCTCCTCGCCCACGGACTTATGGTCGACATTCGAGGTAGGTGACTGATAAACACCCATACCTTCCAATCCATTCGCCGCAATGCCTCCCGCACAGAGCAGCCGCAGATGGCAATGGTCAGCACGCCCAAGGACGAACTTCAGTGTATCCTTGGTGAGTTCCCATCCCTCCTCGAGCCGCAGTTCTCTGCTGCCTCACCACGCCATGGGATGTTTCATTACATCCCCACCCAAGGCACCCCGGCTCCCGCCGGATAGGCTCCAGATAGCGAAGGAAGAGTTCTCGGATCTGCAGGAGCTAGGGATCATTCGACGCTCCAACAGTCCTTGGGCCTCACCACTCCACCTGGTCCCAAAAGCCTCCAGTGGCTGGTGCCCCGCGGAGATTATTGACGTGATAGTGCCTGACCCTTATCCGATCTTTCACATCCAGGACTTGACGGCCAACCTGCATGACGTGAGAGTATTCTCCAAGGACAACCTGGTGCCCGGGTATCACTAAATCCTAGTGCACCCCAAGGACATACATATAATGGCCATCATCACCCCCTTCAGCTTGTTCAAGTTCCTATGCATGCCGTTCGGGCTCAAGAACACCGCCCAGATCATCCAGCGCCACCAGGGGCTGACACAGAGCAGGAGACACACAGAATGAAGATCTGTAATGGAGACTCAGCCTCATGGCCTGCCTCATGTGTTGTTCATGCCAACTTTAAAGTAAAGGACATTTTCCTTCATCCATGTGTTACATTAAGAACTCACACGCAAGAATAAAAGCTGCAGGAAAATAAAAGGAAATATTTTAAAAGGTAAAATCTAAAGTCAGCAATGGATCAGTGAAGAGAAGCTAACACAGTGAAACATGGAAGGATTACATCGACCAGCATAAATTCAGCTAACAGATAATGTGGCTGAAAATTGGAACAGATTTATATAGCATTTTGGATTGTACTTAGTGGCAGTCGGAGCTGACAAGAAAAGTGATAAAGTGAAAGCATCAGTTTTCTTACATGTCATGGGTGATGAAGCCCTGGAGGTGTATAATAACTTCACATTTGCTGTTGAAGGAGACAAAATGAAATTGGAAGTTTGAGGCATACAGCATACCTAAATGTAACTTGACATTTGAAATGCACAGATTTTTCATGTGTACAGAAAATGGAAGAAAGTATTGATCAGTATGTGACTGAATTGAAAAACAGAAAAAAAACGTGTGAATTTGGTGGACTGACTGACTCGATGGTAAAAGACAGACTTGTGTGTGGTATTCCAGATAATAGTCTAAGGGAAAGACTGCTAAGAGAGCAAAATCTAGACCTGGAAAAAGCCATAGCACTCTGTAGGGATATAGAAACTGTAAAAACGCAGGCAAAAGAGCTGTTCAGTGAAACTAGCTGGAACGTAGATGCAGTGAGCAAGAACAGACATAAATTGTTAAACAAAAAGCACGCCAAAATGGAAAGAGAGGTGAGGCCAGTGAACAAAAATAAAAGAGACAATCGAAAGCCATGTCGTTGATGTGGTACATAACACCTACCAAAAAAGCATATGATAAAATATGTGCAGAAAAAGCAACCATTATGCCCGTTACTATAGGAACCAAGTGCAACAAAAGCAAGTTTCATGCAGTAGATGAAAGGGAGTTTGAGGAATTCTATGTAGATGTTGTGACTGAAAACAAGAAAGAAAACAGAGACTGGATGTTGAGTTTAAACTGAATGACATATACATTTTAGTTAAATTGGATACTGGAGCACAAATTAATGTAATACCAGAGAATGATTTTAAGAAGATTAGGCCCAGACCAAAGATGTATAGAACAAAAGTGAAGGTGACAGGATATTCAGGTACCGATATACCAGTGCAAGAAGAATGCATGGTCAAAGTGAAATACAGGGACAAAGAGCTCATGCTAACATTCATCATGGTACCAAAGGATGTACAGGCCATACTAGGTTTAACAGCCTCTGAGAAAATGAACCTGGTAAAAAGAGTCCTCATGGTGGAAAGCGAAGGAGAGACAGTCTATGATGAACTCATGAAGGAGTACAATGACCCATTTCAGGGTCTCGACTGCCTTCCAGGAGAACACACGACCAGAGTGGATAAACACGTGTCACCGATAATACATCCATGCACAAAAGTTCAATTTGCACTTCAAAAGCAACTAAAAGCAGAGTTGGACAGAATGGAAAGCCTGAGCATGATTCAGAAGATAGATGAGCTAATGGAGTGGGTGAGTTCACTGATCATTGTGGACAAAAAAATTGGAAAGATTAGAATTTGCTTGGATCCAAGAGATCTAAACAGAGCATTAAAGAAATAACACTTTAAGTTTCTGGCTTGTAAAGAAATCATGTCACAATTTGCAAATGCAGTTTTTTCAGAAAGTTAGATACATTATCAGGATTTTGGGCAGTTAAAATTTGGTGAAGCAAGTTCAAGACTGTGCTTGTTCAAAACTCCATTTTGCAGATACAGATTCCTAAGGTTACCATTCACAATTGCCTCAGCTCCTGAAGGGTATCACAAAACTATCCATATGGTCTATGAGCACCTGGATGGAGTTTATACCTCAATGAATGACATCATAGTTTGGGGAACCATGAGAATGGAGCATGATGAGAGACTAAGGAATGTGCTGGAAGCAACAAGGAAAGCAAACCAGAAGCTGAATAGAGAGAACTAACATTTGTAGGAGATATTATTGGCAGTGAGGGCATCAGACTAGATCCCAGAAAGTGTCCGCCATTGAGAACATGCCAAGACTACAATACAAAAAGGATGTACAGAGGTTTAATGGAATGGTCAACTATATGGGTAAATTCATATCCAACCTTTCAGAAAAGACTAACAGAAAAGAACATTGAATGGGAATGGGAACATGAGCATGAAAAGTCATGGAGCGATCTAAAGAAACTGCTCAAGGAGGAACCAGTTCTGAGGTTTTATGACCCAGCGAGACCCATCAAGATATTATCAGATGCATCACACAGTGGGCTTGGTGCAGTTTTTCTGTAAAAGTATGACTGGCAACCCATTGTGAATGCATCACATTCTGTGACAGACTCGGAGATGTGATATGCTCAAATTGTAAAAGAGCTGCTGGGTATCACATACACCTGTGAAAGATTTCTTCAGTTTGTGTCAGGACAAGCAATCAGTGCAGAGACTGACCATAAGCCCTTGATTGCATTGTTCCAAAAGTCCACTTAGAGTACAAAGAATGATGATTAGGCTGCCACACAATACACTGAATGTGGTGTACACTTTGGGTAAGCTAATGTATACAGCAGACACATTGTCTAGAGATATTGACATGACAAAGCCCGCAAACACCAAAATGGTTGAAGACGTGAATGCCTTCATGAACACCATCGCACTGCCCATATCAAATGAAAAAATGTAGCTCATAAAGTCAGAGACAAACAAAGATGAAACACTGAGACAACTGAGAAAAAACATCTTGGATGAATGGCCCAACATGAAGCAGGACTGCTCACCTGACATTTCAGAGTACTGGAACTCCAGGGCGGAACTATCAGTGGTTGAAGACATCATCTACATAGGAAATAAAATCCTTATCCCAAAGAGTCTGAGAAAAGAGATGCTAAAAGTGATCCATGGAGGACAACTCGGAATCGAAAAGTGTAAGAAAAGAGCACAAGAGGTAATGTACTGGCCAAGAATCAACAATCATATAACAAATGAAATGTCAAACTGTACAATATGCTGGAAATATCAAGCAAGCAATCCAGAAGAACCTCTAAAGCCACAGCCAGCACTATACAGACTTTAACAGAAGAAAGGCACTGACCTATTCGAATGTCAAGGGAAGGACTATTTTGTAGTCACAGACTACATGTATCTAGAGGTGTGTAAACTGAACACCACCACTGCAGATACTGTATTAACAGGTATAAAAGCCATATTCTCCAGACATGCCATGGCAATTGAGATTTTCACAGACAAACGACCCAGTTTTGCAATTTAAAGTTCAGACACTAAAGAGTGGGACTTTGTACACACCACGTCAAGTCCTCATTTTACACAGTCCAGTGGTCTCTTGGAAAAATCAGTACAGACAGTGAAAAGACTGATGAACAAGGCAAAAGACAGTAGAGCAGACTTCTACCAGAGCATGCTAGTATACTACACATCGCCATTTGAGTATGGTATGTCACCAGCACAACTCCTTATGGGATGTAGACTAAGATAAAACCTACCCATTCAGCAGAACCTCCTAAAAACAAAAGAGAAGAAAGTGATGAAGTTCAAAGAACAACAGTAAGAAAAGCAAAAGTATTACTTTGAAAGATGAACAAAAAAGCCTACCTGAACATTACACTGGTGACCAAGTAAGGCTAAAAGACAAAACAGACTTAAGGACTCAGAAGGGAACTGTCCTTAGTCAAGTCCAACAAAGATATATACCATTCAGAGAGATGAAGTGCTGTTCTGTGAAAAAAAAATAATCAAGACCTTCAAATGGAACCAGCCACAGTAGATGGAAAGATGGATATTGTTGAACAACCTGAATACACAGCTGAGAAGACATCATCTGAGTTAACAACTCAGATTCAAAGACAATCAATCAGGAGATGGTCAAAACTCATGAACACTCCAAAAGGACTCATTGAGCAAATTTAAAGACTCCTGTTATAGAATGAAGTAGTGCTATCTTATTCGCTCTTCAAATTTTAGTGTAGGTAAATGTGAATCCACAAAAAAGTTTAAATAATGTTAACACTGTTGATAATAATGAAAATGTATGTTCTTGGTATTAATGTTAAAAATGCAGAGTTATACAAAGAAAATGTTGGTTAAAAGTTAGCAAACTTTTGTTTTAAGAAAGGGATATGTAATGATAATGATCTTGGTTGCAAGGCAACTAGCAATGCCTTAGTGTTTGATTAGACTTGGCTGCCAGTAGGGGCTGACACAGAGCAGGAGACACACAATATGTTGATCTGTAATGGAGACTTTTAGCCTCATGGCCTGCCTCATGTGCTGTTCATAACAACTTTAAAGTAAAGAACCTTTTCCTTCATCCATGTGTTGTCTTAAGAACTCACACATAAAAATACAAGATGAAACAACTCCCATTCTGTAAAAGGGGATGATGGCTTATTTTGTCTAATGTGTTCAAGAAAGATTTCTGAGGTACCAACTAGAGAGAGGGAAATATTGGATCTCCTTTAAGGGAATGAGACAGAACAGGTGACAGAGGTATGTGCAAGGGTGTAGCCTTGGGCCAACACAAGAAATGGCTGTTGAACACAATGACTGGTAAAGCATCATGAGGCTGAAATGCCTGTTTCCATAGGCCTCCGGCAGAGCAGTGAAATTGGCTAATAACGCTGGTGGATTACAGGGGGCCCAATCGTGGCTCGGGCATCAGAGGTAAAAGCCGGCCCGCTGACTATAAAAGGCAGAACTGCCACCGAATAAACTAGGTGTCGAAAACACTCTACTGGTGTGTGTGTTTTTCTTCTCCTAAGGATTCAAGCTACAGCCTTAGGTCTATAACCAAGAGCAAAACCTAGCTGTAGCTGTAGTGACCTCACTACAAGGGAACATTTTGTGTCCAGCAAATATAATGCCATTAGTTTCAAATTAATTATGGATAAGGATAAGTTGTCCTCTGATTAAGATTCTAAACTGGAGAATGGCCAATTTTGAGGAAATGAGAAAGGAACTAGAAAGTGTAGTTTGGGATAAGTCGTTTTCTGGCAAGGATTAATGACAAAGTTAACAGGCATAGGGAACCTTGGGGAAATTAGGGATCTGGTAAGGAGGGAGAGGTGTATAGCAGATAAAGGCAACAAGGAGCAAATGAGGTACTTGTATAAAAAAAAGTAAGTAAAAATTTAAGAAGGAAATCAGGAAGGCTAAAAGAAGACATGAGGTTGCTTTGGTAGACAGTCTGAAGGAAAATCTTAAGGATTTCTACAGGTATATTAAGAGTAAAAGGATAGTAAGGGACAAAATTGGTCAACTTTAAAATCAGAGTGGTCGGCTATATATAAACCCAGAAGAAATGGGAGAGATCTTAAATGGGTTGTTTGCATCAGTATTTCAAGAAATTGTCACAGAGTTGTGGGAAGTAAGGAAAATAAGCTGTGAGGTCATGGAACCTACACTTATTAAAGAGGAGGTAGTACTTGCTGTCTTAAAGCAAATAAGGGTGGGTATGATAAAATATTCCCTCAGATCTTGTGGGGGGCTCGTGTAGAAATTTTAAGGAGGCTGGTAGAAATATTTTTAAAATCCTTAGCCCCATTAAGGTGCCGAAGGATTGGAGGGTAGATTATGTTGATCTGGTTTTTTTTAAAGCCTCCAAAAGTGACCCAGGAAATTATAGGCTGGTGAGCCTAATGCTAGTAGTAGTTAAATTATTGGAAGATGTCCTAAGAGATCAGATATACAAGTATTGGGATAACTAGGGACTGATTAGAGATAGTTAACAATGCTTTGTGCATGGTAGGTCATGTTTCACTAATCTTAAAGAGATTTTCAAGGAGGTTACCTGAAATGTTGATGAAGGAAAGGCTGTGAATGTTGTCTACATGGACTTTAGTGAGGCCTTGACAAGTTTCCATATCAGAGGTTATTCAGCAAAGTTCAGATGCTCAGAGGTTAGTTAAGAAGGTTCAGAAGCTAGGTATTCATGGTGAAGTAGTAAACTGGATTCAACACTGGTTATACAGGAGAAGCCAGAGAGTGATAGTGGATGATTGCTTCTCAGACTGGAGGCCTGCGAAGAGGGATCTGTGTGAGGGCTATTGTTTGTTGTCTATATCAATGATCTGGAGGTTAGTGATAAATTGGATCAGCAAGTTTGCTGATGACAGTAAGATAGGAGGTGTAGTGGACAGTGAGGAAGATTTTCAAAGCTTGCAGAGGGACCTGGACCAACTGGGAGAATGGGCAGTAAATGGATGATGGAGCTTAATGCAAACAAGTGAGGTTTTGCATTTTGGAAGAGCAAATCAATGTCTATGTCTAGTGGTGTGCCTCATTGATCAGTGATAAGACGATTGTTGTTTGTCAACTATATCAGTGATCTGGATGATAACGTGGCAAATTGGATCAGCAAGCTTGCAGATGACACAAAGAATGGAGATGTTGTGGACAGTGAGGAAAGATTTCAAAGCTTGCAGAGGGATTTGGACCAGTTGGAAATTTTAGCTGAAAATGAGGTGTCACTTTTTCGAAGATTAAACAAAGGTAGAACATACACCGTAAATGATAGGGTGCTAAGGAGTGTGGAAGAAAAGAGGGATCTAGGACTACAGATACATAATTCCCTGAAAATGACATCACTGGTAGATGGGGTTGTCAAGAGAGCTTTTAGCATATTGACCTTCATAAATCAAAATATTAAGTACAGGAAGTAAGACATGAAAGATGTTATGGTAATATTGAATAGGATATCAGTGAGGCCAAATTTGGAGCATTGTATGCATATCTGGTCACCTAACTACAGGGAAATATATCAATAAGTTGGGTTCCCTGGTAGCGGGGTGAAGTTGGCAACTTCAGTGAAAGCAGCTTCACCATTACAATAATGGGGCCATATGAATTATTCCACTCAGTACCACACACTATGCCAATGTTCCAGTGGATAGGCTGGCACAGTATCATCTAGTTGGAAATAAGGCATTTAACTCACAAACTGGTGAGGATGATTTTTTATTTAGAGTTAATAAGATTGCCACTATTGAGGTTCCAATGAAGTATTGACTGACCATATACCTGAAATATTGACTGATCATTTCTTGGCAAGGATAATGCCTGACCTGTTGAGTTCCTACTTGTTCTATGTTCTATGTTAGAATAAATTGGAAACAGATGATTAAGGGTGAAAGCAGAAATGTAATGTGGGACCGTTTGTGCAAGGTTCAAGATAGGTTTATCCCATTGGGACAAGGAAAAGACTGTAGGAAAAGGGAATTGTGGCTGACAAAACTAATCAGGCAAGTAGTCAAGAGGGAAAAGGAAGCATAGATTAGGTATAGAAAGAAAGAAACAGGAAGGACTCATGAGAAGTATATGGTAGCTAGGAAGGAGCTTAAGAAAGAAATTAGGAGAGCTCAAAGGGGGCATGAGAAGGCCTTGGCCTGTAGGATTAAGGAGAACCCCAGGGAATTCTAGGCATATGTGAAGAACAGAAGGATGATGGGAATGAAGTTGGGGCTACTAAAGGAGATGGGGTGTCAACATGTCCTTGGAGGCAGAGGAAGTTGGGGAGGCCCTAAATGAATACTTTACATCAATATTCACAAGAAAAAAAAAGCCCTTGATTACAGTGAAGTCAAAATTGAACAGGCCTGTGTGCTGGACAATATGGAGATTAAGGAAGCAGAAGTGATGGATCTTCTCAAAAGTCCACAGGGCCAGATGCGATATACCTCAGGCAGCTGTGGGAAGTGAGAGAAAAGATAGCTGAGACAGTAGCTATTGTGTTGTTGTTTTTTACATAGAATTGTGGGTGCATGAAATGCCTTGCTAGGGATGGTGGTGGATGCTGAAACATTGGGGGCTTTTAAGAACTTCTTAGATAGACACATAGATGAAAGGAACATAGAGAGTTATGGCAAGGGAGGGTTTAGAGCATTTTTTTTGAAAAGGATATATGGGTCAGCGCAACATCGAGGGCTGAAGGGCCTGTACTGTGCTGAATTGTTCTGTGTTCTCTGCTCTATGTTATGATGTGCAGGATGATACAGGACTTGTGTCACAGGATCATTTCTCTGATGATGGGAAAAATATAGTTCAGGAAATACTTAATATTCAGCACGGGACACTCCCACTAACCGGAAGAGGTAATTGAATGGAAAGTGAAACAGTTGAAATTACAAAGCAGGCTGCAACCTCACCCAGGGTCATTGGTTCCGTTTGAAAGGAAGTGTCTTCATCAAGTGTGCAATCCAACTGCTCATACCCCAGACACTGGAGATCCAAAATGCAACACTTGTAGACTATTTTGAATTATGAGTTAGAGGGGCAAGGTACAAGGATGGAAGTTTTGGAACACTTACTTAGAACCATAGATCATTGAGGGAAGTCACTCAACCAATAGCAATGGCTGATATATATATATATTTTTTAAAGATTTATATATTTATATATATATGAAAAAAACTGTCATATCACATGCACATTTAGCTTCTTAGAGCAACCTTCTTTCAAAAATACTACCTGGTTTCATATTAAGAAAAACAGGCCAGTATCAATATCAAATATTTGATAATAATCATATAAATATGGGGATCACTGCCATAAATGTATTTGATCCACAAGTTTCCCTTATCTCAAGAATCTCTGCAACTGCAAAGTTGTCTTTGGCATTTATATAGAGTCCACTCTAGATGTCTTCAATTTAGATCAATCACGTGTTTTTCAGCAGGACTGGTCCTGGTGTCGTTAGCCATGCTGGAAGAGTAATCCCCGATGTGGATTTCCTCGAGGAAGCAAACATTAGTTGGTGAGGAATCACATTGGTTGCAATGTAAAGAAGCGATCTTATGGAGTGGAGAGCGGTGGGCAGAATCTCTTGCTAGCGTGAGTCTGGAAGGCCTTTAGACCAGATAGCTAATTTCACAGATTTCCAAACAGTTGCATTCTCTTTTTCAACTTGTTCATTCCTCCAGGGATCGTAGCTAGTTGTCCTGCTTGAGGCAATCCCTCTTACAAGCAGTTATTGGTGTAGCTCTTCACTCATAAATGATGAGCCCCGGTTCCTATGAATATAGCTGGGATACCTGAGCATGGTGAAAATGGAGTACAGACCTCTGATGACTGTGGTTGTGGTGGTGTCTGGGCAGGAGATGGTGATCGGAAAATGCAAGTACTCATCAAAAACATTAAGAAAGAACACATTTCCATTGGTGGAAGGAAGGGGCCCCTTGAAATCGACACTGAATCATTCGAAGGGGCCAAAAGCTTTTATCAGGTGCACTTTGTCAGGGCAGTAGAAATGCGGTTTGCACGCAGTGCAGACCTGGCATGACCTGGTTATTTCCCTGATTTCTTCAACAGAGAAGGGCAGGTTGCGTGCCTTGATGAAGTGAACCATGCAGGTGATGCCCGGATGGCAGAACTTGTCATGAATTGACCACAACTGGCTGGTGTGTGCAGTAGCACAGTTTCCTTGGGATAGGAGTCTGGAGGCTCATTGAGTGGACCTGGCCTATACATTATCTCATAGTTATAGGTGGAGAGTTTGATCTATCTCTTTGTGATTTTAACCATATCACCATATAACAATTTACAGTACAGAAATAGGCCATATCGGCCCTTCTTGTCCGCACCAATTTACATTAAGTCCACTAGTTCCACCTACCCACTCCCTTGCCCACAATCCTCCAACCCCCTCACATCCATGTACTGATCTAACCTCCTCTTAAATTACAGAATTGACCCTGATGCAACTACTTCTTCCGGAAGATCATTCCACTCAGCCACCAATCTTTGAGTGAAGAAGCATCCTCTTATATTACTCCTAATGTTTTTCCCCCTAACCTTTAACTTATGACCCCCTAGTTCCAATCTCCCCTACTCTAGCCTACTCACATCTACTCTATCTATTCCCTTCATAATTTTAAATACCCTCTCAACCTTCTATGCTCCAATGAATAAAGTCCCAGTCTACTCATTCTTTCTCCATATTCAATATACTGCAATCCAGGCAACATTTTTTAAACCTTCTTTGCACCCTCTCAACCTTATTGATGTCCTTCCTATAATTTTGAGACCAGAACTGCACACAATACTCCACATTTGGGCTCACCAAAGCCTTAAACAGTCTGAACATCACCCCCCACCTCCTATATTCTATGCTATGATTTATAAAAGCGAGAATACCAAAAGCCTTCTTCACCACCCTATCTACATACAAATCCACCTTCAAGGAATGCTGAACCATTTTTCCAAGATCCCTCTGTTTCTCTGAATTCCTCAATGCCCTCCCCTTCACTGCATACATCCTATTTTGGTTATTCTTCCCAAAATGAAGCTCTTCACACTTATCTACATTAAACTCCATCTGCCACCTTTCAGCCCACCTTTCCAAACAGTCCAAATCCTTCTGTAGTCCACGATAACCCTTCTCACTATCCACAACTCCCCCTATTTTTGTATTATCTGCATATTCACTCACCCAATCTATCACCCTGTCATCCAAATCATTAATATAAATGACAATCAACAAAGGACCCTACACCGATTACTGAGGCACATTGCTCATCACCGGCCTCCATCTTGACAGACAGTTGTCCACCATGCTTCTCTGGTGCCTATTATCCAGGCACCACTGTACCTATCTGACTATCTCTATATTAATCTCGAGAGACTGAACTTTCCTCACTAACCTTTCATGTGGAACCTTATTGTCCAAATAGACCACATCAACTGCTCAACCTTCATCAACCTTTCTGGTGACCTCTTCAAAAAATTCAACAAGATTCGTCAAACACGACTTTCCCCTCACCAACCCTTGTTGGGTGTCCATGATCAATCCCTGCCTTTCCAGATATTTATACATATTATCCCTAAGAATTCCTTCCATTAGTTTCCCCACCACCAATGTCAAACTTACTGGTCGATAATTGCTTGGCCTACACCTTGCACCCTTTTTAAACAATGGAACCATGTTTGCAACCCTCCAATCCCATGGCACCACACCTTCCTACAGTGACCGTTGAAAAATCACCTTCAGAGTCTCTGCTATTTCCTCCCTGACCTCCCTTAAGGTCCTGGGAAAAATCCCATCAGGACCAGAAGACTTATCTACCTTTATATACCTCAGCAGTTCTAAAATCCCCTCTTTACTAATCCTTATCTTTTCCATAACTAACCCTTTTGTCTCACTTAGCTTATCTCTTTCCTGCGTGAACACCAACGAGAAGAATATATTCAATATATTCACACATTCCACCCCTCTGATTTTCCAGTGGACCTATTCTATCCTTAACTTTCATTTTGCTCTTCACATATCTGTAAAACCCTTTTGGATTTGCTTTCACCCCATTTGCTATAGCCCCCTCATACCTTCTTTTTGCCTTTCTAATTTCCCTCTTAAGTTTCTTTGTACAATCTATGTATCATTCAAACATCTCATCCATCCTTTGCTTTTTGAATTTAATGTAGGCCTCCCTCTTGTCCCGAACCATCCTCCGAATCTCTCTAGAAAATCATGGCTCCCTTGAACACTTGGCCTTGCCTTTTGTCCTGACAGGAACATAAAGATACAGTCCTCTCAAAATCTTCCCTTTAAATGCTCTCCAATTCTCCTCTACATCCTTTCCAGAAAAAAAATCAGCCCAAACTACTCCCTGCAAATCCCTTCTCATTTATTTGAGTCTGGCTTTCCCCCACTCAAAGACCTTTATCTTCGGACTAGACTTATCTTTTTCCATAATTAAGCTGAAACTAATGGTACCATGATCACTGGATCCAAAGTGCTCCCCAATGCACACCTCTGCCGCCTGCCCTATTCCATTCCCCAACAGTAGATCTAACATTGCCCCCTCTCTAGTGGGCACCTCAACATATTGATGCAAAAAGCAACCCTGCACACATTTTACAAACTTTAAACCATCCAGCCCACTCACTGACTGCGTCTCCCAATCTATGTTCAGAAAATTAAAATCCCCAAATAACACAACCCTGTGCTTACTGCACATCTCAGCTATTTCCCTGCAAATTTGCTCATCTAGTTTCCTCTCCCCATTTGATGGTCTATAATAGTAACTTCACCTCTTTTATTTTTTAATTCCACCCACACTGCCTCCCTTGATGAGCCCTCCAATCTATCCCTCCTCTGTAATATCTTCCTTGTCATTCTTTTTTTTTATCCATTTTTGTGTTATTGAACATGAATGCTACAGATCACTGATCAGTGAGCGGAGTAAATTTCCTGCCAGCCAGGTAGTGCCTCCAGTGCCTGATGGCCTCCACAATGGCTTATTCTTTCTCCATTGAAAGGCTTCAGAGCTCATGGCCTTGTAGGGTATGGGAAAGGAAAGCTAGCAGCCTGCCCACCTGGTTAAGGGTCGTGGCCAGAGCTACGTCAGAGGCATCGCTCTCCACCTGGAATGGTACATTTTCATCCACCGCATGCATGGTGGCTTTAGCGATTTAGTTCCTGACATAACTAAAAGCCGCCTGGGGTTCAGCCGATAATGGAAAGGAAGTGGATTTTAAAAGGGGGTATAGTCTGAGAAGAAGCCCATGAACCTGCTTAAAGCTTTCATGGTCCTTGGGATAGGGAGGTCTAAAGGGTATGCATACTCTTGGGGTCTGGGCCAATGACACCATTCTCCACCACATATCCCAGGAGAGCTAAACGTTTAGTCCTGAACACACACTTACTGATATTGTACATAAGGTTCAGGGATTTGGCTGTGTGGAGAAATTTCTAAAGATTGGCATCGTGGTCCTCCAGATTATGTCCACAAAAGGTGACATTATCAAGATAGGGGAAGTTAGCCCTTAACTTGTACTTATCTATCATTTCACCAATCTGCCTCTGAAAGACCGAGACTACATTCATAATACCAAAAGGGACCCTCAGGAACTGATAAAACCATCCATCTGCCTCAAATGCTCTGTAGGGATGGTCCTCGGAATGAATCGGTAGCAGTATTGGATAGGGCACATAGAGCGTTATGAAAGAAACCGTTACCAGGATAACCACCACGAGCGGTCTTAGTTCGGTGTCTGAACTATCAAGACAGAGAAATTATACTACGGTTGGCAGTACAAACTCAATCTACAATGATGATTCAAAATAATAGTTTTTTTTAATGCAGATTTGAGTCAAGAAATTATTAGGCGATGACAGGAGTTTAATTCGGCTAAAGAAGTGCTGTGACGGAAGGGTTATAAATTTGCTTTTCGATATCCTGCTGTGTTAAAGGTCTTTTATGATAACTTTCAATCCCAATTTTTTGAGAATGATCATGATGCATTAATTTTTGCTAATTCATTACTGGATTTACGAGGACATGGAAGAGTTTCGCCACGGTCGCCTAAAAAGAGGGCAAATGGAAATGAGCAGAATGGGAAGAATGGGAAAAATGGAATTTATGGAAAGAAAGAGGTTTTAACACAAAGTCTTAATGACATTGAAAACCTGGAACAATCATTGGGAATGGAGTCATTGGGTTGAATATAGTTACAGTATTGAATTGTATTAATGTGAATGTTGTATTTCTGACTTGGGGGGCTGGATAGCACTGAAATCTTTGATAGTCATCTGCCACCAGTGGGGTTTACCACACCCAGTTTTTCAGAGAATTACTACCTTTAGGTAGTGTTTCTTTTTTTTTGGGGTGGGGGGGAGAAATAATTAAATTTTTTTCTATATATACTTTTAAAAAATATTTAGTGGAGGGAGAGTGGTTTTCATTTATTAGAAGGGGAGTGATATTTTGTAGTAAGTGACTATATTGTTAGTTTTTAAAGATGTCTAGTTTGAAATTTGCAACTATTAATGTTCAGGGGTTGAATAATCTGATTAAGCAAAAGCGAGTTTTGGCTTATATCAAGAAAATGAAAATTGATATTGCTTTTTTACAAGAAACACATCTAACTGAAAAAGAACATTTGAAATTGAAGAGAGATTGGGTTGGGCATGTGTTTTTTTCTTCATTTAATTCTAAGGCAAGGGATGTAGCAATTCTAATTCATAAGAATTTGTCTTTTGAGTTGCATACTATGGAAGGGAATGTTGGAAGGGTTTTAAAGGTGAATTGTAAATTTTTTTATTGTATCTTGGATTTTGCTTAATATTTATGAACCTAATGTGGATAATGAGTGTTTTATTTCAGATGCTTTTTTGTTATTAAATCTAGCTAATGAAAATATTTTAGTTGGGGGAGATTTTAATTGTGTCTTGAATCTTTTGTTGGACAGATCCACAAAGAGTATAAAGAAATCAAGGATGGCGATACAAGTTGGGGCCTTGATGTAGGATTTAAATTTAGTGGATATTTGGAGAAGGGTTAATCCTTCAGAGAAGGATTTTTCTTTTTATTCGTCTCGACATGATTCATGTTTTAGAATAGATTTCTTTTAGTATCGGTAAAGAAGAGTATCACAGGCAGAATATAAAAGCAGGATTATATCAGATCATTCCTTATTATTATTTTCTTATGTAAGTTCAGAAGTGGTCCGTTCATCTTATTTTTATTTTTATTTTTATTTTTCACACTATGAACCATATTGACCAAAATACACATAAACATTTCCCTCTTGAATATACACAGTGTCATTTTCTCCCCATTTTTCCCCCCCTCCCTTCCCTCCCTCCTTCCCACCCCCCTTCCCACCCACTAAACGTTTGACATATATGATACATTAAACCCATTAAACAATGTCATCACGCAATGAAAATAAACAAGAAAATTGTGTCATCTACTTTTACACACTGGTTCAGTCATTTCATCTTCTTCTCATTCTGTCATTTTAGGTGATGGAGGTCTGCGGACGGACTTCTCTGTTGTGTTCCATGTACAGTTCCCAAATTTGTTCGAATACTGTGATGTTATTTCTTAAATTATATGTTATTTTTTTCCAATGGAATACATTTATTCATTTCTATGTACCATTGCTGTATTCTCAGGCTATCTTCTGGTATTAAATAAAATCACAAAAAGCAACATTCCAAAAAATCCAGAGATCTTTCTTCTAAATAATAAAAGAAGTAAAGAACTTGGCCTCGATTTGGATGAAGCACAAAAAAGATTTATTATGATAGCCTTAGTTGTAGCAATAAAATGTATAATGTCAACGTTCATTTTATTGATGAAGATTTAGTACAATATTGTTGAAAAAAACAGTTTGTTATTTTTGTCAAAGAACAGATTACTTTTTTCTTGTCTGAAAATTCTAATTCAGTAAAAAGTCATTTTGTGTTATGGGATGAGTTAAAAGCTTATTTAAGAGGACAGATTATGAGTCATACCTCTAAAGTTAAGAAACAGTATATAGTTGAAAGCTTTGAATTAGAAAAGCAAATTGATGAATTGGAGAAGGAATTTCAGAAGGAAGTGACAGAAGATTTTGAAAAGTGGCTTTGACTAAATTGAAATTGCATTATAATACTTTGAAGACTTATCAATTTGAATGTTTAACTAATCGATCTAAGCAGCGATATTATGAGCTGGGTGAGAGGGCACATAAAGTTCTTGCATGGCAGTTAAAGAAGGAACAGGTTTCATGGGTATTAATGCTGTAAAAATGAATTCAACAGTTACCTATAAATCTCAGGAAATTAATGACCAGTTCTATTCATTTTATAAAAAATTATATATTTCTGAGGGGAAACAGGATAGAGGTTCTATTGATTCTTTTTTATCTAAGTTAACGTTATCAGCATTAGAAGAGGAGGCTATTACAGATTTATAAGCTCCATTTACAGAATTAGAGATTAAGGTGGCTATGTTGGAAATGCCCAATGTTAGATCACCAGGTGATGATGGGTTTTCGGTGGAATTTTATAAAACTTTTTATGAAGATTTATCTTCGGTCTTCGGGGAAGTATTACAACAAGTGACTGAACACTATAAGTTACCAGAATCTTGTTCTAGTGCTTTAATTACTGTAATCCTGAAAAAAGATAGAGACCCATTGAAAGTGTCTTTGTATAGACCTATTTCTTTATTGAATGTTGATTATAAAATAATAGCAAAAATGTTAGCAAATCAACTTGCTAAGTATTTACCTAAATTGATACATGTTGATCAAACAGGTTTTATTAAAAATAGAAATGCTTCAGATAATATTCTTTGATTGATTAGTTTGGTCAATGCATATAGATAGCAGCCTAATCACCCAATGGTGGTTGCGCTTGATGTGAAAAAAAAGCCTTTGATAGGGTCAAATGGGATTTTTTATTTAAAGTACTGGAGAAGTTTAAATTTGGCCCTTTTTTTATTGGTTGGATGAAAGCTTTATATACAAACCCGACTGCTAGGGTGGTGACAAATGGTGAAGTTTCATTATTGTTTAAATTGACATGTTCAACTCAACAAGGTTGTCCATTGTCACCAGCCCTGTTTGCATTGGCTATTGAACTGTTAGCTCAAACAATAAGGCAAAATGAATAGATAAGAGGGATGAGAGTTATGGATGAAGAGTATAAGATTAAATTGTTTGCAGATTATGTTTTGACATATTTAACAAACCCCGATCAATTATTGCCACATTTACGGGAATGTTTATTACATTATGGAACATTATCTGGATATAAAGTTAATTGAGATAAAAGTGAAATTTTACCTGTTGGAGAAGGAGATTATTCAGAGTATAAAAATATTATAGAATTGAAATGGTCTGATAAAATTAAATATTTAGGAATAATTGTAAATACTGAGTATCAATCTTTATATGTTAAATTATGTTCCATTATTAAAAAAAGATTAAAGCAGATCTAATTAAGTGGAAATATCTTCAGTTAACTTTAATTGGTCGAGTTAATTGTATTAAGATGAATATTTTTCCTCGTATTCAATATTTATTTCAATCAATACCATGTTCTCTTTCAAACAGTTGCTTTCATGATTTAAATAAAGTTATGAGAGAATTTTTATGGAAAGGTAAACTACCATGGGTAGCATTAAATAAACTCACTTAGAAGTATACGTTAGGTGGGATTCAATTACCTCATTTTTAGAATTATTATGAAGCAGCCTAGTTGAAATTTATTAGTAGATTGATGGATTTGGACCAACCTCAAAGTTGGGCTAAAGTTGAGATGGCCTGTATTCCTGAAGTTGAGGTATATCAATTTATATTTTGATGGAATGTAAATTTGTTGAGTGAATATAATATGCTGATATTAAAATATTTATTAAAATTATGGATTAAAAATAATATTTTAGGATCAAAAGGTAAATTGTCAACTTTAACTCCATTATATAAGAATTAGCTTTTTTTTCAATGTTTAATAGTCATTTAAAGAGTTGGGATTTTAAGGGTATAAAAACATTACAGGATTGTTTTGTAGGTCAGTTTCTTTCTTTTACTCATTTAAAAGAGCATTTTGGTATTGCTGAAAATTATTTATTTGTTTATTATCAACTTCGATCTTTGGTGAAAAATATGTATGGTAGAGAGATGATTTTACCTGTATTGACAGAATTGGAGTCTTTGATTTCTTCTATACAAAAAAGGGGTTATATTTCTGTTATGTATTAAGTATTACAAGACAAATGGATAAGTCGGAATGGGAGAAATCTAAGCTTAAATGGGAAAATAATTTAGGTTTTGTTTTTCCTGAAGATTATTGGGCAGATACGTGTCATGATAGTGTTATTAAATTGATGAATATACAGTATGGAATGGTTAATTATAATGTTTTACATCAATTATATTTAACACCAGAGAAATTGAAAAAATATAGTTTTAGTAATTTGGATTCTTGTTTTAGATGTGGTGTATGTACTGAAACTTTTTTACATGCTGTCTGGTCTTGTATGTATGTACAATCATTCTGGGAATGAAATTAAGTTAAATTTGGAAAAATTATATAATTTTAGATCCATCTATTTTTTTAATGGGTTATATGATCCCTTTGAGGGGATTAGGGTTGGATAAATTTTAAATTGCATTTATATATTTAGCATTGTCTGTTTCTTGAAAATGTGTAGCAAGTATATGGAAAGATAATATAGTGATTAATATAATGTGATGGCATAATGAATTGAAAGCTTGTATTGTTATGGGAAAAATTACATATAATTTACATGACAATTATTTTTTTTGGTTAATAAATGGTTACCATATTTGGAATATATGCATTTAGATATATTTTGATTTATTATATACTTTTAGTTTCTGTTTATATATTTTTAGCTCTCCTTAAGAGAGTTGGCTGATGGGGTGGGAAGGAGTTGGGGATTTAATTTTTTTTTAAGTTGTCTTGTTTTTTTTTAATTTTGTTATTTTTTAAAATGTATACTCATAAAATTTTCTTTATGGAATGAACTTTGTATTACTATTAATGATTCTTCAAATAAATAAAGTTTTTTTTAAAAAAGGAATGGATCGGTAGCTGGTGATATGCAGCTTTCAGGTCAATAGTTGAATAGACAAGGTACTGCTCAATTTCATTCACCATATCCAAGATTCAGGAGAGGGGGTATGCATCCAGGCGTGTGAAACAATTAAATGTTTGGCTATAGTCAATCACTAGCCTAGGCTTTTCTCCCCCTCTCATGACTACTAGCTGGGCTCTCCACACGCTGTTGCTGGGTTCAATGAATTTTTCTTTAAGCAGCCGTTGCATTTTGGCTCTAGTAAATTCTCGATCCCCTGCACTGTAGTGCCTCCTCTTTGTGGTTATCGGCTTACAGTCGGGAGTCAGGTTCTGAAACAAAGGGGAGCCTTCGATATTCAATGAGGAGAGACCACATGTAGCGTCTGGCTTTTGGGACCTTCCGTTCTGTACTGTGATTGTGGGGAGGGCATGGGCCTGAGTACGCTATGGACATGTTTTTAAGGTAGGGCCTGAGTACTCTATGGTCATGTTTTTAAGGTAACACAGGAAGTCTCAGCCCAGCAATACATATCCTCAAATACATACAATGGAACTTACAAAATTCCCCCCTTTTACAGTTAAGTGTACTGTTCAATACCCATGAATAGTCGCCAAATCCAATTGTGACGCTAGATAAATAGGGTAGTCCGTTGGGTAAACATTAAAGTTGTACTGCCAAGCAGTTGCAGTTTATAAAGTTCTAAGTTGAGCCAGTGTTTATTAAGCAATCCATCAAGTGACCATTTATCCTCACCTCCATTGTTGAGTTGTTCAGCTGGTGGGGATTTGCCTGGTCAAGGACGACCAATGCCAGTGCTCCACAGGCCACATTGCTCTTGATCCGAGGGCCGGGATGATGATGTTGACCATGAGGAGCAGCAAGATGGTGGCTGTTCCCACCATTGCTTCACTTCTGGATATCCTTGATGCTTCACTTCCAGTAGCGGTTCCCGCCATGAGGCACAAGATGGCAACGGTGAGCAGCATGGAGAGGCAGGGACCCATACTTCTGGGCTTGGACATGGCCATACGATAGTTTGGGGGTCACACATGCAGTTGCCTTCCTAGGATTCCCCTTGGCCCAACAGACTTTTGCTCAGTGTCTCCTCTTACTGCATCTTGAACATACGGAATCATTCATGGAGCATCTGGCATGGGGGTATTTAGCCTGTCCACAAAAGTAGCATCCCTAGTTGTATGTGGCTGTGGTAGTCAGTATCGGGGACAGCTGCGCTCTTCAGGCCTGGTCTTCTGAGAAGGCACTGTTTTCATTAGAGAAGTTGTCCACTCTCATTTGAGCCTGTTCAATAGATTTTGCCAGATCAAGGGTATTGGCAAGGTCTTTCTTCCCAAACTCTAGCAGTCACTGCCTCACGTATCTTAATCTCACTCCCGCCACTAGTGTATCCTGGATTTGCTCTTCTTCTCTCACCCGAGCTGAGACTACTTCATAGTGGCATTTTCTTTTCAGTGTCCATAGTTTCAGAACATTGTCATCCAGCATTTCACCCAGTTGTTGCCGACGTTGAGAGAGTTGGTGTTTCACCAACACATCATTCTGAGGCCTCATGCAGTGAGCCTTCAGGCCTTCGATGGCTGTCTCGTACATCATGCAGTCCCTGATGACTGAGTATCCCTTGGGACCAACTCAGGAAAGGAGGGCCAATCTCCAGAGACTGTCGGAGTGGAAGACTTCTTGGGTGGCCATTAGGTAAGAATCGAAGCTCTCCAACCAGTAGCCAAATTCTTCTGAGGTCTCTGGGGACAGAGGGTTGACCTTCAACAGGGCTTCCATCCTATTTCCAAATGTAAGCTAATAAAATTGTAATGTGATCGATCACTAGTACTCAGAGACTTGTGTGGAGCACAAACACACATTTATTAGCTTACAATTAACAGCAGGTATCTACAATGGTCTTCAGGTAAATTGAGGGTAAAACTGGAAAATAATGTTTATATTGGGACCAATGGGGGCAGAGCCAAGAGGAGGGACAGTGAATTCCAGTTCACTGCACACCTTTAACCCATGTCGTCTAGTTTGTATCTCACCTAACTCAATGGAAAAAAAGCCTTCTTCAATATGCCAATCCTCCAAAGTCATTGTTGATACAAATCTTATAATTTGATCTCAACAAGATCCAAAATTGTACATGCCCATTCTCAGTTGGTAGTGCTGAATGGTATACATACAGTACTTCATGCTACAATAGAAAGGCTCAGGTTTTGCAATTTATCTATTTTAATCATGTTACTCCTGATTTTCTGAATTGGGTATAGATGTTGTCAAGGGCCTTCCAGGTTATCCATTTCTCATCTGCTCAGCTGCACCACCTAAGTTGAGAGACCCTCAGAGAAGACCCTAGAATTTGAGAGACTTTGGCACTGCCATTTATCAAACATTGATATCATATGGTTAGCCAAAACTAAAGAAGGGAAAATAAACAGAACTTGTCAAGAACTTTCAAATTGATCTTCAGTTACAATGAGTTAATTTGAGATATGATGCTATACCTTTCTTCTATTCTGCTTTGGAAATTTGGATCCATTGACTTCAATGCATATTCTTAGATACAACATTTAATATATCTGACCTGGAGTAAGCTTCCATCCCTGTGTTCCTAAGTTCATATCTGCCCACAATTCTTTTGCTGTTCATCACATTTGACTGTTGATATTTTTTTACCAATAAATTCAGAACACAAGATCAAAAAATTAAATTTTGACCAGGGCATCATAATGAATGGATTTCTGACCAAATTAAGGTAATCTGAACTGAAATTGAGTAAATGGGAAGTTTAAGTGTTTATGTTTCAACAAAAAACCTTAGAACTGTATTAATTGATTCTTATTCCATTTTCTTATACTTGAAAATATGACCATTCAAAATATCTACCTTCAGGAAAAGCTTTTACACATTTTTTTTCTTATTCTGATTGAAATTCATTGCCTAAAACTTTAAATTTTTTGCAGATTTTGCTTCTTCTGATTTCATTATCTGGTTTTATTTCTCTCTCATTGAGTGAAACACTGAAAAGGCATATTAATTCTGTCTTTGATCTAAATCATCCATAAATGCCAATACTATGAAATATCTAAATGAATCTGCATCAAATATATGGCCTTAAATTCTTCTTTCTTTTCTTTTTAAAATATTTTTATTGTTTTTAATAAAAAACTTGTACAAACAAAAAGGGTACAATTTAATAAGATAGTATGGACAGTTCCTTAAACTAAATAAGATATTGTAGCCGCATGCTACTCGAAAGAAGACACACATACACATAGTGTAGTCAAGTTAAGCTCTGAGTTTTATTAAGTCTCAGGCCCGACTTTTATACTTGAACTGTTTCTGTCATGCTCCCCCCTTTGGCTGATGTCACAACATGCATAACAAAGGCGGGTTTCCCACGTGCAGGTACTTTCCTGCATAAAAATGCCCTTCCTCTCCGCGCGGTATCCTTGTCTGCTGGCTGTTCAGCAAGGCCAGCATCATTTTGGGGTCGCTGGCCTTTAAGCTGCCCTTGCCGTCCACCCACCAGTTTGCTTGTTTGGGCTAGTGCTACTTCACGGCCTGCTGGCCTTTGGTTGCACTCGCCACCCAGAGCATCAGCTCGATCACCGCCACCGTGGGCTGCCACATGACCACCCCCCAGAACCAGCAGTATTGCCCTTGTTATTCTCCTTGGTGCCCAGAGGCAAGGTCTCTGCAGCCTTCGGTAGCCTGCCTCTTCAGCGTGGTGCTAGTGTCTCAACCGGGCATGCTTCAGACTGTCTGTGGTGTAAACCTCCGTCTTGCCTCCGACTTCAGCTTGAACATGGCCCCATTGTTGCACATGACCCAGAACTGATTTTTGTATGGCCTCTGAAATAGTGGATGAATGAAAGCATCCTCACAGTCTGTTGATCCTTGCACGTCCATGCCTGGAAGGTGGAATCGGGGCAAGGTTGCTGACGCTTTCCCTTAGCCTGCTGAGGAATGGTGCAGAGTCGTCCTACTGTCTTCCTGGGGATGGTTCGAATTCTCCCGGGACCACCAATGGAGCTCCGTAGATGAGTTTGGACGAAGAGGTATTGACATCCTCCTTGGGTGCCATGCCGATGCCCAACAGAGCCCATGGTAGCTCGTCTACCCAGTTGGGCCCTTGGAGTCTGGTCATGAGCGCGATTTTGAGGTGCTGTGGAAGCGCACCATTGGACTGAGTGATAAGCTGTTGTGTGATGCAGCTGGGCACCCAACAGTCTGGTGAGGTCAGACCACAGGCTGGAGGTGAACTGGGCCCCTCTGTCGGATGTGATGTGGGATAGTAACCCAAACTGTGTCACCCAGAATGAGTTCAGGGTCCTGGCGCATGAAGTTCTTGACATGTGTGCCAGCAGGACTGCTTCTGGCCACCTGGTGAAGCGGTCGACCATTATGAACAGAGAAACCCTGGAATATTGAAAAAAATCCTACTATGACCACACGGATGTGGTCGAACCTTTGTTCTGCGGGGTTGAAGTGCTGAGGTGGAGTCTTGGTGTGCTGCTGTACCTTGGTTGTTTGGCACTGCGTGCATGCCTTCACCCACCCGCTGACCTGCTTTTGCAATCCTGCCACACATATTTGCTGGTCACCAGCTGGACCATGGTCCTGATGGATGGGTGAGCCAGTCCATGGATGGAGTCAAAAACCTGTCATCTCCAAGCCACCTGTTGTAACCAGTGGCTTCATCGCACAGGAGGATGGTGTTACCTGTGCTAACTGTGATGTCCTGGATCTGCAGTCCCAATTTGGCAGTCCTGTATTGGTGGATCTCCTCATCTTTCTGCTGCATTTCCACCAGTGCCACAAAGTTCACTCCCCTCGATAGCGTTGGTCACAACGTTGTCCTTGCAGGAGATGTGCCTTACATCTCTGGTGTATTTGGAGATGTAAGACAGATGTTGTTGCTGACGGGCTGATCAGGGATCCAAGACCTTAACCAAGGTGAAAGTCAGGAGCTTGTGATCTGTGAAAGCCGTAAGGACCAGCCCTCTCGGAAGTACCTGAAGTGGCAGGTGGCTAAGTACAGGGCCAGTAGCTCTCTATCAAAAGCACTGTACTTCAGTTATGGAGGCTGCAGATGTTTGATGAAGAAACCCAGCAGCCACCAACTTCCTTTGATTTGCTTCTCCAGAACTCCACGAATCACTGTTCCTGAGGCATCCACTGTCATGGCCATTGGAGCGTCTGACGAGATGTGCATAGAAAGCTGCACCCCCCAGGGCTTCCTTGGCCTTCATGAAGGCTTCTGCTGACTCCTCGTCGCACATGATGACCTTCACCTTGTTCACCCGGATGGCAGGCAAGGGCTGCATTATTGGGGCAGTTGAGGGGATGAACCTGTGATAGAAATTGATCATCCCCACAAACTCCTGTAGTCCCTTGGTCGTGTTGGGTCTGGGGATCTTCCAGATGGCCTCCACTTTATTGGGTAGCAGTGTGGCTCCTTCCCTGGTTATCCTGTGACCCAGGAAGTCTATGGACTCCAATCTGAACTGGCATTTGGCTGGGTTTATCATCAGGCTGAATTTGCTCAGTCAGGTGCAGTGGTTGCAGAGGTGCACCATATGCTCCCCTTGGTTCTTGCTTGCCATCAGGATGTCATCCAGGTTCACGAAGGTGGCATCCAGGTCTCAGCCCACTGCATCCATGTGTCACTGGAAGGTCTGTATGGCGTTCTTTAGCCCAAATGGCATTCAGTGGAATTCTAAGAGGCCGAACAGAGTGATGATGGTGGTCTTGGGGATATCATCAGGATGAATTGGGATCTGATGATATCACCACACAAGGTCCACCTTGCAGAAAATCCTTGCCCCATGCAGGTTTGCTGTGATGTCCTGAATGTGTGACAAGGGGTACCAATCCGGTGTTGTGGTGTTGTTGAGCCAGCGGTAGTCGCTGTTCTATACAGGTCTGGCTGCGGGGTATGCTGAGCCCTATCTCTTCTGTTTTCACAGAACGTTCACTTGAGTTGCGACTTGGGGGTCGCTGAAATCGACATCAGCTAGGAGCAGTTGGATATACTCAGGCAGTTACTCCAGGAATTCCGGCTCAAACATGATGCAGGGCTTGTGTTTGCCCAGGAGGGCCAGCATCTTGTTCATGAGGGCTGATGGAGGCCTGTCCCCTACCTCATCCAGGTGGCACAGACGTGCTCCTCTCTCATGCTGTGAGAGCCTGAAGGTCTCGATTAGCATGTCCTTGAAGGAGGTGCATGCACCTTCCGATGGGGGCTCCTGGATGAAGTTGGCCACCCGGCCTGTTGTGTCCTGGTCCAGGGCACTCACCATGTGGTAGAACTGGGTGGATTCTGCTGTGATCTGCCTGATCTGGAACTGTGCCTCAGCCTGGTCAAACAACACGTGTGGTTAATTCTTCCAGAAGGTCGACCATGTTGACTGCTGCCTGTTCGCTCATTGCTGGGTTTAGATGCCGTCTAAACCATCGGGGTCACCAATTGTAGCCACGCGCTACTCGAAAGAAGACACACACTCGTAGTATAGTCAGGTTAAGCTCTGAGTTTTATTAGGGTTCAGGCCCGACTTTTATATTTGCACTGTTCCCACAGTGGCACCCCTTGGCTGATGTCACAACATGTATAACAAAAGCAGATTTACCGCGCGCAGGTACTATCCTGTATAAAAATGTCCTTCTTCCCCATGCGCTGTCCCTGTCTGTTGGCTGCACAGCACCATTTTGATGTAACTGGCCTTTAAGCTGCCCTTGCTGATCACCCGCTGGTTCGCTTGTTGGGGCCAGTGCCACTGTGCAGGCTGCTGGCCTTTGGTTGCGCTTGAGTGCCGGCTCAATCGCCACAGTGGTGGGCTGCCACAATATTCTCTATATCACTAACATACATAAATTGTAAATCATATCCATAATTCATATTCTAAATAGTATATACCTTTATTTGGAAAAAAAATACCAGCAATAATGTAAAAAAGAGGAAAGAAGAAAATTGTAGAGAATAACTCAAACCCCTTACCCATGTTGGTAAGATGCTATATATGACTAGTATTAAAAGAAAAATTAAGGTTAAAAAAAATAGTATAAGGAATGAAGATACAAGACAAACACTTTAATTACATGGAAGTAAAATTATAAAGTAAGAAAGTGATTCATAAATGACCCCCATAACTTCTGTAAACCTCATCTGAATTTTTAATTGAATAACAAATCTTTTCCCTGTTCAAACAGGACATGATGTCATGCAACCACTGATCATAAGTAGGTGGGGCAATATCCTTCCATTTAAGTAAAATTGCTCGATTCACCAAAAGAGAGGAAAAAGAAATAGCACGACTCTGAACCAAAGATAAAGAAGAATCATTCGTTCCTGTTGTACTGAAGAGGGTTCAGTGTTAGATCTATATTAAAAATTTTTGATAAATTAAGGAAAACCACTTTCCAGCATTTTTCTAGACTAGGACAAGTCCAGAACATATGAATTAATGACACTTCTACACTCTTATACCTGTCACACCAGGGACTCATCGGAATAAAAGTGAGACAATTTAGTTTTAGACAAATATGTTCAATGTACCACTTTGAATTGTAATAGACAAAGTCCAGCACATAACGAAGAACTATTAACTAACTTAAGAAGTGTCACAATCCACATCTTATATTGTCAAATTTAAATCCTGCTTCCAAGCAATATTGATTCTTGTATCAAAACCTATGATCCCTTGGATGCGGGGAAAATAATTTTAGTCAAAACCTAAAGAAAGAAATGTTCTATTACCAAACAAATTCCTCCAACACTTTTGTACATTGATCTGAGACCAAATGTTGATCAGTACTCACTTCATAATTTGGGTGCTAGGAAACCATTAATTTGTGATTTGGATAAAATTCAAGGTGTGTTTGCAATTCATTTTAGTTCAGCAATGCATTTGTTTTCTGCAAATGTATGGTGCAATTAGATTGAGTTTTGTTTTACAAACTTCCAGAATAAAGAACAAAAAAGGAACTTGTATGAATTTATGCCACCTTTGGATGGTGACGTCTGTCAGCTGAAGTGCATGAAGTCATCGGCTTTCTTTATAGTTTCATTACTAAGTGTCAAACCTTTGATGCATGAGGCATGTGTTGAACTTTCTTTCATTTTAATTCCAGCCCATTCTTGATGATGGTGTCAGGATGTTTTATGAGTTGTTCTTGTGTTCCATCTGGACTATTTTTAATGAAAGCAACTTCATCAAAAATGAGGTAATCCAAAGTGTCTGCAAGTCTCCGCTTTAATTTTTTTTTTTGGCTGGCATGTTCCACATTTCTTTAGTCAAATAATATTCCAGATAATGCAGCTGATGATTAAAATGGGGAAACAGGGCCAAAATCACTCTCTGAAGAACTTTCACCTCTTTTATAAGGTGCAGTCCTCAATAATGATCCTGCTTGGGTTGGATGCCACCTTCGTGAACCTGGATGACATCCTGGTGGCAACATGAACACTTTTGGGGATGCTGTTATGATCAATTTGTAATAGAAAATAATCTATCTTCAGGAATTAAGCAAATATTATTTTGAAATGAAGAGATGATAAATAGTGTGAGAAATTGAATGGTTGTATCTTGGTATGAATGTGAATGCAGTAGGTGAATCTTCTCTTGATTTTTAAACCTGTCATTGATTTTTTCGATAGCCATTGAATTTTTCCAATGTTCATATTCATAACAACATGGATATAACTTACAGACAGCACAATCAAATATAATTTATCACAATTTCTGCACCTGTAATGCACAATACTGCTGCCACAAAAGAGCAAATTTCACGGCAATGTTAATGACCATAATCGTGATTCTGATTCTGAAATTCTTTTTCCTTTCTATCTCCACATCCATCTAAGTTCAAAGTTGACTAGTAACTCGAGGCTAGCTTGAAGATAAACTGGTAAAAATGTGCTATTAATTTGTGCAGTTCTCCAGTTTCATCCCACCTTGCAAAATATACAAGGTTAATTGGGTGTAATTGGATAGCATGAGTTTTGTGGGCCAGACTGGTCTTCTACTGTGCTGTGATGTTAAAATGAAATAGCCATCTGGATTCAACACAGAAGTCAACAATGAAAAAAAAAATGTTTGCCTCGGAAATATTAGTCTGAAGAAGGGCCAGAAACCTTTGAAATTAATGTTTCTCTCTCCACACCATCTTTTACTCACAGTTCCAAGGAATTTTACTCTCTTCCATTCTTCTGTTGTCTCATTAATTTCATTCCATTAACATCTCCTCAGAGGGATCACAAAATTAACCGAACTTTGATTCCTCTCTCAGTTGCCATCATCACCATGTACATCACAGTATCCCCCCCATCTGTTCCAACGAAATATCAAGTTGAAACATTAACCCCTTCACAGTTGCTTCATCACCTGTTGAATATTCCCTGCATTTTTGTTTGTATTTCAAATTTACAACATCTGCTGTTTTTCTTTGCTTTTCAATCCAATCTTTTTCCTTGAACATTGGTGCAAATGGCGAAGATCTATGATAAGCAATTGGACTCATCTGCCTCCACTGCCAAGTCAACAATTTACTCTTTCAGATGTGTGCCAAGATCATTTTGCTCAGCTTCATCCGAAAGTGCTTTAGGCATTTCAGATATGCATACAGTCTCATCACAGACTAATTTGCTTCATAGTTAATTCTTCAATCAATAAAATGGGCCTGAATGTACTGTTCTTATCATCTTCCCTGGATGTGCAATAGATTGCATTCAACATGCCTATTTCCACTTCTTCATTATCCAATTATGGTCCCAAATGTTATTTCATGATGTTCATTTGAGCATCCTCTGCTTTAATTGTGGTTCCCTTCCTCAGGAACTTACACCCTCTTGCAATATACATTATATTGTGACAACTGAAGTTTCATCTTAAAGGGGCATTCTGATGCTAGGTATTTCCTATAGTATACATCTGATATTTTCCATCTTCTGCACCTATTCAAACCTACTTGTCTTTTGTACTCGTGTGCTATCTATTTTGTGTGTTGACTTTTCTGGCAGCATCCAATTCACTCAACAGGCTTGTACCTTGCTTGGACCTTAAAATGAGCACCACAGTGACACTGCATCTTCAGCCTGCCTTTGTATTCACCAAACAATACTTCTTTTTCCTATTTGACCATGCCAGACTTGTTGCTCTCCGAGTTCTTTAACTGAGCCATATTAAAATCTGTCGTCTGACATTACTCAACGTATTTACTATGCTTATCTATTTAGAGAATAGATTTCAGATTAATTATCAGAGAACATACAACCCTGAGATTCTTTTTCCTGCAAGACAGAATTACTACTTATTGGTAGTGCAAAAAAAACTAGACACAATGTATACATGTAAACAAATAAAGAAATGTCAATAAACTGACTATGCAATACAGAGAGGAAAATAAAACAATAAAGTGCCAAAGTAAAAGTCCTTAAATGAGTCCCTGATTGAGTTTGCTGTTGAGGAGTCTGATGGCGGAGGGGTAGCAGCTGTTCTTGAACCTGGTGGTGTGAGTCTTGTAGCGCCTGTTCCTCTTTCAGTAAGAGCAGGGTGTGTGCTGGGTGGTGTGGATCCTTGATTGTTTCTGTTATCCGACAGCAGCTTTCCCTGTAGATGTTCTCAATGGTGTGGAGGCTTTTGTCTGTGGAGGATAGATTGTTCCTCTACCACCTCATCGCATCTGGGTCACAAATTTAGTGCCTCTAAAACTCTTAAGTGTGACTGCTGGTGAGGGAAAACAACAAAGGTTGAGCTTGCAACAAAATATTCTTTATAAATGTAATGACTCTGAAGTGATGTCAATAGCTGATACCTCAATTGCACAAAATGGTGTTCATTTCTTAAAGGATCATTTGCATTTATATACACTGTTCTATTGTCCCAGCTTGGATGTGGGTTCATGCCTGTGAACCAACCTCACAAAAGGTTCAGGCAATACCCCCCACACTATCGAGAACATCCACTGGGAACGCTGCCATCAGAGAGCAGCAGCAATCATCAAAGACCCACACCACCCAGCACATGCTCTGTTCTCACTGCTGCCATCAGCAAAGAGGTAAAGACTCGCACCACTAGATTCAGAAACAGCTGCTGCCCCTCCACCATCAGACTCTTCAACAACAAACTCAATCAGGGACTCATTTAAGGACTCTTACTTTTGTAGTTTATTGATTTTATTATTCTCTCTGCCATTGCACAGTCAGTTTGTTCACATTCACTATCTGTTTACAGTTCTATGAATATATGAATGCACTCTGTTTCTTTGTTTACATGTATACACTGTGCGCAGGATTTCTTTGCACTATCAATATGTGGTAATTCTGCCTCATCCACAGTAAAAACAGAATCTCAGGGTTGTAGGAGATGTCATGTATGTACTCTGACTATAAATCTGAAATCTGAAATCTGAAAAGTGCTGGAGAAACTCAGAAGGTAACACAGCATCTATAGGAAGTAAAGAGTAACCAACATTTTGGGCCTGAACCCTTCATCAAGGCATGAGCAAAACACAGACAGGCACCTGATTTAAAAGGTGGGGGATGGAGACAGAGGACAAAAGGTTCCTGACGTACAATGCCCAGAAATAATAACATCAGGGAGAGCCAGAGTAAAACCACAAGGATCTATTGGTTTTAGAAATGGAGGCAGGGTCAATTTTAGTGGCTGCAGGGTCAATTTTGCCATTTAAGGAAAAATTGGATAGGTATATGGATGGGAAGGGAATGGCAGGTTATGGGCAGGGTGAAGATAGGTGAGACTAGAGGAGAGTACTTGGTTCAATGCGGACTAGAAGGGCCTGTTTCCATGTGGTAATTGTTATATGGTTAATGATCAATGTATGAAAATATATCTAAAATCATGCAAATTCAAAAAATCTTTCAAATTATCAAACAACCATATCACATCATCAGTGAATCAATTATTATTGCAAGTAAATTATTTTTTCTTTACAAATTAAACATTGACTGGAAATGAAGGCATCTCATAAATTAAACATGGCCAGACTCAGTTGTCCCACAGCCAGCTCAGCATGAGAAGCAAAAAGCTTTTTTTTAAGCTGCAATACTCAGGCCAGTTGAGAAATATAAGCCAAAGAGTTTTGAGAGCCTAATTTCATTGATTAATCACTGCTAAATCAAATGTAACACCAGCAAGTATAGGTACAGATTCTTTTACCACATTCCAGAAACTTATCAAAAATCCGACCTCAGCAGACTAAGTTGAAACAATCACATGTTTGCTAAAGAGAAATTTCCAATTTGAAGCTCATTCATTGAATAGTAGTGGGTGCTTGGAATGCATTGGCAGGGGTGGTGGTGGAGGCTGGTACAATAGGGACATTCAAAAGACTTTTAGAGAGACACATGGATGTTAGAAAAATAGAAGGTTATGGGTGTGAAAAATTCAATTGTAGAGTAGTTTAACATTGTAGGCTGAAGGGGCAATGCTGTGCGATAATGTTCTGTGAATTAATTCACAAAACAGAAATGCTGAAAGAACTCAGCCAAGCAATCGCCATCTAAAGAAAGAGAAACCAGATTACATTTTGCGTCAGGAGATCTTACTTCCCTTTGCAATCCTGCAATATCAAATAAATAAGAAAATTAAGTCAACATAAGTAACAATGACCAAAGACCTATTGGAATGAAACAAAATCCCAATTTAGTTCACTTATGTGAGTTAGAAAAGCAAACTGGCATCCTTCATTGGCCTGTCTTACAGATGAAAGCAATGTGGTTGACACTTGAATGTTCTTTGATGTCGCTGATGAAATCACTCAGTTGCGTCAAATGAAAATATCCAAGAATAATAAAAACATCAACTTTGCCTTGAATTCATCCAGAATTAAGTCATAACCATGCATTCACATGTGATGATTTTGCACAAATTGGTGTTGCTGCCTCCCAGACTAAGTACTCACAACAGTCTGATGAAGACTCGTTCAGTTGGTCACATTCAGACAATATCTGAGTCAATCAACTATGAGCATCCCCACTTCTGATCTCTAGATGGAAGGAGGAACATACATGGACCAATGACAAATCTTGGAAGAAGGGAGCTACCCCAAGGAGCGGGTAACCATGACTAGGAGCTGAAATGATCAGCCTCCAAAACTGCCCTTTGTGCTAGGCATTTGCTGGAGAACTTCCCCTCCTTTCCAGTCTCCTTCAAAACAATTTGTGATTTATGCTTAGCCATTCCTTGAATGTGAATATGAAAAGCCAAGGTTACAGACTGAATGCTGGAAGACATGACAAGATTGGGTAGCTTGTTTCCAAATGGTGCAATTAACTGAATATCTTCAACCAGCATCATAAATATTTTCTGATTCTACATATTGTTCCGCTGTTGTAACCCTGAGATGTTGTGGGGTATCAGGAGGATTAAAGCTGCAATCTGTGATGCCATACTCCTCACTCTACATTGACTTGGTTCAGTGAGAAGTACAGAAGGCTGTGTCAGAACCTGTGCTAACTCAAGGCACTTCAAATATGCACCCAAGTATTGTTCAAACAGGACTGGTAAAAGTAATGAAGGAGACGCAGATGAAAGAAAGGGTCACTTTGATGAGTCTAATCACATACGTCATAAGCATCGTGACTCAATCCCATTTGTTAAAGCAGTTTAAGGCTTTAGTTTTGCTACATCCAATCATGAAAAGTGGAAACAGTGAAAAGCTCCATAAATCTAATGAAGGTACAGTAAAACCCCTGGTATATGGGGATTTGTAGATGCCGGATAAGTGAATTTTCCAGTTGCTTGAGACTGTGTGACTTGAGATTGGTGAACTAACCAATTTTAAACTTTAATGTTCTTTACCAGTTTATTTCCTGACATTGTTTTGCCGGTTGCTTGAGGCTGCCAGCTGCTTGAATTCCAGATAACGGAGATTTTACTATGTAAACTACCCTGGTAGTGCAAAGCCTTTGTAGGCACCTTCATCCGTAAATGACGAGTTGATCATTCATCTCTGCCTCTGGTGATCCCTTGTAATTTTCAGTCTATTTAATCCATTCCATGTGACGTCAAGAAATGGATGAGAGGACAGGAAATAACCAACACTTTGTGCCCTACAACCTCCCAGTTGCAATGCTAAAAACCATGCTCTAGAATTATTTGCTGCTTTAAACAAGCTGTTTCAATACTAATGAAACATTGGGATCTATGTCCTCAGTGGAAAATTATCCAAATATCTCCCAACCAGCAAAGCAGAATGAAATCAATCCAACTCAATGCATCACAACCTGTTACAGGAACTGCTCTGCTCAAAAGTGCAAGAAACAGTTGTGAACCCAGCTCAGGCCATCCCCAAGCCAGTGTCCCCTGCATCCACTCCATCTATATCTCCAGCTATTTTGGGAAAGCAGCCAGCATGGTACCAATCCCACCCTGGTCACAAAAAGACCTTATCCCTACTTGTCAAGCAGAAAGTAAGTGAGCTTGAAAACGTGAACCTCCAAATTCAAGGTTAGTTTCTTTCTTGCTGTAAGTTTCTTAAATGGACCTCTTATTAATAAAATATGATATCCTTTGCTTTGTTTTAACTGTACTTTTCTCTATACCCTGCACTCCTGGTTTTCTGAATCACAACATCCTGCAATTTTGTTTCATTATTACTATGTCTGTTGCACTTAAATATAAGTTGACTTGCCTGGCCAGCACACAAAACAAAGCTTTTCATTGTATCCTTGGTACAAATGACAATAAACAATATAATTCAATTCAGTTCATTTCCTGTCAATCCACTCACAAACATCTTCAATATAATGCAATATGCATTCAACTGTACCAGAACAAGACTAGGTGGCATGGTTGACGTACCGGTTAGCCCAACGTCCTTACAGTGCCAGCAATCAGGACCAGACCAGGCTTCGAATCCTATGCTGTCTGTAAGAAGTTTGTACATTCTCTCCTTGTCTGCGTGGGTTTTCTCTGGAAGCTCTGGTTTTCTCCCTTCGTTCAAAAAAATATACCAGGTGTGTAGGTTTATGGGGTGTAAATGGGGTGGCACGAACTTGTGGGCCAAAATGGCTGTGTGTTTAATTTTTTAAAAATTAAAGACATGGTCATATCATAGACAAACTAACTTCATCACAGTGAGATGAGATTGACTATTCATGGCACTGCGGCAACTACAGGTTGAGTGCGAATCGAGGACCTCGAGTAAAATTGGATTCCACATGGATGACTTCGGCATCAGTAATCCTGCCAAGCAAAAGGACTGATTATTAGAGGCCAATCACTTCCGTTCTTGGGCATAGCTGCAAGAGTTGCTCAGGGCAATGTCTTCAGGTGGTTCATGAATGTCCTTCCAACCACAGCACAGACAGAAGTGTAAATATTCACAGATGGGTGCAGCCTTCCATTCCGGTTTGAATTCCACAAATAATGAAGCCACCTATTTTCACATGAAGTACAATCAAGGTAACTGTACTTTCAGAGAGACCATCTTATGGTGAAACTTCTGAAGAATATCCCACTGCCATTGTGAAAGTTAAAGAAATCCTATGGTGTTATTTGAAGGAATGTGAGAGAATTTTCCTTTTTAATATCTTCCCTATAAAATAAAGCAGAGCGCATCATTCAAATTGGCTACTGTGATTGTTCAGGTAGCATTGACGAAAGTGTTATGATGTGCTTTCAGGTTAGAATTTTGAGCTAATTGCTGGATTTAGCATGGTATTTGACAGTGAGGGAAAGTCATTTCCTTCTGAAACATGGCACTCCAAGAAAGCAAGAAAATAATCTGATCCTAAATCCTGACCCATCATCCCTAAAATTAGGAAAAGAGTTTTAACTGATCTTGAATCTGCAATTTGAAATGTTCAGCACCTTGCCTGATTCTTTTGAACATCCCTTCATTTGAGACAGGAAGGCTGTGGACACAGTATCTTACAACGGTTAACTGCTTCTGACTCAATGGCATTGTTGTTTCAATAGAAGACTTAGAGAAAATGAATAACTGTCCCTGTAAAGCTGTGAATTGGTAGCAAGCAGAGTTCATCAGTGTAGAGAGAAAGGTTATGTAACTGGCATATCACTGAGGGGACACTCATTATAAATATACATAAAATCCTATCAATGCCTATTAGATGACAGTTGCATAAAATAGTAAAACTTATCGGTACAAGGTTATGTCTGGGGAGATATTTAGTACTTAGGCAAACATATTAAGCCAAATAACCTCTATCATATGTGGTAAATTTGAACAGAATTTATCTTTGAAATCCAAACACAATCTGCTGCAGGAACTCAGTGAGAGAAAAAGCTACTGGTCGATGTTTTGAGGCAAAATTCTTTATCAGGACTTCATAGTTTAAAATATTTTGTTTCAAGCTTAGACCAGAATTATTTTAGAACAACATTTATACAGCTTGAGACATTACAAAGCTCATTACCCTATTGTTTTGCAATAAAATACTGTGTGCTCTCAATTATTTTCTCTCCTAATGCAGATGCACAAAAGGAATACCTTTTAGTAAGTGAATTATTTATATGTTGCTGGGAACTTTGGCGAGTGCACATTTCCACTTTCAGTATTACTGTAAGTGCCACACCGATATTTTACACAAATTAACCTCCTTACAGTGCCAGCAAACATCATAATTAACTATGTGCCATTTATTGCATTTGGGAAAATATAGCTGTTCTGGTAAAATGGCAAGTTGTTGCCTTCAGTTACAGAATGTTCTAATTAATTATAACCTTGAGTGCAGATTTTTCAGGAAGATATTTGAAGTCTTTCAGAACTGTTTCCTAAATGCACAGGACTTCCTGAGTATAATTGCTATTGTTGATATTTGGCTCTGTTCTTATCCTGGGATATATATAGTATTTATGAAGCCCCTTGATGAATGAGAATGAAAGTCAAAAAAATACATAGAACTTTTTATACAAGAGGCAACCTTTCACATTGCTATTACAGAGAATACAAAAAAAAACTAACTTGATGACAAAGTGTCTGTGTCAAGTCATTCCCTTAGCTTAAGTGCATTTCACATGTAGACAAGTTACAAAATCAATGCAAACTGGATGTTCCTGATATACAGAAGCTGAAATAAGCTCAGTTCAGCAGGATGAATTAACTCAGCAGGGTATTTGCAGGCCATCTCTGATTTTCAATGGCCCTCAATATACAAGCAACTGTTCACTGTTTGGTACATATGGTTTGAAAGATTCCTGTAATTTATCTCCTAATTGTATTTCACTTCAACAGATTGTATATTAGATGTGTGGGGACATAGCTAATTATTGGTGCAAAATATTGAAATGTGAATAAAGGAAAATAGGAAAATACACAATATACCAAGAAACTAAAATAATCTTTTCTAATCACATGAAGTCATTGAGACAGCAGGGATTTGTCATCACAAACTAAATACCAAATGCAAAGGTAAGTGGGTATCAGGAAATGATGAACATATTTCCTGTTCATCTATGATTTTGAAGAGAGGAACACACAAAAGAAATCCCCAAAATTTCAAAACAGTAAATGCAAATGTCTGATGATGATAAGTTCATGGCCGATTCCTTTGGGAGGAAAGGTAAAATACGCAGTTTCACCATGATCTGATTGAAGATGTTTCTCATATCAGTTCAAGTGAATGGTTTGTTCATTCCAGTTCATGACTCTCCAACCAAGTGAAGCAGCCTCTCCATGTCAACTCTGCTAGGATCTAAGACCATTCAATGTATTATATTTTTATTTTGAGGACAGAGAACATAAAAGTATTTTAATCAATCTATGTTTAAGGATTAACAACCTCATCTCCAGTAAATCCAGCAAATAATTGCTGCATTGTTTCCAAGTTAGATAGTGGCTGCACAGACCATTTCAGATATTGACTCCCTAACCCAAGAGCAATTGCAGCAAGACTTCTTTATTCATCCAAGGTTTACGTTCTCATCGACCTTTACACTCTCATTGAACTTGGATGCATTATTCCCATTCTCTTTATCTGTATTATTAATAGAGTTTGCTAAATGTTGCGGACCTGACATTGGAACTATGATACCCAACCCCTAACATTTACCAATTTGAAAATGGCTTCTTCTCCATTATTAACCTCTTCCTTTAATCCATTAACCAATAGATTAGTGGTTATTTATTACCACTAATCCACATGATCCCTTTTTTTTCTCAGTAGTATGAAGTACTATTGAACATATTTTGAAAAGCCAGATACACTGTTTCGATTCCGGCACTGTCTGTAAGGATTTTGTATGTTCTTCTTGTGTCTGCATGGGTTTCCTCCGTGTTCTCCCATTTCCTCCCACCCTTCAAAAATTGTGTGTAATTAGGTGGCACTGGCTCAGGGCCTGAAAGGGCCTGTTACCATGCTGTATGCCTATATTTAAATTTAATTATATTCTCCTTAATTAACTTTAAAGTCTGGTTTGTCAAACACAGTTTTCCTTTCACTGAACCATATTTGTCCAATCAAATATTGTCTTTTGTAATAACCCATTCTTTCTTCCCTGATATTGAAATTGAGTATTTTCCCAAGCAACATGTCTCAGGTTTGTAGTTCAAAATTTTTCTCTCTTTTCATGATCAAGAACATAAAATCATAACCGATGAGATAAATAGTTATCGTCTTTTTTTTTGGTGAGACTAAAACAGATTTCAGGTGAGAGGAGCAAAATTTAAAAGGGACCTGAGAGAAATCTGTTCAACACAGTGGCGGTTATGTGGAACAAGCTGACAGACAAAGAGGGTGAGATAGATACAATTGCCAAGTTCAAAAAACATTTAGACAATTCATGAACAGGAAAGGTTTGGAGGGATATGGGCTTGTCTGGGGATATTTCAGCTATTTCATGAAGCCCCTTGATGCATAATAATGAAAGTCAAAATATCACATAAAACTTTTTCTACAAGAGGCAACCTTTTATATTCCTATTACAGAGAATACGAGAAAACTAAGGCAAATGGGATTAGTTCAGGTCAATATCTCGGTCAGTATGAACAACTGAGCTGAAGGGCCTGTCTTCATGCTGTAAAGCTTGATAACTCTATAAGAAAATAGGAGGTGGAATAGGAGCACTCAGCCTCTCAAGCCTGCCATGTCATTCAGTATGATCAGGATTGATCTGCCTCAAGGCTTTGGCTTCATCTCGTCTTCTGTGCCAGTTCCCCATTGTCTTCAATTCTCAAATCTTTCCAAACTTTAGCTATGTCCTTCTTTAGATTTCCTTAATGCTACAGCCTACACAGTCCTATGGTAAAGAGTTTGAGAGGTTCACTCCATTCCTCTGCGAGAATAATGGGGGCTGCTGTGAAATCTGGGAGATTTTGTATGATTGCCCTCACTTCAATTAGAACTATAGGCTGCAGGCCATCAGGTTCAGGAATTGATTAGCTATGTGTCCCATTAATCTCTCCAGTATTTTCTCTTTATTAATATTAATGAGGTTCAGTTCCTTATTTCCATCTGACCCTTGGCTCCCAATATTTCTGGTAGTTTATTTACAACATCTATTGAGAAGACAGCTACAAAATATTTTCCTTATTCCATATATTATTCCTGTTAGACTGTAATGAGCCAAAATTTCTATTTTCCTTTTTTTTCACAGTATTTCTTACTACGTTACCCTCATACAATAATTTTTGTTCCAATTCTTTTAAATCATCTTTGCTGATTTCTGAAGCTCTCCAAATCCGCATTTTCTTGACTCCTCTTCCATTTATTTTAATTTTAGCTCTTTCAGTGTTTTGACCAACTTTTCACAATGAGTTAAATTCACCAAGCATTTATCTCAAATTTCTTAATGGAATCTTACAGTGGCTGGAATGGTAATTAAATATATTTACCTAAGAAAAGATTATGCATGTTCTAATTTGAGATATCCTGAGTCTGTAATCATTTTCTGTCTCCAGAAATAACATGACCTGTGTACACACCGCAATATAAATTTCCAAACACATCACTTCTCACCCATCCTGATAGACTTAAATTAATCAACTTCTCAGTTGGAGCTGCAACATCTTTGAGATCAGATCAAAAACCGAATGCTGGGAGAACTCAGTGGACAATATGTGTCAGTCAACATTTGACTAAATACATAAAGACTGAGAAGGAACAGAAAAGAATCAGAGATTGATTGGGTTGAATTGTAAAAGGAAGAATTGGGATCAGTTTCATTGACACTCTCTGTTTTATTGCTGGCTCTAATGTTGTTTGCGTCAAATGAATCTATTCTGCATGAGGTTTGCAGCACTGTTGGATTTCATTGTGTTATGTTCAATGTTTAATGAAAGCAGAGGAACAGTGCAGGGCACCAGAAAACAAGGAGACCTCGAATGAGAAGGAGAAGCAGAAGAGGCAATCCTATGGGTCAATGACCATGGTGGTGGTTGAGTGAGGGGCTCTGCGCCTGAAGAACACACTGTTGGCGACTCAAGGCAAGGAATCCAGAAAATTGCTGATGACTGCAATTAAATGCCTTACTCCGACCGGGCTGCAGACTGCAGACTGCTGGAAACTGGCTCTAGACTGACTGAAGGGGCACCAGGTATCACAACCTGGATGTGAGAGGGTGTCAAGGATGCTGGAGGCTTCCTGATCGTGTAGCAGGTTTGGATATGGAGCTCAGGTTCCTGATGGTTTGGACGGAAGTCTGTGTGGCTGCAGAAGCTGTGAGAGCATTGGAGGCAAATCCATAGACAATTGGTGACTCTGGGGGGACTCTTCTGATTCTCCTTCTCTGTCAATTTCAGCTGATAGCAAATCTGTCTACCTTACAGCAGACTAAAAGTAAATTATGTGTAATATTACACCTGTTTTATTCCATAACAATAAAGGAATCTTGAATCTTAATTTTGAAACTTCGAAAGAATACTTTTTCATTTCCAAAGGGATTTCTAGGGCTTCTTCTCTTTGGAACGATGAAGGATGAGAGATTCATGAGGCTATAAGGGGTTTAAATAAGAAGGACAGGCTTTTTCTCCTGGGGTGACAATTGGAAATACCAGAGAAATAATCAAAATGAGTGGAAGATAGTTTAGGGGTGATGTCAGTGGTACATTTTTCACACAGGGAGGTGGGTGTCTGGAATGCATTGCCAGGGGTGGTAATGGAGGCTAGTATAATACAGATAATACTCTTCGATAGGCATATGGGTGTAAGGTAGGCAAGAATACTACAAAAACTGTTGAGTTCCTCCAGCATTTTTGTGTCATTACACTTGACCCCAGCATCTGCAGACTTTCTTGTTTAACTTTTTCAGCGTATCCAATGAATCTATTCTATCAGCTGCCTTTGACCTTCAGAAATTTGCTTCATTAGTAGCCAAGTTCTTTCCTTTCGTGTCAACTGCAAGTGCATCTTCCACCTAAGTACAGATTACTAATGCATACTGAGAAGAGCCATTGTGCCAACATTAATGTCTGGGGAATATCATTCCTCATAATACATATGACATCCATTAACCACTATACTCAGTTTTCTGGTTTTTTTTTAAATCCATGCAATTGCCTTCTGAACTTCTTGCAGAAATAGAGAAAACCCACTGATTTTACTTTGAAAATATGTATTATTATTCACAGAACTATTCATCACATTATTTTTGTCTTTTACGATTCCTTGCGATCTATCCCTGATTAACCAACATTCAAAGGCAAAAAAGATGCAGATGCAGGAAATCCGAAAAATAAAATAGAAATACTCAGCAGGTCAGGCAGCATTAATGATGGAAAACCAGAATGAATCTTTCAGGTGGATAACGTTTTATCAAAACTGAGAAAATTTACAAATTGAATGGGCTTCGTGGTAGGCAATGGGGATTATTGGAGGGAACACAGGACTTGTTTGCAGTCGAGAATATAATCAAGAAAGATGAAATATTGTTAAAATATCTTGAAATATTAAGGATAGCACAGCTAGTCCAGCAGTTCATGCAATGTCATTACAGTGCCAGTAATCCAGGTTCGAATCTGATGTTGATTGTAAGGAGTTTGAACATTCTGCCTGTGTCTTTTTGGGTTTTATCTGGGTCCTCCAGTTTCCTCTCATGTTCCAATGATGTGTGGGGCTAGAAGGTTAATTGATCACTTGAGTGTAGTTGGGCAGTATGGGTTCATGAGCATGAAAGGCTTGTTACCATGGTGTATCTCAAAATTAAAGTTTTAAAATTTTAACTATCTCATAAGAGGTGACAGTACTAGTCAAGGGAGTGGGTGAATGCCTCTCTGTCTCCCAGACAGGTCAAGTCTGACCAACAACCATTCATTTCAACCAGCACCATCACCATCTGCATGATTCAGGGCATTTTGCTTTCCATAGACAGTCCCTTTGTGCTTTTCATCTCTTCCTCTTCTTGCAACATAAGGTTAAGCTTCAACTAACTTGCTTTCCAATTGATCTTAGATCAATTAAAGGAAGTGAGGCATTTGTTTCTATTTTCCATTCCCCAAACATTAGCTGATTTTCTGAGTGTTTTCAGAATTTTCTGCTCTGTGAATTTTAACTTCAATTAATTATTATGGTCTCTGGAAACTTATCATTTACAGCTGTGTTAAAAAAAAAATGATGCTTCACAATCAAAAATTACTTGTTGGAGCAATTCAGCAAAAAAAATACTGAAGGTAGAACAATCCAATCTGCCAAAATGCATACAAATGAAAATACAATAACATTCAGATCACTTCAGTGATTTTGCATGCAAGATAAAATGACCGTGCTGGCGAGCTCTCCACTGGCCACCGTGACAGAGGTGCACCAAAGAAAAGGTACAAGGACTGCCTAAAGAAATCTCTTGGTGCCTGCCACATTGACCACCGCCAGTGGGCTGATAACGCCTCAAACCGTGCATCTTGGCACCTCACAGTTTGGCGGGCAGCAGCCTCCTTTGAAGAAGACCGCAGAGCCCACCTCACTGACAAAAGGCAAAGGAGGAAAAACCCAACACCCAACCCCAACCAACCAATTTTCCCTTGCAACCGCTGCAATCGTGTCTGCCTGTCCCGCATCGGACTGGTCAGCCACAAACGAGCCTGCAGCTGACGTGGACTTTTTTTACCCCCTCCATAAATCTTCGTCCGCGAAGCCAAGCCAAAGAAAGAAGAAAAAAAAAATGATGCTTCACAATCAAAAATTACTTGTTGGAGCAATTCAGCAAAAAAAATACTGAAGGTAGAACAATCCAATCTGCCAAAATGCATACAAATGAAAATACAATAACATTCAGATCACTTCAGTGATTTTGCATGCAAGATAAAATGACCGTGCTCTTCTTGAAATAGTACCTTGGGAGTTTTTAACCTGTACTGGAGGGAGTGATGAAAGGAAGGTAGGTATAGATGAGGAGAACATGATGGGAATGTGCAGTGTAGATAGGTATTTGAGAGTCAGTGCTGACTTGGTGCCATGCTGTATAATTCTATAATCCTATGACTCGATGCACTCCGGAAAGTGCAGAACTCCTTAAGTTTTGCATCAAGGTGTCAGTGAGCCAAGAAACTCCTTAATCACTGGCAGCTGTGCAGAAATAATCACACTTCACACCTTGTGGTGTAAAGAAAGACTCATGGTGACAAGAGAGGAACTTTTTGGATGTCGATCATTTTTCAGAATCCAGAGCATTGTTTTCTCCAAACAATCGGATTTGCAATGTATTCATGACATGCTCTTCATGTGTTTGACTTCAGATGTAGATTTATGCAGCATTTTTATCAAAATAATTTGGTTAAGGTACTTTTTCTTCTTTGGCTTGGCTTCGCAGACGAAGATTTATGGAGGGGGTAAAAAGTCCACGTCAGCTGCAGGCTCGTTTGTGGCTGACAAGTCCGATGCGGGACAGGCAGACACGATTGCAGCGGTTGCAGGGGAAAATTGGTTGGTTGGGGTTGGGTGTTGGGTTTTTCCTCCTTTGCCTTTTGTCAGTGAGGTGGGCTCTGCGGTCTTCTTCAAAGGAGGTTGCTGCCCGCCAAACTGTGAGGCGCCAAGATGCACGGTTTGAGGCGTTATCAGCCCACTGGCGGTGGTCAATGTGGCAGGCACCAAGAGATTTCTTTAGGCAGTCCTTGTACCTTTTCTTTGGTGCACCTCTGTCACGGTGGCCAGTGGAGAGCTCGCCATATAACACGATCTTGGGAAGGCGATGGTCCTCCATTCTGGAGACGTGACCCATCCAGCGCAGCTGGATCTTCAGCAGCGTGGACTTGATGGTGTCGACCTCTGCCATCTCGAGTACTTCGACGTTAGGGATGTAAGCGCTCCAATGGATGTTGAGGATGGAGCGGAGACAACGCTGGTTGAAGGTTAAGGTACTAACGCACCATCAATTACCACAGAAGACTGAGATTGTGAAACCAATAGGCTTTTATTGACTATAGACTGGAGCAGCAGTCAGCCTCATTGACTGATCCTGGCGGAATGAATGGGGAGCATGCGAGGGGTTGTGGATAGGATCGATCTTGGGAGGTGTGTCCATCCGGCAGTAGCCAATCACAGTATTATTGTGGTTTACCACATTCACCCCTCCTTTTTAGGAGTCCTGCAGGGCGAATATATTTGAGGTGAATCAAATATATACACATAAACACATATTTATAGGTTAATTATTGTCAGGGGGTCTCCTCTTCAGCTGCGAATGATGTGATAATGGGTGGGGCATAGTTGTGTTGCCCTGAGCAGCTTGGGGGGGGGGGGGGTGGTCAGTCTGTCATCACCGGATATAGTTCACTGGAGGGAAGGGATAGGTGAAGGGAGGAGGGAGTGTGGGGTGCTGGTGCATCATGGTTGACAACAGTTGCCGGGGTGGGATGTGGTTAGCACCAGGTTCAGGGACTCCCAAGACATCAGTGGGGGAAAGTGTTTGTTGATGGTTGATCGCAGTCGGAGGGGTTCCAACTGGTGCCAAATCCCAGATGGTGACAGTGTCCTCACACCCATCAGGGAAGGCCACATAGGCCTACTAGGAGGTGGAACCTCTTGACCAATGGATCAGTCTTAGATTGCCTAGTGTGCTTCTGAAGTCTTGGGGAGGTCAGCCAGCAAGCAGCATAATCCCTGATGCAGACTTTCTAGGGAAGGGAAACATTCATTCTTGAGGCACATTGTTAGTGGCCATACATAAAAGAGACTGTATAGAATGGAGCGCATGTGGGAGGACCTACTGCCAGTGGGAAACAGGGTAGCCCCATGACTTCAGGGCCAGGAGGATGGTTTTCCAGACTGTGGCATTTTCCCTTTCCACCTGCCCATTCCTTCTGGGATTGTAGCTGGTGGTCCTGCTTGTGGTGATGCCCTCGGCCAGCAGGTAATGCTGCAGCTCGTTGCTCATAACCCCCAGTAGCTGTGGATGAAGCAGGAGTACCCAAAGAGGGGGAAGACATTATGGAAGGCCTTGATGCCTGTAGCTGTGGCTATGTCCGGGCAGGGGATAGTGAAAGGGAAGCATGATTATTTGACAATGATGTTGAGGAAGTGCAGGTTCCAATTCAAGGAAGGGAGAGGCCCTTTGAAGTTGATGCTTAGGCGCTTGAAGGGGTGAGAAGCTTTGCTGGTGAAGTTGTGCCTCCAGTGGCATTCTGTCTCCAAGATGTCCTGAGCCTCCTTTTTGACTGTGGAGTGGAGCAGATGACACCACATAGGCATCCCAGCTGAGGTCCCCTGTGTTCTGGGTGGTCAACATGGCTTTGCAATTGCATAGCTTGAAAAGGGCCCAGAGGGCTCATAGGTACTCGGTGTTCAACTCACCGGGTTTCTGTCTCTGGGTGGTTAGGAGATGCCTTGAGTAAACCTCGTTTACCTTTCTGCAGTACTGGTCCTTCAGGATACTCGTGGTCTCCATATACCATTCTGCATTATGGATCATTGGGAAGATAAGGGGTCTGATGCATGAGAAGAGGAGTTTCAGACTATTCTCATCTGTGTTTACCACATTCACTGTCACCATCAGAAAGTCCTCAAAATAACGTAGCCAGAGTTTGAATGTGTTCGGAACATCAGACGATCGAGGGTGTATATTGAGTTTATCAGGTTTCAGGTATTGCTCCATCTTTCTTGAAAAATTATAGTCAATAAAATTGATGCACCATTAATTTCCACAAAAGACTGAGGTTGTGAAATAGATAGGATTTTATTAATTATAGACTGGAGCAGCAGTCAGCCTCATCGACTGATATGAATGATATGAATGAATGGGGATCATGCAAGGGGTTGTGGATAAGATTGATCTCGGGAGGTGTGACCAGCTGGCAGTAGCCAATCACAGTATTACTGTGGTTTACCACAGGACCTCAGAGATGTTTTAGCAAATAAAACCTGATGGTGACCTGACCTATTGGTTTTTTTCAGGACAGATAACCAAAGCCTTGGTCAAAGATGTGGATTATTGGGAGCACTTTAAAGAAGATTTGGGACTGGAGAGATTCAGAAGGGTTTCCTGTCCCTGGTGCTAAGGCAGTTGAAAATAAAGAAATTTGGGGTGATCTGGAGATCAAACTGAGAAAGTGCAATTAATTGTGACGTTCACACATATGGAGGAGATTGAAAAAACAGGGAAAGGTAATCCAATGGAACAATGCGAAAACCACAGTAAACATTTGAAGCAAAAGCAGCCCATTGCATCATCAGAAGCTAATAGAGGTCAGTAATCCCAGAGTTGATGGTTAAACAAGACAATGTGATTTACAGCAATGGAAACAGCGTAATGGATGTTTGCATCCTTACATCATTTTTTTAACATAAAGGTGGAGAACACAGCATATTCTTAATCATGTAGAAGAACAGAAGGACATTAGGGTCCAAATCCAAGATCTCTCAAGGTTGACACATAGGTTGATAGGGTAGTTAATAAGGCTTATAGTATGCTTGCCTTTATTAGTCAGGGAATTGACTTCAAGAGTAATGAGGTTATGTCGCAGCTCTATAAAACTTGCGTTAGACAACACTTGAAGAATTGTGTTCAGTTTTGGTCACCTCATTACAGGAGAGTTGTGGAAACTTTGGAGAGGGAGGAGAGGAGATTTACCAGGATATTGCCTGGATTGGAGAATGTTTCTTCTGAGGCAAGGTTAACAGAGCTAAGGCTTTTCTCTTTAAAGCAAATATGGATGAGAGGTGACTTAACAGAGATCTGCAAGGTTATGAGAGGCATGGATAGGGTGGACAACCAGTGGATTTTCACCAAGGCAACAGTATCAAGTACCAGAGAACATCTGTATAAGATGAGGGGAAGAAAATTTAGGGGAGATGGCAGGTTTAATTTTTTTTTGCACATGGGTTAGTGGGTGCCTGGAATGCATTGCCAGGGATGGTGGTGGAGGTTTATATTAGGGATACTTAAAAGACTCTTGGACAGGCACATAGATGCAAGAATAATAGAGAATTATGGGTGTGTGGTAGGGAAAGAGTAGATTATAAGTAGGTTTATATAGGTTGGCACATCATGGGCCGATGGGTCTGTACTATGCTGTAATGTTCTTTGTTTCAAAGGATTCTAGTCTGGAGTTCTAATTGAAGATTTAAACCGTGTTTCTTACTTTTGCAGCCTTTGCTTCAGTAAGGCTGAGAACCTGCTTGTTTTTTAGAATCAGCAGACATAAGCTAAATTCCACTGAGGGGCCAGAGATGCAGTTTTCTGACAAAAGGACATCTGTGTACCAAGAACATTTAATCTTCTTGCTTGTTTTGGTCACAAACTGTCATAGGCCAAGCCTTGATGCAAAATAAACCATTGTATTCAAAGTGATAAGCTGAAAATTATGTTATTCGATTGAAGCCTAGCATGCTAGCTTGCTCGCTTATCTTTCTTGCTGTGCTGGGAATAGGTGCTCGGGTAACCAGTTTTTGGGTAATATAACCTGCTGAACTTTGAGACTGTCAGAGAGGTGGCAACATCTCTCAGCAAGAAGAAGAACTTCTAGAGTCTAGCCAACGTCCCGGTCGGGGGAGGTGGAGAAGCTGCTACCGGCGCCCTGACAACCTACTACAAGTGTGCAGTCGTTGCCTCGCTTCGGCAGTTGGGACCAGTCCAGGCGTTGATAAGGCGTTGAAGGGCTTGCATATTGTAGTTTGAAATCAGCTTTTGAATTTGTAATAAACATCTGTATAAACTGAACTGCTCTCGGTGTGTGTGTCTATTTTCTTTCAGTAGCTCAAACACTGTGACCAATCTAAAACGAACAAAATGAGAGGTATAAGTTTACCCAAGACAGGATTGCACTGAGATTCTCAAGTCAAAAGGTAACAATGACAGAAGTAAGACTTCTGGCATTGTGAGCTGAGGTAGAGGCAGAAAAAGGTAAAGTTTAACAGGTAATATTGGATGACCTTGGTAGAGGCACCAATTCATGGTCTACAATTCATTTTGCATTCTGGATCACAAGAATGCTGGGACAAGAAATATTCATAGTGTTAATTTGTCCATGGGTAACTGTTTTTCTTTGATTCTTTCTGAGTCCGAGATGCCACATTGGTACAACTTCAGAAAGATTTTCTCAAAACTTCCAGAGGTTGGTTCCTGCCAGATTTTTTCAACGTCTCTTTCTTGCTATCATTCATTCCTGCTTCAAGACTGTTGTGAAAATTAAACTAAATGAATTGCACAATTTCTTGATACTGCCCAAGTATGTCTTCCTCATCCCTTGTTGGACTTTACACATTACACTATCCTGTTTATGTGTTTCTTAAATCCTACACTTCATTGCATTTATATTTGTAAAAGTTTCTGAAGAGAGTGGACTGGTTGTAAGGAATAAGGGATTTCAGCTGTAAGGGTACAATGGAGAACCTATGGTTCTTGAAATGCATTGGCTGGGAGGCAAATTGACAGAAAAGTACTAGTCCATGACTTCATTTGAATCGGTAAATAGAGGGAAGCTCATATGCAAGTCAGTCAAGAACCAAGGGCAGAGGCTTAAAATTTGGACCAAAATTGTGTGGATAAGCTTTTTTCATGATGTAGCTCTTGAGATTGGAACTCAGTACCCTTCGGGGTGGTTGAAGAAGAGTCAATCAAGGCATTTGAAACAAATCTGATAGACAAATGAGTGTGGGATTTGGGGAAAGGAAGGTGCAGCGACTAATGGACTTACCCCATAAGGTGTAACATGGAGTAAAAGGGCTGAATTCCCCCTTGCTCTGCTATAGCAATTCTACAATGCCAAAAAGCTGTCTAATGATTCTCCTATACCTCCCTATTCACTGCTTAATGTTCTTGTGTTATCATCTTTAGATGTGACAGAATCAATATTCCAAAGCATTACCTTATTTTTCTTGATGTTGTAATTCGATAAAGCATTGCGCTGCTTTATTTTGTCTGGGTCATGAATAGAATCAGCAAGCTGAGATGCAATAAATATTTATATGCACATTTATTGCAGTTTATAGATGCTATAAAAAATTTGTAGGGATATCAGAACAACATTGACACCAGTCTTCTCTTCGAATTGTCCAAGAATGCAGGCATAAAGTACAGGAAACTACATTTCAATCCTCCTCCATTCGAGACAGCAAAATCTGAATTCCTGTAGAAAGGAAATGGCTCGTAATTTGCTGTAGGAATGAATCTAGCAACGTCTGCTATTAGTTAGAGTTACTCTTAGACATTAAGCTGCAATTTTTTTTCTGTGTGGCAGGTTGGTCAGTGAGTTAATGATGCTATATTGAGGGAAACCAGGCTTCTCTCTCTCTCTCTCTCTCTCTCTCTCTCTCTCTCTCTCTCTCCTCCCCCCTTACTGCCTCTCTCAATATCATCATTCAATCTGATTGATGAAGGAGACACTTAGTCCCTTGTCATGAGGATTCACTCAGATATCCTTGAATCTTTAATGATGATTCCTTTACAGAAATAGGTGGAAATATCTCAGATTTTTCAAGCCAATTATGTTTAGAATGCTGTTGATTATGTTAACAGAGTAATCTTAAGCAGTGTAGTGGCACAACTGGTACAGCTGTTTATATCTCCAGTAACCTGGGTTTAATCCACACCATTGGTTTGTTTATGTTGCAGTTTCCATGCTCTCTTTGAAACTACTTGAGTTTCCCCTGGATGTCATGGTTTTATCCCATATCCCAAAAGTCAATGGGTTGCTGGCTTTATTGACCCCAAGTGTGCAGGTGAGGGGTACAATCTGCAGGAATATGATGAACATGTGGTGAATATAATATGGGATAGGATAGGATTAGTATAAATGAGTGTTCCATTGTCGGTGCAGATTTGGTAGATCGAGGACCTGCATCTCTCTATGTCTCTATAACCTTCACTTTTCTCATACTGGCCTGAAATAGTACTGTAAATACTTCTATAATAGTCAAATTTTGTGGACCAATTTTTAGAGTAAAATTTAGGGGGTCAACTACTACATATATTCTATTTAATTACCTGTGTTGCTTGTGGCATCAGGAGTTCAGATGGAAGGGTAGCTGGGAATGGACAAGTCTGCAGTTGGGGCATCGGGAGCTCCGGTAGGCGGGGGGCTGGGACCAAAAATAAGAGGGTCAACTTTTACATGGTATCAATTATTACACGTATATATACAGAAACAATGAAATAAAGCATTACTTTGGAAAAGGATTAACATGCTTCTCAATAAACTGAGCTGCATTAAATCATTCAAACCAGTCCCACACAGGCCATTACATAACATACATATTCCGATCAGAATTATCCCTCAGAGACTTTAAACTGCAACTGAACTTCTCTGTGTTCTGGTCAAAGGAAATAGGGAAAGGTAATGTAACAGTGCAGCAATGCAAATTTCAAATTCCACAATGTGCTGCGGGATCATTGCTCAGGAAAACCAAAGATTGGTGATCTGCTGAAAGTGCCAGCAGACACAATTAAGAGCTTTGGTTTCTCGTAGCAGCTGCACAATTACCTGGAGCTCTCTCGGGTCTGTACTCCATGTGGTTGTCAGTGTGTACCTATTAAAATCTGATACATATCGTGTTGTGCAGTTATAATGTGCAGTTATAATGACACTGGCAGTCACTATATTCTTAAGTATATGTTCCGTGAGTTAACAGAACCTCCCAGATTCCTCACTTGCTCTAAAGCTATTTCTAAAAGCCTCCAGGTTATAAAGCAACCTGCCCTTCCATCTAAAATTTGGTTTTCATTGTGCAGATAAGCCATGTTAGAATGTACAGTGCAGTTAATGAGATTGTCACCATTTCAAAATCTTATATGGAACATCTGTGAGCAACTTTGTGTTCTCTTTATTCTGTAATGGATTTGCAGAGGCATTTTGCTGTCTTGGCCAAATATTCATTGCACTGGTCATTCATTGGAGGTAGAGGCTTGCTATTGAGGGGGTGCAGGAAAGGTTCACCAGACTGATTCCTGGGATGGCTAAACTGACAGATGAAGAGAGACTTGATTGTCTAGTGTTATGCTCATAGGACTGAGAGGGGATCTCATGTAAAATTCTGACAAGGCTAGACAGGGTAGATGCAAGAATAATGTTCCCAAAGATGGGAAAGTCCACAGCAAGGATTCGCATTCTCAGGACTGAGATGAAGAGAAAATTCTTGATTCAAAAATGTGAACTTGTGGAACCCCATACAGAAAGTCGTTGAGGTGATTTTTCTAAATATATTCAAAAGGAAGGTAGTGTGGTCCTAATGGCTAAGGGGGTCAATGGGTATGGAGAGAAATCAGGAATTAGGGTGTGAAGTCACGTGATTAGCCATGATCACATTGAATGGCGGTGCAGACAAAAGGCTGACTGCCCTTCTCCAGCACCTTTATTCTACGATTCTGTGATGGACAAGGTTAAAATTGACTAGCATATTAAGAGTTAAGGGAAGGAGGACAAATATATTTTTGAAGTATTTTAAAGCAAGGACTGAGAGATTTTTGTTTATTGAGGGTACCAAGGAATACAGAAGAAAAGGAACCACGAATGGGGTATGTAATGCGCGTCGAAAGAACCAAAGACTTGTTGATCCAAACCAAGGCTTTTATTAACTAAAAGACTGGAGCATATCACAAGTAGGTTGACCAGTCCAGAATGACCTGGTCTGGCTAGGATCAATCCTTTAAGACCTGCCAGTAGGTGTGGCTACACTCTCAGCCAATCACAGTCATCCTACACTACCATCTGTACATATACACATTGGTGATAGAATCTGTACTATCACAGGGTACAGGTAGAGTTCAATTATTGCAGAACAGGCCCAAGAGTCTGCGTATCTCCTTTTACCGCATTCCACTTTGAATAGCATAGACTAGTGGCAGCATCAGTCTCTTGAGTGACTCTAGGAACAGTGGATCCTATTTGAAGCATTCATTGCCCCGATCGATCCTCCGAGTATTTCGCCGAAGATACAGAATGTCTGAACTTTGTGCTCATCCAACCTATTGTTAGAGAGAACAATAAAACTTTTGCATCAAAATTCTTGAATTTATTGAACATCTTGAGAAAGGAATTGCAGCATTTTCAAGATTCGCAGATATTATTGCATTGCTTATAGCATCCTTATGCTTATTGCATTTCTCAATCCAAGAACTTTGAATCCAGACTAATATTTGAGAGCTTGACAATATGCCATCAACATGTTTTCAAATGGTGCCAGTATTAGTGGACCCATTTTGCCTGGACCACCCCAGTGGCAGTGGCATGATACAGCAGCTCCAGTGAAACCAGACAGATCAGATAAGATTAACCAGATTTCTGGCATTACTGTGTCTCATGTTCACTACACTATTCCTTAATTCTCTCATCCCCTTCACCATCCATTCAGATGAAAAATCACTGACCTGAAACATTAACTCTGTTTCTCTCCCCATATATGCTGGCTGATCTGCTGAGTATATCTGGTATTTTCTGTTCTCATTGCCAGTCTGTTACCTTTGAAAGAACATTAATGTCAATTCTCCCACAAAGAAATCTGCTGTATTGATTTGCCACTTGATGAATGGACATAAATTGAATTTGATAAAAGACTGGCATTTAAAATAAAATAATTTCAACAAATTATTGAAAATAAGATATTTAGGCATAACTCAAATGTTAATGGTGTGTGGTAAAGGGTTAAGTGCTGGCAAAATTTCTGTTGATTAATTTTTAAATGAGGGCCCACACAGTCAGCTGAAAAAAGTTAAAAATATCAAAGAGACGACAGCAGAAATTGATATAAAAAAAAACTAAGGTTGAATTTCTGCCAAACAGTGCAAGTGAAATTGTAAAACTACAAATGCATGTGCTGTTCATTATGTTTACTGAAGATCAAAAACCACTTTGTCTGTATCAATCCTCACTACACCATCAACAAGAAATAATGGGAGCAAAATTTTCTTCACCTGTACTTGAGAGTTGTTAAATTGTGCTTATTTTTAACAGTGTTTCTACCACAAATTGATACACTAATAAATTAAATTAAATCTTTCCATTTGATGGTCTTTGGTCAGGACATTTTTTGGTTATTGATTGCTGGATGACTTTTAATGTTTTATGTTAGTTAAATAGCTTATTAGAAGCTTAGGAAATTAACATTTTGATCGATCATCTTATTATTTTCATTATTGAAATTGCATGCAAAAAAATCAGTAGAAATAGAACTAAGAGCATCCCAGTATGTTGAACGCATAAATAAAAGAGAGTAATGAACTCTTTATAAGAAAAAGGCACACCCGGCTATAATTGTAAAAAGTGGAAACACTTGCATTCCTTCAAGTAAAGATTGCACTAAAGAAATAAAAAAAGGGAGAGGTGGCCACCATGGGCTTTTCAAGTTGGTTACCTGACCACCATTGCTATATTGGAGTAATGATGGCTCCTCATTCAGAACTGCCAGGCCAGTCAAAAACAGCTTGCCTCATCTCAAATGCTCTGGAAGACAAACCATGCATAAATGGTCTAAATAGGCAAAATTCTCAGAAATTGCTCTTCCTATTTTGCAATTACAGGAATGAAAGCAAAACATTTGGATTTGGTTTATTTGAATTTGAACTTTGATTTGACTTGATTTGGACTGGATTCTGTGTGGCTGCAAGGGCTGTGGAATTGCTAGAAGTGGATCTACGGACACTTGGTGATTCTGGGGGTGGGGGGGGGGACACTTTCTTTTGCTTCTCTCTCTCTCTGTAATTATGACTGTAAGACTGAAATAGGCCCTTAGGCAATTCCTGCTGGTGGCAAATCTGTCTGCCCTGTAGCAGGCAAAAATAAATTTCAGGTATTATGACACTGTTTTATTACTATGACCATCAACTGAATCTTTAATCTTGAATCTTGACATTCAATCAAAAGTATTCAATATCATGAGCCAGTAAAGGTAACTTCATTAATAGTCTCTAGTTTGTTTTTTGAGAAGAGATCAAATTTAATTTCTTATTTCAGTGAGGTTCACTTCAGACTTTCACTTTGTTCAAAGAATTATCTTCCAACATTTGATGCAAAATTTGACTTGAATATGCTTCTTTTAATATGGTGTCTGGATCATGTGCACTCATTGTGACCAGGTTACAAGGGATGTTCTCTTATTTGGGGTATTGTCACATGTCAAGTTGCTGCCCCATTCCACAAATAAGTTTACAGAGTTGTTGAACCTTAATCCTAATATCAGAACATTCTCCCATAACTCAAGATCATTGAAACTATAGGAAGGAGCATCATTGGTTCTACTGGAAACACTTATTCCCTCTTTGCAGTGAATTGTTCATAAGCTTCTTTGTGCCATTGCTGCCAATATATGATTGTTTGGTGCTTAAATTAAGGATCTGTTTTGGTCTTATTGAATAGTGAATAAGCATTGGAAGAGGTCAAACAGCATACTCACTTTTAGTTCTTAATCGTGTGCAGCTTCTAGGGTCTGCTTTATCTCAATGTAACTGCATTCTTATCTTGGCAACACTGAGTTAACCCTGCGAACTGTAAAGTTCCAATTGCCTATCTTTCCATCAATGAGTTAGACTCCTTCATTGACTTATTAGAAAAACAATTTCAGACATTGGAAATGAACCTCAAATCTGACTTCATGCATGAATAAACTTAAGGAACTATGTTAAACTTATTTTGAGTGAAAAAAAAAAGTACAAAAAGATCTAGATGAATATCTTACAAATAAACAAATAAATGTTCTATACAAGAAAAGAGGCTTAATGTTGAAATTTGAAATACTTTCTACTCAATTGTCTCTGGGGTTTTATCAGCTCTATAACTCTGTTTTACCAGCTCATAAGTTAACAATGACTTCTATTAATATGTAGTTTATATTGAAAAGTATAATTTATATTCAAAGAGTTAATTTCAATAGTTAAGTGCTGATTACAGCCACGGTCATCATTGCAGAGTCTGGGGGATTCTGGGATTGGGGTAAGACCAATTTATTCACTATAATGATCACCATCTGTGTCATCTCACCAAACTAATCAAATTATGTTGGGTCCACACTACAAACAGCAGACTTCAATATGTCAAAAGCACACAATACCCAACAGGTCAAACAGTGTACTTCATATTGCAAAGATAAAGATACATAACCAATGTTTGTGCTTGAGCCCTTCATCAAGGCCTCATGGACCGTCAAACCAAGACTACCCATAAATTGGAGGAGCAACATCTAATTTTCTGACTGGATACTCTACAACTGGATGGCATTAGCATTGACTTCTCTGGATTCTGCAAGCCTACTCCCCGCTCTCCTTCTCTTCCCCATCCCTCTCCACATCCTTCCCTCTCCATTCACAGAGCCATCACTCCTCCTCTTGTTTTCTGTTGTGCCCTCCTCTCTATCCACCTATCCTAGAGTCAATAAATGATTCCTATTTGGAACCGACAGTATTGTCACAGTGCAGTTATCGTGGTAACACATATGCACCCTGCAAACTCAGAAATAGTAATGTGACTGAAACCAAAGTTAAAAGTTCAGATTTATTGTCAGAGTATATAGATGACATCACATACGGTTCTTTTTCCTGTGAATGAGGCAGAATTACCACTTATTGGTAGTGCAAAAAAAAACTGTATTCAAGAAGATACGAAGAAGATACCTATACATGGGTAGAACAGTTGGCATAGCAGTTACAGCACCAGCGATTGGGACTGGGGTTCTGTGGTGATATGTTTCCTCCATTGTATATAGTTATCATTGTTGGTTGTATATATGGAACTGGCCCACCCACAGATGACACATACCCTATGACTCCTCTCCCATGGTCCTGGGCCACCTCTCCCTTGCTGCCATTCCTATCCTAGGATCCGGGCCAGCAAGGTTCTTCTGTGTATTAAAGCCTATCATTCCCTTAGCTTGACTTTGTGGTTACTGGTAGCGTCCAACAGGTTCAAATCCTGTGCTGTCTGAAAAGAGTTTGTATGTTCTCCCCATGTCTGTGTGTGTTTTTCCTGAGGGCTCTGGTTTCCTCTCACTGTTCAAAAACTTACCAGAGTTGTAGGTTATTTGGGCTTAAATTGGCTATCACGGACTCATGGGAGGAAATGGGCTGTTACCGTGCTGTATGTCTAAATTTAAATAAAAACATAAAAAGATAAAGAAATGTTAACAAATAGATTGTGCAATACAGAGAGGAAAAAATTGTAAAATTAAGTGTCTTTAAATGAATCTCTAATTGAGTTTATTGTTGAGGAGTCTAATGGTGGAGGGGTATCAGCTGTTCCTGAACCTGGTGGGGCATGTCTTATCGTACCTATACTTCTTTCCTGATGGTAGCAGCGAGAACAGAGCATGTGATGCTTGATGTGGATTCTTAATGATTGCTGCTGAACCCCAAAAGTTAATGTATCAGATATTAAAAGCCCAATAATAAAATCTAAAGTTAGAGAGAGCCATTCCTCCATCTTTCTTTTGTTTCTGCAATAAAGGTTTCCTCAATCTAGGATTTTTATTATTCCAAATGTAAGAAGATATCTTAGAATCTATCTTGTCAAAAAATATTTTAGGGATGAAGGTAGATACTGCTTGATAAGTATATAAAAACTTTGGTAAAATTATTATTTTAATTGCGTCAATACGACCAACTAATGATAGTTGCATAGGAGACAATATGGAAAATGTTTGTTTTGTGGCGCTTGCAGGAGGTGAAGTAAATCACTGCTGCCACGCCGAAGGTCATTAACAACTGTTTTTATTCAAATTCAGCGCACCCCTTTAAGGGCAGCATGAGCTCAGAGAGAAACCTCTGACGACACAATTTCCCCATGGCTGCCCCGCCACATGGTGATACAAGCCGGGCTGGTTCGCCATGAGGATCTGCGCCGTCACGTTTTCATATATTCTATCAAGAGGAGATAATTATAATTATACAGATCCTTAACATTTCTCATAATTTTTATACCCAAATAAGTAAATTGGTTCTTAACATCTTTAAAGGGTATTTGATCATATAGATACTCCTGTTTATTAATAGGAAAAAGTTCACGCAATCAATTTGTGCCCATTATTCCTTGATTCAATTCAATTTGGGCACATATAAAGATACGTTAGCCCTTTTTTCCCCAATGTAAACCCTACTTGTGATAGGTGCAATGTTGAAGTAGCCACTTTAACTCATATGTTCTGGTCACGTTCAAAGGTAGATCATTTCTGGAAAGGTGTCTTTGAAACCCTAACTCATGTTCTAAGATGAGAATTACAACCAAATTTATTACCAGGTATTTTTGGAATCATATCAGCGGAGCCTGTCTCCGCCCAGCAAATAATTCCCCTTTCAACATTATTGGCTAAATGGAAGGATCCTAACCCACCTACTCTACTTCAATGACTCTCTGCTGTCATGCCAGGTTTAAGTTTGGAGACAGACATTTGATACATCTTTTAAATTTGAAGAAATTTGGTGACCGTTTATTCACTATTGCCATATAACTTAAGAATCATAATCTTACACTGGATTCTCTTCTAGTTCCTTATGGTAAATGTGGTTTTAACCAGGAAACCCTTTGTTTTCCTACTTTACTCTCAGAATGGACAGCCCAGTCCCTCTTTCTTTTATTTCTTTTTTTATATATTAGTTCGAGGATTTTGCAATAAATTTTTTTTTTTCTCTTTCTCTTTTTTCTTTTGGTTTTATAAGAGGAGAAGAAATTTATGGTTAAATATTTTTAAATACATGTATGTAATGTAACTCTCCTCTTGTTATATATGTTCAATATAACTCAATAAACAGATTGGAAAAGAAGAATAAATAACGTGTGAAGTGAGAGTCCTTAAATAAGTCACTGACTGAGCTGTTGAGGAGTCTGATGGTGGAGGTGTAGCAGGTGTTCCTGAACCTGGTGATGCTGGTCTTGTGGCACTGATACCTCTTTCCTGGTGCCTCCTCCCTGGCCTCAGGGGAGGTGCTGGAAGATTGGAGAAAGGCAAATGTGGTTCCCTCGTTTAAAAAAGGTAATATGTATATTCCAGGGTATTTAAGACCAGTGAGTCTTATATCAGTGGTGGGCAAACTATTGGGGAGGATTCTTCATGACAGGATTTATAAGCATTTAGAAATGTAGACTTCTAAGGAATAGTCAGCATGACTTTATGACTGGAAAGTCATGCCTCATGAGCCTTATTGAGTTTTTTGAAGAGGTAAAAAAAAAAAAATTGATGAAAGTAGGGCAGTAGATGCAGTCTAAATGGATTTTAGGAAGGCATTTGACAAGATCGCACATGGTCGACTCATTCAGAAAGTCATGAGGCATGGGATCTATGTAATTTTGGCTGTGTGGATTCAGATTTGGCTTGCCTGCAAGAGGCTAGTAGTGGATGCAACATATTCAGTGACGACTGGAGTTCTGCAGGGATCTGTTCTGGGACCCCTGCTCTTTGTGATTTTTATAAATGATCTCGGCAAAGAAGTAGAGGGATGAATCAGTAAGTTTGCAGATGAAAAGAAAGTTGGAGGTGTTATGGTTGTCATGGGCTACAAAAAGATACCTACAAAATGCCAAATTAGGCAGAAATGTAGCAGATGGAGTTCAATCCAAATAAGTGTGAAGTGATTCATATTGGAAGGTCAAACTTGAAGGAGAGAAAATAGTTAATAGCAGGATACTTAAAAGCATGGAAGAACAGAGAGACCTTGGTGCTCAAATCCATAGATCTTTCAAAGTTGCCACGCAGGTATGTTGACCTCAATTAGTTGAGGGATTGAGTTCAAGGGTTGAGAGGTAATGGTGCAGTTCTATAACATAGGCCACATTGGAATATTGTGTTCAGTTCTGATTGCTTCATCACAGGAAGCTATGGATAAGGTGCAAAGAAATATGAGGGGTGACTTAATAGAAGTCTAGAAAGAGTGGACAGCCAGGATCTATTTTCTGGGTGAGAGTAGCAAACATCAAAGGGCTTCCTTACATAGTGAAGGAAAAAAATTAGGGGCGATCTCAGAGGTAAGTTTTTTTACACAGAGTAGTGGGTGACTGGAAAGTGTGGCCAGAGGTGATGGTGGAGGCTGGTAAATTTGGTACATTTAAATGTCTCTTAGACAGGCACATGGATGAAAGGAAAATAGAGGGTTATGAGGTAGGGACGGTTTAGTTTTTTGAGTAGGTTTACATAGCTTGGTACAACATGGTGGGCTGAAGTGCCTGTGCTGTGTTGTAATGTTTTATGTTCCTGTGTATTTTGCTTCTACTCCTAATCTTTCAACGAGGTTGAGCCAAAATCCACAAAAATACTTCCAAAGAAGTGGCTGATAAGTTGAAAGTGCCAAATCCATGCCCAGTTAACAATGCTGCTTAAGAACATAATGTTCAGTGACTGCCTGAAGCAATTGTGGAATTGTATCCCTTACAAGTGCAAGTTGTTGGTATTGTTTGTGAGATGGTTTATTTCATATTTGATATCCCCAGTGAGAAACTAAATTACTTAATGACCTCAGGGACTTTCCCTTAACTCAAGTACATATGAAGGTTATGATACCTCAAACTCCCATTTGTCACTTTAAACAATAATTTTCAATTAAATTATCAACACACTAGAAAAAGTGCATCCATTTCAAAAGCACTTCATTAACTTTAAAGACCTTTGGGACATTTGAATGACTTGAGAGGTGCTAAGAAATGGAAGCATTTGTTTACTGTGGAATTGGTTGACAAAAACAATTGCTTCAACGTTCAGCAGATTTCAAATTTCTGAATTCTGACTCAGTTACTTGCCAGATCAGAATTTGAGTGCACCTTAAGACAAGGAGCCTTTAGAAGGCTTTTATATTTTTTACATAGAATTTATGTGATTTTTCTGTTCTGAAGTGTCTTCCTACCTTCCCGAAATGGCTGTTCATACATGAATGAGCAAAACTCCAAACATCTGTATCACACCGCGAGTTTAGACAGGGTACCTGGGATGCAGTATTTAAGGAGGCTGGACATCCTATACATTAACCTGTTGTTCACGGATCACCTGAGTTCAGTTTAGACTGCAGGTGATCCATAAAAATAACTAGGGGTCGAAGAGGTAAAATGCCGGAACAGGAATGAGTCTTTATTCCCATTCTGATCTTTCTACATAGACTGCATTCCAGGAAATTGGGAATCATTTCCTGGAATGCAGCAACTGTGTAAAAAAACCCAAGAGAGAATGTGCAGTGTACTGAGAAGCCATGGCTGAGAATGCTCAGCCAAGAATTCGGCTTGATACCACTGGGGTTTCTAAAAGTTGGATATCTTATTTAGTCCACTGGCTTGTCAGCTGAGTATTTGTGTTGATAGAGTGGGGATATTTCATGTGGGGTTTAGATGTGATTATGGGTGGGTCAGGCTGGTAGCAACATGAGACATTGTAGAAGAGGCAGGAGAAACACTTTTGTGCCCCGTGATTCCAGTTTGATGTAAGCATGGACTTAGATTTGAATAGCATAAGCTATGTGGGATGTCAGCTCACTGCTAAAGGGAAAGTTCATGGCATTCAACTCAGGAGACCCAACCCTTCACAAGAAATCCAAGTACGAACTCCAAAAAGCCACTGGAGAAGCCAAGAAATGGTACCTCACCAAGTTCAAGACCCAAGAGAGTAGACATAGACATAGAAGATAGGAGCAGGAGTAGGTCATTCAACCCTTCGAGCCTGCTCCGCCATTCAATGAGATCATGGCTGATCTTAAAGTTCAGTACCCCGTCCCCGCCTTCTCTCCGTAACCTTTAATACCCTTATACTGAAGAAATATATCTAATTCCCTCTTAAATATATTTAATGAACCTGCCTCTACTACCCTCTGTGGCAATAAATTCCACAGATTCACCACCCTCTGGGTAAATAAATTCCTCCTTATCTCGGTCCTAAATGGTTTGCCTATTATCCTCAAACCATGGCCCCGGGTTCTGGATTTTCCCATCATTGGAAACATCCCATCTGCATCCACTCTGTCCAGTCCTGCCAGAATTTTATATGTCTCTATGAGATCCCCTCTCAATCTTCTAAACTCCAGCGAGTACAATCCCAATTTGCGCAATCTTTCCTCATAAGTCATTCCTGCCATTCCAGGTATCAGCCTGGTGAATCACCTCTGCACTCCCACCATTGCAAGAACATCGTTCCATAGATAAGGTGACCAAAACTGCACACAATACTCCAGGTGTGGTCTCACCAAGGCCCTGTACAGCTTCAGTAAGGTATCCTTGTTCCTATACTCAAACCCTCTTGATATGAAGGCCAACATACCATTTGCCTTTTGAACTGCCTGCTGTACCTGCATGCTCGCCTTCAGAGACTGGTGTACAAGTACCCCTAGGTCTCTCTGCACTTCCCCATCTCTTAATCTATTGCCATTCAAATAGTAATCTGCCCTCCGGTTTGTATTACCAAAGTGGTTAACCTCACATTTATCCACATTGTAGTGCATTTGCCATGTATCTGCCCAGTCCCTCAATTTATCCAAATCACACTGGAGCTTCTTGACCCCCTCTTCCGTGCACACAACCCCTCCTAGCTTAGTGTCATCTGCAAATTTGGAGATATTACATCCAATCCCCTCATCCAGATCATTAATGTAAATTGTGAACAGCTGGGGTCCCAGTACAGATCCCTGTGGCACCCCACTGGTCACCGCCTGCCACTCAGAAAACGAGCCAATTTATCCCAACTCTCTGTCTTCTACCTGCCAGCCAGTTCTCAATCCACATCAATACTTTGCCCCCAATGCCATGAGCCTTGATTTTGGAAGCCAGTCGTTTATGCGGGACCTTATCGAAGGCCTTTTGGAAGTCCAGGTACACCACATCCACTGGCTCTCCCCCATCTATTTTACCTGTCACCATCTCAAAGAATTCCAATAGATTTGTCAAGCACGATTTACCTTTTGTAAATCCATGTTGACTCCGTCCGATCCCTTCTCTGCTAGTCATATGCTCCGCTATTACATCCTTAATAATGGATTCCATCATTTTGCCCACTACTGATGTAAGGCTCACTGGCCTATAATTCCCTGCTTTTTCTCTACCCCCCTTTTTAAATAGTGGGGTAACATTAGCTACCCTCCAATCCATGGGTACTGATCCTGAGTCTATCGAGTTCTGGAAAATAATTCTTAAAGCATCTGCTATCTGAATGGCCACTTCCTTAAGTACCCTAGGATGTAGATTATCAGGCCCTTGGGATTTATCTGCCTTCAATCCCATCAATTTCCCCAAGACCATGTCCTTAGAGATACTGATTTCTTTCAGTTCCTCCCTTGCATTAGTCTCTATGTTTCCCAACATCCTTGGGAGGTTATTTGTATCCTCTCTTGTAAAAACAGAACTAAAGTAAGAATTTAATTGGTCTGCCATTTCCTTATTCCCCATTATATATTTCCCTGATTCCGACTGCAAAGGACCTACTCTGGATTTCACCAATCTTTTCCTCTTGACATATTTATAAAAGCTTTAGCAGTTGGATTTTATATTTGCCTCAAGCTTACTTTCGTAATTTCTTTTTGCTCTCTTGATTAATCCCTTTGACCTCCTTTGGTGCATCTTGAACTGCTCCCAGTCTTCGGTTGTGGTACTTTTTTTGGCCAATTGATATGCTCTCTCTTTGGATCTAATGCTGTCTCTAATTTCCCTTGTTATCCACGGTTGAGTCACCTTTTTTGGTTTATTTTTATGCCAAACCGGTATAAACGATTTTTGCAATTTCTCCATTAGATCTGTGAATGCATTCCATTGTCTATCCACAGTCAACTCCCCCATAAACACCACCCAATCAATCTTACTCAACTCCCGTCTCATACCATCATAATTCCCTTTATTTAAATTCAGGACCTTAGTCTCGGTTTTAATTTCATCACTCTCCATGTCGAGTGAGAATTCGATCATATTGTGATCGCTCCTACCCGAAGGACCTCGTACAACAAGATTGTTGATTAGCCCCTTATCATTGCATAATACCCAATCTAAAATGGCCTGCTCCCGAGTTGGTTCCTCGACATATTGGTCTAGATAACCGCCCCATAAACATTCAAGGAATTCCTCCTCCTCAGTATTTTTACCAATTTGACTAGTCCAATCTATATGCAAATTAAAGTCTCCCATGATGACAGCTGTTCTCTTATTGCACGCTTTTCTAATTTCTCTTTTAATGCCTTCCCTCACCTCTACACTACTATTTGGAGGCCTATATACCACCCCCACTAACGTTTTCCACCCCTTGCTATTCCTCAGTTCTACCCATATAGATTCCGCATCTTCTGAGTTAATATCCTTCCTGTCAATCATGTCGGTCCCTTCTCTCACCATCAATACTACCCCACCCCCTTTTCTTTCTTGCCGATCCCTCCTAAATATCGTATACCCCGGGATGTTAAGTTCCCAGGCTTGCCCACCCTGCAGCCATGTTTCTGTAATCCCAATCAAATCATATTTGTTTATCTCAATTTCCACAGCTAATTCATCTACCTTGTTCCGAATGCTTCTTGCATTAAGATATAAAGCCTTCAGATTTGCTTTTTTCACTGTGTTTATGACAGGGAATGGATTCTATTGTGGAATACAAAACAAAGCCCAGCAGTGCAGAATGCATAGGTGCAATATTCCCCGATGAGCTAATGTATTAATAGGAAGCGAATCGACTAGAGGACTTCAGAGGCACCAAAATTGTGACTATCTTCTTTGAAGGGAAACAAGCCCAACCACAGCACATATAGAGGGGTCTTCCTGCTGCCTTCCATAAAGATAGTCATCTGCTCAATGGCCAAAGAAATGTTCCTGAGCTGAATGATGAATGTCATCCAGAGGTATGTGGACAGAGATCTTCACTGCATGACAAGAAGAGTACATAGAATAGTACCAACCATTGCCTTTTTAACCCTCACTGAAGCCTCTGACTCCATCATTCAGGACGGACTGTGGAAAACTCAGCTCAACTCAGTTACCCATAGAAATTCCTTGATGGTTATGCAAGATATTATCCTAACCAATGATTCTTCTAGTTACTGAGTTTGAGAAGCCAAGCTATAACACATCATTAACTCATTCATTGAGCAGATTAGCTTCAAACTCAACAGCTACATGATAGAAGTATCAGACATTCTGGTCTGTTGAAGAGCATTGTTCCCAAAAATCCAAAGTTCCTATAATGATCCTAGAAAGTGCAGACTAGTTCTTTTATTTTGGATGGCAATTTTTTTTAAAAGGTGGAGATTGGTAACAAAATATATCTTCTAAGTATCAGCACCACATTTGCTTGATAGAGGAAATGTTGAAGACATCAGACCTGGGATAAAATTCATGGTCTGTGAAGCATTAGTGATGACTCCCCTCTGATATACTTCTGATACCTGAATAACAGGATCCACTGCAGCCATATCCACAAAATCTTCCAAGTTTATTGGAAAGATCATAAAACCATTATCAGTGTCCTCTCGCAGGCCAATGTCCCCAGTATTGAGAGCCATGTAGCTCTGGTGCCCAGACAAAAGCTCTTACATTCCTAACACCAGGTTTCTGAAGCAGGCACTCAGTTCCAAGCCCTGACATGATGAGAGATAACCAGATGAATAGAAGAGGAAAGTATCCAAGAGTGTTCTCAAAGGTTGCTTGAAAAATTGCTTGCTTCTGGGAAAATGTGCAGTTCTGGACCCCAAATTATAGGAAAGATATCAATAAGGTAGAGAGGGTTCAGAGAAGATTTACTAAAATATTGTCTGGTTTGTGGTATCTAGAATACAAAGAAAGATTGGGTAGACTGGGTCTTTATTCATTGGAGCATAGAAAGTTGAGGGGGGATTTGATAGAGGTATTTAAAATTATGAGAGGGAATAGATAGAGTAGATGTGAATAGGCTCTTCCTCTTGAAGGTAGGTGAGAATGGAATGAGAGGTTATGAGTTAAGGGTTAGGGGGTAAAAGTTTAGAAGTAACATGAGAGGGAACTTCTTCACTCAGAGAGTGGTGGCTGAGTGGAATGGCCTTCTGGAAGAGGTGGTTGAAGCAAGGTCAATTTTGTCATTTAAGGAAAAGTTGGATGAGTGCAAGGATGTGAGGGGATTGGAGGGTTATGGGCAGAGTGCAGCGAAGTGGGACTAGAGGAGATGGCCTGTTTCTGTACTGTAATTGTTGTATGGTTAAATGGAAGACATTCACCTCATAAGTCACTCAGAACCCACAAATTGGAAGGAAAGTAAGTCATCCTCAATATCCCTGCCTGAGAAGAAGGAATAAGTAAAATAAAATATATGTTTAAGAGAGAGAGAGAGAGAGAGAGAGAGAGAGAGAGAGAGAGAGAGAGAGAGAGAGAGATAAAAAGCTCCAGCACTTAGTGCAAGGCTGCTGAGTGAGTGGCAACAGTCAGTGAAAGGCTGGCAGAATGTTAACCCTGCTAAAGACCTTATTCAAGAAGGGTTTTGAGTCATGGCTGGTTATTGTGTTTTTCCTGAAACAATGGAAAAGAAGAACTCTTTGTGGTAACCTGGAAGAAGAACTCTTTGTGGTGACCTGGAAGAAGGCACATTTCTTTGGAAAGAGTAAATGACTGAAAGGTGAAAAATAACCATCTTCACACACATACATCCACACACACACCCACACCCACACCCACACATGTGCGCGCACATGCTTAGAATTAGGAGGGGGTTAAAGTTAAGTAACTTAATAGTGATAAGTTAAATGTAGATATTATTCTGTGTTAAGAAAATAAAACTAATTTTGTTTAAGTGGTCATTGTCTTGGTGAATTTCTATTGCTGCTGGTTTTTGAGTTCTTACGGCTCATAATAAGTGGGGGATCGACAATTGCAATTTGAAATATTTGGTGTTTTGGAACTAAAACATTTGGGGTTTTTCGATCTTAAACCTTTGGAGTTTTTGTGAGTTATTAGTGAATTATTTTTCCAAACTAATTTCAAATTTGTGTGGGAAAAAACAGCACCAATGGATATTATGTAGTGTCCATGCTAACTGACCAAAAGAACTCGTGAACTTTATTTTGACAAGCACACTGCCACTTTTAAGGCATTTGAAGCTTTCAGCCCAGTGCACCGGAAACGACATCATTGTGATGTAAGCACGCTAACCTGCGTTCATAAGAGCACTAATCTCCTACAGGAAGGAAGGCCATGTAATGCCACCTTTGACGTGGCTGTTCTGATGGCGTGCACATAACACACAGATCTGGTTCACCTGGCTATCAAATATGTGCACTGCCACAATTAGTGAATTTTTGGTACAACCATCATTTCCAGAGCTGCATAGAAAAAGAAAAGTAGAGCTGCAGCTGAAGTCAAGAGTTTTAAGAGGAAAATAGAAATACTGAGGATTATAGTGAAATATTAGTGAGGGAAAATTTGAAGAGGAAGACTTAGAAAATCTGTTGAAATGCAATTGCATTTGAAAAAAAAGGAGCTGGAAGAAGTGAGAGTGTCTTGGGAGTTTAAATTGCAGAAACACAAACTTGAATTTGAAATGGAAGAAGCTGAAAGAAATAGGCTTTTTGAATTAGAAAAATTAAGACTTGAGACTAGAACGAGGTAAGAGAACTGAAGCTTGAGCTCCAGCAGAGAATTTGATGGCTAGTAGAGAAGTTAACCTAGTTCCTCCTCTCATTGAGAGGGATATTGGTACATATTTTCAGCATTTTTGAAAAGTTTGCTCAGAGCTCATTCTGGCTGAAAGAAAAGTGGCCTCTTATGCTCCAAAATGTAAAGCACAACTGACATACTCCACTTTGAATGCAGAGCAAGTTGCAAATTATGAGACTGTTAAACAGACAGTATTAAAAGCTTATGAATTGGTTCCAGGAGCATATAGACAAAAATTTAGGAATTTGGTGAAAGCATGGAACCAATCTAATGTGGATTTTGCACTTGAAAAATCTGTATTTTTGATCGTTGGTGCGCCTCAAATGGAATAAATAATGATTTCAGCAAACTAAGAGAATTAAGATCAAATTATACCTGGATGAGAAAGATGTAGGGACATGGCAACAAATGGTTAGGTTAGTGAATGAATATGCCTTATCTCACAAAAACAAACTTCAGCATAGTTAGCCTTTTCAGAAGGTTAATGTGGAACAGACCAATAGGTGGACAGTAGTCCATTGCAAAAGGACCTAAAATGTGTGCACAGACATATAATATGCACATTTTTTTAGACCTTTACTGCTTTTCAGATAGCATTTTTGATATCCACAGGCACTGCCAGCTGACATCTAAATAAATAACATTCTGCATCTGAAAGCTGGGCAATGCACATTAATTGACTTTGCAACTTATTGTTGTTTAATTCAAACCTCTCAGATTTTCACATTTAAGTTTTCAGATTTATTGTCAGAGTACAGGCAGGCCCTGGGTTAAAAATGAGTTCCATTACCTAGGACTGTCTTAAATTTGAATTTGTATGCAAGTTGTAACAGGTACATACAGTCATTATTTAGCATTAGTTAGTCAAATGTTTATCTTAGTAAAGAGTATATAAAGCATATATTTTCATCTTTATATGCATATAAAACACTTCCCAAAACACTAAAACATCTTAAAAATAATAGTACAGTACTGTATGTATTAATAAGAGTAGCTACATAAGGTGATAAGATCATGATTAAAAGTTAACACTCACAGGACAAGATGATGGAGAGATGACTACTTTCACACAATGCCAGATGATAGCAGGGCCCCCGACCATGACCCCACTGCCCTCCCACATCTTCACTCCTTCTAATCCATGCTCAGGCTCATTCGCTTACTCACTCTCTCCCCCTTTCAAATGTTCTTGGAAAATGTGGTACACTGTTCTCTTGCGATGCTGGGTGACAGCAGCATTGCGTGAGAGTATTGTACAGCATAATCTCTCCTGACACTGGGTGACGGCAGCATCATGAGAGGGTATCGGACAGCATAACCGCTCAAGCCACAATTTCATGGCATTCTACTTCCGTTCAGCTTCTCAGTACGTAAGTATGAGTTATTCATAAATCAGGCATATTCAATCTAGGGACTGCCTGTACATACATGATATCACATGATATCACATGAGATTCCTTTTTCCTGTAGGTGTGGCAGATTTACCATTAATGGTTAATGCAAAAAATAAACTGTACACAGCAAAAACATGTGAACAAACAAAGAACTGTAAACAGATAACGAATGTAAACAAACTGTGTGCAATACAGAAAGAACAAAAGAAAATCAATAAAGTGCACAAGTAAGAGTCCTTAAATGAGTCTCTGATTGAGTTTGTCATTGAGGAGTCTGATAGTGGAGGGGTAGCAGCTATTCCTGAACCTGGTCATGTGAGTCTTATGTCACCTATGCCTCTTTCCTGATGGCAACAGCAAGAACACAGCATGTGCTGGGTGGTGAGGGTCTTTGATTATTGCTGCTACTCTCCAATGGCAGCGTTTCCTGTAGATGTACTCAATAGTGGGGAGGTTTTTGACTCTGATATTCTCTGCTGCGCCCACAATTTTTTGGAGGGCTTTACGCTCAGGAGGTATTGGTGTTCCCATATCGGTCTGTGATGCAGCCGGTTAGCACAGTTTCCACCACACCTCTATAGAAATTTGCCATGGCTTCTGCTGTCAAACCTCTGCAAACTCCTGAGGAAGTAGAGATGCTGACGTGCTTTATTCATGATGCCATTGGTGAGTAGGGTCCAGAAAAGATCCTGCGAGATGGTGACTCTCAAGAAATTAAATTTGCTCTCCCTCTCCACCTCTGATCCCCCAATGATCACTGGATTGCATATCTCTGGCTTTCCTTTCTTGAAGTCAACAATCAGCTCCTCAGGTTTGGTGACATTGAGTGCAAGGTTGTTGTTGGTGCACCAATCAACCAAGTTTTCATCCTCCATCCTGTATGCTGATTCATCCCCTTCCTTGATACAACTGAGAATTTGGATTTCTCAAAAACTCTTGCCCGAAATCTGGACTACCAGAGAATCCAGACTTCTCAAAAACTTTCAGCTTCTCTTTGTGTACGTGCATGCATAGTGTGCAAGTCTCTGTGAATTGCATGAGTGCCACAGATCTACTGCCTGAGAATCCAAAACATCCAAAATCTGGACCGACCCAATCCCCAAGCATTAGGAATTTTACTGTTCTGTTGGGGAAACAAAATCTCTCTTCAAATATACTGCATTCTTGTTATTTAAGCATAGGTCCTAGTAAATACAAAGCTAGCCACTTGGTTAACATATATTCCTCAACCAACTGGTCTTTATTTGGTTAGCTGGTTGTATTTTCTGTCCAAAGTTACCATGCTTTCAAAGTAAGTTTTCAGCCGACAAGCGCTATCAGTCACGATAAAGACAGGAAAGCCAGAAAATAAATGCAAATCCTTCTCTCCTTCCTTAGGTTCCTTAATTCTACTAAACTTAATTTATCAAATCACCAACATATTTTGTAGGAAGAAAGACTCCATCAACCAGTAAAAAACAACCATGAGGCATCATTTTCTCCCTGAAACAGATGTTCACAGAGTACAAACAGTAATGTTGCCCTATAAAAGAATTCCCCAAAGAAAATATCCAAACATTGTAACAGCAAGCAGCTGTTTTTAAGTAACTTTGATGCTGTTGTAATTTTGTCACAAGCACATCATTCATTTCTTTTGTACACAATATTAAAGCTTTTTTTTTAAACCAAGATAGTCAAGGAGATATTTATTCCACTGAGGCTCAAATGAACAAAGAATTACAAAGAATGACATTCACGAATTAGCACTAAAATGGAAATAAATGATGTATTTCTTTCAAAGCCACTAAAGAACTCATATGGTGAAAACAGACAGTGATCTGTATCTTAAGTTGTCTGATAATATACCTTACTTCATTGTGATTCTTAGACAAATCAGACAATCCATCAGCACTTGCTAAAGAAACTGGAAAACCGGGGGGATTATTTTATTTATTTAGGCATTCAGCACGGTAATAGGCTATTTCAGCCCACGAGTCTGTGCCGCCTAATTTATCTCCAATTAACCTACATGTTTGTAGTGAATAATAAAAATTCCTGGTCCTTAAGCATTCCTTGGGAAGATCAGCAATTCTCATCCATCTCGAATAACCTCTTGAGAGATTAGTAGCAAAATGCTGCTCCTGCTCAGTGAAGATACTGCTTGATGAGGAACTCCAGGATTTTGATGAAGGAACAGCAATGTATCTTCAATTTAGCTCAGTGTTTAACTTGGAAAAGTCTATGCAAACAGCATCGCTTCCACTCTCCTGCACAGACACCTGCATCTCCACCTCCCCCTTTTCCTATTAGCCATTGGATGCTTCAGGTTTGGAATGTGCAATCAAAGCAATCCTGTGCTCCATTGGTATATCTGGTGGGCGTAATCAAATTCTGCTGCAAGGTCTGAATGTTCAAATCAGTAAATGGGTGCCACTTTGAATTGTTTTATAATTATTTATAAATAAAAAAATTAAATTTTAAATTAAATTAATTTATAAATGTAAATGATTTATAAATTTAAATTAAATTCATTTATAAATCTAAATTAAATTAATTTATAAATCTAAATTAAATTTTGTTTGATAAATTTAGACAAAGAGCACGGTAACAGGGCCTTTTGGCCCATGAGCCCTTGCTGCCCAATTACAGCCAATTAATCTTCAAACCCTATATATTTCGAACAGTGGGAGGAAACTAGTCCACACAGTCACAGGGAGAACATGCAAACTCTTTACAGTCAGCACTGGATTTGAAACTTGGTCACTGGCACGGTATCAGCACTGTTCCACCCACTACGCGAACCATACCACCCCATCTGGAATCATTTTGAACTATTGAGGATCATTGGAGTGAGATTTATCCAAGAAAGTTGAGCATAATCCATAACATTCTGATTTGTGCCCTTGTACCTGTTGAAATGGCCAACGCCATGGTTTTTGCCCTGGGTGCCAGCATTTTCTGCTCAATTCCACTCCCATTCAATTCTTGTTTGAGGTTCAAGAGCATTTTAAAGTGACTTCATATTTATTGAATTTACTAATACAGTAAAACCCCTGTTATCCAGAATTCAAGCAACTGGCAGCCTCAACCAACTGGCAAAAAGCTCATGGCAAATAAACAGGTAAAAATATGCAGAAGTATAAAATTAGCATTCCCCACCTTTAATTTACCAATCCACATAATATACAATCTCAAGCAACCAGAAAATTAATTGATCTGGCAGCTACCAATCCTCATAGATGACACCAGGGGTTTTATTGTATACTGTTACTGGTATATAAAAGTCAAAGAGTTTGCTTTTTAGATGTGATTGTAATTGACAAAAAGTTGATGTCTGCTTTACAATGATCCATAATCATTCACCAATAAGGCCATTACTTTTTTCGGAGAGTCATAAAACAGGCAATTTGTGAAGTGTAAAATTCCCTAAGCAGCCATAAGGTAACATAAAAAATAATCTGATTTATCATTATGGGTTGAGCAATGTTGGGAGAATTTTTCAGTTTTTTGAATGGAGCCTTGGGAATTTTTAACATACAAATGAACAGACAGGTGGTGCCTCAGTTTAAAATGATATCGAAAAGGCAGCAACCTCAATTGTGCAACATTCCCTTAGTGCTGCATTCCATTGTTGGTCTAGATGATGAGCTGAAACATTTGAGTTGGTGACTCAGGGGTGAGACTGCTTTAGATTATAAATAATGGAGACATTACTTAAATGATAGAAAACTCCTGGTGAGTCCATTGTCTGAGATGAAAAAAAGGTCTTTTGACAATGTTACCAAAAGAATATTTTCAATGCAAAGAAAGAATCCTAATTCTTATGAATGATGAGTGCTTAAAAAACGATCTAATCTGTGAACTATTTTCCAAGGCACCCATAAAATGTAAATAATGTATAACTGTAGAGCTCATCGAAAGAACCAAAGACTTGTTGATGCAAACCAAGGCTTTTATTAGCAAAAGACAGGAGCTCTTCACAGGAGCTCTTCCGGAATGATCTGACCTGGCTAGGGACACAACCCTTTAAGGCCCAGACAGTAGGCGTGGCTTAGCTCTCAGCCAATCGCTGTAAGCACAGTCTAGATACTGTAACTATATACACTATATACATTGGTGATAGATCTGTACTATCACAATAACCATTCCAATGCTCATGTTCAAATCACTGTGCTCTGTGAAGCTTCTTCATGCCTGTTCACACTTACTTTCTTTTCATTTTTCATGTATTCCTGTTAGGCCATTGAAATATGGAAGATTACATATATCATGTGATCCTATCACATGTTTAAGGGTACCTAGTTGGAAGTCACCTCACCTGACAATCAAGGTCATGGTCTGCCCACAGATTAGCGCATACCTGTCCATTGTTCCCTTTAATCACCCAACCTATATCTAGGTTGGACTCTCCAGCCAATTGCACCATGAAACCCACCACCTGTGGGCCATCTGCCTCTTTTCCTTCTCCTGGGATGAATTCTAGCTCCACTCCAGGTTGTGAAGATGGACAGAGGTCGATTGCAAAAGATCATAAGAGAGCTGTTGGTAAAGATCGGGGCCTACAGGAAGTAAAAAGTGGGAAATCTCTAAAATGCATATATTTTAATGCTAGGAGCATTGTAAGGAAGGTGGATGAGGTGAAGGTATGGATTGACACTTGGAAGTATGACATGGTAGCGATTAATGAAACATGATTATAGGAAGGATGTGACTGGCAGCTAAATATTCCTGGATTTAGTTGCTTTAGGTGTGATAGAACTTGATGGGGGGGCAAGAGGGGGTGAGGTTGCACTACTTGTTAGAGAAAATATTACAGCGGTGCTTTGGTGCGATAGAATAGAAGGCTCATCCAGAGAGGCTATTTGGGTGGAATTGAGGAATGGGAAAGGGGAAGTTACAATTTTAGGAGTGTATTATAGACCACCGAATGGGGAACATGAATTAGAGGAACAAATTAGTAGGGAGATAGCAGATATTTGTAATAAGCACAGGGTAGTGATTGTGGGGGATTTTAATTTTCCAAATATTGATTAGGAAACCCATTCCGTGGAAGGGCTGGATGGGTTGGAGTTTGTAAAATGTGTGCAGGATATCTTTTTACATCAATACGTGGAGGTACCAACTAGAGAGGGAGCTGTGTTGGATTTACTGTTGGGGAATGAGATGGGTCAGGTGACAGAGGTATGTGTGGGGGAGGACTTCGGGTCCAGTGATCATGGTGCCATTAGCTTCAAGGTAATTATGGAAAAGGATAGGTCTTGGCCCAGAGTTGAGGTTTTTGAATGGGGAAAAGCTAGGTTTGAGGAGATGTGAAAGGATTTACAAGGGGTGGATTGGAACAATTTGTTTTCTGGGAAGGATGTAATAGAGAAATGGAAGGTCTTTTAAAGGAGAGATTTTAAGAGTACAACATCTTTATAAACCTGTTAGATTGAAAGGTCAGGTCAAAAATTTGAGAGAGCCATGGTTCGCAAGGGATATTGGAAACTTGGTTCTAAAAAAGAGGGAGTACTACAATAAATATAAGAAACAGGGAAAAAAGGAGATGTTTGGGTACTATATTGAATGTAAAAAGAATCTTAAGAAAGAAATTAGAAAAGCTAAAAGAAGGTATGAGGTGGCTATAACAAGCAGAGTGAAAATAAATCCAAAGGGTTTCTACAAATATGTAAATAACAAAAGGAAAGTGAGATAAAATTGGTTCAATAGAGAATCAGAAAGGACAAGTGTGTGTGGAGCCAAAAGAGATGGGGGAGGTCTTGAACAATTTATTTTCCTCAGTATTTACTGAGGAGAAGGATATTGAACTGTGCAGGGTAAAGGACGCAAAGGGGGTATATCCAACTGCACGAAATCCAACAAGGTCGGGTCAGATACAGCAATGAGCTCTCTGAACCCTTCTCCATTAACAATGGCGTGAAGCAAGGCTGTGTTCTCGCACCAACCCTCTTTTCAATCTTCTTCAGCATGATGCTGAACCAAGCCATGAAAGACCCCAACAATGAAGACGCTGTTTACATCCGGTACCGCACGGATGGCAGTCTCTTCAATCTGAGGCGCCTGCAAGCTCACACCAAGACACAAGAGAAACTTGTCCGTGAACTACTCTTTGCAGACGATGCCGCTTTAGTGCCCATTCAGAGCCAGCTCTTCAGCGCTTGACGTCCTGCTTTGCGGAAACTGCCAAAATGTTTGGCCTGGAAGTCAGCCTGAAGAAAACTGAGGTCCTCCATCAGCCAGCTCCCCACCATGACTACCAGCCCCCCCACATCTCCATAGGGCACACAAAACTCAAAACGGTCAACCAGTTTACCTATCTCGGCTGCACCATTTCATCAGATGCAAGGATCGACAATGAGATAGACAACAGACTCGCCAAGGCAAATAGCGCCTTTGGAAGACTACACAAAAGAGTCTGGAAAAACAACCAACTGAAAAACCTCACAAAGATAAGCGTATACAGAGCCGTTGTCATACCCACACTCCTGTTTGGCTCCGAATCATGGGTCCTCTACCGGCATCACCTACGGCTCCTAGAACGCTTCCACCAGCGTTGTCTCCGCTCCATCCTCAACATCCATTGGAGCGCTTTCATCCCTAACGTCGAAGTACTCGAGATGGCAGAGGTCGACAGCATCGAGTCCACGCTGCTGAAGATCCAGCTGCGCTGGATGGGTCACGTCTCCAGAATGGAGGACCATCGCCTTCCCAAGATCGTGTTATATGGCGAGCTCTCCACTGGCCACCGTGACAGAGGTGCACCAAAGAAAAGGTACAAGGACTGCCTAAAGAAATCTCTTGGTGCCTGCCACATTGACCACCGCCAGTGGGCTGATATCGCCTCAAACCGTGCATCTTGGCGCCTCACAGTTTGGCGGGCAGCAACCTCCTTTGAAGAAGACCGCAGAGCCCACCACACTGACAAAAGGCAAAGGAGGAAAAACCCAACACCCAACCCCAACCAACCAATTTTCCCCTGCAGCCGCTGCAACCGTGTCTGCCTGTCCCGCATCGGACTTGTCAGCCACAAACGAGCCTGCAGCTGACGTGGACTTTTACCCCCTCCATAAATCTTCGTCCGCGAAGCCAAGCCAAAGAAAGAAGAGTACTGGAGCTTTTGAAACATATAAAGGTGGATAAGTCTCCAGGTCCTGACAGGATTTTCCCCAGGACCTTGAGAGAAGTTAGTAAGGAAATAGCGGAGGCTCTGGCAGTGATATTTCAAATGTCATTAGAGACAGGTATAGTGCCGGAGGATTGGTGTGTTGCGCATGTGGTTTCTTTGTTTTAAAAGCTTTTGAGCAGCAAGCCTAGCAATTATCAGCCTGTATGTTTGACATTCTGTGGTAGGTAAATTGATGGAAAGTGTTCTTAGAGAAAGTATATATAAGTATATGGAGGGACAAGGTCTGATCAAGGACACTCAACACAGATTTGTGCATGGAAGGTCGTGTTTGACCAATCTTGTTGAATTTTTTGAAGAGGTGACTTGGAATGTTGATGAGGGTAGAGCAGAGGATGTTGTCTATATGGACTTCAGTAAGGCCTTTGATAAAGTTCCTCATGGGAGGTTAGTTAGGAAGGCTAAGTCCTTGGGTATTAATTTGGAGATAGTCAAATGGATTCAACAGTGCTGGAAGGATGGTGCCAGAGACTAGTAGTAGATAATTGTTTATCAGGATGGAGACCGGTGACAAGTGGTGTACCTCAGTGTTCGGTATTGGGACTGTTGCTTTTTGTTATATATATTAATGATCTGGAGGATAGGGTGGTAAATTGGATTAGTAAATATGCAGATGATACTAAAATAGGGGGAGTTGTAGATGATGAAGAGGGTTTTCAAAGATTGCAGAGGGATTTAAACTGCTTAGAGGAGTGGGCAGAAAGATGGCAGATGGAGGTTAATGCTGATAAGTGTGAGGTGCTTCATTTTGGAAAGAATAATCAAAGCAAGACATATGTGGTAAATGGGAGGGCATTGAAGAATGCAGTGGAGCAGAAAGATCTAGGAAAAACGGTGCATTGTTCCCTGAAGGTAGGAGCGCATGTGGATAACGTGGTGAAGAAGGCCTTTAGTATGTTGCCTATATAAATCAGTACATAGAATATAGGAGTTGGGAAGTAATGATGAAACTGTACAAGGCATTGGTGAGACCAAATTTAGAGAACTGTGTGAAGTTCTGGTCACTGATTTATAGGAAGGATATTAACAAGATAGAGAGAGTGCAGAGAAGATTTACAAAAATGTTGCCTGGGTTTCAGCATCTGGAATACAAGGAGAGATTGAGCAAATTAGGACTTTATTCCTTGGAATGTAGAAGGCTGAGAGGGGGTTTGATAGAGGTGTTTAAGATAATGAGAGGGATAGATAGAGTTGATGTGGAAAGGATTTTTTCAATTGAGAGTAGGAGAGATGGATACAAGAGGTCATGGGTTGAGAGTTGACGGGCAAAGGTTTAGGAGTAACATGAGGGGGAACTTCTATACTCAGAGAGTGGTTTCTGTGTGGAATGGGCTTCTGGAAAAGGTGGTGGAGGCAGGGTCAATTTTATCATTTAAGAAATAGTTGGATAAATATATGGTGGGAGGGGGATGGAGGGATATGGGCAGAGTGCTGGTAAGTGGGATTAGAGGAGGGTACTTGGATCAGTGCAGACTAAATGGCCAAATTGGCCTGTTTCCATGCTGTAATTGTTATATGGTTATATGGAATTATTGGTAAGATTGCAATGACAAAGGGTTGGTAGTGTGGTACATGTAAAGATCACCATTATTGTAAGCCTAGTTTAGTGAAGCAAAGAGCTGTGCCTGTACTGTATTAAGGCATTGTGGGAATTATAATATATTACTTGACCATAAAGCTGTTTCTCCGTGGATGATTGCAAGTATTGGGTAGCTGTTAAAACCATAGAATGCTTCAGCACAGAAAACAGGCCATTCAGCCCCTCTAGTCTGTGCTGACCATCATCTCCCTAGTACCACTGACCTGCTCCCATTTCATAACCCTCCAGGCCTCTCCCATCCATGTACCTAACCAATTTACTCAAAAAATACAACCACATTCATCACATCAAATGAGAGCTCATTCCACAGTCCCACAACTCTCTGAGTGAAGAACTTCCCCCTTATGTTCCCCTTAAATCTTTCCCCCTTCAGCTTAAATCTATGACCTTTCATATGTATCTGCCCAAATCTAAGTGGAAAAAGCCTACTTGCATCTATTCTGTCTAAACCTCTCAAAATCTTGAAAGCCTCTAGCAAATTTCCCCTCATTCTTCTTTGCTCCAAGGAAAAAAGTCCTAACTTCTTTAATCTTTCCCTGTAACTCAACTCTTCAAGACCTGGCAGCATCCTAATAAATTTTCTCTGCACTCTTTCAATCTTATTGATATCTTTCCCTTAGTTAGGTGCCCTGACTGCACACAATATTCCAAATTTGGCCTCAATTGTGTTGCATCCAATGTAATTATATTGTGTGATCCTTGTGCAAGAGAGAGAGAGAGAGAGAGAGAGAGAGAGAGAGAGAGAGAGAGAGAGAGAGAGAGAGAGAGAGAGAGAGAGAGAGTGAGAGAGTGAGAGAGTGAGTGTGTGTGTGTGTGTGTGTGTGTGTGTGTGTGTGTGTGTGTCTATTATCTCTGTTGTGGCTCCCCAACTGTGAGAATAAAGATCATTGTTATAATCAGCCTGTGTTCAGACTCGTTTTTTGGAACTGTTGAACTTGTTTTTCCTAAAACAACAGTTTTGGAGAAGTTTATTTTAATTATGTATTCATGACCACTTCTTATATGCTGTTCATGAGCTGAAGCACAGAGATTTAATTTACTGATGGGTTCGTTAAATGCAGTATCCTGACATCATGTCCCTAGATCTTACTGTAATCTTAGAAGACTAAAATTAAAATGTAATAGTCCATGGAGCAAGACTGGGATAAGATTCAGGTATGGGCTAACAAATGATAAGTATCACAGGAGTGTCAGAAAATGGAAAGCCCAAGGTAGCCTTTTGAAAATTTAATTGACCTGAAGCAATCTTAGTTTTCCTGTCTACTCAGGTTTCTTGACCTGCTGAACATTTCCAAGATTTGTGGTTCATGTTTCTCATCAGGTCTCTTTTGACTTTCAAAGTCTTATTACCATTTTGAAGTGCCTCACTGTTGAAGTTTCCATCAACCAGAAACAAATGGATAGCCAGATAAATATTGTGCCTGCAAGTCACTGGAATCTCCCTCCACTCTCCACATCGACATGATCTACCAGGATCGTTGTCTGAAGAAGGTGTGCCAAATCATTGAGGACCCCTTCCACCCCACTCACAGCAACTTTCAGCTGCTCCCACTGGGAAAGAAAAATAGGAGTAGCAGAGCCAGCACCGTCAGGCTGAGGAACAGCTTCTTCCCATAGGTGGTGAGAAGGCTGAAAGATCAGAGGAACTGTTCACACTAACCTTCGGAGACTCCCATAATCACAAAACAAAATCTATTTATTTATTTGTACATATGAATACTTGTCCTGCATTTGTATTGCTTGGCTGTGTGTTTTGCACTGAGGATCAGAGAAGGTTATTTTGCCAGGTTGTATTTGTGCAATCAAATGACAATAAATTTGACTTCACTTGACTTAAACAGAAAAATAGGAGCATGAGTAGGTTATGTAGGTATTTTGATCAGTTGACTATTTTATATAAAGATGCCTGATCCCCAATCTCAAGACCATATTTGAATTGGTGGTTAGACAGCAACATGATCACACTAAACCCGGCGCTCTGCAAGAATGTGTTCTCAGCCCACTGTACCCATGACTGTACAGCTAAATACTGTTCCAATTCTATCTTCCACCTTACTGTTTGAGAGTCCAATGGCATGATGCCATTATTTCTCTCCTAGACAATAAGGCAAAAAAGCTGATTGGAAGAGTAAGTGGTGCAGAACCCACACCTCAGCCCACATCAATGGTACTGAAGTGGAGACATTAGATAGCTTTGAGTTCCTGGGAATAAACAAATCCAATATTTATTTATTTCAGATTTATTGTCAGTACATACATGACATCACATCCAATCCTGGGATTCCTTTTGCCTGCAGGCATGGTAGAATTACCACTAATTGATAGTGTAAAAAATAAACTGTACACAGCATAAACATGCAAACAATTAAACGATCTGTAAACAGATAATGGATGTAAACAAACTGACTGCAATGCAGAGAAAACAAAAGAAAATCAATAAAGTGCACAAATAAAAGTCCTTAAATGAGTCTCTGATTAAGTTTGTCATTGAGGAGTCTGATGGTGGAGGGGTAGCAACCGTTCCTGAACCTGGTGGTGTGAGTTTTGTGGCACTTATACTTCTTTCCTGATGGCAGCAATGAGAACAGAGCATGTGTTGGGTGGTGTGGGTCTTTGATGATTGCTGCTGCACTCCAACGGCAGCATTCCTTGTACCCAATAATGGGGAGGTTTTTGACTGTGATGTCAAGTGCTGTGTCCACTACCTTTTGGAGCGCTTTATGCTCAGGGGTAGTTGTGTTCCTGTACCAGACCATGATGCAGGTGGTCAGCACACTTTCCACAACATCATTGTAGAAATATGTTGATATCTGGACCAAGCATGCTGAAGAAAGCACACCAATGCTTCTACTCTTTTCCAAGACAGAGGAATTTCAACATGTCTCCCATATCACTCAACAATTGCTACAGGTGCACCATTGAAATACTTGCTGGATGCATCATAGTATGGATTGGCAGCAGTCTGAGGGTCTTCAGACTTTGGGGAAGCGAAAGACTGATGCAGGACACCAGAAAACAGGGAGACTACCCTGTTTGAAAAGGTGAAACAGAAGGGATGAACCCATGGGTCGGTGGTCATGGCAGTGGACCAGAGAGGGCTCTGCAGCCGAAGAGCACGCAGGTGGCTGGTTGCTAGTTACTCAAGTCGAGGAACTCATGCAGGCGGCAGGGTGTTGGCAACTGTGGAAAAGAATACACACCAGGCTGCGGACTGCTGGAGACAGCTTGAGACTGGCTGAAAGGGTACCAGCTCTCAAAACCAGGATGCGAGAGGGTGCCAAGTTCACTGAAGGCTTTCTGATTGAATCTGGAGCTCATGTTTTTGAGGTTTGCCTCTAAAATCAATATTCTTATAATATTACATCTGTTTTATTACATGACAACAAAAGAATCTTGCTTACCTAAGATCGGAAGAAGTCAGGGATGGTGTGGTGAATGCATGTCAGATTATCATCCAAACCTTAATTCCCTCCATTGACTTCATCTATACATCCCACTGCCTGGACCCATCCCACCTGAGATGCTCTCTATTCCCTCCTTCCATCAAGGAGAAGATTCCAGAGTATGCAATCGCACGCCAAGAAGTATAAACACAGTTTCTTCTCAGCAGCCATTAGGCATCCGAGCAAGCCCCACAATAGTGCTCTCATACTGCTCTTGAGATCTATCAATTGATCACTTTTATTGTAGCTCTTTAACTGTGCTCTTGCCCTCCTACTGTGTACAGCCATTGAACGAATGGCAAGAGATGACTTTCTAGACTGCCTGCTGAAGAACTCTTCTCTCTGATCAGAGTTAAAGTGCCAATCAACTTGTACTTGAACCTTGACTCTCATTTCGTTTGTTCCAGTGAGCTAAACAGCAAAACCTGCAGGGCAACTGGGGCAAAAGTGTCAGTAACTCATTGCTGGTGCAGATCCTTTTCTAAAGTTCACCTCCCCTGGATGTCAGTATTTGAACAAGGGTTAAGGGATTGGGAGGGATGGTCGGGCCATTGCACTTGTGAATGAGCCAAAAGTTTCTTTTCTCTTCCTTCTTATTTCACAAAGAAATTCATTAAAAATATTAAAATTAAAGGCACATCAGTGCCTCTACTTCCTCAGGAGTTTGCAGAGGTTTGGTAAGCTATTGAAAACCTTGGCAAACTTCTACAGATTGTGTGGTGGAAAGTGTGCTGACCAGCTGCATCACGGTCTGGTATGGGGACACAAATATCCTTGAGCATAAAGGCCTGGAAAATGTAGTGGACATAGTCCAGTATGTCACAGGCAAAAGTCTCCCTACCATCTAGAACATCTACATGCAGCAGCAATCATCAAGGATGCACACCAGCCAGGACATGCTCTGTCCTCACTGTTGCCATCAGGAAAAATGTATATGTGCCACCAGACTTGCCACCAGGTTCAGAAACAGTTGCCCCCCCACCCCCCTCACAGTCCCAAACAGCAGACTCAATCAGAGACTAATTTAAGGAGTGCACAATATTTATTATCGTATAGCTTGCACGCTACAACAAGTATGGAAAGAAGAAGATGCACATACGAGGAGTCGAAGTCGAAGACTGATTCATTGCACTGGCTGCTCTGCTTATATGGGGCCCTAGCACTCATGTCAGGGCCCCATCTCTTCAGAGCACTGGCCTCTGGTTGGCTGGTGTTCCCGCCAGAGATCCCTGTCTTCCTGCCTAGTGGAGGTCATCTGGAACGACGACTGATGTCACCCCCAGGTCCACCTAGTCACTGTGTTCATCAGTCATTTTGCTGGCCGGTCTGTGCCTCTGTGTGCAGGCTGCTACAACTTAATATCTTTTCTTGCATTTGCATAGTAAATTTATTTACATTTTTTCTTTGCTTACATTTCTCCCTTTTGTAAATGTATCTTTCTTCTTGGGTACAGTTTACAGTTACTGATAAGTAGAAATTTTGCTGGCCTGCAGAAAAAAGAATCTCAGGGTTATATGGGATGTCCCTCTATAATGTTTGGGACAGACACTTTTTCCTCTTATTTTCCCCTGTGCTCCACAGTTTTACATTTATAATCAAAGAATTCACATATAACCATATATAACCATATAACCACTTACAGCACAGAACAGGCCAGTTCGGCCCTACTAGTCCGTGCCGTAGCAAATCCCCACCCTCCTAGTCCCACTGATCAGCACCCGGTCCATACCCCTCTAGTCCCCTCCTATCCATGTAACGATCCAGTCTTTCCTTAAATGTAACCAATGATCCCGCCTCGACCATGTCTGTCGGAAGCTCATTCCACATCCCCACCACCCTCTGCGTAAAGAAATTTCCCCTCATGTTCCCCTTATAATTTTCCCCCTTCAATCTTAAACCATGTCCTCTAGTTTGAATCTCCCCCTTTCTTAATTGAAAAAGCCTATCCACATTTACTCTGTCTGTCCCTTTTAAAATCTTAAACACCTCTATCAAGTCCCCTCTCAATCTTCTACTCTCCAGAGAAAAAAGCCCCAGTCTGCACAACCTTTCCCTGTAACTCAAACCCTGAAATCCTGTCAACATTCTCGTGAACCTTCTCTGCACTCTCTCTATTTTGTTGATATCTTTCCTATAATTTGGTGACCAAAACTGTACACAGTACTCCAAATTTGGCCTCACCAATGCCTTGTACAATTTCATCATAACCTCCCTACTTTTGAATTCAATACTTCCCGATTTATGAAGGCCAACATTCCAAATGCCTTCTTCACCACACCATCTACCTGAGTATCAGCCTTGAGGGTACTATTTACCATAACTCCTAAATCCCTTTGTTGCTCTGCACTCCTCAATTGTCTACCATTCAATGTATATGACCTATTTAAATTTGCCTTTCCAAAATGTAGCACCTCACATTTATCTGTATTAAATTCCATCAGCCATTTCGCAGCCCACACCTCCAGCCTTCCTAAATCACCTTTTAATCTACGGTAATCTACCTCACTGTCCACAACACCACCAATCTTTGTGTCATCCGCAAACTTGCTTATCCAATTCTCTACCCCTACATCCAGATCGTTAATATATATAACAAATAATAGTGGACCCAGGACCGAACCCTGAGGAACTCCACTAGTCACCGGCCTCCAATTGGACAAACAATTTTCTACCACTACTCTCTGACACCTTCCATCCAACCACTGCTGAATCCAATTCACTACCTCCTTATTTATAACTAATGCCTCCACCTTTTTTCCTAACCTCCTGTGGGGAACTTTGTCAAAAGCTTTACTAAAGTCCAAATAGACAACATCCACAGCTTTCCCTTCATCAACCTTTTTTGTAACCCCCTCGAAGAACTCAATCAGGTTTGTCAAGCATGATCTACCCCTGACAAAACCATGCTGATTACTCCCTATCAATCCCTGTACCTCCAAAAATTTGTAAATAGCATCCCTCAGAACACTTTCCATCAACTTGCCCACCACAGACGTCAGACTTACATGTAATATTCCAGATTTTATTCAAGGTTATTTGTATACATTTTGGTTTAATCATGTAGAAATTATGGCACTATTTATACATAGTACCTTCATTTCAGGGCACCATAATGTTTTGGACATTTGGCTTCACAGGTGTTTGTGAGTACTCAGATATGTTTAATTGCTTCATTGGTGCAGGTGTAAGAGCACTAGGTTTGCCTCAAAGCTTTTGATTACCTTTGGAGACTGTAGTTGCTATTTTACAACATGAATTGCACCAAAAATAATGCAAAGAAGCCATGATGAGGCTGAAAAACAAGAATAAAAGAGTAAGAGACATCGTCCAAACCTTAGGATGGCCAAAACCAACAGTTTGGACTATCATTAAGAAGAAAGTGTGTACTGGTGAGTTCAGTAATCACAAGGAAGATCTCCACTGCTGATGACAAAATTCTCATCATAATGAAGAAAAATCCCCAAACATATGTCCAACAGATCAGAAACACTCTTCAGGAGGCAGGTGCAGATGTGTCAATGACCGCTGTCCTCAGAAGAGTTCATGAACAGAAATACAGAGGGTACACTGCAAGATGCAAACCACTAGTTAGTCAAAGAGAGGATGGCAAGATTACATTTTGCCAAGAAGTATTTAAAATAGCCTGTAGAATTCAGGAAAAAGGTTTTGTGAACAGATGAGACCAAGACTAACCTGTATAAGAGTGATACAGGTTTTAATTAGCAAGAGTAAAGTGTGGAGGTGTAAAGAACTGCCCAAGATCTAAAGCATACCACCTTTGCCTTGGTTTACATCTTGCAGTGTAGCCTCACTATTTCTGTTTGTGATGTCTCCTGAGGACAGTAGTACATAGAAAGTAACCTGATGAGTTTCTCCAGTGCATTGCACTTGACACCAGCATCTGCAGATTTTCCTATTTAACTTAGTTTAGGTAGGTTCTTGATGGTCTGCATGGATATGGCGGACTGTCAGAATCTCTTTCTGTGCTGACTTTAGGTTATCCAGCCACAAAATATCACTGTGAATAAACTACAGCTACATCTAGATAATTAAAGAAAGACGCAAGTGGCAACAGTCAAGGTTTTCAGCAACTCAGTGAAAAATCGACACCTTGCTTTAAGAGGTTTGGATATCGCGAGTCAATGCAACAAATTATTTTAACATCTAGTTTCCAAGCATCAACCCAATAAATTTACTTACATTTCAGAAATTTAAATAAATAAAATCAGTAAAGCATTTGGTCGTGGAGAGCCTAATTATTTACTGAAATTCTGAGGCCTGCTTGGACCAAATATTAAAAACTTTACCTCATCCTGAAGAAATCATCATGGCATAAAATGCATGTGCAGGTAAATATAATCATGCAGAAAAAAGCATTCTCATAAAACATAATCCCTGTGTTCCACATCAAGCCATTTGTAATGTTTGTAAAAACTAGCAGCTGTTCTGAGAGAAGAAATATTAGTTCAATATCAGTTCTGTTGCATAACATGTCTTTACAATATTTGCTCGTCATTAAATCACCTTAGCGATGACTAAAAGGAATAGATTTTCAAGGCTAATCTCAGCACTCACCTTTTCCCTGGTTCATGAGGGGTGTGGCAGGGTGAGGAATCTTGATTTAAAGATTCACAGCAAATCCCTGATTCTACATTAATGGCAATGGGAGGTGCAAGGTAAAGTCCATTAAATGGTCAGCCCATGTAATTGTACCTATCACAGACTCATAAATATTTGGCCCATTGAGTCTGCACCAACCAACAGGATGTAGCTGGCCGAACGGCCACAGGCCTAATTGCCGCTTGCACAGCTGGCCAAATGGCCACTCAATACCACAAGCCTGATCGCCACCCATGCAACTAGCTGAATGGCCACGCAACACCCCAGACCTAATCGTCGCTTGTGCAACTGGCTGAACGGCTGCACAATGCCATGGGCCTGATCACTGTTGGTGCAGCCAGCCGGACGGCTGCATGACATTACAGGCCAAATCGTAGTGCACTGGGCAGTTAGGTACTGTAAGCCCTGCACTCATCGTGTGCGTTGCAGGGACGTGATGGCACCACTTCTGGTCCCAGGTGTTCGGGCTGGAAGTTACTTAAAAAGAGAGGCAAGTTTGAATAAACAGCGTTGTTGACTAACTGCCACATCTGCTGCATTGATTTAGGGCGTTGCTGCAGCAGACGCCACAATTGGTCACCCCGAATGTAAGATTCAGCCGAAGCTTGAATCCACAGTTAATGCAGATGCAACAGTTGCAGTTAATGCAGTAGGTGTTCACCTGCCCCCTATCTGGGCCCACCAGCCTCCTGTATGGCTCCAGTTCCGTCTCTGTGGCATAAATGCTGAAGACTCGAAGTTCTGGCACGTCGTTGGAGTTCTCGGGTCACGTCTCCATACCGCTAATGAACATGGATTTCAGACAGCCCCATGAAGTATTCCGGGAGGCGGATAGACTCTACCTCACACCAAGGCAAGAGTTTGCCCATATACATCACATGTTCTCGTAGAGACTTTTCCCATGCCCTGCGCATCACCTGTAGCTGCAGTCCAAACAAAGAGGGAGGAATGTACTGACAGGCCCCGAGAATAGTGTTTTTACCACCGTCAGTGCGGGAAAAATGCCCACAGATACATGCCCCTGTGTACCTACAACGGCTGTGGTGCCAAGCCTGAAAGTTTGTCAGGAAATGACAAATCCAGCCACCAGTAGTGGCCTCAGCGGCTGGCACTAGCACAGGCAGCCTCTATTTCCATGACAAAGCTCATGAGTGGAAATTTCTCATAGACACAGGCACCGAACTCAGTTTATTCCCACTCACAAACTTCAAAAAAATGCATAAGCAGCAGGGACTCACCCCTTAAGCTGCAAACGGAACTTCCATCTCCAGCTTTGGCATTCAACTGCACCACACCACAGTGTACCACCCACAATCCAATGGCCTAGTGGAATGTTTCCACTGGCAACTCAGGCTGCACTTAAGGCCTGACTCATAGGGCCCAACTGGGCAGACGAGTTGCCATGGGTTCTGATAGGAATGGGAACTTCCCCAAAGGAAAACATGCCAGTGTCATCCGCAGAAATGATTTATGGTTCAGTTCTTTCGATTCCAGGTGATGGTCACTTCTCATCCGACTACTGCCCTTCTGTTCAAACATCGCAATAAGAAAGCTGATTCCAACCAAGTGGCATGGACCCTCCAAGCAGCATATGACTCCAGCCCTCCTCGACACTGATTTTGTCTTCATGTGCAGACAAGCCCCAGGAACACCATTGCAACGGCCCTTTCTATGTGATCAAAAGGGATGTGGTTGTGCACACTTTAGATATTGGGGGACATTCTGAACTGTTCACCATGAACAGACTCAAACCAGCAAGCACATTTAGACCTGACTACCCCTCTTCATTGCCCACAACTCAAAAGACTAGGGTGACTATCTAAGGCACGCACAGCCGGTCCATCTCCTTTGGGTGACAATTCTGGGGGGTGGCGTAGCAAGCCTAGTGGCCGCATAACATAGTGGACCGAACCACCGCCCATGCAGCTGGCCGAATTGCTGTGCAATGCCCCAATCCTAACCAGCCCTTGCACAGCTGGCCGAATGGCTGCGCAATGCCGCAGGCCTGATTGCTGCTTGCGCAGCTGGCCACACAGCTGTGCAACACCGCAGGCCTGATTGGCAATTGGTGCAGCCGGCCAAATGGCTGTGCGACGCTGCTGGCCAAATCGCAGTGCTCAGGGCAGTTAGGTGCTCACCCATAAGATGGTGCAGGGCTCCCGTCATCTCCACTTTAAGCTCCGCACTCTTCATGTGCATCACAGGGACGTGATGACATCACTTCCGGTCCCAGGTGTCTGGGCCAGAAGTGACTTAAAAAGAGAGGCAAGTTTAAATAAACAGTATTGCTGACTAAGTACTGTCTGGTGCATTGATTTAATGGTGCTGCTGCAGTAGACACCACAATGAATCCATTTTGCATTTTGTACTCATTCCATTTTATTTATGCCAGTTCCACCCACAAATGGAAAATTAACCTCTCAACCCCCACACCTTTGTGATGTGCAAGTCACTCAGAGCACTTGGAGGGAACAGGAAGAATATGCAAAACCCTCACAAACAGAGCCAGAGGTTGGGATTGAATTCACATCTCCATCTACAACAGCCATTCTTTTTGAACTATGGCTCCTTAGGACTTTGCTCAAAGTTTATTGGACACTTCCCTATAAAGCCATGAAGTTTAGTTGGTTTCTTCCTACTTCTCTCCTACTGACTACATAAAAAAACACATTTTTTAATAATTTCAATCCTTGACCCCCCCCCTGAAAAGTGTTGTGCCCCCCCTCCCCCCCACCATCGAGAGTGTAGAGATATGAGGCTGCAGCTGAACCAGCAATGCCACGGCTCCACTATCATGAACCAAAAGCAGCATCTATTGATGAAGCAGAGAGAGAGAGAGAGAGAGAGAGAGAGAGAGAGAGAGAGAGGGAGAGGGAGAGAGAGGGAGAGAGAGAGGAATTAATACTGATGGAACTAATGTAGCATGCTTCAAGTAGCAACATTGAGGAGGTCATAACCATTTCCTCTGCTTTGCTGCCATAAGCTCCACCAGTCTCTTCTAATGCTGCTCTTTAATTTTCCTACATGATTGGTAACAATCATTTAGAAAGTGGCTTCCTTCATGCTGCTGATCTTTTCCATAACCAAATCCACTGTACCAGAGACAATGGTTTCCTTCTGCAACCATACCAGGCACCAGGAATGATCCAGAAATGGAAGAGTTTAGCTTAAGAGGAACATTTGTTGGCTCTTGGACAATACGTGCTGGAGCACGAAGGATGAGTAGGGACCTCATAGAGACATATTGAATGCTGAAAGGTCTGGACAGATTTGATGTGGCAAGATCATGATAGGGGGAGTCTGAGTCTGAGGGCACAACTTCAGGATAAAAGGGCGTCAATTTAAAACACGTGAAGAAATTTATTTAGTGAAAGGGTTGTGAGTTTTGTTGGACTTGTTGTCAAAGGTGGCTGTCAATTTAAAAAAGAAATGTGAATAAATTTCTTCAGTGAGAGTGGAACTTGTCACAGGTGGCTGTGAAAGTAAGGTCATCAGGTGCATTTAAGGCAGAGATTGACAGATATTTTATTAGTTAGGGTATCGAGGATTACAGGGAAGTGGTGCTAAGTAGAAGGATGGATCAGCTTAAGATAGAATGGCAAAGCAGTTTCAATAGGCCAATTGGTCTACTTCTGCTCCTATATATTGTGATCTTGTGAACCAGCCTAAAAGATCACAATGGGAAAAGCACACTTCCCCTTGAAGAAATGCATCAATACAGTCAATTTCCCTTTCTCTCAACAGCAAGATATCCAACTGATGACATAATTTGAAAACTAAATGGTCGACCAATCATGAAAATAGATTACCTTTAACAACGGCATCAGCATGGAAATGATACAGAAAATGGGCACTTGGGCTCCCTCACATGTTCCTGAAAATTCAACCACACTTTATTTGTCTTTGGGAGCTCCTTCCTGCCTACAGTAAAATCACCTTCAGAAGTTCAATCCAAAAGGGGATGTAATCTGGCAAAAGCTTCAAATTAGCTCACAAACTGTGAACTGAAGGCACTCAGTGTGATCATAACCTGTACTGTCTGCATTCTATTAAATAGATGAAGCTGAACATTAAAAGGTCTAAATGGCATATTTTGCAGAATTAGTAGAATAACTAAAAAGTATCTGCAGTTAATCACTACTTTCAGTAGCTGTTTTGACAAAATGTTTGAACTCATAATTCTTACCATAAAACAACTACAGAAGGCTGATGAACTGATTATGTGAAAAATAAATTCTGCTTTCAAGAATTCAAAAGGAATCTGTGTTGGGACTTTTTGTTCGACTTTTGGACAGTGTTTGGTCTACTTTCGCAAACAAAACAGTCAATGTATTCTCAAATTGGAGGAAAGGTGATGAACTTTTATTCAAGTATTTCTTAATGTTAAATAATCACTCAATTATTCACATTCATATTACATTATTTTGTGTAGCCTGTCTTTAACACATGCAGAAAGCTAGACTTATGTGTCTATATTAATATGGCACATTTTAAATTGTCAAAATAAAGTTTTGATCTTGTGGTAACATTGACATTTTCCAGTCAGCTCCATTATCATGTAGGATTATGAAACCATAATCTTTCTAATGTAACTGTTAACATAGCAATTAGCATGATACTATTACACTACCAGTTATCCAGGCGTGAATTCAGCACTATCTGTAAGGAGTTTGCACGTTCTCCCTGTAATGATAGTGATCATTGTTGCAATGCAACTAACAATGCCTTACCATTTGGCTAGACTTGACCAGCAGGGGGATGGCACACAGTATGCAGATCTGTAATTGAGCCTGCAGCTTCATGGTATGCCTCATGGTGCTGTTTACAACAACTTTAAAGTAAAGAACCTTTTCTTTCATCCATGTGTTGTCTAAGAACTCACACATATGAATACAAGATGAAACATGGTGTCAGAAGAGAGATGAAGGAAATTAGAAGGAAATACTTTAAAAGGTAAAATCTAAAATCAGCAACTGATCACTGAGGAGAAGCTAACACAGTGAAAAATGTAAGGATTACATCCACCAGCGAAACTTCAGCTGACAGCTAATGTGGCTGAAAATTGGAACAGATTTAAACAGCATTTAGGGTTGTATTTACAGGTACACAATCCTTTATCTGGAACCCTTAGGGGACAGTGTGTTCCGAATTTTGGATTTTTCCAGATTTTGGAAAGCCAGATTTAAACCCACCCAAATTGTGCTGCTGTATCGTCCACCACCCCCTTCCAATCAAGCTGCTGTCTTCCCACCCCCCTCACCTGCCCACTCGTGCTGCTGGTTTCTCCCCCCCTCACCCGCCTGACTCACGCTGCTTGTCTCTCCCCTCGCTCATCTGTCCGACATGCACTGCTGGTCTCTACACCCCCTCACCCATCCAACTCACGCTGCCAGTCTCCTCCACCTCAACTGCCCAACTTACACTGCTGGTCTCCCCCCAGACTCACGCTGCCGGTGTCTCCCTCCCATTACCCACTCAACTTGCACTGCAGATCTCCCTGCCCCTTGACTGCCTGACTCACGGCACCGGTCTCCCACCCCGACCACCTGACTCACACTGCCGGTCTCCCCCACTTTGACTGCCTGGCTCACGCCACCCGTCTCTCTCCCCTCCTTGCCCGCCTAACTCGCGCGGCCAGTCTCCTCCCCAAACCACCCGATGCGAGCTGCTGGTCTCCCCCACTCGCCCGCCTGACTTGCACTGCCGGTCCATCGCCCACCTGACTCGCGTTGCCGTCTCTCTCCCCAGTTGCCAGATTTTGGTGCTTTCCAGATTTTAGATGTCCAGATAAAGGATGGTGTACTTGTAGTGGTAGTTGGAGTTGATGAGAAAAGTGATAAAGTGAAAGCATCTGTTTTCTTACATGTTGTGGGTGAAGAAGCCCTGCTGGTGTATAATAACTTCACATTTGATGCTGAAGGAAACAAAAAGAAATTGGAAAAATTAATGAAACAGTTTGAGATACACTGCATACTAAATGAAAAGTGATGTTTGAGAGGTACATATTTTTCACGTGTATACAGAAAATGAAAGAAAGTATTGATCAGTATGTGACTGATTTGAAAAACAGAAGCAAAAGTTGTGAATTTGGTGAAATGACTGACTCACTGAAAAAAAACAGACTTGTGTGTGGTATTCCAGATAATAGTCTAAGGGAAAAACTGCTAAGAGAGCAAAATCTAAACTTGGAAAAAGCCATAGCACTCTTTAGAGCTGCAGAAACTGTAAAAATGCAGTGAAACTGGCTGAACGTGGATGCAGTGAGCAAGAACAGGCATAAATCATTTAACAAAAAGTGCCCCAAAGTGGAAAGAGCGGTGTGGCCAGGGTCTAGGCTGCCTTCCAGGAGAACACATGATCAGAGTGGATAAACATGTGCCACCGATAATACATCCATTTGTGCTTCAAAGGTAACTAAAGGCAGAGTCGGACAGGATGGAAAGCCTGAATGTGATTCAGAAGATAGATGAGCCAATGGAGTGGGTGAGTTCACTCGTCGTTATGGACAAAAAGAATGGAAAGCTTAGAGTATGCCTGAATCCAAGAGATCTAAACAGAGCAATAAAGAGAGAACACTTTAAGCTTCCGATGCATGAGGAAATCGTGTCACAGTTTGCAAATGCAAAGTTTTTCAGGAAGTTAGAACCATCATCAGGATTTTGGCAGCTAAAATTGGATGAAACAAGTTCAAGACTGTTCACGTTCAATAGTTCATTTTGCAGATACAGATTCCTAAGGTTACCATTCAGAATTGCCTCAGCTCCTGAAGTGTATCACAAAACTATCCATATGGTCTATGAGCACCTGGATGGAGTTGATACCTCAAGGGATGACATCATAGTATGGGGAACCATGAGAATGGAGCATGATGAGAAATTAAGGAAAGTGCTGGAAGCAACAAGGAAAACAAACCTGAAGCTGGATAGAGAGAAATGCCAGTTGAAAGTGACAGAATTAACATTTGTAGGAGATATTATTGACAGTGAGGGCATCAGACCAGATGCCAGAAAGGTAACCGCCATAGGAAACATGCCAAGACCACAATGCAAAATGATATACAGAGGTTTAATGGAATGGTCAACTATATGGGTAAATTCATATCCATCCTCTCAGAAAAGATGGCTCCATTGAGAAAACTAACAGAAAAGAACATTGAATGGGAGTGGAATCATGAGTATGAAAAATCATGGAGGGATCTAAAGAAACTGCTCACAGAGGAACCAGTTCTGAGGTTTAATGATCCAGCGAGACCCATCAAGATATCAGCAGACGCATCACGTAGTTGGCTCGGGGCAGTTTTTCCAGCTAATATGATTACTGGCAGCCCATTGCACATGTATCGCACTCAATAACAGACGTGAAGACGTGATTCGCTCAAATTGATAAGGAGCTGCTCACCATCACATACGCCTGTGAAAGATTTCACCAGTTTGTGTCAGGACAAGCAATCAGTGTAAAGATGGACCATGAGCCCTGATTGAATTGTTCCAAAAGCCATTAAATGAATGCCCACTTAGAAAACAAAGAATGATGATTAGGCTGCAATGCTATACACTGAATGTGGTGTACACTCTGGGTAAGTTAATGTACACAGGAGACACGTTGTCTAGAGCTGTTGACACGAGAGAGCCCGCAAACACTAAAATGAATGAAAATGTGAATGCCTTCGTGGACATGATCACAAGTGCACTGCCCATATCAGATGCAAAAATGGAACTCAATGTCAGAGACAAACAAAGATGAAACACTGAGACAACTGAAAAAAAAAACATCCTGGATGGATGGCCAAACATGAAGCAGGACTGCTCACCTGACATTTCAGAGTACTGGAACTGCAGGGCGGAACTATCAGTAGTTGAAGACATAATCTACAAAGGAAGCAAAATCCTTATCCCAAAGAGTCTGAGAAAAGAGATGCTAAAAAGGATCCATGGAGGACATCTCGAAATCAAAAAGTGTAAGAAAAGAGCACAAGAGGTGATATACTGGCCAAGAATCAACAATCATATAACAAATGAAATGTAAAACTGTACAATATAATGGAAATATCAAGCAAGCAATCCTGCAGAACCACTAATGCCACAGCCAGCACCATACAGAACTTACCAGAAGGTAGGCGCTGATTTATTTGAATGGCAAAGGAACGACTATCTTGTAATCACAGAATATTACTCCCTGTATCCAGAGGTGTGTAGTCTCTGCAATAACAGACCCAGTTTTGCAATTTAAAGTTCCGACAGTTTTATAAAAAGTGGGATTTTGTACACATCACGTCAAGGCCTTATTTTCCACAGTCCAATGGTCTCGTGGAAAAATCAGTACAGACAGTGAAAAGACTGATGAACAAGGCAAAAGACAGTCACACAGACTTCTACTAGAGCATGTTAGTGTACTGCTCAATGCCTGTCGAGTGTGGTATGTCACCTGCACAACTCCTTATGGGACGTAGGCTAAGATCAAACCTACCCATTCAGGAGAACCTCCTAAAAATAAAAGATGGGGAGAAAGTGAGGAAGTTCAAAGAACAGCAGAAAGAAAAGCCAAAGTATTACTTTGACAGAGGAACAAAAAATGTACCAGAACTCTACACTGGTTGACCAAGTAAGGCTAAAGGACAAAACACACTTATGGACTCAGAAGGGAACTGCTCTTAGTGAAGTCCAACCAAGGTCATACACCATTCAGACAGATGAAGATGCTGTTCTGCAAAGAAATGTCAAGATCTTCAATTGGTACCAGCCATAGTAGATGGCAAGACGGATACTGTTGAACAACCTGAATACACAGATGAGAAGACATCGTCTGAGGCAACAACTAAAATTCAACGACAATCAATTAGGAGATCATCAAGACATAGGAATCCTCCTAAGAGACTCATTGAACAAATTTAAAGACTGCTGTTATTGAATGAAGTAGTGCTGTCTTATTCACTCTTCAGGTTTTAGTGTATGTAAATGTGAACACACAAAACAAGTTTAAAAAATGTTAACAATTTGATAATAATGAATATGTAAGTTCTTGGTGTTAAATTTAAAATTGCGGAGCTATACAAAGAAAACATATTAGTTAAAAGTAAGCTACTTTTGTTTTAAGAAAGGAAGATGTAATTATAGTGATCATGGTTGAAAGCAACTAGTAATGCCTTACTGTTTGATTAGACTTGGCTGCCAGCAGGGGGCTGACAAACTCCATCTGTAATGGAGACTTGCAGCCTCATAGCATGGCTCATTGTGCTGTTTACAACAACTTTGAAGTAAAGAACCTTTTCCTTCATCCATGTGTTGTCTAAGAACTCACACGTACAAATACATGATGAAACATCCACCAGAAGTGAAGCTTTGCCATCTTGGCATTCCTCAAGGTCAGCACCACCTACTCTGTCATCAAATCAAGATGGAGGGTGGCATCTTGCTATGCCTCATGGTCTATGCCATCTTGTCTGCCGTGGGCCAAGAGTCAACATCAGCATGGGGAGTGACGGGGTTTCCAGAGCACTAGTATCGGTTGTCCTGGATCAGGCAATACCTCACCAATTGAATAACTCATCGATGGAGGTGAGAGTAAATGGATATTTGACTGATTGCTTAGTAGACATTGGCTCCACAGAGAGCTTTATAAACTCTGCAACGGCGCTGCGGTACAAATTAAGACTATTGTATTTTCCTAGCTATGCACTTGTACTCTGCAATGATCCAGGGGTATTGTACAGTACATCTAACTGTAAAGGGGGGGAGGAGTTTTGTACATTCTGATTGTATGTCCTGAAGGACTTCTGTGTTCCTGTGTTGCTGGGCTTGGACATCCTGTGTCACCTTAAAAGCGTGACCATGGAGTACTCTGGCCCACTCCCTCCATACATGGTGGGGAATGGAAGGCCCCAAAAGCCAAACACCACACACCACATACGGTCTCTCCACCCTAAATATTGATACCACCCCCCCCCCCCCCAACCACTGTTTCCAAACCTGACTCCAAAATGCAAACCAATAGCTCCAATGAGCAGGCAATACAGTTCGGGGGATCAGGAATTTATCAGAGGCAAGAAAATAATGGCTGCTCAAAGAAAACATCACTGAGCCTAGCAACAGCCCATGGAGAGCCCAGGTGGTAGTTGTGAAACAGGAAGAAAAGTCCAAGATAATGATTGACTATAGCCAAACAATTAATAATTTCACATGCCTGGACGCGTACTACCACCCCTTGAATTTCGGACATGGTAAACAAAATTGCACAATTCCGGGTCTATTTGACCAGTGACCTGAAAGATGCATACCATCAGTTATTGATCTGTTCTGAGGACCATCCCTACACAACATTTGAGGCAGATGGATGGCTCTATCAGTTCCAGAGGGTCCCTTTTGCTATCACCAATGGGTCTCAGTCTTTCAGAGACAGATGGACAAAATGGTTGACATGGCCAAGTTCCGTTATCTCAACAATATCACCATTTGTGGACACTCTGGAAGACCATGATGTCAACCTCAGAGGTTTCTCCACATGGCCAAGGCACTGAACCTCACGTATAACTCTGGTAAGTACATGTTCCAGATGAAACATCTGGCAATCCCAGGCTATGTGGTGGAGAATGGTATCATTGACCTGACCCTGATCAAACAGGAGTTAGACCTCCTGATCCCGAGGACCATGAAAACCTTAAGGAGGTGCCTGGGCTTCTTCTACTATGCCTAGTGGGTTAGTGCGTCCCTCATTACATGGATAAGGTCTGCCCCCTCTTAAAGTTCACCTCTTTCCCATTGTCGGCTGAAGCCCAGGCAGCTTTCGACTATGTTCAGAACCACATCACAAAGGCCACCATGCATGCAGAGGATGAGAACACACCCTTCCAGGTGGAAAGCGATACCTCTGACTTAGCTCTGGCTACTACCCTTAATCAAACGGGCAGGCTGGTCGTCTTTCTCCCCCACACCCTACAAGACCATGATCTTCGGAACTCATTTGTGGAGAAAGAGGCTCAAGCCATTATAGAAGCCATCAAGCACGGAGGCATTACCTGGCTGGCAGAAAATTTACACTGCTCACCAACCAGTGATTGGTGGTATTTATGTTTAATAATGCAAAAAGAGGTAAAATAAAGAACAATAGTATCACTAGTGGAGGATCGAACTCTCCACTCATAATTATGACATAGCATACAGGCCAGGTACTCTCAATGAACCTCCAGATGCCCTGTCAAGAGGAAGCTGTGTCTCTGCACCCACCAGCCAGTTGCAGTCACTGCACAATGAGCTTTGCCACCCGGGCATCACTTGCATGGCCCGTTTCATCCAGGCATGCAACCTGCCCTACTCCATTGAAGGCATCAAGGAGATGACCAGGCCCTGCCAGGTCTGCGAGGAGTGAAAGCCACACTTCAACCGCCCCGAAAAAGTATACCTGATAAAGGCATCCTGCCCCTTCACACAACTCAGTGTCAATTTCAAGGGTCCCCTCCCTTCCACCAATGGAAGCGTGTATCTTCTCAATGTTATTGACAAGTATTCACATTTTATGTTTGCCATCCCCTACCCAGACATGACCACCACCCCGGTCATCAGGGCCTTCCACTCTATATTGATCTTGTTTGGGTATCCCAGCTATATCCATAGCAACCGGGGCTTATCATTTATGAGCAGAGAGCTACACCAGTATCTGCTCATAAGTGGCATTTCCTCAAGCAGGACGACTAGCTACAATCCCTGGGGGAACGGACGTTGAAAAAGAGAATGCAACTGTATGGAAGACCATGAAATTGGCTTTCCGGTCCAAAGGACTTCCAGACTCACACTAGCAAGATGTCCTACCCAAGCTCCACTCCATAAGGTCACTCCTCACGAGCTTATGTTTATATTCCAGAGGAAATCTATGTCTGTGAATACTTTCCAACCTTGGCTGATGGCACCAGGTCCAATCCTGCTGAGAAAGCACGAGGAGGAGCAAGATAGACTCCCTGATCGAGAGGACACTGTCTCGATCAGAGACCTGGCACCTGCCAGAATTGAGGGTCTGATGCCTCAAGTGTTCCAGGAACTATCAAGTACCCCACTCAGGGTCTCAGAAGAAATAGCTCGCGAGCTGGACCAATTTACCCCACAACCTGAGCCAAAGCTCTTGAGACCCATTGACCCTGTACCACATGGGATCCAGGAAGTTCAGGAAGCCCAAAGTCCTCCAGTACTGCGGCGCTCAACCAGAATAACCAGACCCCCGACAGACTTAAGTTGTAAATATTTGTAGTATTAGTTTTTTATTAAATGAAGGGTCTCTGTTTTCCACCCACAGGCTCAATTCTGAAGGAAGGGATGAATGCAGTGAACTGGAATTCCTGTCTAAGTATTGTTCAAATGGCCAGTTCCTCCCCTGGTTCTGCCGTCACCAATCCCAATATAAACCCTGGTTTTCCCGCCTTACCTCAGATTTACCTGAGACGATTGTATCTACTGGCCATTAATTGTAAGCTATTAAAAGCCTTTTTGTACTCCTCACTTGTCTCTGAGTGCAATCACTCGCATGACAAGGAGCACTGGTGCACCTCAGGGTTGTGTGCTCAGCCTGCTTCTGTTCATGCTACTGACCCACAACCTCATCTCCAGAACCAAAACCGTCATCAAGGTTGCAGTTATGGTATTGTCTGTTGCAATTTAAAGTTTTTCATAGAGCATTCATGTCTAAAGCTGAACTGTTGTTTTTATCCGGACATAAATCGTCGATGTGGCAAATGTAAAACAGGTAATGCCTCTTTAATACACATGTTCTGGACCTGCCCTGGCTTAGAAACATTTTGGAAGAAAGTTTTTTAAACTTTACCAGTTACTTTTAACTTAAAATTGGAGTGTAATCCTTTAAAAGGTCATTTTGGAATACTTTGAAACAATGATATTATTCTAATTTCAATTCAATGTTGCATTTTATCCTTTTCTTTGTTAATGGCCAGACGTGGAATTTTGATTAAATGGAAAGACAATATTTCTCCTATAGATGAACAACGGCCAAGGGATATTATGTCTTGTTTAAACTTGAAAAAAAATTAGATGTGCTGTTATTGATTCAAATATCAAATTCCAAATGATATGAGGCCCATTTATGGATTATTATCATAACCTTAAGAGTAAATGTTGATTTGGAATTTTGTGATGGTGCTGTCTCTCTCCAAGATTATGCTACTTGAATTTTTTAAATGTCAACCTTCAACCTTGCTTAGGGCAAGGCATTTAGAATTTATCTTTTTGTTTTGTTTTCTATTTTTTTTGTTAGGTTCTATTGTATCATTATGTTTGTGCTACAGTACTTCTAAGTTTCTACATATGATCATTATTGTAACTTTTTTACTAGTTCAATAGCACATATCATAATTGTATTGTTCATTTTTTTCTATTCAATAAATATCAAAATGCTAAAAAGAAATGGTTTGCCACAGTAACTGGCCTCATCAGCAACAATGATGAGTCTCACAAGAGAGAAGAGGTGGAAAGTCTTGTGAAATGGTGCAAGAGTAACAGCCTGAGTCTCAATGTAAAGAAGATGAAGGAGATGATCGTGGACTTTAAGAGAACCAAAGGACTTATGTTGTAACCACCCTCTACTACACATATAGTAGAGATAGTAGAAAGCACCAAGTTCCTTGGAGTTCACTTAACTAGAGACCTTTTCTTGTACACTCAACATCTCCTCATTTGTTAGAAAGGTGTAACAGCGACTGCATTTCCTGAGGAGAGTGAAGTGGGCAAGGCTACCAGCTACCATTATGTCAACCTTCTATAAGAGCTCTATCAAGAGCAACCTGGCCGGCTGTGTCAGAGTGCAGTAGGGTTGCTGCAGAGATATGGATCAGAGGTCAATCACAGAGAGGATCACTGGAGTCTTCCTCCCTCCATCAATGTGATCTACCAGGATCATTGTCTGAATAGGGTGTGCAAAATCATGGAGGATGCATTCCACCTTGTACACAGCATCTGTCAGCTACTCCCGTCAGGGAAGAGATAAAAGAGAATGAGAGCCAGCACCACCAGGCTGAGAAACAGCTTCTTCCCACGGGCAGTGAGAATGGTGAACGACCAAAGGAACTGCCCACACTAACCCACCGAGGCTCTAATATTAATTTCACTCTATTTATTTATTTTTATATATGTATATTTGTCCAGCATATTTATGTCATGTCTGGTTGTGTGTTTGCATGTTTTTGCACTGAGGCCCTTTTGTATATGCAATGTATTCCATGACACTGAAGTATATAAATCAGAACACTGAATCCTGATCGCTTCTCTGTGTTCGGTGAGATGCAATTTGCAGGAAAGGTTTGCTGTGTGTCACTGAATGGTAAATTGTTATGTAAAGTGAGAATAAGATCAGGTGTGACCCACTGCACACTTAAAGGTCTTAACGATCTTGATGTCTATATGGAGAGGAGTCCCAGATGATAGGTACTGTTTGGGGGAATCTTTGCAAAAGGTGAAACACGAATGTCGCCACAAGGTGCACAATTTTCCAATTAACTGTGGAATAATATTCTCAGTAATTTACAATTTCCTCAGCAATGATAATAACTGTGTGCAGATACAGTCACAAAACATCAAGTAAGAAACTAATCCTCAATGGCTCAGTGAATTCAGGTGGCGAATAACTGAGTAATGTGGTAAAGTGATTTCCCAGATTTGATTCCCTGGTCAGTGCTAGGCTGGTTAATCGGAGATTTAAAAAATGGCTTCCACATGTTGAGGTGTTAAAGTCAGGGGAGTAATTAGCAATGGTTTCAACTGATAGTGAGATATGTGGAAAAAAGAGAAAACATTGAGATTTTTCTCTATTAATAGCTGCAAAATATCCAGGTAATTACACTTCCAGAAATATATAAAGTGCAAATAAAACTCCTAGGAAAAGTTGCTCAGACAAGGTGAATCACAAGATGAACTCTGCTACTTTAGATGTGTATAGTGCAGCCTCAAAATAATTTACCTTGTTATATCAGTTTCAGATAAACCCAGATATTATTCTATTCTTCCAAGTCTATCATCTACTATATATTGGTACAATACATAATTGGGTTCTGCAGCTCTATTAACTTGATGAAATTTTCTCTGATTTACAAAGAGAAACTGACTTGGTGGAGTTATGTCAAATGGATTCTAATCAACACAGTCATGAGGATCAACAGGACGTGCATATCATAGGTTCAAAGCCTATAGATGTGTCACCCATTGAGATATAATGTGTGGAATCATATTACAGTGAGAGGAGATGTGTAGAGCTGTACCCAATGAGTGGTGATGCCAGTGAGGGTTGGTAGGTGCATGACGCCCCCCCCCCCACCACCCCCACCCCCCACCCCGGGAGAGCTGTGGTGAATGGGACTGGAAGACAATTGGTGTCTCTACTACAAGTAGATTCTTGCAATTTTATGACTCCAATATCCTCAACAGTGTTCACTGTGTGCACGTCTCTGGTTTTTCCAAGGGCATAGGGAGACAATGGCAGCTTATCAGAATGGGAGAGATCTTTGTTCGTGCATGTCCCTTTCTCAATGACGGTGCTGAGGTAGATGGAAAGAATTGGCAGTCTAGCATTGCACATCTTGGGGAGACATCAGGGTAATTTTTTTACACAGAGAGTTGTGGGTGCCTGGAATGCATTGCAAGGGGTGGTGGTGAGTTGGAAGATTAGCAGCACATGGTTGAATGGAAAATAGAGGGTTATGAGATAGGGATGGTTTAGTTAATTTTGGGAGGTATATATGGGTCAGCACAACATTGTGGATGAAGGGTCTGTACTGTGCTGTAATTTACTGTGTTCTATTCTTCAATTTAAGGCTTTAGGTACAGCAATAAAGATTGAGTGCAAAGAACATTGGGAAAATGCTTTCAAACTCATTCGTTGTGTACGTATTTGTGCACATGAGCAACTGTGCTGTGGATTTCTATTGGGGGAGGCCTTTGTGAGCCATGTTGTAGATATAGAACTGTTGGAGTCATAGTGTCGTACAGAACAGGACCAATCTTTTAAGAAAAGAGGCATTGAGGGAAAGATTTTCATCAGAGTGGTAAGACTTTGGCTCAACAGGTTTCGACAAGAAGAGGTAAGAGGTGAGCAATAGTAGGAGTTTGAGTAAGAAAGGGCCACCCAATTCAATGAACAAAAGAAAGATTCACTAAGGACAGGTTTTAGATATCATTTTTTTCCCCTCTAGTCAGAAACAATGGGAATGAGACAGAGGCAGGGGAATGCTCCTCTTGCTGAATGTGGGTCATTAGGGAAGCCAGCAGTATCCCTGTTGATTTCATCTGTGAGAAGTGCATCCAGATGTAGCTCCTGTGAAGCCAAGTTAAGGAATTGGAGCTGGAGATGGATGAACTCCTGATCATTTGGGAGGCAGAGGGGGTGATAGACAAGAGTTACAGGGACACTATCACACCAAGGAGGCAGGAGGAGGGTAGATGGATGACATTCAGGAGAGGGAAAGGAACAGGCAGGGAGTGCAGGGCACCCCTGTGGGCAATTCCCCTCAATAATAAGTATATCATTTTGGATACTGTTGGGGGGTACAACATACCAGGGACAAGCCACAGTGATCAAGTCTCTGGCACAGAGTCTGGTCCAGTGGCTATGAAGGGAAGAGAGGAGAAGAGGTGAGCTGTGGTGATAGGGGGATTCCATAATTAGGGGGACAGATAAGGGGATCTGTGGAAGTGATTGAGAATTCCGAATGGAATGTTGCTTCCCTGATGCCAGGGTGCATGGTATTTCAGATGGAGTTCACACTGTTCTCAGGAGGGAGGGTGAGCAGTCAGTGTTGAGCTCCATATAAGGACCATTTATGTGGTAGGAAGGGTGAGGAGGTCCCTCAAGGAAAGTTCAAGGAATTAGGTGCCAGTTTGAAGTACAGGACCTCCAGGGTTGTGATTTCAGGATTGCTCCCCATGCCACATGTTATGAGGATAGAAACAGGAGGATAATGCTACTTAACACATGGCTAAAGCCTGGTGGAGGAAGGAGGGCTTCAAGTTTCTGGATCATTGGGCTCTCTTCCACAGAAGGTGGGACCTGTTCCAACAGAACGGTTTGTATCTGAACTGAAGTGGAAACTAATATCCTTGTGGGAAGGTTTGCTAGTGCTACTCTGGTGGGTTTAGACTAGATTTGCAGGGGGATTAGATCCAGAGTGCTAATAAAGGAATGGAGGAAGGAAAAGATGATGTGAAAACTGCATGCATCATTTGAAGTCAACAGGTATACTTGGTGAAAATGTTCTCAGGTTCATCCATTTCAATGCAAAAAGTATTGTAGGATGAGCTTAGAGCATCGATTGGCATGAGGAATGATGACATTGTAGCCATTAGTGAAACTTGGTATCAGGAAAGGCAGGACTGGCAGCTCAATGTTCCGAGCTTCCATTGTTTCAGTGCTGGGGGAAGGGGGAATAAAAAGGGGAGGAGTAGCATTGCTCTTCATGGAAAATGTCACAGCTGTGCTCAGGCAGGACAGACCAGAGGTCTCATCTACTGAGGTGGATCTGAGGAACAGGAAATGTATATCAAAATTCATGGGGTTGAATTATAGATTGCCCAATTGTCAAATTTGCTCAGGAAAGTTTTCTAAATCAATATATAGAGGTACCAACTAGAGTGAGTGCAATACTAGATCTCCTATTAGGAAATAAGACAGGACAGGTGACAAAAGTATGTGTAGGGGAACAATTTGGGTTGAGATTCTAAATTGGAGAAAGGCCAATTTTTAGGAAATTAGAAAGGATCTAGAATGCATGATTAGGATAAGTTGTTTTCTGCCAAAAATGTTCAAAGTAAGTGGAGAATCTTCAAAGGTGAAATTTTGAGTGTACAGAGTTTGTACGTTGCTATTAGGATCAAAGGTCAGGTTAGCAGGAATGGGAATCTTGATTTTCGAGGGAGATTGGGAATCTGGTTCAGAAGAAAAGAGAGGTGTATCACAAAATGGAGCAAATGAAGTTGTTGAAGAGTATAAAAAATGAAAGAAAAAAAAAGAAATCAAAAGGCAAAAGAAGACATGAGGTTGCTTTGGCAGATAATGTCAAGGAAAGTCCTAAAGGTTTCTTTAGGTATATTAAGAGCAAAAGGATAGTAAGGGACAGAATTGGTTCCCTTGAAGATCAGAGTGGTCAGCTTTGTATGGAGTCAAAAGAGATGGGAGATACCTTAAAAAAACTCATCAGTATTCACTCACGAAACATGCAAAAAGTCATGGGAAGTAAGGAAAAGAAGCAAGTTGGCAGATGACACAAAGATTGGGCAGTGAAATAGGTTTTCAAAGCTTGCAGATAGATCTGAAACAGCTGGAAAATGGGCTGAAAAATATAATTTAATGGAGACAAGTGTGAGATGCTGCATTTTGAAAGGACAAACCAAGAAAAGACATACATGGTGAATGGTAGGGCACTGAGGAGTTCAGTGAAACAGAAGGATCTGGGAATACAGATACATAATTCCCTGAAAGTGGCATCACAGGTGGATAGGGTTATAAAGAGAGCTTTTTGGATGTTGTCATTCATAAATCAAAAGTATTCAGTGTAGGAGTTGTGATGTTATGGTAAAGTTGTATAAGGCATTGGTGAGGCCATATTTGGAGTATTATGTTCAGTTTTGGTCACCTAACTACAGGAAAGATATCAATAAGATAGAAAGGGTGCAGAGAAAATTTGCTAGGATAATGCCCAGACTTCAGGAACTGAAGATTAGGACTTTATTCCATGGAGAGTAGATGAATGAGAGGAGATTTGATAGAGAGTTTTTTTTTTAAATTATGAGATAGATAGATAGATAGATAGATAGATAGATAGATAGATAGATAGATAGATAGATAGATAGATAGATAGATAGATAGAGTGAATGATGATAGGCATTTTCCACTGATGAAAGGTAAGATACAAACCAGAGGACATGTGTTAAGAGTGAATGGGGAAAGGTTTAGTGGGAACATGAGGGGGGTCTTCTTCACACAGAGAGTGGTGGGAATGTGGAACCAGTTGCTAGCTAAAATGGTGAATGCAGGCTCAATTTTAATATTTAAAAATAATTTGGAGAGGTACATAGATGGGAGAGATGTGGAAGCTATGGATTGGGTAGCCTGATCAATTGGATTAGGCAAAAAAAAAATGTTCCTCACAGACTAGAAGGGCCAAATGGGCCTGTTTCTGTGCTGTAGTGTTCTATGGTTCTACGGTACTATGAAAAATCAGTAAAATGTCCACTTTACTTACCATAGTTGATGTTACCCTAACACCCACATTACAAACAGAATGTACTGCAATTATTCTATTTGTAAAGTGAGGAAAATGGCAGAAAATATTAAAGTTACCTTCATAATTTTCCCTCAAAAAATATCAAGAGATTGAGATACCCTTAATTTCTGCCTTCATAAAAATGTCCTGCTGTCTCTTTAGGCAGAATGACATTCTTTTGAAGGCAGAAATTAGCACTGACTACAACAAGGTAAGGCAAGAGGCTGCCGTTTGTGACAAGAAGTTTCTAACTTTTTCTGGAAGACTGCATTGTACTGTCAACAAAGTTATGGAAGAAATCAAACTGAATGCTTGAAGAAAATCAGGGAGGGCCAAGATATCCCAGAAACTAAATAGATCAATAAAAAATAATAATGCAAATGGTCTAATGATGGAACAAAAATCAATGTTTAATGATACAGTATTGATTGAAAATAACTCCAACTCACACAAGGTTAAACAAAAATTGCTTGTAAATCTCACTTTGCATACCTACACATAATTCCTATTCATTATAAATGAAAAATATATTTTTTTGCCAGAAAACCTAATCATTTTCATAAGAGAATACAAAGAAAGATGAAACTCTGAGGAAACCAAGTACCATTAATCCTTATTATTACAAAGTGGTAGTAGACACTAGCAAAAAATTCCAGTGACAACAATTTCTCATTTTCTAATGTCAAGCACAAAGCCAAAACATATATCTGAAGGTCTCTGCGTTCAATCCACGAGAGAAATATCACTAATCCAATGCAATGGGAATCATAAAAATATATCTTTTCACCTCTTGGTCAATGAGAAAGAATTGGAATATAACTCTGGAGCTCCAATAGCAAAAGCCTCATGAGAATTTGGATCCGAGAATGACAGTAGAACATTACGGTATGAGAAGCCTTTTCTAGGATTACTTCTGAGGAGATTTCATGTATATACCAGCTACAGTTTTAACATACTAACAGTTTTGCCTAAAAATTAGGTAAAAACTACTCTGAAGATTTAATATCTGGGTATAAAATGAAATTCCATTTTGACTGCAATGTCTTAAAGTAAATAAATTGTTTGGCAAATTTAAAATTCATTAACTGGTAGTTAACATGGCATTGAGACATCTTTGGATTGGGAGCCTCTTTCATTTACTTTAGGGTATTGCACTTCAAATATAATAATATTTGTTAATATTATTAAAAATATCTCCAGTTTTGGATCTCCAACATTATGCTTGATTCTAGTGATTGGCTAATGCATTTGAATAGCTAATGCTTAAAAACTCATAAATGTTGGCAGTCAAGCTAGAGCTATCTAATGTTGTTGGTCAGTGTCCTGGACCGTGAGGATATCAAGTATTATTTTATTCAGATCCTGGTTCTGTGAAATGTCCCTCTACAGGTTCATTCTTTCAAATTTCAGGCTGAAATTTGAAATAACTTGGACCAATCGAACTAATTTTAACTCCGGTCAGTAGTGCACTATGAGCAATGGCAAATCAAATGTTGATTGAAATGAAAGTTGGATGAAAGATAAAACTGCTGTTAGTTGCAATCTCTGTCTTACACGATTACCCAAAATCAAAATTGCATGCAATCATTTTCAAAATCGATAGGATTTTATCTAATTTTAGTCCTCTTAATTTCACCAGTAATTCCTCCTCAAGTGTACAAATAACAAATTTCTCATGTTGATTGAGCATTTGATTCTAATTCATTTCCACCTCAATTATTGTGCAGAGACGTCAGATGCAAAATTTTACATTGATGTCCCAATTGATTCTTAACCCCTTTTTCTGCTTTTCCCTTTTATTTTCTCTCTGGAATCCACATTTATTTTGGTCTAACTATTACATAGTTGTAGAAGCTCTAAAAATTATTTTAGAATTTTTTGCTAATTACTTTCATAATATCCTTATCAATTACTTTTTGTCCTTCATTGCTTCTTTCTGAATCTTACCCAAACCTTACTGCTTACTGTTTTCTCTGAGAACATTATAATTTTTTTACACCTTGTATGGTTCTTGTATGGTTTTCTTTTCTAATAGAGTTTTAATTTCCTCAAGGAACTCATTGCAATTTCATCTATAAATGCTTGCCAATTGTATTTTGAGTTTAAATTTTCTTCCTCTCCCCTTTGCTGCTAGTTTTCTTAGAGGGTGGCATGGTTGGTGTTAGGGAGGCCTGGTTGGCGAAGCGGCTAGTGCAATGTCTTTACAGTGCCAGCGATTGGGATCAGCATTTGAATTCTGCACTGCCTGAAAGATCTCCCCGTGTCTGTGTTGGTTTTCCCTGGGGGCTCCGGATTCCTCCTACTGCTTTAAATATACCGGGATTGTAGATTAATTGGATGTAAATTGGGTGGCACGGATTCATGGGCCAAAATGGCCTGTTACCATGCTATATGTCCAAATTTAAAATTTAAATTTGACTTTAATTACAATGCACGATCACAATTAAAGTCGACATTCTTTTGTTTTTTTTTATCTGGTTAACCTGTACCTGGAATAATGCTTATAGATCTCACTATGAAAGGAAATATATACTCATGACAGAGGGGATGCTACAGATTCATTCCTGGGATGGGTCTTTATTTTGTGAGTAGAAACGAAGCAGATAAGCCTATTCTTCCTGAAGTTTAAAAGAGTAAGTGGTGACTTTTTTCCAAACATTAAAAAAAAACATTCATGGCTTAACGGGATGGATGATATTTTGGCTGGGTGGGTTATCCAAATTGCTAAGAACAAGATTTCAGCTACTCAGGATTGATATGATTGGAAAGTTCTTTGTACTTAGGTAACAAATCTGTGGAATTCCCAATGCAAAAAGTTAACTCAGGCTTAAATAGTGAGTATATCTAAGGCAGAGAATGATATCTATATAACCATATAAACATATGATGTGAGAAGTTATGAAGCCAATAGCAGTGCACGTGTGAGCAGTCAAATAATCCACCCTTTTCCATTTCTCAAGTTCCCATATAACAATAATGAAATCAGGAGAACATGACCCAGTCCTCATCGAGGGCTCAGAAGTGGAGAGGGTCAAGAACATCAAATTTCTGGGTATCAAGATCTTCAAGGATCTGTCCTGAAGCCTCCATGTCAATGCAATCACAAAGAAGGCTCACCAGTGGCTATACTTTGTGAGATGTTTGAGGAGCTTCAGTATGTCACTGAAGGCACTCAAAAACTTCTACTGGTGTACTCAGGAGAGCATTCTGGCTGGTCATCTCACTGTCTGGTACGTAGATACCAATGCTCAGGACAAGAAACATCTCCAAAGGGTTATTAACTCACCCTGCAACATCACGGGCAACAGACTTCACTCCGTCGAGGACATCTATAAGAGGTGGTGCCTTAAGGAAGCAACCTCTATCCTCAAGGACCCCCACCACCCAAGCTATGCCCTCTTCACTCTGCTCCCATCACATTTACTTAAATCCTATCTGCAAGCCTAGATATCCAATTCAGCAGCATGAGTTGCAGTCCATTTTAAGTGGACCTTGTGAAACATTTGGTTGCAATCTACCTTCACAATTTAATCATGTCAGTTTTGAAAAATATTATTCCCCATAGTTCACTGCTCAGACTCATTTCACATATTACTGAAAATTAATTACCCGTGAGTAAGTCCAGTGCAATAGTACTTCAAAAAACAGCTTTAAAAATAAGATTCTACATAACATTATTGATATGTCTAAAAATGGTATTTTTAATCAGTGTTAATACACCATCTATTCTGAAAATATATGGTAGGACCTGTTGGTTACATGGAAGTACAATAACTTTTAAAGCGTTCTCAAATGCTTAGAAGCAAGAATGATTGTTGGAAGGTTTCAGAAGAAAATCATTTGGAGAGCCGGCCAACTTAATGGGCAAGGCCGACTTCTCCTGTGATGATCATTTTTCTTCTGAATGATTATGGAGGCTCAATTATGATTCAACTGATACAAAATTCTGTGCTGCTAACTTTATTTGGGTAAATTGTATGGAAACTAAAAATGATCCAGCCAAATAAATGGAAGCTCTTTTGTATTTTTTTTTGTGAACATAGTGATGGCTACAGAAGATCTGTGGAACTTCACAGAAGCATTTCTTTAAAAAGCCTGGTTATTTAAAATTATTTGAAGACAAAGCCTACAATGAGTTTCTCCACAATGTGAGTTATTGCTCATGTTAGAATAATCAATAAATAGATTTTACCCCCATTCTCAAATCAATCCAATGTTAAAGAAAACACTATTTTCCCCAAACTATCTAAAAACCCAAACAAAAGGCAGCTGATTTAAAAACAAATGGTCTTGACAAGTTGAATTCACCACAAGCGTTACTAGTTTTTTTTACATCTAATTTTTTAAGTAGATGCTCAGCTGTTTACTGACATCATGAAGGGTTTTTTTTCTAAAGGCTGATAAATTAAGGCAAAGGTATTTCTTGCTTATTCTTTAATTAACTTCCTCTGTTCCACCATGCAAGAGAAAGGTTAGGTATTAGCCAAGCCATTTTGTAGTGAATGGTTCAGAGTTAGAGAATAAAACACATCCTTTGGAAGGAGACTTTTTTCACCATTGGATTTGATGGCACCCAAATGGCACTTCCTTTAAAAGGTTAGTTCAATATTAATTTCAAAACAATGCCATCAGTATATTTCTTTTGCCATTGGTTCGTGGAACCAATCGAATGTTAACCACGTAATATTTTTATCAACTGCGCATTTAATGTTGTCATCTCACAATTGTTGGTGCCGCTCACGATTGAATAAAAGCATGGATTCTGCTCAGTGAGCCTCCATTTGAAAACATAAGGAAAGTGCATTGCTCAATACAGGAAAGAACATTTCCATTTCAATCACTTATTTCAAATGGATAAGCTCTGAGTTTGGAACCAAATTGACACTACTTTTATGTGAATCCATCCTACTGTTCTTTCCGGACAGTAATTGAGCTGGTTCTGACTTGATTTAACAGTATTACATTCAGGTCTAGTCCCATTAGTTTTGGCTGTTCCCCTCCCTACTACACTGTAAAGTTCTTTCAGTCAAAGAAACACAAAGATGCAGAGAAAGCATGTCAATTATTAATTCTGCTCACTCAAACAATTATAATGAGGTTTTGTTGTTTTGATCATCTTTGAAGTTACAGTATGTTTGACGTTTAGCACATGCATTCCTAACGATCATTTTTTTTTGCAAATGTTAAGGTGCACTTGACATATTTGAATTTAATCTGCTCTGATGTATACATGCGTGTGACACTAGAAAAAAAAAACAACTCTCAACAGCTGTATTTCAACCTATGATTCATCTCTGAACTATTCTGGTGGCCCTCTCCCCAGTATCTATCTTTATAAAATATTATACTTAAATCATACCTACTCTCTGATGCCTGACCTCAAAGCAGCATGAAAATACATATCCTATTTAGTCTTCCAACAACTCTCAGGAAAGGTGATGGCTTCCTCGCTAGATCAATTCAGCAAAAAGATTTTTTAGAGGCAATGGAAGCCCTCAATCAATTCCAGATGACCTTGCATCGCCTAACTGCAAGCTCCATGGACCGCTCTGTCAACATTAGTCATCTGACACCTTTCTCTTTAGGGTGACATTGGAATCATCTAGACATGGTAGGAAAAAAGGACCAGATTTGCAGAGCACTGCATTGATGCAGTATACAATGTTAACTCATTCGCTGCTTGACTGATTGTCCCAAGATAGTAACACTCTGTGACCAAATTAATTTGGCTTGTGTTTCAAGTATTAGAAAGGAAAATAAAATTATTTCAGAAAAAAAAAAGTTCTTGGCTTTTCTCTGGGCTGTCTCTAGACTTGCATTTAAGAGAAAGGAGCAATAGAGGGATTAGAGGGAGAACCCAAAGCACTTACGGCAATATTATGTCAGAAATAGTCAGAGTGGGAGCAGGATTAAGTGCTTGGAATATTTGTCTGGCAGGAATATTAATAATGCAATTCAGAGAAAAGGAGGAGGAAGGAAAACATGAAGAAGTCTGAATGTGAAGAATTAACAAGCTTTCCATTCTTGAACAAGACATGCATTGTTGTTTTTATCTATTTAAAGAGTATTCCAAAAAATCTGCAACCAATTTGACTCAAACGTTCCACACCCACATTTAAGAATACCTCATTGAGGACACTAAGCGATATATTTAAAAGGCTCACCCATCACAGATATGAAGAGGTCTTCAAAAAAGGCCAAAACAGTCATGAAAATAACTTGATATTGATCCAAAATGCTCAGAAAGATAAACACTTCAAAACTTCCTGGAGATATCAGAGAAGTTATCAGAAAACACCATACAAACCAATATTTTGGGCGAAATGGATTCCACTTAGGTAACCAGCAAATGTGATGTGGTCATTGATTTTTTTTTAACAATCCTTCCACCAAATGCTCTAAACAAGAACTTAAGATTTTAAGTGTAGAGTTTCACAATGTCTCCCATATTACCATTTCCCCCCTTATCTTTTTTAAATGATTCAGGCCCTCAGGGCTGAATTTTAAAAAAATGAGTCTGACATTACCCGCTGGAAATACAAGTAAAATGATTTCTCCAAGAGCATTAGCAAGGATAAATTAAGAAGAGTTGGGGCCAATCATTGTCAGGGCTCACCCAGGGAGATGTCCAGACATGTCCGATAAAATCCTGGTGTGCAACCCTGGCTTACACCAAGTACATCATCTTCCACCTATGCAGTTGGCTGCCCCTGTACTGCACCAATGGAGTGCAGAGAGAGGCTGTGCCAACTTCCCTTCAATTCCAGCTCTCAGACACTTTCAAATGAATGGAGAAAAAAATAACTGTCAGGTGAAAAATAAGTGGAGTTTTAATTTAATTAAGTTGTTTTAATTATGATTCATCCTTTTTAAGTGTTTGTGTGCAATATATTATAGAGAGCGAGAAAGGGAGTTAACTCATTTTACTAATTTTTGAAATAGTTTTTTTAATGCCCAAACACCTTTGATATCTGCCAAACCATGCATCTAGCTTTGCCAGCTTCCAAAGGTGTCCAGGTAATTTAAAACCACTTAAAATATTAAAATGTAGTTATCTGTTTCCAAATTCTAAAACATTAAAACAATAAATTAGCCATAAAAGGCTCAAGAGATTATTTTCAAAATGAGTTGAGCTGCTTCCCTTCCTATTTTGCTTCATAGCTGGATCTCTCCAATTCCCATTGAAATCAATGTGCCAGATTGCCAGTGTCTGATTGATTCCAAAGCAGTATCCAAGAGAAGATTTTCCAACATAAATGATGGCGAATTTTCTGCAAATTTGAGCTTCATCCCTGTGGGAAGGTGAATGAATGTTGGCATTCCCTATCCATAAATTCAGGAATAACACAAATTCATTGAGGTTTCAGACTTCATTTAATTTAAACTGGTATGTGACAAAGGTCATGTTTGGAAAGGTTCACCTTGACCAGTAGGATCCAGACCAATTAATATAGAGAAAGCTACAGTAGATCAATCAAATAAAATAAAGAATGCTTTGGATAATGGGTACCAGCGAAAAATAACTTCCATTCCCCTGAAAGTATCCCTCAAAATAGAGGAAATGCATGTGAAGGCTCCACCTATAGTGCACCACCTCGCACTTCTCTGAGTTAAATTCCATCTACCATTACTTTGCACATTTTCTCATGGCTGTAATCTTAGATACCCTTCCTTGTTGTCAAGGAGAATATTTCAGAATTATACAAATATCATCATGTCATTAATCATATTATTTATAGGAGCTTATTGTGCACAAGTTGGTTGCCATATTTTTGTATGTCACAGTGGCTTCCTTTTACAAGTACTTCATTTTTGAATATCATGTTAATGTGAAATTCTGTTGATAGGGATGATATGATAATAGATGACATTTCATTTTATTGAGGCAGCACAAATTGTTCTACCAATAAAAACAAGTTAAAGCATACCCTTTTGATGAGCTGAATAAAAGTTTAAAACTATAGAATTCTTGGACTGTAAAGAGATCACTCTGACTGATTTTCAATTATGCTGAAAGAATACATTCAGCTTTATTTTTATCTGAAGCTGTGACCCACCTTTTAATCAAAAATCCACACTTGATATGAGCTTCAGTTTACACAAATATAATTCCAAAGATCATTAAAAATATCATGGAAAATAAGCAGAAAAGCCAAAAGAATTTTTGCTTATTATCTGGAATGAAAAAATAGCTGCCTTAGGAGAATTGGAAAATACCTGGAGCTTTGTTACATTTCTCTCTGTCACAATTAGAAGGAATGGATTGTTGATAGGAGGGAGTTTATTGTAATATACATAAGTACAATGTGCAGATGCAATAGAAATTTGAATTGCTGCACCTTCCCATTTATGTAAAACACATCAACAACAATATGCCACAAGGAGAAAAAAGGTAATGAAAATAAAATAAATAATGCATATTAAATATTCACATGTCAGTGAAGTTTTGGTTGACCAATATCATACCTAGATGCCAAGGTTTAACTTTTGAGCAGAGAGTTCATAAATTTGGATCATTCGAAAGGTTCAGGGGTGATTTGAGCATAGTTGGCAAGGAAGGTGGGAAAATGCAATTGATCACATCATTGTCATGTGGATAGCAGCTAGCATTTGAATGAAATGCCTCAGCTGGGGACCCCTGAGGCATTGTTCACAGTAGATGCACTGTAATTAACAGTTGGGGAATCTTACAGAGGAAATATAGATTGATACCTTTTTGGTCATTGAAGATAGTGGGGGTGATCCTGCTGGAGTCACCATGACGATGGAGAAGACTTACACCCCAGGCCATCTACAATACACACTGTTGTCTGGTCACTGACAGACCCTCAGGCAGGGCAGCACAGAATGGCCTATGATCCTCCCCACTGCTACCAAAGGTGGGGGCAGGATTTGACCAACTGTGAAGGTTGCAGTTGGCTACAAAGGTTTTAAAATGTCTCTGACAATTATGCTCATTTATACTTCAGTGCCCATGAATCTCAGATTATGTGCATGTCAGAATTTCATTTGCTCAATAAATAAGGTGAGGTTTAAAAAAAACAATGATAATGCCTTTATATGTGATGTAGAAGAATGTTGTATTAAAAACAGAAATAATCAAGTTAACTTTGATCCATTCATTTTCCATTCTACATCTATCAGCCTGTCCATTTCCTTGTGAACCCTTTAATTTATCTGGCTTCTGTCAAGCTCCTCTGCTTTTCATTTCATTTATTGTATGTGGCAGGAAACGATGCACTAAGGATGTAGAAAAGCTTGAAAATGGTAAACATCCTGTGTGATTATTCTATTTGAGTGTGCACAAGTCAAGGTATGAGCCACCTGCCAACCTGAGAAAGTCAAAGCAATGTTAATGATTTTGATATAAATGAGAGGAAGTACCTACACAAGTTAAGTGGTAGATGGCATTTATCCTAGAGCACAAATGGTGTCTGGAGAAATGATGTGGGAGCTCTGAAACTATCATGAAGGATCAATGAATAATACAGAAGCAGGGATAGAACAAAATGGACCAGAGTGGAACAAAAAGTGAATTGGTGTAATTGGGTAAAAATTATAATTAAAAAGTATTATCATGTTACTTTTATCATGTGAGAACTAATATATTTGACCTGTCTGTTGTCATTTATCTGGTCCAAATATCATCCAACACCATCTCATGATAATATAACCATATATAACATATAACCATATAACGATTACAGTACGGAAACAGGCCATATTGGCCCTTCTAGTCTGCACCGATTTATGTTAACTCCACTAGTTCCACCTATCTACTCCCTGGCCATATCCCTCCAACCCCCTCACACCCATGTACTCATCCAACCTCCTCTTAATTGCGATGCATTAACTTCTGCTAATTCCTTGCCTGATAGGTCGTCAGGACGTCACAAACAAACCATTGGTGAAGCTTTCGCAATCGAAAAATGTGAAAAAAATAGAATCTTTACAGTTGATTGAAATTGAAGATGATGATCAAGTGAACCATATATTGAAGGCAACCGGCCGACCATGAAAAATATGATTCATTGTTTAGTTTGGGGGGAGGTGGACAATCTAGTGGCTTCCGAAGTCATCTGCCACTGGTGGCATTGGCCACACCCGTGCAAATGTTGGACATACTGGAATGGAAGCCCTCATCCTGGGAAAATATGTGGCAGAGGAATTGCAAGAAAGGGATAGTGTAAGGCATTTCCAAAATAGACAGTACTACTAAGATAGAGGAAAGGATGTAGCATAGAAATAGTGTCCAACATCACTTACAAAGATTCCACAGGATGTGACAAGTAGATTGAGGTTTTTATTTATTTTAGATTTTAGATTTATTGTCAGAATGCATACATGACATCACATACAACCCTGAGATTCTTTTTCCTGTGGGTGATGCAGAATTACCACTTATTGGTAGTCAAAACAAAACTGTACACAATGTACACATGTAATAAAAAAAGAAATGTAAACAAAATAACTGTTCAGTATAGAGAGAAAGAAAATAGGTAAAGTACAAATGCACAAGCCATTAAATGAGTCCCTGATTGAGTTTGTTGATCAGGACTCTGATGGTGGAGGGTAGCAGCTGTATCTGAACCTGGTGGTGCTAATCTTGTGCCACCTATACCTCTCTCTTGATGGTAGCAACCAGAGCAGAGCATGTGCTGGGTGATGTGGCTCCTTGATGATTACTGCTGCTCTCTCATATTCCTTGTTGATGTTCTCGATATTGTGGAGGGTTTTGCCTATGATGTCTTCAGCTGGGTCCACTCCCTTTTGCAGTGTTCAAGACTCAGTGCTATTGGTGTCCCCATGCCAGTCCATGATGCAGCCAGTCAGCACACTTTCCACCACACATATGTACATGTTTGCCAGAGTTTCCAATGTCATACCAAACCTCTGCAAACTCCTGAAAAAGTAGAAGTTCGGACATGCTTTCTTCATGATGCCATTAGTGTGTTGGGTCCAGGAAAGTTCTTCCAACATAGTGACTCTTAAGAAACTAAATTTGTTCATCTTATCTGTATTTATAGAGTGCAAGTGACCCTCCTGAGCACTAGAGTGAGTTAGAGACTAGTTGGTAGCAGCTTCAGTTGGATTCAGTATGGATGCCACCACATGGTTTTAAAAGAACCCAAATTTCTTTATTACAATAAAAGAAGCATCACATGGTACCAGGAATGTTGATGGTACCAGGAGTGGGAGAAACACCAGGGGTGTGCAAAGTCTGTATTAGTCATTATCAGCAGAGATATGGAGAGTCCAAAAACATCCTGATGCTGTAAATTGGACTGGAAATGTCAAACATGTGTGGAGGTTGTTCGAACAAAGATTCATACTGCATCTTAAAGCCATTGGGCTTGATAGTAAACATACCATGGTGCAACCTCAAACACTAGAAGTTTTCAACATATTTGTTTTTGATGAGGCAGAAGACCGGGGCAAGTTCATCAAGGTTATTGAAATGTTTGATGAACACTGTTCATCAAAGAAAAATTAAACTTTCAAAAGGAGAAGAAGACTAAATGAACTGACCCAGTATGTAAAAGTGGATGACACAAATTTCTTGTTTATTTTCATTGTGTGATGACATTGTTTAATGGGTTTAATGTATCATATATGTTGAACATTAAGTGGGTGGGGAGGGGGGGTGAAGGAGGGAGGGAAAGGAGGGGGGAAAAGGGGAGAAAATGACACTGTGTATATTCAAGAGGGAAATGTTTGTGTGTATTTTGGTCAGTATGGTTCATAGTGTGAAAAATTTTTAAAAATTAAAAAAAGAATCTGAATGAACGATGGCCTAGAGGTGAATGTCAGCCATACTACAACATCAGAGCTGAGCTGAGTGTGGTCAATGGGCTTCTACTCAGACAGAGTAGAATTGTCATTCCTCAATCACTGCGACAAGGGATGGTGAAAAGGGTCCATGAGGGGCTTATTGGAATGGAAAAATGCAAAAGGAGGACTGTTTATTGGTCAGGGATAAATGCTGATATTGACAGGATGGTTTTAAGTTGTGAGACCTGTTTGAAACATCATGCAAAGCAGAACTATGGCAGAAATTTGGGACTGATCTGTTCCACATTAATGTAAATAATTACTTGCTGGTTATTGACTATCTATTGAACTATCCAGAGATTGTGCTACTTCCTAATGTGTCTGCTGTTTGTGTGATTGAATATATGAAATCAATCTTTGCAAGACATGGAATTCCTCAAATTGTCTACAGTGACAATGGGCCATGCTACAGCTGTAGAGAATTCCAGAACTTTGCAGAAGAGTATGATTTTTGACATGCGACTTGAAGTCCTCTGCATCCACAGTCAAACGATAAGACAGTGGAAGGAGTTTGCATAGTTAAACAGTCTCTGAAGAAAGCACAAGACAGTGGCTCAGATCTGCACCTAGCTCTATTGGGTTAGACAGCTTCACCAACCACTTGAACATGGCATGTCATCCGCTGACCATCTGGTGGGACATAGACTACGCACAACACTTCCCTACTCTGCATCACAAACAAGAACAGAGATGTCAAAGATGTCGAACAAAAACAAAAGCATCTGCAATGGAGACAAAGAGCAAACTATGCCAGCAAGAAGCTTAGAGCCACTGGCACAGTGTGGCACAGTGACACTCAGAGATTCCAACACTTGGGACAGAAAGGTTACTGTTCTTGAGGAAGCAAATCCAAGATCCTCCACTGTCAGAACAGAGGATGGTCAAATACTGAGGAGAAATCAAAAGATCCTACTGAAAATGCAAGAGACACTGCAGGATAGACAAATGCAGAGGATCCAGCCTGCACAGCAACACAGGAAACACCACCAATGCTAGACAGTCGTGGAGCAGCAGAGCCAACACAAGCACCTGTGTTAAGAACATCATGTGTTATCAAAGCACCTGACAGGCTAAATCTCTAAAAGAAAAAAAACACACTTAAAAAGCTTGTGCTGCTGATGTTCTGTTAGATTTGTGTTGAACTTTAAATTGGAATGTATTATTAGTGAGTCTCAAAGAAAGGGGATTTAATGATAGAGTTCTCGTGATCATCTCGACCACTAGAGAGAGTCGGAGGTTGGTAGATGGCAGCTTTGTTTGGTTCAAGATGGATGCCTCCACATGGTCATGTATGTAGTTTAGCTAATAAAGTATAGTTGTTTTAAAATAACCCAAGTTTCTTTATTACAATAAAAGAAACATCACACTCTCTACCTCCGATCCCCCAATGATCACTGGATCGTACACCTCTGGTTTTACCTTCCTGAAATCCACAATCAGCAACTTGTTTTTGGTGACATTGAATGTGAGCTTGTTGTTGGTGCACCATTCAGTCACATTTTCAATATCTCTTCTGTATTCTGAATCATTGCCCCTTTTCATACAACCTACCACCATGATTAGTAGTTCAGTAAAAAGGTCAGCTATCAGGGATGGCATGATGTAATATTCTCATTTCACAGGTTAGGCATTAAGGGAGGCATAGTAAACAGTAGCAACTCAACTTCAGCCGATGTGCCAAAGAGGCTCTGCCCCCACTACATCTTTGACCGAGATCAAATTTAGGTGGGGGAAAGGGGTTGCAGAACCTTACCATTGATCAACTCATTGCTTTTAAATGATATCTTGAGACGTAAAATGTTCTTCAATTACGATAAATAGATTAAAATAGAGTTTAAAAAATATGAAAACAATAAAAATGATTTTCAAAATTAAAATAAAAAGAAAATATAAATAACATATTTCTATCAAATTTCATTCGAATGAATAGGGTTTCCAGTCCTATCTCAGATCACAGAGGTGGATTCTCCAGTGACCCTGTAATTGGACTTCACATGGAGGCATGAAAGCAGCACCTGCCAGTCATGGGACATAAATAACCTTCAAAACTATCAGGCTTAGCTGCCATGCTTTAATCCATGCTTTTTCGTGATAACATTTCTATTGAGGTCCTCACCTCCCATCGCCTCCATAACGTTGTAAAAACATAATGCTGGAGAAACTCAGCAGGCCAAACTGTGTACTTCATGTAGCAAAGATAAAGATACATAACCAGCACTTCAGGCTTGAACCTTTCATCAAGGAATTAAAAAAATGTAGCCAGCCTCCTGAATATCGTAGAGGCGGTGAGGGGCAAGGGAGATGAGCACAGTCCCAAAGGCTGAAGATAATAGGTGGATAAGGGAGGAAGGGCACATAAGCAAGCAGAGGAGGAGGATTACCCTTTGAATAGAGAGGGAATAGGGTGGACAGCTGGAGAAAAGATGACAAAGGGAAAGAGAAGGGAGGGAAAATGGAGAGTAGGCTAGCAGAAGCCGAAGAAGTCAATATTAATTCCATCTGTTTGGAGAATGCCCAGTCAGAAAATTAAGTGTTGCTCCTCCAATTTACCAGTAGTCTTGGTGGGACAGTACATAAGGCAATGGCCAGACATGTCAGTGTGGGAGTAGGGCACAGAATTTAAGTGGTCGACCACTGGGGGATCCCTGTCCCTGATGTCAATCTTTGCTCTGTCTCGACTTCCCCAGTTTCTGCTAACCTATTCTCCATTCTCCCTTCCTTCCCTTTCTCTCTGTCTTCTTTCCTCTAGCTTTCAACCCCCTTCCCACTCCATTCACAGAGCCATCCCTCCTCTCCCTGCTTGCTTGTGTGCCCTCCTTCACTTGTCCACGTATTACACCTGCCTTTGGAACTGTGCTCATCCCCTGCCCCTCCCCCTACCTCCCACCATTTAGTTCAAGCTCCTGTCTTCATTTTTTCATACCTTGATGAAGGGCTCAAGTCCAAAATTCTGGTTATGTATCTATCTTTGCTACATGAAGGACACTATTTGACCTACTGAATTTCTCCAGCATTGTGTTTCTACTTCAACCACAGTGTCTGCAGTCTTTTGTGATATGCCTCTTTAACATTAATCTTTGACATATCTTTGACATGTTTCCCATGTCTTCTACTGTGAAGACTGAAGAAATTCAGCCAGTACCACATTACCCATCTCATCTTCTAAGGGATTTACTTTACTTTAGCCACTCTTTAATGCTCTATATATTTAACTTTTTCTATCTGCTTCGTATTTTGTGATAATTTATTTTCATAATCTATCTTTCCTTTCTTTATTACTATCTTAGTGTTAATTGCAGTTTTCTGTTTTCCCTATCTTTTTTTAACCATATAACAATTACAGTACGGAAACAGGCCATCCCGGCCCCTCTAGTCCGATTTAAGTGATTTCCTTTCGTCCAACCTACCTGCTACCTGTCCATAACCCTCCAATCCCCTCACATCCATGCACTTATCCAACTGTCTATTGAATGACAAAATTGATCCTGCTGCAACCACCTCTTCCAGAAGGTCATTCCACTCAGCCACTACACTCTGAGTGAAGATGCTCCTTCTTATGTTACTTCTAAGCATTTGCCCCCTAAACCTTAACTTGTTCCAATCTCACCTTCATCTACTCTATCTATTCCCCTCATAATTTTAAATACCTCTATCAAAACCCCATCAACCATCTATGCTCCAATGAATAAAGACCCAGTCTACTCAATCTTTCTTTGTATTCTAGATACTGCAATGCATGCAACATTTTCGTAAATCTTCTCTGCACCCTCTCTACATTATTGATATCCTTCTTATAATTTGGGGACCAGAACTGCATACAATATTCTGAATTTAGCCTCACCAAAGCCATGAATAGTCTCTGAACTCTCAACTCCTATATTCTATGCTTTGATTTATAAAGGCCAGCATACCAAAAGCCTTCTTTACCTCTCTATCCACATGAGATTCCATTTTCAAAGAACGATGAACTGTTATTCCAAGATCTCTCTATTCCTCTGCATTTCTCAATGCCCTCCCCTTCACTGCATATGTCCTGTTTTCATTATTCTTCCCAAAATGAAGCATTTCACACTTATCGGTATTAAACTCCATCTGCCATCTTTCAGCCCACTCTTCTAAGCAGTCCAAATCCTTTTGCAGTCTCTGAAAACCATCTTCACTATCCACAACACCCCCTATTTTTGTATCATCCCCATATTTACTAACCCAATTTACCGCTCCATCATCCAAATCATTAATGTAAATGACTGAGGCACACTGCTCATCACCAGTTTCCATCCTGACAGACAGTTGTCCACCTTGACCCTCTAGCCACCATTGAACCCATTAATATTAACTATCTCAATATTAATACCTAGCACCTGAACCTTCCTTATCAACATTCTTTGTAGAGCCTTTATCAAAGGCCTTACTGAAATCCACATAGAAAACATCTACTACTCTATCCTCATCAAGCTTCTTAATTATCTTCCCAAAAAATTCAACAAGATTTGTCAAACATGACCTTCCCCACATAAACCCTTGTTGGGTGTCCCTGCCTCTTTAGATACTTATACATATTATCTCTAAGAATACTTTACATTAGTTTACCAACCATCGACATCAAATTTACTGGTCTACACCTGGAGCCTTTTTTAAACAGAGGAACCACGCTTGCAACACACCAATCCTGCGGCACCATGCCCCCTCTAGTGACTTTTGAAAAATCACTGACAGAGCCTCCACTATTTCCTCCCTGACTTCCCTCAATGTCCTGGCGAAAATCCTGTCGAGACCAGGAGACTTATTCATCTTTATACGCCTCAAAAGTTCCAGCACCCCCTCTTTCGTAATCCTTACATTTTCCAAAATCATCCCTTTTGCTTCTCTTATCCTATATAATTCCATACCTTTTTCCCTAGTGAATACCAAAGAAAAGAACTTGTTCAATATCTCCGCCATCTCATTCAGCTCCACACACAGTTGTCCTCTCTGATTCTCTAAGGGACCTATTTTATCCTTCACTCACCTTTTGCTATTTACATATTTGTAAAAACCCTTCAGATTTACTTTCACCCTGTTTACTATAGCCACCTTGAACCTTCTTTTCACTTTCCTAATTTCTTTCTTAAGCTTCTTTTTACAATCCATGTATTTTCCAAGCATCTCGTCTATATCTTGTTTCTTCTATTTAATGTAGGCCTCCCTTTTATTTTGAACTAACTTTCTAATCTCCCTTGAAAACCATGCTTCTCTCGAAATATTATCTCTGCCTTTTATCCTAACAGGAACATAGAGATTCTGCACCCTCAAAATCTCACCATTCAATGACCTCCTATTCTCTCAACCTCCTTCCCATAAAACAAATCAGCCCAAACCACTCCTTGCAAATCCCTTCTCGTTTCTTCAGATCTGGCTTTACCCCACTCAAAAGACTTAATCTTTGGACAAGATCTATCCCTTTCCATAATTATATTGAAATTAATGTTACCATGATCATTGGATCCAAAGTGCTCCCCAAACTCACCTCATTCACCTGCCCTATCTCATTCCCCAACAATAGATCCAACACTGCCTTGTCTCTAGTGGATACCTCAACATATTCCTGCAAAAAAACTATCCTGCACACATTTTACAAATTCTAATCCATCCAGCCCCTTCACAGAATGTGTTTCCCAATCTATATTAGGAAAATTAAAACCCCCACCAAAACAACCCTGTGCTTATCACAAATCTCTGCTATTTCCTTACACATTTGCTCCTCTATTTCTCACTCCCTATTAGGTGATCTATTATACACCACTATAATTGTAACTACATTTCCATTTTTTAATTTCACCTCTCTTGATGAGACCTCCAATCTATCTTGCATGAGTACCACTGTAATATTTTCCCTGACAAGCAATGCCACACCATCCCCTTACCCCTCCAATTCTATCACACCTAAAGCAGTGAAATCCCAAAATATTTAGCTGCCAGTCGCAACCCTCCTGCAACCACGTCTCACTAATCGCCACCACATCATACTGCCAAGTGTCTATCCACACCTTCAGCTTGTCCACCTTCCTTTACAATACTCCCAGTATTAAAGTAAATGCATTTCAGAGATTTCCCACATCTTTCCTTCTGCTTGTCCCCATCTTTACTGACAATTCTATTATTTATTACCATCATTCCCCCCTCCACTGATCCTTTTCTTTCTCGATCACCTGTCTTTCCACCCCAAAACTTTGTCTACAATCCTTCTCTATTTGTGGACAAATCTTCTCTTTGCTGTTCTCCTTTATATGGACCCTTCTCCCAACCATACTAGTTTAAAGCCTCCTTAATAGCCCTAGCAAGTGCCCTGCCAGGATCCTGGTCCATCTGGGATTCAGATGCAACCTGTCCATTCAGAATAGGTCCCACCTCCCCCAAAATAGGTCCCATTGATCCAAGAAATCAAATCCCTGCCCCTTACTCCATCCCTTCAGCCATACATTCATCCTCCACCTGATACTATTCTTGCCCTCACTATCATGTGGCACAGGAAGTAATCCAGAGATTACCCCCTTTTAACTCCCTACTTAACTCCCTACATTCATTTTTTAGGACCACTTCACTCTTCCTTCCTATGTCGTTGGTACCAACATGTACCATGACCTCTGGCTCATTACCCTCACCCCTTAGGATGTCTTGGACACAAGAAATAACACCTGGAACCTGGCACCAGGGAGGCAAACCATACTCTGGTTTTCTTTATCATATCCACAGAATCCCTGATATGTCATCCTGATCATTGAACCCCCTATAACTATTGCTCTCCTCTTCCTTTCCCGACCCTTCTGGGCTACAGAGGCTGACCCTGTGCCAGAGATACAGCCACTGATGCTTTCCCTAGCCTGACTGTCCCCCCAGCCCCCAACAGAACTCAAGTAGGAGTACCTATTGTTGAGAGCTACAGTCACAGGGGCCCTCTCTTGTACCTGTCTCTTCCCTTTCCCTCCATAACTGTAACCCACTGACTCTCCTCCTGTAGCCCTGGAGAGACCACCTGGCTATAACTCTTATCTATGAGGGTCAGAACGAGGTCATCGAGCTGCAGCTCCAGTTCCCTAACTCGGTCCCTGAGACACTGCACCTCAGCACACCTAGTGCAGACGTGGATGGCCGGGAGGCTAGAGGACTCCAGGACCTCCCACATCTGACATTGAGAACAGCAAACTGCTCTCACACTCATCCCTTCTCTCACCCCCCTCACTGTACAAAGAGAAAAAAAAACAAAAAAGATAATATGTGAAAAATATAGTCTTACTTTAATCCACATGCGCTCGTCCTCAGCCTCTGCTCATCCTCAGCTTCTCGAGCCAAATCCTCGAAACCCCACTCCTTCACCAGACCACTTACTCTCTGGGCTGCTCCTCACTGGCAGTTCCTTTGCCTTAACCTCCTCTTATTGGCCCTTGACCAATTAACCCCGTCATTCTCACCTCGCTCCTCCTCCTCCTCCGAACACTGCCCGAGTTCTGGTTGCCACTTCCTCGGACTCGCTGCTTTCCAATATTTCCTTAGTTATCCATGGTTGACAGTCCTGACTCTTGCTGTTCTTGCTTTTAAGTGTAATATTCTTTTGTTGATCAATCTCTTTGAAAATCCTCCACTGACCGTCCCTCAACTGACCATCGTGTGCTCCCGATCTCTGATAGACAACTCCCTTCTCATCACATAGTTGACTCCTCTATTTAGGCATAGGACTCTGGTTTAGGACCACCCTCCATCTCTATTATACATTTAACAATATTGTGACCAAAGAAGATCATTGACTATTAGATCTTGATTTTGACCTATCTCGTTGCACAGGACAAGCTCTAAGGTAGCATGGTCTCTTGTAGATTTTTTTTTAAACATGCTATTCATGAAAACTATCATCGATGCATTAATGAACTCCCCCTCAAGGCTGTCTTGATCATCTTGATTGAACCAATAAATATATGTTAAAATCCCCCATGACAACTGCGTCAGCTGTTTAGTTTTTTTTTGTTTCCTGTACCATTGCAATGTTACTACCAGGTGGCCTGTAGAGTTCTCCTAACCCATGACTTTTTCCCCTTATAATTCCGCAGCTTTTCACTTATAACAAATTATTTGCAATCAACCACGCATTCACAAAAATATGCAATAGAATCAGTTAAAATATTTTTTCAGAGTCCTGGTTGTTGCCCTGGTAATGTGACCTTTGATGTGATAGTGTGAATAAAAAAGGCACTCACATAAGACATTGATTAACCTGTAATGGTCCTCTCCATATCCATGCCAGATTTCCTTCCATTACCTCCACGTCAAAACAAGTAAAGCTTGTTCCAAGGTTGTGTTTGGATGAAAGTGACTGGGACTGTTTACTTCCCATTTTTCACAAGCTAGAACAATCTTTCAGTGTCCACATTTGATTGAGAGATTAATGAAGTTATTTTAGCAAAGTCTTCAGACACTGATTGAACTAAAAACACAATGCTGGAGAAACTCAGCAGGTCACACTCTGTAATTTATGTAGCAAAGACAAAGGCACATAATTAACATTTTGGTCTTGATCCCTTCATCAAGATATGAAAAATATGTAGGTAGACACCTAAAAAAATGGTGGGGGGAAGGGGGCAGGATGAGGAGCTCAGTCCCATAGGCAGGAAGTAGGGAGTGGATAAGTAAGGGTGGGCACAGCAGCAAACAAAGTGAGGGGGATGGCTTTGTGAATGGAGAAGGAAGAAGGTGGAGAGCTGGAGGAAAGAAGACAGAGATAGGAAAGAGAGGGAGAATGGTGAGCAGGCTAGCAGAAACTGGAGTAGTCGATGTTAATGCCATCCGGTTGGAGAGTGCCCAGAAATAAATTGCTCCTCCAATTTATGGTGATCTTGGTTTGTCAGTGCATGGGGCCATGGACAGAGATGTTAGCATGAGAGTGAGGCACAGAATTGAATTGTTGCCTACTTTCAATCAGCAAAGCAAACCCTCAGACAGAGTCCAGCCTGGAAAATTTGGCTGTTGAGTGCTCCTCCAATGTACTTGAACAGATTAAATCTATTGATGCAGGATTTAAATGTCTAGATGAAAGGCATTTAGCACTGGAAAGTTAAGTTGCCAGATCTGTCTCTCTATAGAAGAACAAGGTGAGCATTTGACCTTAGCAGAATCTACTTTAAAGGAAATGAATGACCAGGCCCACCACCTGGAAGACAATAACGAGAGACCAATGTCTAGAATTAATGATATGGAAAGTCGAAGTAGGTGGCAGAGTCTGTGCATTATACTGAGATACTGAGACTGGTGTACTTACTAAATATTTCTCTGATTTGTTAACAAAGGTGTTTGGAGATGTGTTATTTCCGACACCACCAGCGGTGGGTAGAGCACAGCATTCATTATAGACTAAGCCTAAATCAAGACAAAAACCACTTTCTGTGGTTATATGCCTTCACCATTATCCAACGAAGCAACTGCTGATTTGTGAAGTCCAGTGCATAAGTACCTTGAAATACCAAGGTAAAAAATCCACAATAGTATAAGATTATTCTCCTGAAGTTATGAACCAGTGGGCCATCAATAGGGAAGTTATGTCGGAGTTATATCAATGTGGATGGAAGTCATTTCGACTATTCCCAGCATATCTTCGAATCTCTCTTTCTCTAACGGGAGCAAGAAATGGTTTGGTTCAGTGGAAGATACTTGAGAGTTCATTTGCAACCTTCCTGCTCCAACTCCTGAATTACATTATTTCTTTTTTTTTGTTGAATGACTGCTTTGAACCAAGGATTGAATTTTAATATGTTAAAAGTTCATTTGTTTGTTCTTGGAGTTTCAATAGAGAAAGGATTGTTATTGTGAGTTGAATTAATCTGGAGTAGTTAGGAAAAGAATTCAACACATTTTGATTGTATTAACTGTTAAGTCTACTCTCTTAAAATGAGATAACATTCTATTTTATACCCTGAGATACATTTTTAAAATATTCTCATAAGAAGTGTTCAATCTCTTTTTCGATGTTTATTAAACATGGCTTATATTGGCTTGTTATAAATAGCCCCAGGGGAATGTTATTATTTTGCTTTTGAGCAAGAATATTTAATCTACCCTGGAAGATAGGTTCTTAGAATTAATTAGCTCATTTTCAGTCTTCCTATCAGTCTTGGGGTGGGGTGGGGCTGGAGAAGAATAGGGCTGGGATAATGGGTGTTTAGTATTGTCATGGTGCTTAATAGTTTAGATCTTTCTGGTTCCATCTTATGGGGTTGTACTCTATGGTTTAATAAGGCCATCTACAGGCCGGAGGTCACTGTGCATGCTGCACGAACTCAGCTTTGCACTTGTGCATTGGGATTTCTGAAGTTAGTTTTACTTTTAGTGTATACTTTCTATAATTGAGTGATCATGGCTAATCCTATAAGTTCCTGTGTTGGAATGTGAGAGGCTTAAATCATCCAGTAAAACAAAGTAGTTTCACATTTAAAACAACTTAAAGCTGCAATTATATTTTTACAGGAAACTCTTATATGTGGTAGAGATGTTTCATGCCTGATATCATGGTGGAAAGGGCAGCAATATCATTCTTTCTTTCAAACTAAATCTAGAGGTGTATCAATTTTGATTAATTAGAATATTCCTTTTAGTATACATAATGTTGTTTCAGACTTTAATGGTCATTTTCTTATTGTTTCAGGAAACTTACATAATAAAATGATGGTTTTTGCAAACATTTATTCTTCTAATGTTGATGAGCTTGCTTTCTGGAAAATGTTTTACTTCCTTGCCAGATTAAAGTTTATAATTATTTATTGTAGGTGGGAATTTCAACTGCTAGTTCGTCCCTATCCTGTATGGTTCATCTTCTTTCCTGGCTACATTAAACAATTCTCCCCTATTAATTCATTCTTTTTTATTGGGTTATGGCATTTCAGATGGTTGCTGTTTCTTTTATCCTATCAATGGAGAATATTCCTTTTTTACCCCTGTTTATCACTCTTTTACACATATTGATTATTTTTGTATTGACAATCATTTAATTTCATTGACTCATTCTTGTGAATACCACAGAATTGTAATATCTAAACATTCCCCCATTACAATGTAATTGAATCTTCCTAATTTTCCTCAAGATAAAACACACTGGCATTTTAATTCAGTGTTATCATCAGATAAGAACTTTATTAAATTTGTGGAAGATGTTACGAGACCAGAGGACCCCAAAACCTAGCAGCAATAGAAATTCACCAAGATAAATGGTTACTTAAACAAAAGTTGATTTGAATTTTCTTTAAACATAAAAACAGAATCAAACTTTAACATTACTATTAACTTAACCCCCTTCTAATTCTGAGCACATGTGTATGTAAATTATGTAAGTTCAGGAAAGTTCTTTGATTCACAGTCCAATCTCACTTCTCACTCCTCCAATTACAATTACAAAGAAACATAAACATCCTTTTAAGGAGAATGATCTTGCTATGCTTAAACAAGTGAAACATTCCCTGACCCAATGGTCACCTTTGTCTACAACTCTAGATGGTCATATATATTCTATTAATATGAATATAACACTACAGAAATGGGCCAGTTAAACCCTTCTAGTCCATGCTGAACACAAACTCCCACCTAGTCCCATTGACCTGCACCTGAGCCATAACCATCCACATCACTCTCGTCCATATACCTATCCAACTTTCCTTAAATATTAAAATTGAACCAGCATCTATTACTTCAATCAGAAGCTCATTCTATACTCCCACCACCCTCTGAATGAAGAAATTCCCCCCATGTTTCCCCTATACTTTTCCCCTTCATTTTCAATCCATGTCCTCTTGTTTGAATCTCCCCCACTCTCAATAGAAAAAACCTTCCCACATTGTGTCCCGCATAATTTTAAATACCTCTATCAAATCACCACTCAATCTTTTCTGCTCCGTGGACATTGATCAAATTGCAATATGATTTTGAAGAGAAGATCCTGAATTAAAAGCCATTCGCAACAAATATTGATAATTGACAAAAGATGTGATCTGTCATATATTCCAGTGCAGATCATCTGAAATGTCCTCCTTCTTCCAAAAATGTGGATTTCACTCCACCACCATCAACTCAGCCCTCACCTGCATCTGCTCAATTTACCACTCCTCTGCGCTGGTCTCATCTGTCCCCAGGTGCAACAAAAACAGGATTCCCTTTGTCCTCACTTCCCACCCTACCAGTCTCCATATTCAATACATTATCCTACATCATTTCCATCACCTCCAACATAATCCCACCATCAGGCAGATCTTCCATCTCCTCCCCTCTTCACCTTTCATAGGGACCACAGAGAAATGAGACAAGGAGGTGATTAATGGAAATGAATGAGTGGACCACTCATCCCTTCCCATTAATTGCCCCCTCAGCACATTCCCCTGCGATGACAGGTAATGCCACACTTGAGCCCATACCTCCTTCCTCATCACCATTCAGGGAGCCAAACAGTTCTTTCAAGTGAAGCAATGCTTCACTTGTGTATCCGTGGGAGTTATCTACTACATCAAATGCTCTCTTTGTGGCCTTCTCAACATTGGTGAGACTGGGTACAGATTGGGAGATTACTTCGCTAAGCAGCTTCACTCTGTCCACATCAGTGACAGGGATCTCCCAGTGGCCAACCATTTAAAGACTGCATCCCACTCCTATGCTGACATGTCTGTCCATTGCCTCATGTACTATGATACAAAGACCATCCATAAATTGGAGTAGTAAAACCTAATTTTCCATCTTGGCACTCTCCAACTGGATGGCATTAACATCAACTTCTCCCGCTCTCCTCATTCTCCCTCCCTTCCAACCTTCTTTCCTCTAGCTCCCCACCACCTTCTCTCTGCATTCACAGAGTCACACCCCACCCCCTCCACTTGCTGGTATGCCTTCTTTCTCTCATCGACCTATTAACTCCTGCCTATGAGACAGTGCTCCTTCTCTTGCTCCTCCCACCCCCACTATCTTCTTCAGGCCTCTGACTACATTTTGTTCATACCTTGATGAAGGGCTCAAGCCCAAAATGTTGGTTATGTATCTTTATCTTTACTAAATAAGTTATACTGTTTCACCTGCTGAGTTTCTCCAGCATAGTGTTTTCATTTTTACATTGATAATCAAATGGTGAATCTGCCGACTGAGCCAAGTGTGCTGACAGAGGTACACTGAAATACTGTAAATTCCCTCCTGCATTATTGAGCACGTGTGTTGGTCAGGAGACTCTGAAGGATATTTAGGGTGTGATATTTTCAGGATGAATCAAGGACAATTTAAATGTTTAGATCCCAGGCAAAATGAATGAAAATGTTACATTTATGTGGGCTTCTGCAGGCATCATCTAGTGGTCAGTACAGTAAAACTCCTGGTATCCGGTACCTATAGGAATTGGTAGATACTGGAAAAGTGAAGTTGCTTAAGAGTATGTTTTGTGTGATTGGTGAGCTAATGGAGAGGCATGCCAATGTTGAACTTCCTTTACCTACTGTATTTATTTTCTGCAATTACTTTGCTGGTTGCTTGAATTACAGATAATGGGTTTTATTCTATTTGGAAGAAATTTTACTCCAAACTAAATTGAATGCGATTATTAAATAATTTTGTTATATTTTCTATCCTAGTGTATTAAAATATACGTTTTGTTAAGACAAAAACAAAATATAGAAAAGAAATGTATGTCAGAGGATTACAAGATGGCCAAGGTAATATCTCTGCACAAGGCTGAATAGGTAAACCAGTGAAACTCAAAAGACAGATTATCCAAAAGTAAGAAGTCAGTTTGGTGAAGACATCTGCAAAAGTGTACCTTGAAGTATTAAAGTATTACAATTTGAAAAAAGTGAACAAGTGCAATATGAATTTTTCAGAAGTGTTTGATTCGATGTCATTTTGTAAGTCTGTTAATTAAATTATGGCAACTGACATTAAAAGATGTGGATAATAAGCTGATTAGATCATAGAAAATCAAATGTTATTTAGTGGTCGAGACTTTACATTTGTAGTTAACAACCACTTTCATTGCCATTGCATGGAAACTGACAGGAATTCCTGTTATTGAAGGTTGGAATCCCAATGAGGTCAGTGATTTAGTGCTCTGTTCTGAACTGTGCCACATGTGCCTTTTGCCTTTGCAATCATGGGAAATCAGTGATTTCATGTAAATTTCAGAAATTTGCAAAGTAGTTTTTCCTTTCAAATACCTCAAATAGAGGCTTCATCGCACAAGATCATCCCAAGTTTTTAATAGTGCACTCATTGTTGCAAATACTTTATCAGAAGCATTGTTTAAATAGGGCTCAAAGAACTATAGAAGACCCCTTCCATCCAGCACACAGTTTCTTTGACCCATTAGCTTTTAACCTTTGCAGATTAAAGTCCCCTTGTATAAATATACATAATATACACAGGGTTTCATTTTTTTGATCTTTGATCTTTTAAGATTCTATTTGTATGACTATATCTGCCTTAATTTTCTAATTATGTATTTAGCATTATTAAGTGCACAATAAACTTAACAATACAAGATAAAGTTGCCTTATTTGCTTCCTCGTTCAATGTCTGCAAAAATGTGGGGTGGCACAGTTAACGCAATGCGGCACAGTTAGAGCAACTCTATTACAGCACAGGCTGTAGGGAGTTTGTACATTCTCCCTGGCTGCATGGGTTTCCTCTGAACACTCCAGTTTCCTCCTACTCTTTTAAACATACTGGGTTATTGGTTAATTTGGGTGAAATTGAGCAGCACGGGTTTAAAGGGCCAGAATCGGCTTCTACCATGCTGTAAATAAAATGAATTTTTAAAAAAAATCTTCAGCATGAATGATTGCTCCACGGGTTTAATAGTGTCACAGTTGCCAGATACCAGGTATATGGGGGATGGGGGTGGGAGGCACACTGTTAGCATAGCAGTTAGCATAATATTTCTGCAGCACCTGTACCTGAGTTCAAATCTGCTGTTGTCAGTCATAAATTTGAAGCTTCTCCCCATGACCATGTGAATATCCTCCAAGTGCTCCATTTTCCATCTGCATTCCTAAAGATGTATGGAGTTGGTAGGTTGATTGGTAATCTGGATGTAATTGGGTAGCATTGGCTCATGTGTCAGAAGGGCCTATTTCTAAAAGAAAGGACCCTTACTTTCATTTCCAATTCCTATTTTCTATCCCACATTTTTTTCCATTTTGTTTTGAATGCTTCAACTCTATCATTGAAGATTTTGCATAAATTATGGCTCAGTGTACAGCTGCTCAAATTATTTTTTGTTTCTCTGGGTTTATGATAAAGTCAATTTATTTCCTGGTTTAGCTCAAACAACATCCTCCTCACAAATGCTCTTCAGCATTTAGGGAATGTGGTGAAACCAGTATTGTACATATTTACCATATGTAAATTACTTGACCTTTCCTGGTTGACCCTGCTCTCACTGGCCGGCTCGGGACTCCTCCCCTTTCTTCCTCATAAAGGCTATCATGCCCCAAGCCTGCCCACAGTTCGAGTCCAGGTCAGTGTGAGCAACCAACACAAGGATGCTGTCCATCTCTTGCAAATAAAAGCCTTCAGTTTCGGCAACTTCAGTCTTTGTGTAATTGATTGTGAATCACACAAAGACTGGAAAGAATCTTGGATTGCTTACAATTGGCCCTGGGCAAGAGAAGGGAGAAGTCAGTCATTATCCAGCGCTAGAAAACATACTTCTGTGGATGTTGAATGTGGATACCATTGAACTCAGTCATGGCATTCTCACTGTATCACTCTTGAAGAACTTTCAATTGGATGAAGCACTGGAAGAAGGTCAACTCATTCATAAATGGAGTGCAGAATATTATTGGGAACAGTAAAACTGTAGAAGGAAAGTATCTAATTCCCCAATGTCCTCTCAGGCAGCATCTTCTCATTCCAACAAAATCATATTTCATTGTTATATCCAAGTAATAGGCAAACAAACATTTGCATATTTTTAAAATATGTAAACTGTGCATACTTTACAGCGCTTCCATCCATTTCATGTTAAAGTCCCATGGATCAGGAAATTGGACTAGTTACTTCCTAATACATGTTCACTTCCCTGTGTATGTTGCATACATGTCGGTATGTTCAATATATGCCGTGTGTGTTTCTAAATTCATGGCAAAAATTGGATCAAAATGTTATGATGTCTGTCGATCAATCATAGAGGAAAAAAAAGCTAAAAACAAACACAGCGTGGATTAAATTCATGAACTAAAGTACCCCCACTCTTTATTTCCCTAATTTAGAGAGTGTGTAGTGTGTGCACTATGCAAAGTGTGGAGTAAGAACAACACACACACATTCGAGTCGAGATCAAAGATTGATTTATTGCTCTGCCAGTTCTGTTTATATTCACTTCCTGTCTCTGATGACTGGAGTGATGTCATCGCAGTGCCGGCCTCCGACTGGCTGGCATTCCCACTGTTTCCCACTGTTTCCTGCTGTGTGGGATGATGGCCATTGGTCCTTGCAGGGTGCTCGCAATCACTGCATTTACCACCCATTTTGTGAACCGGGTCTTGACTTGGTACACGGGCTGCTACATGACACACCCCCAGAACTGGCGATCAAAGTGTCCACTACTGCTTTGGGTGGCCTACCTCTATGACACAGGGGCTGAGTCTCGAATGACTGGCTAATGTCTACGTGGGCCGGTTTCAAGCTATCGAGGGTGAAGGTTTCCTCTTTGCCAGCAATGTCCAATACACACGTCGTCGCATTGTGCCTGACAACTCTGTATGTTCCCTTGTATGGCTTTTGGAGGGGTGCCCGGTGTGACCCCCTTTGCACAAAAGCATTCACAGGTGTGCAAATTCTTAGGGACAAAAGGTTTGGGCTGGCTGTGTGGTGGGGGCTGTGGAGGGGCTAGGGTACCCAGTCTTTCCCTCATTGTTTTAGTGCAACTGTGGGGGTTTCTGGATCCTTGACAGCAGCCAAGAACACCCTCAAGATTACTAAGGGGGCCCCATAGACCATTTCTTCTGCAGAAACATTAAAGTCCTCTTTCAGCATTATGCATATCCCCAGAAGGACCCAAGGCAGTTCATCTTCCCAGTTGGGCCCCTTGAGCTAGGACATCAGGGCAGCTTTTAAGTGTCTGTGGAACCCTTCCATCAACTCATTGTCCTATGGGTGATATGCCGCAGTATGATGGAATTGGGTTCCCATCAATTTTACCAGTGCCACCAGATCCCTGAGGTAAATTACGCTCCCCTGTCAGAGGTGAGATGTTCTGGGACTCTAAACCTGGACACCCAGGTGTTGATTAGTGCCCTGGCACAGGTCTCTGTGGTCATGTCAGTCATCAGAACTTCCTCTGGCCACCTCGTGGAGCAGTCAACCATAGTGAGGAGATATCTTGTCTCATGGGAAACTTGTAGCGGCCCCACAATATCAACATGGATGAGGCTGAACCTACTCCGCACTGGTTCAAAAGTCTGGGGAGGTGCTTTAGTGTGAGTTTGCACCTTCGACACCTGGCTGAGCATGCAGGTCTTGGCCCACTGACTGATCTGTTTGTGGAGCCTGTGCCAGACAAACCTGCTGGCCACCATCTTTACCATAGTTCTGATGGCCAGATGGGCCAAGTTGTGTACCACATCGAAGACCTGCCATCTCAATGCTGCTGGCACAATGGGGCGGGGTGTGCCAATGGAGACTTCGCAGAGGAGCAGCTGGTTGCCAGGGGCAAGACGACATCCTCCAGCTGCAGCCGCAGCCCGGAAAGTGCTGTCCTGTACACCAGGATCTCAGAGTTGTCATGTGTATCCTTGCTAGGGCTGAATAGTCCATGTCCTGGGATAGGGCATGGGCAGATTCGATGGCGGGACAGGAGAGTGCATCGACCACCACGTTGCTCTTGTCGCCAATGTGTTGGATGTCCGTGGTGAATTCAGACACATAGGAAAGGTGCCTCTGCTGCCTGGCCGACCACGGGTGAGACATTTTGTGTAAGGTGAAGGCTAGTGGTTTGTGGTCTATGAAGACCTTGAATTGTCTGCCTTCTAAAAAGTTTCAGAGGTGCCTGACAGTGCAAGAACAGTGCCAATAGCTCCTTGTTAAAGGCATTGTATTTAAGTTCAGGTGGCCAGAGGTGCCTGCTAAAGAAGGCCAAGGGCTGCTATTGTCCATCAATTAGCTGTTCGAGGATCCCTTTGACGTCTGTGCTGGAGGAGTCCAACGTGAGGGCATTCGTCACCTCCAGCCTGGGGTGAAGAAGGGTGGCATCAACCAGAGCATCATTCACATTCTGAAATCCCTCCAAGGCTTCCTTGCCCCAGTCAATGACTTTATTTTTCCACACCATGAGCATGAAAAAAGGGTGAATGATCTGAGCTGCTGCTGGTATGAATCATTGATAGATGATACCAGTGAAATCCTGCAGCCTCTTCATGGTGCGAGGTTTCGTGAACTGCCTAAAGGCTTCATCATCTCTGGCAGTGGTTTTGCCCCTTATCTGTCAATATGATGCCCCAGGAAGTCAATTGTATCCCATCCAAATTGACTTTGGTGGGGTTAATGGTCAGCCCAAACTCCTGCAGGCGGAGAATAGTTGTCTGAGGTGGGCCTGGTGCTCTGAATGGTTGTGGCAGGCAATAAAGATATCGTCCAAGTTGATAAATGTGATTGGAAGGTATCGACTGACCGAGTCCATCAGTCACTGTAAAGTCTGAGCAGCATTCTTAAGCCTGAAGGGCATCCTCATGAATTCGAACAGGCTGAATGGGGTAATTATGACGGTTTTGGGTATGTCCTTTGGGTGCACTGGGATTTGATGATAACCCCTGATAAATTGGACCTTTGAAAACACCTGTGCCCCTTATAAGTTGGTGGTAAAGTCCTGAATATTGGGCACGGGGTATCTATTCAGTGTGGTGCCTGAATCAGCAATCACCATTCGCCCTCGACATTCCTGCTGCTTTCAGGATCACATGCAGGGGAAGCCCCAGGGTTTGTCTGACCACCACACTATCCCCAACTCCTCCATTTTCTAAAATTCCTCTTTGGTGAGGTCAAGTTTTTTGGTAACAAGGCGGCACGCCCTGGTGTGGAGCGGGGTCCCTCGGAGAGGATGTGGTGCCTTACCTCATGCTTTGGTTCCTCTGAAGAAAATTGTGGCACCACAGTTAAAGGAAACTCCACCAGGATGCGCGTATAGGCGTCGTCGGACAGTGTGACGGAGTCGAGGTCGGTTGCCAGTAGTTTGCTTTCCCGCAGTGGCATTCTCTGAAAAGTTCTGGCATGCATCAAAAGCCACCTTTTTAAGTCTACCAGCAGGCAGTGGGTGTGCAGGGTATCGGCTCCCAGGAGTGGTTGTGCCACTGCCGTAACAGTAAAAGTCCATTTAAATTGATGGCCAACAAATCATAGGGGAATGGTGGGGGTGCTTTAAGTTTGTATAGAGCTGCTCTTAGCTACCCTCAGTGCTGGGCCTAGCTCGCCGTTCTGGGTCTCGTAGGTCATGGGGGAAGGACACTTATTTCCGCCTTCCCGACAAAGTGTCGCACACATGGAGGAAGCTGTCACGTTTGTCAACCGTCACAGCCATTAACAATGGTTGGCCATGGAGTTTCCCAGAAATGTGCAGGGTTGGCAGCATTGATGGGCCCCCCGCATCACATTGTTGAAGATAATAATAATAATAATATGGCTATGTAGGGGGGGGTACACTTGCCTCTCCGTCTGCTGTGGCCTTGTTGACGGCTAGGGTCGGGATTTGGTGACCGTTTTCTTTCTTTGCTCTCCAGAGCATGTCTGCCTGGGCTGTGACTTTCCTTAGGTAGCTGAGGTCCTCATTGCCAAGTAAAAGTTGCATGTCCTTGGGCTGTTGCTCCAGACACATCTGCTCAAAGAGCAGGCAAGCCCTGTGCCCTTGGGCAAGTGCAAGCATCTCGCTCATGAGGACGGATGGGGCCCTGGTTCCAAACCGTCCATGTGCAGCAAACAAGGCGATGCATTCGCAATGTGGTAGCTCAAAAATGGAGGTTAATAGTTCTTTGAGGGCATCGTATTTGCCTTACTCCAGAGGCTGCCATAGGAAATCGACAACCTGCTCTACCGTATCCTGGTTGAGCGAGCTCACTACGTAGTAGTAGTGGGTGTCGTCAGCAATGATCTATCGAAGGTGGAACTGGACCTCAGCTTGTGGCTGCAATGCCCAGAACATTGGCAGCTTTAGAGAAACTTTGTGGAGAGCTGCTTGGTCCATCATTTTCGGGTCCAACTGCTGCTTGGACCTGCCGGCGTCACCAATGTAGCGTGCGCACTACACTAAATGTGGAGTAAAAACGGCACGCACACAGTTGAGACGAGGTCAAAAACTGATTTATTGCTCTGCCAGCTCTGTTTATACTCACTTCTTACCTCTGATGTCAGGAATGATGCCATTGCAGCACCAGCCTCTGACTGGCCAGCATTCCTGCCGTTGCTTGCTGTTTCCCACTGTGCAGGAGTGAGGTCATGCGGGACAATGGCCTTTGGACCCTGTGGGGCCCTCAAGTTCACTGCATTCGTCAGCTATTTTGTGAGCCAGGTCACGACTTGGTTTATGGGCTGCTACAACTGAAGCATTTTTGAACTGCCTCCGAAAGTAACTACATTCCTCCTTTAGTCAGAAACCACATCTTCACACAATATTCCAAGTGTGGTTTTACAAATATCTTGAACAGATAGTACATAAAACATAAAAGCGCAGTACAGGCCCTTTGGCCCTCGATGTTGTGCCAAGCTGGATATTCCTACCAAAAAATACTAAACTCCTTTCTACCTCATAATCCTCTATTTTTCTTTCACCCATATGCCTGTCAATAAATTTCAAAAAGCAACCTCTATCTTCTTAATTCCCTAACACTGGAAAATCTTTAAAAATATATTTCCCATGGAAAACAGAATCACTCTATTCTGAATTAATCGTGTTTTTTTCCAAGACAATAATCCTCCTCCTCCAATTTCTTTATCAACCTTATTCCACAGCTTAATTAAATGCTTTAATATAGGAGTCTCTCTATTCATTGTTAACAATGTTAAATTCCATTTATAGTTAAAATCTTGTGGGTTTGGTTCCCCTATTTTACTAAGTTCTTTATATACCCAAGCTGGAATTTTATTTAAATCATACATTACATTAACAAAACACAAATGGGCAGCTTTATAATAATTCATAAAATTATAGACCTGCAAACCTCCTACATCATCATTTCAAGTTAATTTATCCCAAGAAACTCTTGGCATCCTTTCCATAAAAATTTTCTAACACAAGCATTTAATTCTTTTATTTTGAGGAATTGAAATAGGGATTGATTGAAAAAGGTATCGTATTCTAGGAAAAACAATCATATTTACACAATTTACTCTTCCTATTAATGCAATTGGTTACATTCCATCTTTACAAATCTTCCTTTATTCTTTTTTAATAATTGGGGAATAATTTAATTTAAATAAATTTTTAAATTCAGTTTCCACCCAAATGTCTAAATATTTAATTCCCATATCTGGCCACTTAAAATCAATGACCTGCTTACAATTTGTATAATCTCCTTTTACTAAAGGAATAATTTCACTTTTTTTCTAATTAATTTTATAACCAGATACTTCTCCAAATTCTTTTCATCAAAATTTAAGTTGGTACATCAAATTTAACAGATCTGTTAAATAAATCAAAAATCATCCACAAACAAACTTATTTTATGTTCCTCCTGATTCAATTTAATACCTTTTATTTTTAAATTCTGTCTTATTAATTTAGTAAAGGGTTCATGTGCTAAAATAAATAAATCAAGCAACAGTGGACAACCTTGTCTACTTGATCTAGTCAATCAAAAAGTTGTTGAAATTTGACCATTAGTCATAGTAGGGTTCTTATATATTATTTTAATTCAAATAATAAAATGTTGACCCTAACCCAAATTTCCTTGTCTTTAAAACAAAAATCCCATTCTAATCTATCAAATGCTTTTTTATGCATTTAAAGCCACTGCAACACTTAAATCACCTCCTTTTTGGACTACATGTATTAAACTAATCAACTTTCCCACATTATCTGCATATTTTCTATTTTTAACAAATCCAGTTTGATTCATAGCTATTAACTTCGGTAGATATTTCATCAATTTATTTGCTAATACTTTAGCTAATATCTTATAATTAGCATTTAATAATGAAATTGGTCTATATGATCCTGGTTTCAATAAATCTCTCTCTTTCTTAGCTATTACTGTAATAGTTACTGTTAAATAAGTATCCAGTAGATAATGTGTTTCCAATGTTTGATTTAATATCTCTACAAATTGAGGTATCAAAAGATCCTTAATTTTCTTATAAAACACTGTAGGAAACCTATCTTCCCCAGGTGACTTACTATTTTGTAATGAACTCATTATTTCAATTACCTCCTTCGATGGAAAAGGAAAATTTAAATCTTTTTGCTCTTGAGCATTCAAACTATGTAAATCTATTTGAGATAAAATTTGTTAATCTTATTTTCATCTTGAATTGATTCTCATTGATATAATTTCAAATGTTCATTTTCAGTCAAATGTGTTTCTTTTCAAGCTGCTATATCAATTTTTATCTTTTTCATATAACCATAAATTATTTTTGTTTTAATTGGACTATGAAGCCCAAAACTAAGAAAATTTAATGTTTTATTACTATTCATTATTAAATCCAAATCTCTTCCAGTCCCACCCTCCTAGTTCTCCATCATACAACACAAGCAACTTATGAGAATGTCTCTGTCCTAAATAAAAAAAATATAGAAAATGGAAGAGAAAAAATGATATAAAACCCCTCAAAAGTCCTGTATTAAAAATAAACAGCACTACCCCCTTTTACCATACGGGTTGTGGCTCCTGCCACAATATGGAACATGACAGATAAGGCAAGCAAGGGATCAAACATCCACCTTCCTCTCCAAGGGAAAGAAAATAATAATTATATTCAAAACAGTCTTTCAGAAGCTGCTTCCAAGTCAGCATTTACTTGGCCATCATCGATTATAACTGTTTGATTTTGTTTCTCCGGATCTGTCTGCAACTTCTTTTGACATCTTTAAACCTGAAACAGTTTGGCTCATCTGTATCACCTCCCTTTGCATTCTTGTTGAGGACTTCTACCTCCTGCTCCCTGATAATCTTCTTTAATTGAAGAAAGAGATTCTGCAAAAAGTTCTTGTTTCTTCCACTGTGGCAAAAAAAAAATAGATTTGTTGTTATCTAGAAACACCTTTAATGTAGCTGGGTGTTTCAACGTAAACTTATAATCATTCTCCCAAAGAATCACCTTCACTGGATTGAACTCTTTTCTTCTATCCACCACTACTGAAATCAGCATAAAAAATTATTTTATTACCATCAATTATCATAGGTCCAATATTTTGTCTTGCCTTTTGTACTGCAACTTTCAGAATTCTTTCTTTATCTTGATAACATAGGGTTTTCACTAATACAGCCCTTGGTGGCTGAGTTGGCTGTGGCTTCCTACTTAAAGCTCTATGTGCTCTCTCTAATTCAATTCCATTAGGAAAATTTTCTTTACCCAGAACTTTAGGAATTCATTTCTGAAAAAAATTCCACAGAATTTTCATTACCTCCAGAATTTTCTCGAAGACCAACAATCTTAACATTACATCTACTATGATCTTCCAGTATATCAATCTTTTTCTGGCAATTCTTTCCTCTACATGTCCCATATTCCCAGAAGTTTCAACCTTCTTATCATTTTAACAATCTGCACATCTAGTTCCACTCTTTGAACTTTTTCTTTAACTTTGTTAACTTCTGCAGCATACCCCATCATAGCAAATCTAACACCTTCCACATCATTTCTGTATGTCTTCTCTTAACATCTGGAATTACCTTTTCATTAATGAAGGAAGATTCTTTATAATTGCACATAGACCTTTTTTTTCTACTTCTTCCTTATCATCATCACCACCTGTAAAAAAAAATCAGGTGTTCCATACAGCTCTGTCCCGAGTTGTAGTCTCCCCATTCTACCAGTGCCAGAGGTGGCGCTATTGAGTCTCGATTCTGAACCCTGTTGTTCCTTACTGAGCATGTGCGGGGGTAACCCTTCACGCATGCACACTCTGTTCTGGTACTCCTCAGAAGAGATCTGCGTGGCTCCAATGACATTTTCCCTGGTTCCCCAGGGAGGTGTTGCTGTTGCCAGCTTCAGGAACGCCGATACTGCACGCGTCATCTGCAGAATCACCAGAACATGAGCCCAAGGCTCCATTATAAAGCACATTCTCCATTTTCTTCATTTCTTTACTCACCGTTAACTTGGTTTTGCTGTCTTCTTTCCTCTCCCAGCCAGGCCCAGCAGGTTGCAGGTAGGTTTCAAGAGTTTTTAACGTCTATAAGTTATTTACAAAATTTTTCAGGCTTAAAATTTTTTCCCCCAGGAGAGTCCTTATTCCACTTTCTTTCCTAACGCCAACATGCTTTGCACCTCTTCCCACACCACCCCCCTTCCAGGATCCAAACTTACTGATGGGATTAAGAAAATATTTAAACCTTTTGTGACAGAAGGTTCAGTGTTAGTCAGAGAAGGGTCAAAGCCAGTGCCAATAAAAATCTTGATTGATACAGCAGTGGCTCAGTCACTCATGTTGGATAGCCTCTTAGATTTTGGTGAGGAAACAGACACAGCTGAAATAAACTTAATTTGAGATATCGGGAGTGATATTGAACCTATTTTTTTATACCGAATAGTGCTAAGATCAGACTTAGTCACCGAACCGGTTATCATAGGAATTAGGGCAAACCTGCCAGTGGATGGAGTTTCACTATTACTGGATAATGATTTGGCAGAAGGTGAGGTTGTTCCCGCAGTACAATTGCCAGTCAGTGAGGTGTCCAAGAAGGAATTGGATATTTACCTCACCTGTGCGATAATCAGGGTGATTTCTAAAAAGATGGTGAGCCTAGATAAGGTGATGGAAAAGCATGTTGACTGAAACGCAATTGGTCGTGGTTTAGAACAGGTCTCATGTAAAACTGACTTAGTTCAAACTGAGACATCATTGTTAGCCAATCCCAGTCCTGATAGTAGATTGAAAGGTCCCGAACCATCATTGTCTAGATAAGAATTGATCATCTGACAAAAGAAGGATCCAGAACTCACAAAGGTAAGAGATAAGGCCATCTTCAAGGAAGAAATAAAGAAGGTGCTGGTAGGATATTGTATTACGGATGGAGTTCTAATGAGAAAATGGAGATCACCTGATAGTCCTGCCAGTGAAAATCAGGCAAAGGTGCTGCAAGGTTATGATATCTAGAGCCTGCAAAAATGAAATTATGATTTTTGCTCGTAGCACCCCTTTTGGAGGTCACCTTGGGGTGAATAAAACTATAAATAAGATCACCAAACAATTTTATTGGCCAACTATAAGGAAGGATGTTGCACATTTTTGTAGGGCCTGTCACATCTGTCAGATGGTTGGTAAGAATTACAGCTGATCCACACTTTTAGTGAACCATTTTCCAAGGTTATGTGGACTGTATTGGTCCATTGTCTTAAACAAAGGCTGGAAATCAGTATTTACTGATATTTATGTGTGATGCTACAAGGTTTACAGAGCCCATTCCTCCAAGGAATATTAAAGCCAAGATGATAACGAAGGCTTTGTTAAGTTTTTTCACCTTAATTGGCCTGCCCATGGAAATACAATCAGATCAGGGGAACAATTTCATGTCAGGCCTATTCCAATAAGTGATTTATGAATTGAGGGTTAAATAGGTCATGTCTTCTGTGTACCACCCAGAGAGTCAAGGAACATTAGAAAGGTTTCATTCAACCCTGAAAAATTTGATGAGAACCTATTGTTCCAAACACAATAAAGACTGGGATGAAGGAGTTCACTTACTCTTATTTGTCATGAGAATCATTTTGCTTTAGTCCATTTCAGCTCATTTTTGGACATGAGGTGAAAAGTTCTATAATGTTGTTGAAGGAACAATGGATTAATTAGGGTATACATTTGAACTTATTGGATTATGTCTCTAAATTTAAGGAACAATTACAGAAAGCCTGTGAAATGGCAATGGAAACTCTGAAAGCCACTCAGCACAGAAAGAAAGTCCATGGAGTCAAAAGTTGCAACTATTTCTAAGTTCCCTGCTCCAACTAACAGGAATGATTGGCTTTTACTGAAAATTTTGTAAAAGATTTTGCAGATATTGCACTCCCTCTCATGAAATTACTTAGAAAAGTTGTAAAATTCATTTAGTGCGAGGGTTGCCAAGAAGCACTCATAAAATTAAAAGCCATTTTATGCCACCAACCCATACTTAAGTCCCTGGCTTTAGGTAAACCTTTTTGTTAGATGTGGATGCCATCGATGAAGCTGTGGGAGCCATATTGCTGCCGAAGAAGGAAGATTATGAAGTTGACCATCCTGCATCATGCTTCTCTAACAAATTCAGTGAACACCAGAAGAAGTACTCTACAGAAGAGAAAAAAACTGTTGGCTCTTGTGTTGGCTTTACAACATTTCAGTGTCTATATTTGTACAGCACAATGACCAATTATTGTATATAAAGATCAGAATTCATTAATTTATCTATGTAAAATGAAGAATAAGAATAGATCATTATTCAATTGGAGTTTAATTTTGCAAGAATATGACTGAATGATAGCACATATTAAGGGGAAAGATAATGTGATTACAGATTGTCTTCCTTGTTAAATTTTTCTTGCTGTTAAATTTTGTAAATGAAGAAATTATTGTATGTGTTTATAATGGAAGTTATATTTGCCTTCTATTACAATTTTGCATTTTAGCTAACTGTTAAAATGTTATTCTTGCATTCCAAATTTTATTTTGTTGGTGGGAGGCGGTATGGACCCTGGACAATTTTATTTTCAGTCCAAGGATGGCAGGAGAGAGGGTATCGTGTGCTGCTGTGAAGCACTGAAGTAGCACTGGGAAAACTGACCGCTGTGTGGGAAGCATTGAAACAGTGCTGGGAAATGTCAGCTGTTGGAAGTGCGAGAGACACGTGCTGGAAGCCAGTGGGCTCGTGGAGAGCGCACTCATTGTAGTTAACTTCTCTCCACCAATCAGGCATGCACTGGGACAATTGAAGGACCAGCATGTTGAGTTTTGAACAGGTTAGCCAGTTAGTCAGTTCGTCGGAGAGCAGTCAGTCAGATGCTCTATCTGTCTTTGTGTGTTCACCCAGCTGCTTCAGCAAACAAGAGGCTGAGTTGTTTCATTCATGGGTTTTAAATCTGCAGTCTATTACTGTCTGTCAGTGTAGTTACCCAGTAGTTTCAGTGGGAGAAAGGGGACTGAGCTATTTTGTCTCCGGGTGCCAGCACTGTTGTGCTGACAGCAGTTTGCGCTACTCTTATACCTGGAGTGCATGTGTGTCCGACCTGGGCTTCCCCAGTCCCTTTCCAAAAGGAGGACTTCGTTTGACAAGAGTTACCTGTCAGCCCAAGACAGGGTGTTTAGAGGGGAAGATTTGTGTGACAGAAGGTCACTTGTTAACCCTAAAATGGGCTTCGGAGGCATGAACCTTGTGTTGTGACTAGGTCACTAGGAGGTCACTTGGTAACCCTAAACTGGACTTCGGAGGTGTGAACCTCATGTAGTGTCTTGGAGGTCAATGGGTGAAAATTCCCATGTTAAGAAATCAAAGGTGGTCATTGCTACATTCAAAACTCAGGAAAATCAGAAGTCTACAGTGATCACAGCCATCTGTCTCTACGTCCAACTAAAATACCAGTGTGCAAATAGACTAAGAATCTCAAGCCTGGAGAACAGACTCTGTAAGCTGTTCCTTTTTGACTGACTGATTTGACGTGACTGATGAGGAGTTTTATTTTGGGACAATCGTCTGGGTTTTCTCCCATATACATCTTATAAATATCTATTATTAATATAGAGTTGCCATAAAGGCTTATGTTAGGGTGTTCAGTTTATTGAGATAATTCTATTATTAATTTGTTAATAAATTTTGAGTTAAACATAATCCGTCTGTTTATGCATCTCTCTATAAAGCTCACCTGTGTGATCATTTTATTCATCTCTTGGTCTAAGTAATGATAGACAGAAATATTTTATCACAGGATTCATCATAAACAAACCCAGTTCTCCTCTTGCCAGTCAACCAGATCTTTATGCAAACATACATCTAATGACTGAGAAAACTTGCCTGCACAAAAATGAGGCACTTCAATTACTTTTTATACCCCCTTTTATTTTGTCAATTTAGCTGCACATTAATTGAGCAGATGGATATTTCTAAGAGAATTGCCTCAGATATTGTGGAATCAAGCAGTAAAGGTCAATTAGAGATGGTGTAGAATGTTTTACCAAATGCTTTTGCGTTTTGTTTGTGAGATAAATGTTGACCAGATACTGATGATAATCCCAAAACACTGCTATGAAGTTACTATCATGAGATTTTTTGCTTCATCTTGTGAGACCACACACAGGGTTGATTGGATTTTCAATCTAAAAAACAAACTAACCTGTTTAATGATTGCATTTTCAAATTGATATAACTTAATTGCACATTATAACATTTTTATAATGTCAAGGTCCACGATTTGAAAAGAAGAATAATGCAGATTGAGGGCATGATAAAATCATTCCTCAATAGGTTGACACTTGGGTCCTTGAGAGTCTGCAAATTATAGTAAGTAGGACCAAGATTGTGACGTAACAGGTCTAATGCTCTGGATGAAAGATAGCTGGACTGTCAGGAATCCTGCAGTACTTTATATCGACCTTCATTGTGTACTTTCATTAACTAGTCTTCAACACTGAACTTAATTTGCCCAGGGAAAGTAAGACACCATCCTTTATAAAAAAGGATTGAAGGATAACTGATTTTTATATTTTATTTAAATTTCCATACATGTATTAATATCCAAATACTGAAAATCATAATCATATATTCCTAATCAATTATACATGTGACATATTATACCCCCTTGAAATCCCATCAACCCCCTCCCCACAAGGATAACGTTTGGAGGTTGAGGTAGTACGTGCTTCAATATGTCCAGTCGTCAAATTTTTGTGACGCTGTTGAAGGTAGTCGTCAGCACGATATATCACTTGAGGAGTAATTGCGAGTTGCTGAACAACTTCAAAATGGCAGACCCTACTTTCAAGAAAATTTTTATGAAATATTACAATCTATAAAGAGAAAGTCAACATCATCTTCTCTGTTATTGAGTATTGTTAAAAGGACTTTTTTTATTTGTGATCTCTGGCATCTAATTCCACTGCAAGAGTAGAAGCTGCCATTCTTGACCCTTATTTCAGACAATATCCAAACATACATCTTTCTGCAGGAATGAATAGGATGCAGAACTATGGGTGACATTGCTCCTTCCATTGCCTGGAACTGCTGGCACTATTAATGGTGCTTGTGAGATCAGGCAGATCCACAAATGACTTGGAATTGAACTTAGGTGTCCCAATACCTTTCGTGCCTCTTTAGCGTGTAATTGTAGGGAAAGGCATTTGTATAGATGTATGGACTGGCCAGTCTGAACCTACTTGATCTTCCCTGACCTTCCCTAACCCCTCCCTTGTTTCCTCCCCAGATTTCCCAATAAAGGCTGGTGTGCCTGGATATAGGGCACTATCCATAACCACAGAGACAAGCTGAGGAAATGATAGGCTTTAATACACAGAAGAACCTTGCTGGCCCAAATCCCAGGATAAGAATGGCGGCAAGGGAAAGGTGGCTCGACCTTTATGGCCCAGGACCACAGGGGAGGAGTCATAGGGTATGAGTCATCTGTGGGCGGGCCAGCTCCATATATACAACCGACAATGAAAACTATATACAGTGGAGGAAAGATATCACCCCATTCACCCCTGCTTTTAGAACAGGACCCCCCCCCCCCCCACTTAGATCTGGAATAGAAAAAAACTGCCAAGACTAAAGATTCAGTCTCACCAGTGACCTCCTCTGTCTACAGGACCTGCAGGGAGCAGGGATGGGAGTAGTCTGCTGTTCTGCTGGCCGAGTGTCTACAGGCGGGGTCACCATTGGACTAGACAGAGAGGGTACTGCCTGTGTCGGGGTGATGTCGGTCACAGAACTGAAGGGAGGCGGGGTCAGTGCCCTGATGGAAGCCAGTCCCATTGGAGTGAGGTCCGCGGGGGGTGGTATCCCAGGCGAGTCTGTCCCTAACAGTGAGTCCCATTGCTGGGTAGTGTGAAATGCAGGGTGAACAGAGGTGTAACGAGTGGTTCCAGGCTCTCCGGCATGCGCCAGATCCTGGAAGGGTACTGTATCCTCGTGGCCGTCAGGGGACCTCACAAAGATGTCCTGAGGATTCACATGAATGAGGTGCATCACTTCGACCAAGGGGTCAGTCTTATGGCCCCTCACGTGCCTCCTGTGCAGGACCAGACCTGGTGTCGCCAAACATGGGAGAATCGGTGAACCATTCGCCGACTTTTTAGGGAAGGCAAACATGCGTTTGTGAGGGGTGGTGTTCGTGGTGGTACAAAGGAGTGAGTGGATGGCATGCAATGCAATGCCTCTGACAGGACACCCTGCCAGCACGACACTGGCATATCTCTGGACTTCAGGGCCAGGAGCACAGCCTTCCAAACGGTGGTGTTCTCCCGTTCCACCTGTTCATTCTTCTCAAAAAAAGCTAACCTTTATTAGAGGGAGGGGATTAAATTAGTTTAGTTTTGTCCTTTCGGATTGTTCTTTTATTTAATTCTTATTATTTTAATATAACAGTCCAATAATGGACCTGACATGGTTGCATTCATTATGTTTATTACTAGATAGAATTATTATAAGTAACTATTAATTTTACATTTTATTCCTTATTCATGTTTTTTTCCCTCTCCTTTTGGTATGTATTTGCTTGTATACAATTGATTCATTATGTAATTTCCATTTATTATGTATGCTTATTCTGTTAAAGAATAAAATTTATTAAAAAGAAAAGATTTGAATAGTTTTACAGCTCAAATGTCCTTCTGTTGCTGTCATCCCCTAATGTTTGCCATGTTCATTTTTCTATACTAGGCTCACAGTTTCCAGTCAGCCTTTAAAATCACCACATCAAAAAAATGAGACACTGGAAATATTCTTTCATAAAGGCACCAGCCACCTCAAACTATCTTCAAGTCATTTGTTCCAATGTGTATCATTCTTGTAAAATGTGGAAAATGTGGTCTTCATTTCAAACTGCCGAGAAAACTGATATTAGGTTGCTTGACTACAGAAGCACTAGCTTTTCAGGCAAGCACCACCAAACTTTTCAATTAACTTCATTAACAATGCAGTGAATTTTAATTTAGCATTCAAATGTCAACAGTAATCTTTGAAATTTTGAGGCTTGCGGGCTGGTCAAGTATTTATGATCATCCAACCTTTCATAAGACCTCTGAAGACTTGCAGAAAGTGAGATGCCCAGCCATCAAACTACGCTGAAATTGCAATATTTATAGGATTTGTCTGGAGACTTGGCATTGTATCAAATCTTCCCCTCAAGTACATGGCCTACTCTTTTGGAACCATTGCACCACAAGGTGTAAGCCACAAAATAGAGTTACCCTGGGGATGCACACAAAAACAGGAAAAGATTGGCAGACTCTCCACCAAAACATGTGGGCGCTCAGATTCCAATTTCACTGCCCATGCCACTACTTAGAGAACAAATGATCCATTTGCGTGTTAACATGTTACATTGTAAATGTATTCCATTGACATTAGGGTTGTGTCATATAAAGTGTTTAATATTACTAATGAGGAAAGAACTTCATGGCAAACAGATTTTTCACTTCAATTGAATGTGTATTACCACTGATATCTCAGCCTTCCATATTGTTTTGTTTGTACCATTTTCTTTTTTATTACCTCTTCTCGTGTTTCCCACCACACGGAATCATCTCATGTTTCTCTCTGAATAAATCTCATTTGCCATGGTCATTTTGCCAGTTTGTCTTTGCCCACCAAAAAAATCTGAATCTGTCCTCCTGACCATTTAATTCATTTGAAAGCTTCATCTCAGTTGCAGTGACATTTTACACACATGTCATGTGGGCCAGGTAATTAATATAAACCAGCAGTCCCAACAATTATTACTGGGTGTTCCTCTCCAGTTCGAAGTGAAATGACTGAAAAACACAACCCAAATGACACTTGGATTTCTGCTCCTCAACATATTTCACATCTTGCAGTTTTTGGTCCACAAACATGAAAGATTTTGAATGTTGTCAACAGATTTATTTTGGAATATTTGATCAAATATATTGGGAAGACCACATATGTAACAACCTTCAGCCAAATAATCCTTCTGTGACATCTTTGAAAGAACTCAATCATATTTGGCAAATGTCATTTTCCTTTGAGTATTCAGTAATGGTTTTCAAGTGCTGCCAAATGCCAAATCTGGTAATCCTAAAGTTTGGGTGCTGTCTCTCACTGTTTTATTTTTATTTTTCAACCTCATAATGGCTTCTTTGACTTTCTTTGGCACACCTCTAGTCCTCACATTGAAAAATAGCAACTATAGACTCCAAAAGTGATCAAAAGCTTAGAAACAAGCCGAGCTCTCTTGCACCTGCACCAATGAAGCAATTAAGCATACCTGAGTAATCACAAACACCAGTGAAGCCAAATGTCCCAAATATTATGGTGCTCTGAACAGAGGAGACTATGTAATTTCTGCATGGTCAATCCAGAATGGAAACAAATAACCTTTAATCAAATCTGGAATGTTCACTTTAAATAGATGTGAATTGTTTGATTGCAATTTTAAAACTGCGGAGCGCTGGCCAAACAAAGAAAAAAAAATGTCTATCCCACATATTATGGAGGGCACTGTAATTGCAATCTCTATTTCTATATATTTATATATATATTACTTTTTCTTTCTTCATCATGTAATGTGTCGAGTCTGCAGCCAAGCAATCTCCCCTTTGAAGACCTGGCATTGCTCAGTTTTTACTTTACCTGCCAATCATTGATTCCAGGTCCCCTTTCAATTCTCTGAAACTTGCTCTGCCTCACTAGAATGTTTTCACAATTGATTTTCGTTTGTCCTTTTCTACAATGACTTTAAATTTAATCATATTGAGTTTCCAAAATAGTTTTGCACTGACACGTTTACAAAAGCACGATCTAACACTGTTTGATTGGGTTGGAAACATATTGATAAGAATTCCTATTATATACCAAAGCAGAATTTCTTCAGCACCACACGACCACTTTCCCTCTGTATTCTTATTATACCCTCAATATGAAGATAGTTGGTGGCCCATTATTACAAGTAGATTTCCTTCATGGTTCTGCAATGTTTACAAATTGTTCTTCCATACCTTCCCAATATTTAGAGCTAATACCTATATGATGCACCCAGTTCAAGGACTGTTCTGTATTCCTCATTTTGAAAAAAATATGCTTTACTTTGCTGTTTGAAGTGCATCATTCCGCCACAATATTTACCAAAAAAATCATTGGTCAGACTATTCAAATCAAAATAAGTCATGTCAATTGTCATCTGATTCCACAAGTACAACCCAATGAAACAACATTCTCCAGTCCTCAGTACAAATCATGCAGACACACAACCAAACATAACACACATCCAGACAACCAATACATATGAAGGACAAGTCGTCGTTGTCGTGGCTATCTCTCACGGTCAAGGATGATAGCCTTAGTTTCGTTGATCTTTATGGGTTCTCAGGTGGCTTATGAGTCCAATCTTTGTTTTGAAAGTTCTTCCACATTCAGGACAGGTAGCTCCAGACAGGAGATCGGGCTTTGGTTGTTGCTCCCTCTCTTTCCATCTACTAATCTTTTCTTCTAGTTCTGCACGTCTGTTGGCTTCAGAAGTTGCTGTTCCTTCTCAGATGCTGGTTTGCCAGAGTTTCCTCTTCTTGGCATCGGTTTCCCAATTACTGATGTCGATGTTGCATTTCTCCATGTCGGATTTTAAGACATGTTTAAATCTTTTCTGTGGTCCACCTCTTTTACGTTTGCCTTCTTTAAGAGTAGAGAGCGGTAGTAGGAAGGACAAGTATTCATATATACAAACAAATAAATGTTGTTTCTTAAATATGAGAATCTCGGATGGTTCATGTGAGCAGTTCCTTTGGTCATTCAGCATTTTCATTGGGCAAGGGAGGAAGCTGTTCCTCAGCCTGGTGGAACTGCCTCTGATACTCCTGTAGTTCTTTCCTGACAGGAGCAGCTGAAACAGGCTGTGTGTGGGGTGAAAGCGGTCCTCAATGATTTTTCAGACAATAATCCCAGATGTCAGTGGGGGAGAGGGAGTCTCCAGTGATCCTCTCTGCCACTCTTATGCTCTTGTGGATTGACCTCTGATCCATTTCTCTGCAGCAACTGTACCACAATGTGATGCAGCAGCCAGGATGCTCTCGATAGAGGTCCTGTAAAAGGTTGACATAATAGTGGCTGGATGCCTTGCCTGTTTCAGTTCTAGATAAGTGAACTCCAGGGAATTTCATGCACTGCAGTCTCTCCATTACAGAGTTATCGATATGTAGTGGAGGGTGGTCATATCTGCTCCTCTTGAAGTCCCTTTCTCTTGCCCACGTTGAGACTCAGGTTGTTACTCTTCCACCATATCACGAGAGTTTCCACCTCTTCTCTGTCGTGCACCTCATCATTGTTGTGTCATCAGCAAACTATTAGAGCTGGTTCTTGCAATGCAGTCATGAGCCAGTAGCATGAACAAGCGTGGGCTGAGCACACAGCCCTGAAGTGAACTTGTGCTCAGCGTGACGGTGCTCGACATTCTACTATCGACCTGGACAGACTGTGGTCTGTTACTATTAAGTGTCTATTCCTCCTCATTTCAACCAAGTTATAATTCCTTGCACCTGTGATCAGCACATTATTATAATTCCCTGGGTAGTTACTCATATGCAAATTAAACCCATCCAAATCTGCCTTGCACTTTGCTTTATCATATATTCCTTCTATTACTGAACTACCATTTATAATTAAAAAGCAATTTGTTTCCCTCATTCCTTTGTGCTTCTTTATAATATTTAATCCTAATTCTCTTTTCCTTGGCAGATTGGTTTAAAGCCTCTGGAGTGTGCTCGGTAAACTTTAACTCCCTGCAAGGATATTGATTCCAGCCTTCTGAAGATGCAATCTGTCCATCTTACACATCATTTCTGACGTTGAACTGTTCTTAATGTCCTAGGGATTAGATCCTCTCCATCCTCCAGCAGTTCCTAGCCATGCATAAAGATGATTTATCCGATGTTTCCTGCACTTGGTGCTGGGATATTTATGGTTTGTTACATATATTAATGGTTTAGAAATTAATAGGTGAGTTAGATCAGTATAATTTGCAGATGACTCCAAAACTGAAGTCATTTATGTACTGAGAAGGGAAGTCATGGGCTGCAAAATGTTACAGACACTTGGTAAGATGGGGCAGAGCAATGGTGGATAGAATTTAATTTTGTGAAGTATGAGATTATGTACTTAGAAAATTATGAACAGACCTTTGGCCTTTGAGAGCATTGAGGAAAAGAGGATCTCAGTGCACAAGTCAAAATATCTCTAAAGGTGGCATCACCGGTAGATAAGGTGGTGAAAAAGTAATTTGGCATGCATTTGTGCTATAAACACTGGTTAAGCCACAGCTGATAAAAGTTCTGGACACTGCACAAAAGGAAGTATATGATTGTTCTGGAAAGGATGCAAAGGACAGTCATCAAGATGTTCCCTTGGAAAGAGTGATTCGGTTATAAGAGATTAAGTGCTGGATGACTCTGTGATCTTTGGGAGAGTGGGCAAGGAAATGGCTAATGGAATTTACCTCAGACAAGTGAAAAGTGGTGCATTTTTGGAAGTTAAATCAGATCAGGACATGTACAGAAATGGCATGGCCTTGGGATGCACAATTCAGAATCAGATTTCAGATTTATTGTCAGAGTACATATATAATATCACATACAACCTTGAGAATATTTTTCCAGTGGGTGAGGCAAAATGACCACTTACAGTATTGGCAATACAAAAAAATGTACTCAACGTACGCATATAAACAATAAAGAAATGTATAAAATGACTGTGAAATACTGAGAGAAATACATCAGTTAAATGCAAAAGAGTCCTTAAATGGGGCCTGATTGAGTTTGTTGTTGAGAAGTCTGATGGTGGAGGGGTAGAAGCTGCTGTTGAACCTGCTGGTGTGAGCCTTGTGGCACCTATACCTCTTTCCTGATGGTAGCAGAGAGAATGGAGCAGCGTTCCCTGTAGATATTCTCGATGGTGGGGAGGGCTTTGCCTGTGATGTCCTGAATGTGTCCACTACCTTTTGCAGGGCTTTAACTTTAGGAGTATTCGTGTCCCCATTACAGACTGTAATGCAACTGGTCAGCACACTTTCCACCACAAATCTGTAGAAATTTGCCAGGGTTTCTGGAGTCAAACCAAACCTCTGCAACCTCCTGAGGAAGCAAAGGTGCTGACGTGCTTTCTTCATGATGCCATTAGTTTGTTGGGCCCAGGAAAGATCCTCCGATAGTCATTCATGAGAAATTAAATTTGCTCACCCGTTCCATCCAATGATCACTTGATTGTACACTTCTAGTTTTCCCTTCCTGAAGTCAACATTCAGTAACTTAGTTTGGTGACATCAAGTGAGAGGTTGTTATCAGTGCACCATGTAGCCAAGTTTTCAATCTCCCTCCTGTATGCCGACTCATAACCCACTTTTATACTACCCACTACCATAGTATTGTCAACCAATTTGTAAATGGTGTTGTTGTCATACCGAGCCACACACTCATGGGTGTATGCCGAGTAGAGCAGGGGACTAATAATGCAGCTCTGTGGTGCTCCAGTGCTCATCTTGTCGATAAACTCCAGTCAAATGAGAAGCTGATTGGAAGTCAGGTGCAGCATTTCTACAAGAAATGGGTCAGTCAGCTACATAATTTCTTCTTTTTTCTTTTTATTTCTTTGGCTTGGCTTCGCAGACGAAGATTTATGGAGGGGTATGTCCACGTCTGCTGCAGGCTCATTGGTGACTGACAAGTCCGATGCGGGACAGGCAAGCATGGTTGCAGTGGTTGCAAGGGAAAATTGGTTGGTTGGGGTTGGGTGTTGGGTTTTTCCTCCTTTGCCTTTTGTCAGTGAGGTGGGCTCTGCGGTCTTCTTCAAAGGAGGTTGCTGCCCGCCGAACTGTGAGGCGCCAAGATGCACGGTTGGAGGCAATATCAGCCCACTGGCGGTGGTCAATGTGGCAGGCACCAAGAGATTTCTTTAAGCAGTCCTTGTACCTCTTCTTTGGAGCACCTCTGTCTCGGTGGCCAGTGGAGAGCTCGCCATATAACACGATCTCAGGAAGGCGATGGTCCTCCATTCTGGAGATGTGACCCACCCAAAGCAATTGGGTCTTCAGCAGCATGGATTCGATGCTTGCGGACTCTGCCAGCTCAAGTACTTTGATGTTGGTGATGAAGTCATTCCAATGAATGTTGAGGATGGAGCGGAGACAGCGCTGATGGAAGCGTTCTAGGAGCCGTAGGTGATGCTGGTAGAGGACCCATGATTCGGCTCCGAATCATAATTTAACAATTCCTTAAGAATCCAGTTGACTGAATATTCATAATCACCAATCTACAGCTTTAAAACATAACAACTATATTCAGGCTTGGTTTGATTACAACACATTCCTGCTCTACTCCAAGAGTTATCTCTTCTGTACATTCATTGTGCTCTCGGATTTGTCGTGTACATTTGTTGAATTAGCCAATTCTAAGTACAAAAATACATTTAATATACAATATATCTAACTTACTGACAGTTCTGACTCATTCTCCTCCTTCACCACCCAGGCAGTAGATTATCAATAAAGTTAATATTGAACAACTTTATTTATTTCATTTATCTGTGGACCCATTTTAATTCTACATTAAGGGAAACATGAGCAAAACAATTATTCAAACCAATACCGTGGGTTCACTAATGAAAGAAATAATTCAGATTTCAGATTTATTGTCAGAGTACATATATGATATCACATATAACCCTGTGATTCTTTTATCTGGCAGACAAGGCAGAATTACCTCTAATTTGTAATACAAAAAAACTGTACAAGAAGAAATATATACATGTAAACTAATAAAAAAATGTAAACAAACTGGCTGTACAATACAGAAAGAGAAAAATGAATCAATAAAGTGCAAAAGTAAGAGTTCTTAAATGAGTCCCTGATCGAGTTTGTTGTTGAGGAGTCTGATGGTGGAGGGTAGCAGCTGTTCCTGAACATGGTGGTGCGAGTCTTGTGGCACCTGCACCTCTTTCCTGATGGTAGCAGCCAGAACAGAGTGTGTGCTGGCTGATGTGGATCCTTGACGATTGCCGCTGCTCTCCAAATACACATGAAAGAAATGATTAATTACTTGTAGAAGTAATGTCTGGATCCATGATTAAGAAGCAGTTGTCTCTGAGCAAACCGTGAACAAAAATATCTCCAAAATGGAACATTCATTTTATTCTTTTTATTTACTATTTTGCTTTCCAAGATTTTTATTGATAAGGTTTTAGGTTTTCAATTAATTTTCACCTCAGCAAAATTCTCACCAAAACTCCAACCACAACAAAACAATTACGCCACTTTTTGCTACAGAAAAAAAAATTATTTCATCTATTAGACTTTTGATTTTTGATTACTTAAAATTTCTCAGAAAACAAATTCACATTTAAACCTTGTGTTTCCTTAATTGTTTTACTGGTTATCACTTCATATGTATGATTTAGCTTCTTGTCTCAATAAAATCCCTTGAACAGCTTCTGTGATTTATCCTCAGCAAGCTTTTAGCATCAGTCATTAGAAGTATGTATTTGTTGATTTCCCTAAGAGCTATTTGCTGAAAGCAATGCTATGGTTAACAAAGACATTTCCATTGATGCTCTTTGCTTTTCAAAGAATAAGGTGAGAAATCTGTAAAAGATGCAGTGTTCCATGGGCAGATTAATTGCACAGTGGCATAGGCATCATTCAAAGTCAATGGTTGGAATTTTCCTTTCCATTCACAAATCAATAGATGGAATTTCGCACTATTCATAGCTAATGTTGGAATGTCCCCTTTCATTTGGAGTCTAAGGTAGAATATTCTCAGTAACAAAAGAAAATTTGTGAACCCTGAATTCCAACACATTCTTCTCATTGATTTATTTCCTGACATCAATGAGCTTTATCTACCTCCACCATGACTCTTCAATCCATTACAAGAGTTGTATCATTTGAGTAAATATCTCTGAATTAATGATGAACAGATGACTATGCTTAATACAAGAAGTCTTGTAGTAACATCTCCTCATTCGTGAAATACTTTTAAAATTGTGATTTTGCCAAATATTATCTGAATAGATCCACTAAAGAAAATTTGATCTAAATGATAATTAAGTCAGCGGTGTGACGAGAATCACCTGAAAATAAATTTGAGCATGAGTGAATTTCCAAGCAATCTCATTGACATGAAATGGTCACTCACAAGCCATGATTAAATAAGTATGAAGGACACTGTTGAGATGACACGTAACATTGTGAACACAATTGCATCTTTTTATAGCATTTTCCCACACTTAATACAAATTATCATTAAAAGATAACTCATTAAATGGATTGATTGATTGTCAAAATAAAATGTTAAATTTAACATAAATATCATTCCAGATTAGCCATCTGCCCATCTCATTGAGTATCTTGTCCCCCAGTTATACCAAAGTCTGCAGATCCAGCAATGGCCTCCTCAGTGCAGTCAAACCCTGCAACTTTGTAATGAAAATAAATAATTCTCAACCTGTGAAGTAGACGACAAATGTGTCAAATGTCTATCGTTTTACTTGGAACGGTAATTGGTAGAAATTAGTGCAGTTTGCAACATTCGGCATTGTGTTACAATAACATATTTTATGTTATTCTTTTTTTCTATTGGATCAGTGTTTAAGATATAAAGATAACCCATTCCAATTAGCTATTTTTGAATTTAAGTATTCCTAATGCCCAAATTTTGTGCTTGATACCAAGTTCTATTTTGTAGGATTTTCGGTTGAAAATCTGTGTTATTGCATCCACACCTTGAACACATGAAGATGGAGTTTAAAATTTTTCCAAATTGACATAATTTGTGCATCAAATGCTACATGTGGCTCTCTTGACTAATATTATAGGATAAAAATGCACTTAACATTCAGTTATATTAAAATTGGTGCACTTATTCTTTTTTCATGGAGGGTGCATGAAGAGGAGGAGAGCAATGAAAGGATTTTGTCAAGAGTAAAACCATGGGGTTTTGAATGCCAGGTGGAATTTTGAAGACCAACATATGGTGAAGAAAATGGAAGATGAGTTTCACCAGCCTTTTGCAGTAGGAGATGGTGATTTTTCATTGGTGAAACAGGGCAAGTTTGATGATGGAGTGTATGTCAAACACGTACAGTTTCAGAATAAAGGACTCCAAGATTGTTCACTATTGAATTGAGCTTGAGCAGGCATCCAGGATGAGAGATGGGAATGAGTCCAAACACGTGGTTTTGATTTTACCAGTGTTGAATTGCACAAAATTTTGCCTCATGCATAACTTGAAATCACATGGGAAATACAATAAATTAAGCAAATGTTTGGACAACAAGATTTTAAAACAAGCAGGTCTTATCAACACTTCAGAAACACACTAGTTTCAGCAATACAATGTGAGAAGTCTGATGAACTACCCGATCTATTCTTCCAATGTTCTTCGTATTGCTGTGTTTGGTTATTTTCAACAAGTAAATATTTCCTTGAATCTAATTGAAAAAAAGAGTTGTAGCCTTTACTTCATTGATAGCCAGACGAGCAATTTTGATTAAATGGAAAAATAATTTACCACCGACTCATATGCCTTGGATACAGGGTATTATGCCTTGCTTGAGTTTGGAGGAAAGTAGATATAATATTAAAGAAACTATGATTGAATTTGACAAAATATGAGGCCCATTCATGGACTACTATCATAACTTGATTACATAGGCTTGAGTGCTCTGGGGGTTATTTGCTTGTTGTGCAGAGGCCGAAACTCGATTCTTTGCATAATTTTTCCTGATGACTGTGTTTAGTGGGAAGGGTAGGATTACTATGGTGGGGGGGGGGGGTTCTTTTCTTTTTTCTTTTTTTTCCTTTACTCTCTCTTTTTTCTTTACATTTAGAAGAGATTACTTTATTTAGTTATCTTACCAGGAATTTATTTCAATAATAGAATATGAACTGAAGTTTTTTCCAAATGAATTTCTACTATATATGATTATTGTATACAATATAATGTATAATATGTTTATGGTTCATGTTCTGTATTTTATTGTATTAAGATTTATGATTATTTATATATATATATATATATATATATATATATATATATATATGGTAAGTAATATTTCTCTGTTCCAAACCAATAAAAATATATAAAAAAGAAAAATGAAATGTTCAGAGTTCACAAAGGTGCAACACAAAGGAAGCTTTTTTCCCCCTGTCGCTTACTTTACATATGATTGATCAGCTACAATTTTTAATTTGACTACAAATATTAACATTCTTGGTGTTCTTCACCTATGATGTCATTTCAGAGCTAGTAGAAAGTTCTTTGAAAGATAAAGTATGCCATCCAAATGAAACTACTCCATAATAGCATTTTTATAACTTAAAAATATTCAGTTTGATGTATTCCAATCATGAAGTTTTAAGATAAAAACACTAGAAAATCAAATTTAGGTTGATTGAAGACAAACAAAATTCATATGCATTATACCTGGATTTGAAGTGAATCTTGGTGCCAATTTGCAGCGAACCAGTCCTCAAAGTTTGACCTCTAATGAATCCACATCACAGTAACAAAGGCAATATTATTTCTTTGAAGCAAAGGATAATTGTGATTCAGTCACTTTGAGAAGTCAAATATTTTATGTGTGTACCTACCCTTGTAACCATGCTATGTTTTCCATTGCTAGAGAAGCAGACTGCATGTATTTTATCACCTCAGTCGGTGTTACAATTGATTGCATTATACCTGCATATTATTCCAATATTTTACAAATTCCTGTTTGTAATGTATTAAGAGGTAACTGTTCTCTGGATATGATATGCCAGGTTTATTCTGGAGGACGATTTTGCTTCAGGAACAGTTGCTACCCCTCCACCATCAGACTCTTCAACAAACTCAATCAGGGACTTATTTAAGGATCCTTACTTTAGCATTTCATTGATTTTTTTTCTTTCTCTCTCTCTGTGTTCTACATTCAGTTTTTTTAAATTTCTTTATTTGTTTACATGTGTACATTGAGTTAATTTTTTTTACTGCCATTAAGTGGTAATTCTGCCTCACCCACAGGTAAAAGAATCTTAGGGTCATATGTGATGTCCTCTGACATATACAAACTCTGACAATGTCTCAAATCTCATCCTATTTAACTAAATTATATCAAACTCATTTTTTTTTCATTCATTTGATTTGGTTTCAATATATTGTTATAATTTGAATGATTATTGATCAAGTATAAAATTTCACACTGTTCAATTGCAAATGAAAAGTTTTAAGTTTATATACCTACACATACAGGAACTGGAAATGTTCAATGATTTAATCAGTAACAAAATTAATGCATGTAGGAGAATGAAGAATGCACAAATTCTGTAAATGGCAGAACTGCCTGCGATGCTGTAACAGCAGAGCTGCCATTGATGCAGACCCACAGAGAATGGGGAGTAGAGACACAGCACTACTGTGGGGTAAAACTGCCCAGTCCGACCACTGTCAGCTCCGTACAGTCTTTAAATGGCCTACTGCAGAGTCTATACCCAAGATGCTGGCCCACATGATCAGCAGAAGCCATGAGGGGTTGCAGACTCCAGGGAACCGTAGGACCGATGAAGGGCACCAGAAAGTGGGGAGACCACCCCCACCCCATCTGAGAAGAAGCAAAGGAGATGACTCAAGGGATGATAAACATGGCAGTGGACCAGTTGGAGGTTTCTGTGGTTGATGGACCCACATAGATGGCGGGCTATTGGTGACCAAACAAGGAACCATGAAGACTAGGAAACTGGAGACTGTGGTCAAGGGACTCACACAAGGCTGTGGACTGCTGGAGACTTGCTCGAAACTGGCTGAAGGGGTACTGGGATGCAAGAGGGCTTTCTAATTGTATCGGAGGTTTGGATCTGGAGCTGGGGTTGCTGATGGTTTGGACTGGACTCTGTGTGGCTGCGAAGACTGTGAAAGCACTGGAGGACACTCTGACCTTTGGGGGAAATCTCTCATTTGCTTCTCTTTCTCTTTCTAGAAGAGGTACTTTAAGCAATTTCTGCCATTAGCAAATCTGTCTGCCTTACAGCAAGCAAAAGGCAATTTCATGTAATATGACACATTTTATTTCATGACAATAAATTGAATCTTGATTCTTGGAAAGTGAAACTATGGACATTTGAGGGCAAATATTTTAGTATACAATTATTGTGAACCATTACACTTGTAACAAATAAACCTTTTAAAGCAATCATAATCTATAACTGCTATATTTCTCAATCGTTATTCAATGCAAAACTCATACAACACCTTCAACAGTTGTGTTGCCTCTACCCTGAATGCATGCAGCTTTACAAATTTCTCTTCACAATTCACCAGCTTGACTGCTTCCACGTTGGAAACATCCTAAAAACGTCTGTATAACACATCCCTTGTCTGTCAATGGTCCATTTAAATTGTGCCACTTCATCCACTGAACCTTGAAGCTCTCGAGATTAGAAGATTGTACATAAGTTTTAATTGCCAAAAAAATTGGAATGAAGCAGTATTATTCAAGTACGAAATTCCATGGCAATGTTGTTATGTACACTATTTAAGACGTTATGTTTGAATCTTCTGATTCTTAATTTGTTGGGTTTGACAACAAACTTCAAACTGACGCCTGTGCATTCTAATCTCCCAGTTTACACTAAATTTATAATCTATTGTGCCCACTGCACAGCTACGTCGTGTTATTGCCAAGGGAACAACGGGATATCGTTCCATCGACAACCAAGCAGCGTGCATGAACAAGGAGAATTTCCCTGCGCTGAAGTGAATGCGTGTCAGTGGGCGCACCCTCCTCTTTCAAGAGAGCTATTCCGCATTTGGCCTGTTTGTGTCGGTCTTTAAACAGATGTTACAAGTGTAAATACAGTTTGGAATTTTGGGGGTCTTTTATTCTAAGACCAATTCTCCCGAGAGGTTTGTCAAAGAACTAACTTTTGTAAAGCTCCTATTGGTATGTTATTAGGGGTGAGTACGTTATGCATGTTGCAACCTTTCCTCCCGCGTTTTTGAACATTCATGCAACTGACTTTTAGAATGTGTCCCATTCATTGCAACAACAATGGGAATGTAACGTTTTCCACTTCAAACGTTGTTTAAGCGCTTATTAAAATGTATCCAAATCAAGAAATCAATCGTGTTCATTATCATTGAAAAGTAATTGCAAGCTTCACCACCAATGGAACACAGCGTGCTAATAGTTAAATTATTAGATCGTTTCAGTTGACATATATTCGTCCAATCCATTTTAATTTCCCACAATAACGCATTAAAGATCATTTGTCCATTGATCTGGTCAGCTCATAAATGTTTCAAGCCTTTTCCAGGTAATGCTCGACATTTTTGAAAAATATTTCTATGCGTCAGTCTTTCAAAAAGATCTAGAATTTAAGTGAAAATGGTAGGAAATCAGCTGAACAAAAGCTCTTACAAGGAGTGTTTATTCCGGAGCGACCGATAGAACGTTGAACATCCCATGGGGGAAATAAAAAAAATGAAACAGCTTTTATAAACGACCTTTTAAAACACTTAGTGACGAACCGTGTGGCTAAATTTTAATTTAAACAAAATATATAAGGGCCTTCTTCTCCTCGTCCAGACAGAATCAACGTGCGACGTCCCCAAATCTGATCCCTGTTTCTTACACGTTTGTTCACAACATTTCCCGGTCAATTGCTTAATGCTATTGCGTAGTGACCTAATTCTCATGCGTAATATCAATCATCGGCAAAAATTTGTGTCGATCAGCATTTGAAGAGATGGGGTATTAAATTGAGGAATGTTTCGACCCCACTCGCCCAGACTTTTCACATTAAAACTAAACTGGTTCAACCATTTACGTGGCGTTTGCAGTCCACCGTCAATCTCCGCTGGGGAGGTCTGTCCTGTCCACCGTCCCTGTGCTGCAGACGTCGCACTAGATTTAAGGTCTGCGTTGAGGTTCCTGCTTGAATGGCGCAGAGTAAGAAAGTGACTTGCTGCAGGGGTGAGACCTGAAACAGAGAAAATAAACACGGGGGCGAGGGGTGTTTGGTCATTTGCGAAAACGCGCAGGAGAGCTCGGAATCCAGTCCATTTCAAATCAATAATCAAGTGGCTGAGTAGTTCGGCCAACTCATCACTGAGATATCATTGATCTCAGACTGCACCCCATCATAAAATCACCCCATCCCTCAGCATAGCTCTGTCCACCAGCAATGACGGTCGTCGCAGGCAAATGCTCAAGTTATACATCAACGGGGACTCCAAGAGGTGCGCGGCATTTGATTCAGTGTGTTCGTTAGATGACTAATTGGTTGGGAGTCCAAACTTCCTTCACTGATAGCAGAGTTGACTCGACCTTCAAGGAAACACAGACCAAGCACGAAGACGACAGGGGAAATAATTGATGGAGGAAGTCAGTCAGCATCCATGGGTAGAAGAGATAACTCGACGTTTCTACCCATGGATGCTGTCTGATTTGCTGAGTTCTTCAAAAAATACTTTGTCGACTTGGAATTGCAGCTTTTGAGTTTCACTAAGACGACACTTGCTGAAAACAGATCATCCTGCTGGTTAAACATAAAGCTGGGTGAACTCAGCAGGTCAAACCGTGTACTTTATATATAGCAAGGATAAAGATTACATAACCAAAGTTTCGGGCTTGAGCCCTTCCTTCATGAAGAGAAGCTAAGGACTGAACATCACATTTTGCCAATACCTTGATCAAGGAAGGGCTCAAGCCAGAAACGATGATCATGTGTATCCATATCTTTGCTATATGAAGTGCACTGTATGACCTGCTGAGTTTCTCCAGCATTGTGTTTTTAATTCAATAATGGTGTCTGCAGACTTTAGTGTTTTACACCTGTCTTCTGCAAATCTCTGAGAAATCTCTTCGAGGGATGCCTGCCCTGAAGAAGTTCTCTTTTGGGTTTGGCTGCCTGCCTATATTTTGCTCATACCTTGATGAAGGGTTCAAACCCCAATCGTTGGTTACGTATCTTTGTTTATATAACGTTCACTGTTTGAGCTGTCGGGTTTCCTCGGTGTTTTTAACTTCAATCACGGTGTCTGCAGACTTTCGCGTTTTACTCCTGCTGTTTAAAATTCACTTTTGTTGCATTCTCTGGGAATCCATTTTACGAATTAATGGGATATTGAGCGATGATAATACAACAAATCTGTAAAGATTTCTCAGTTCTAAGGTCTTGTCCATTATCAAATGCGTTTGAGTCATCGGGCACTGACTAGCGTTGAAGATGCCAGCTTATTTTCCGATTTATTTGTAATTTAATGACTCGATTGTGTAAAGAAGTGGAAGGTGCTGTTGGAGCGCTTGGCTAGAATTGAAACATTTGCTGGTGAGAAGATTTACTCGCGAGGATCAGCAATGACAACTTCGCTGCAGGTATCAACTCTTCTCCGTGGGGCTGCAGAGACACCCATCCAAGTGTGAGACGTTGAGTTAGAAATTAATACATGAAAATAAACTGAAACTTTTGTTTTGCAATTCCTACTCAAAAAAAGGAGCAAATGGGATACGAATTGTTTTTCTCTAAACCGTCACGAACGCTCTTTTGTGGAACTTAGAGACTCATTACTGGTGCATCTTCCGTGCCACTAAGGAGCAGTGTAAAACTGTGGCGGGGGTGGGGGGAGTTCAAAAGTTAGAATTTAAAATGCCCGTTAATCATTTGAAGTTGTCCAACGTTTAGACCCCCCATCCTCTCGGCGTAAGTCACCTGCTGGTGGAAAATGTCGACGAGGGTCAGAGATCAGAAACTTAAAAGATCCTGCAGCTCGCGTCAGTGGATAGAAATAATTGAAATCCCCGTAGATTGTAACTTGATAAACAATTGTGCAAATTATGTAAAACACCGGTCCTACCAACCTCAACATGTCATAATACCCTGGAAGTTTATATTTTTAAAAAAAATCAGTTCGTTTTGCAATGGGTGTTGCACCGGCTTAGGTAAGTCGCCGTTATTTCGAAAATAGTTCTGAAGTGAGTTCAGCGCAAGTTTTCTTGCAACCGCATTGAACAAAAAGTAACGAGAAAGCACCTTGCTTCGCTGCTGGGTGCGCTTCATTGGTTGATAACGAAATTAGAGTTCCCTGTAATGTTTCACTGGGACCATCGCTCGTATTTTCTCACAGGGACATTGGATAAGGACAGCGTACGTTTAGTCTGCCTCTCTCTTGGTCATTCTGAGAACGGCCCGGCAATAAATGACCCCACACTTTCCCCTCCCTCCACGCGCTGCAGAAACTCAGAGCACATTTTGCTCCCTCAGCGTGTTCGCGGGAGCACGGGGTTTGCTGGAAAGTGACGCAATCCTCATTGGCTCTCTTTGATTTTTGTTTCAAGCCTTCATGCAGATTGGAGGCTGGCGGTGTGGGAGGAACTCGAGTCCGACCAATGCGGTGCAAGAGGACCCGACCAAGGTTCTAACATCATAGGGCCTCCAAACCTTAATTCACAACCGAGTGGCGGCTCCCATCCCTTCCAAGCTCTGGAAGTCGTAACAAAGTCCCTCTCTTTCCGACTTTTCGGGGAGAAATTGAGGACAATCCAGGGCAACCCGTGCCGCGTTTTGATCGCTCTTTCTTTTGTGGGAAGGTGGGATGAGCTGTTGCCCGGTAGAAAAACCCGATTTAGAAAGAGAATCTTTTTTTTTGGCGGGGGGGGGGGTAGATTTAGATTTATTTTATTGGATATTTTATTCTATTTATTTCCTCTCGCCTCACCTTAACTCGGTCACGAGCAATTGGACACCTACTGCTGAATCTCGCAGCTCTTTGAACTGAAGAGAAAGCTGCATCATTTACCTTTTTTTAAAACAAAAATTCAAACTTACCCGTTTATGGAAAAAAAATTAATAGAAATTCCATTAAAAGCAACATGTTTCAGGTGGAAAACTACTGACAAGATCCATTGGGTAATTGCTTTCGTTTTCTACATTTAGGTCAAACCCAGCGAAGCGTGTTTTCAGTGAAAAGCGTCTTTCTCCTAAAGCAACCCAAATATTTCCGATCAAGGTCTCCCTTTGCTTTCAGACCCAAGACTTGCCTCCGATCGGATGAAAGCTCTTTCAGACGGAGCTCCGATCGGCGCGTTTGAAGTGAAATTTCCAGGGAATAACATCTGGAGGAGCTAGCGTGCACGTAAAAAAAAACACCGTCCCCACTCACACATCCAACTGCACACAGCACATCCACACATAGGGAAGGCGGTTGCTTTCCTCGGTCACCTGTGGTTAAAACTCGGCCAAAAGCCACGCACTGTCCCGGACTCCGAAGTGATGAGAGGCGTGAGCGGCAATAATAGTGGAAGAACAAAGCAGCAAACATAGCGCGAAGGAGTAACGTCACCCTGGATCTGATTGTCTCATTTGTCGCGGAGTGTGCACCGTCGTGTGAAATTCTATTCATTTTACTCAATACAATGATGCAACTTCAAAGTTAGATTCTCTTCCCAGATTCCCTTTTCTAAAACAAATGTGACTACATCTTGCATTCGAGCCGGTTACAGATCAAAATTCTATCCAAAGCTCGCCTTTCTGTGTTGGTCGGGGGGACGTCGGGCACTGAGGAGGGATAAAAGTGGGAGACTGGTTGATTGATTAGTGTTACTAGAATCCTCTCAATGGGAACACGAGGAAGGTGGTGCTTTCGCCTTTCGCTGGTGCAGGCTGATAAATTAGCATATTCTTGTTTACCCATCTCTATTTCGTGCGTATTTGAGAGGGGGGGAGGCAAGAAAGGGGGTCGTGTCTTATTATGAAAAAAGGTTCTGTGTAGCGGATCATTGTGGTTGAGGCGACAGAAGAGGAAACTCGTAAGCGAGAGAGAGAGAGAAGGAGAGTCAGAGAGAGAGAAGGAGAGTCAGAGAGAGAGAGAGAAAGATTGACCGTAATGAAGCTGCAAGTTTGGAGTTTGCTGTCCACTCTTTGTGTCTTAACCCTGGTCATGGAGTCGGACTGTGACGGGCAGAAGACAGGTCAGCTCCTGCGCTCCAAACGTGCCCTCCTCCTTGCTATGGATCACCAGGCTGGCGGCGGGACGGACTCGTCGGAGTTGTGTGGCACGAAGCTGCCCCGTGGCAAGCGGGCACTGCCGCCCTCGGAACATCCGCTCCGGCAGCTGCCGCCCTCGCATCCGTCGCACGACCACAACCCGGGCAGATTGCTGTATTTCGCGGGCACTGGCAACCAGCTGCGCCTCCGAACCTCCACCGAGCTCCCCCGACGGAGGTTCACTGTGGAGATGAGAGTGAAAGCTGAAGGGGGACAACGTTCTCCAGCTGTCATTGTAGGTAGGTGTCCGCGACCCAAGGAGGGAAGCCACGCACAGAAATCCCTGAAACACCATCTCGAAGTAACTTTCTACATGTAAACAGTTACAACACCCAGATTTATCCTGCGCAAAAGTTTGTTTGCTCCATCTATAATCCTTTTTTTTCAATTTATCATACATTTGTGATACATGTGTGTAATGAGAAATTTAATTTAGAGAGCAAGGCAAAATTCATTTTTCATTCACTTTTCAATTTGAACAGTTCAGTGAACATAATTATATTTGGACCTTCAATGCGTCCATCAGATCGTCAAGAGTACCCAGACATTGTCCCCTTAAGCACAGCCCCAAAGCCTCTTAGGGGAATTCCCATCGCTCGTGAAATACATATATATTTGCGTATTATCTGAAACCATACTTCTTGCTCGCGATGGTTAACCCTCCCCGCCACCCGACTCCTGCACAGACACACATTCAATGCGTAACCATGTCCCTTTAAGATCCGGATTCTATGAATGGTTTAAGATATAAATTTTGAGTGAGGCGTGTCGTTCTGCCCGCGGTAACAGAAAGTATTCGGCTCTTTTGATCCCGATCCCAGCCAACAGAGAGCGTAATCCCCCGACTAAAGAATCCCACAGGCGCACGCACCGGGGAAAAAAAAAATGTTTTGCCTCGATAGTCAAAGGAAAATAAACCTTTCTGTTTCAGTCACGGCATCAGCTTGCAAAGTATGGCACTTGGAATTTTTCTTTCTCTTTCCTTCTCCGGCCCTTGGTGTGTTCATTTAAGGACAATTTACTGAAATGTGGGCATGTTGTCCAACATTGTTTTACAATACGCTGCCTCTGGCTCCTGGTTTCAAAGGGCTTCTGGTGGATAATTGAAAATCATCCTCCCCCAAAACACTAATGTATAAAAAGTTCTTTAAAAAAATCGCGAATAAAGTTTGATGCCTGTTTTACGGTTTTTTTTAAAAAATAAACAAATATGCACACATTTGTGGCATATCTTAGCAACCTTTGGACTAACTTGCCAATCAGACGTATTTACTGAATCATTTGGGAGCTGGGTGAGCTGTGCAATGTTATCTCATCGCATGTGTCAGCCTGTTTCCAATGTGACATTATTGTTTACGTCTACACGCGTCCGATACTATCTATGAAAATGACTACACTCTCTTTCCCTTCTTCCTTCCATCGCCTTTCACTCGCGTTCTCACCCCCCCCCCCCCCCCCCCCACCACCTCTCTTTCTTTCTCTGGCCCCCGCGGCGTGGCAGAGATCCGCTAAGACTATACAAACAGCGGCATTCCGCAGGTCAAATCTCCTTTCACACGGCAGTGCTGTGGCATTTTTCTGATGTTTCTCTTGCTCATTCCAAGACGTGTGTTGTTGCAATTGGCGCGAATACGGTTCATGCCCCAGAAGAGTTCATCATCAACCTTAAAGCCAGTCGTTTCGTTTTTAAAAAAAAGAGACTGCGTGAAAAATGCAAGGCAATGACATAAATGATGTCATGCTCCAATGAATAGTCCCGTATCTTCCACGATAGGACGATTCACATGTTCTGCTCAAAGATCACGTTAGATCTATTCAGATTCGCATTGGGCGGTGATATAATAAACATTCCGTGAGAACCAAGGTGCATTTTCGTTGTACTACTGAAAATGTGTACTTTGTCCGTTCGAGAAACTGCTACACGATCAGTTTTAAAGCCGCGCCTTCTTTATTAGAAGAGAAAAAAATAACAGTCTGTTTAATTAACAGCGGGGATTCGGACCCGTTGGTGAAGGAGCCAATTTGCAAGCATGCTTGAGATCTTGTATGTCGGGAGAGAATTTTTTTTAGCCTAGGGTTGCACGATACCATTGTCGCGCTTGACTTATTACTGAGCTTTCGCTCGAAAGCTGACAGTCTGCAGCGCTGGAAAGCCCAGACTGACTGCACGCCGAGCGGGCTTGTTGACAAACACAACCTCAATCTGGGAGGGGACTCGCTGCCGCGCCGAGGGGAAGCTTTTCATGCGAAACAGCGCCGGCATCGCGTGTCGCTCCGTTCTGTAAGGTCTGATGAGGTCGCAGTATAATATTATGCAACACCTCTCAGCGTTGGGAGGCTTTTAGACTCATTTTGAAGAGCTACGTCTGGGGGAATTCGGACAACTCAGCGGCAGGGAAATGTTAAATTGCACGGCCGAGGACGATTAGACAGCGACGGTGCACGTTGTAGTGGGATCATCCCGCGCTGTGGTCATCTCGAACGCTGAATTATACTCATTAGCGTATGGGGGGGGGGAGAGTGCCGAATGCACCCGTTCCACAGGGCATTGCCGTCAATAACCACGCTGGAAAGATTGCAGACTTAATTATGTGAATGGGACGCAGGAGAGAAAGGGCGATCGGAAATCCTGCTCCACGATAACAATCTCTCTGATGGTCAGACGAGCAAAGTCTTTCTCCTCCCCCCACTCCAAACCCCTGTTCCACCACCCCATTGTAGTCGCTTGCTCTGTTAATCCTCCCTCCCCCTGCTCCTTCCCTGGAAGAACGGACTGTCTGTGAAAACGACCCATAGAACCACAACCAATAACAATGGTGCAGAGGTGGTGTGAGGCGACTGGCTGAGCATTTGGATATAAAACGGGGTTCTGTTCTCATCGGTGACCGCATTTCCCCTCCCCGTTCCCACTGCCGCCACCTCCTGGGCGGGGCTGACCGCTCGGCGGACCAACAGCGCAAACGCAATGCATCCCCCAGAGGTCCGAGAGGGAGGAGTAGCTCGCTTCCCTCCCCTCTTCCTTCTCCGCCGCCAACACACACAGCGCTCCGGCAACACACTGAGATGGGCTTTCCCTGACTGACAACTGCGAGAGGACTGGAGGCAGGAGCTGCGGCATCACCGTGGGAGGGAGACACTCACCTTCTCCCTGTCAATGCCCAGCGCGGGGACACAGCCACCCTCCTCCCCTGCCCACGCATCGGAAGGCTCGGTGACGGGGATGGGCGCTGCAGAATGCTGAATGATGTTCGCAAGACGTGCATTGGCTTCATCTGCTTCGGCGCGGGAAATTCTAACCCTCAGCCTCAGCTGGGAAACTCGAACACAAAACGCTGGGAATGATCGAGGGTCGAGCTTATTTCTCTCTTCCCGGCTGCTGATTGAACAACAGCGGAGCCATTCCCGAGGATTCTGATCCCAATTCACGACATTGCACCGCTCTGTTTCTGCCATTTAACGCTGCCTGCGTTTCGTTCAGGAAGGAAACTGCATGTCAGAATAAAGCAGCAAATCAATCAGACACCGCACCGACCCACCACGCTGATTAAGCCACGATGCATTTCCAGCGTTTTCTGCTTTTATTTCTTAGTCAGGCGCGTAATCGAGGCTGCATTTAAATTGACTAATCAGAATTTCTCCATTCTCACAATTAAGTAGATGTATGGAAATGAAATACTGTACGACCATCGATGAACATGATTGATTTACAAGACCAATGTGGGTCATAACACGGGGAGAGCTGGAAGCAAGATTGGTGGTTCCTTTTAACTGTGGACCTTCTCACCAGGAACTGCAGTTCAGGAGCCAATTCCACTATTAAAGCAACCTTTGGCATTATCTGATGCATTTCTCCAAAATACACGATTATCCATGTTGCCACTCAACTACAAGGTGGTGGTGAGAAGGATTTTCCCTTGTCCTCCAACCCCACCAGCCTCTGCATCCAACATGTTGTCTTCCATAATTTCTGCCACCTACAACCTGGTCCCACCACCAGCCACATCTTCCCTTATGGACCGCTCCCTCTATCACTCCCTTGTCCACTCATCCCTTCTCATCAATTTTCCCCTTAGCACCTTCCCCTGTAGTCACACCTTCTCTCTCATCACCATTTGGGGCCCCAAATAGTCCTTTCAAGTGAAGCAACACTTGTGTATGACCGGAGTCATCTACTGCATCCAGTGCTCCCATTGTGGCCTCTCCACATTGGAGAGACAGGATGCAAACTGGGAGATCACTTTGTTGAGCACCTTTGCTCTATCTGCATCAGTGACAGGGATCTCCAAGTTGCCAACATCTTAAATTCTGTGCCCTACTCACATGTTGACATGTTTGTTCATGGCCTCATGGACTGTCCAAACAAGACCATTGGAGGAGCAACAATTAATTTTCCGTATGGGTACTCTTCAATTGACTTCTGTGGTTTCTCCTAGCCTACTCCCCATTTATCTCTCTTCCCCATCCCTTTCCTCCAGCTCTCCACCCTCTTCCCTCTCCATTCATAGACCCATCCCCCTCCCCCACTTGCTGGTGTACCTTCCCTCTCTTGTGCTCCTCCCCTTCCCCTGCTCCTCCCCACACCATTTTTTTGGGGCACCCGCCTACATTTTGCCATATGTTGATGGAGGGCTCAAGCTCGAAATGTTGTTTATGTACCTTTATCTCTTCTATATAAAGTACACTGTTTGACCTGCTGAGTTTCTCTAGCATGTTTTTCCTTCAGTCATGGTGTCTGCAGAATTTCATGTGTAACTCCTGTGGTGAGAAGGTGGCATGATTGTTAGATTAAGTGATGTATCACAGGCCATCATGTCTAGATATTTTCTACTTGTTTGTTAAAAAATCAGGTCATTGGAATTATACCCATTTCTCTAGCATCCTCTGGCAAGGGTGTTAAGACAATGAATTGGACAGACCAGTTTTTCAAGGTGGAAGTTAAAATGCCTGTTTACATCATTAGAATAGGAACAAATATGTGCAGGAGTAGATAGATATTCAGCCCCTCAAGTACAATGGACCATTCAAAATGTTCGCCGCTGATCTGCCCCTAGTCCTATCTGTGACAGTTCACTAGAACCCTCATTCCCTGATCTTTCAAAAATATCTACTTCCTCTTTAAATACTCTAAATAATCTAACATGGATAACTTTCCAAAATTATTCAACACAATTACCACTTTCCACAAAATTTCAATGCACTCAGTTTTAAATTACCACTCCAGTGAGAATATTTTAACATTTACCGTGTCAAACTTTGTGTTTTTTTTTCGCTCAATGAGACCGACTTTTATTCTTCTAAACTACAAAGAATAAAGTAAAATGTCATTAGCCACGAGACAACTATCTCTTCCCCGGAATTAACTTTGTGAATTTCTTTTGGACTGTTTTGAATGTCGGTGTACCCTATCTTAAATTAAAAGGTCAAAACTCAACATGTGGCTTTACCAATATCACATATAATTATAATAACACTTCCCTATTTGAAACTCCAACACTCCTGCAAATAGTCCTCCATTTCTCCATTTAGGTAACAGACTGGGAAACACAAAAATACTGCATATGCTGGAACATCAGTGAATAATGAATTGCTGGAAGAACTCAATGTGTCAGGCAGCATCCATGGGTAAAAATGATCAGCCTACATTTGGGGTTGGGACTCTATGGTCTTGCAAGAATCTGACCAGAAATATTAACTGACCATTCTACCCTGGATGCTGCCTGAACCACAAAGTTCCTTCAACAGCTCATTGTTTGCTCTAGATAATTGTTTGCTTTAACATTCCTCTTACTTAAATGTATACTCTCATATTATTGCACATTAAGCTCCAATTACTAAGTTCCCACTCAATCTATCTACAGGGGAGACATCGGAGGTAAGTTTTTTTACTCAGAGTTGTGGGTGTCTCAAATCATCAGTAAACATGGATACCTCATGCCCTGCCCCTCCGCATAAATCATACATAATTGCAGACCAAAAACTGATCCTTTGTGCACTCCACTTGTTATATCCTTCCAACCTGATAAAGGCCCATTTACTCTAACTCTCTGCTTTCCATGTGAATATAATTTGCATAATCGTACAACTTTAGCAGAACTGCAGTCAAATCCACTCTTTATTCTCTGAGTATATGGATGTCAAGTGGGACTTGCATGGACTCAGTGGTCAACATGAGTTGGTGAAAATGATCAGTTAGTATCCAAGGGGACTGGACTAACCTCATTGCCCTCCATGACAGCTGGTGAATTTAAATTCAGTCAATGATTCCAGAAGAGAAGAAAATCTGCTGGCCTTATCTCATCTGGATTTTTTTTTGTGTGTGTGTGTGATTTAGACCCAGAGCAATGTGTCTGAAATGGTCCAGAAAATTTAACACCATATAACCATATAACCATTTATGGAGCAGAAACAGGCCATGTTGGCCTTTCGAGTCCGCACCGGTTCACTGATTTTGTGCGCCCTCTTCAGGCAATGGTCCCGATGGGTTTGGCCCTCGAATTCCAACTTCAGTGGAATTCGACCGTTATTCCACCTTGGCAAACTCGAAGAGTCTCGTTTGCAAAGCCCTCCAGTTGATATCCTTCTACAGGAATTACCAATGTGCAGAAATGCACATGGAATTACAGGCATTCAGTTTAGTCAAGGGCCATAACAATTGGCCTTCTCTTTCAATGTCATGAAAGACAGAAATAAAAGACCAGCTGGTATTCATATTTGGCTAAAATTCACATTAAAAAGCTGTTCTGATTGGTGCACTATTTGAAATGAACGCTTCTGGTGAACCATTGTAAATTCCACCAGTATGACATGCCACAATGTGGGGAACTTAATGTGCCATAATGTGGTAAGAACTTCTCCACAATCTCCATCAGAACCAGAGCTCCACAGGGCTGGGTTCTTAGCTCCCTGCTCTACTCACTTTACACCTACGATTGTGTGGTTCAGTACAACAATACATTATCTATAAATTTGCCAACAATATCATGGTAATAGGTTTCATAAAGGAAGGGGATGAGTCTGCATACAGGATGGGGATTTAAAACTTGGCTGAATGATGCACCAACAACAACATTGCACTTAATGTCACCAAAACTAAGGAGTTGATTGTTGGCTTCAGGAAAGGAAAGCCAGAGGTATTTAATCCAGTGATCATTGGGGGATCAGAGGGAGAGAGGATGAGCCAAATTAAATTCTTGGCAGTCACCATCTCGGAGGATCTTTCCTGGACCCAACATACCAATAGCATCATGAAGAATGCACGTCAGGGTCTTTACTTCCTCAGCAGTTTGTAGAGGATGAATATGACATCGGAAACCATGACCAATCTTTACAGATGTAGTGAAAAGTGTGCTGATCAACTGGTATGGAAACACCAACATCCTTGAGTGTAAAGCCCTCCAAAAGGTAGTGGACACAGCCCAGGACATCACAGGCAAAACCCTCCCCACTAATGAGTACATTTACAGGGAATGCTGCTGTCGGAGAGCAGCAGCAATGATCAAAGACCCTCACCACCCAGCACATGTTCTATTCTCACTGCTGCCATCAGGAAAGAGGTCTAGGTGGCACAAGACTTGCATCATCAGACTCAAGAACAGCTGATCCCCCTCCACCATCAGACTCCTCAACGACAAACTCAATCAGAGATTCATTTATGGACTCTTACTTGTGCACTTTATTAATTTTCTTTTTGTTCTCTCTGTATTGCACAGTCAGTTTGTTTACATTCATTATCTGTTTACAGTTCTTTGTTTACATGTTTACATTGTGTACAGTTTAATCTTTACATTACCAATTAGTGGTAACTCTCCTGCACCCGCAGGGAAAAAAGAAATCTCAGTGTTGTATGTGATGTCATGCATGTACTCTGACAATAAATCTGAAATCTGAAGATACACGGAAACAACTGCCACGGTCAGAAGACAGTTACAGTGCCCTCCATAATGTTTGGGACAAATACTCATTTTTTTCCTTTATTTGCCCCTGTGCTCTACAGTTTCACATTTATAATTTAAAAAATCACATGTAATTGAAGTGTACATGCCAGATTTTTTCAGATTATTTGTATACATCTTGGTTTGACCTAGAAATGACAGCACTTTTTATATGTAGTCCCCTCATTTCAGAGAACCATAATGTTTGAGGCATTTGGCTTCATAGGTGTTTGTGACTACTCATGTATGTTTCGTTGCTTCATTGGTATAGGTATAAAAGAAAGAGGCTCGCTTCAAAGTTTTGTTTCACCTTTGGAGTCTGTAGTTGCCATTTTTCTACATGAGGACTAGAGCTGCGCCAATGAAAGTAAAAGAAGCCATTATGAGGCTGTGAAACGAGAACAAAACAGTAAGAGACATCACCCAAACTAATGGCGGATTAACCATTAGGCTGAATAGGCTAAAGCCTAGAGGCCCAGAAGGGAGGGGGGGTCTGATAGCACAAAAACAAAACGGTTTAATTGAGTGTTCATGAGTATTTTGGATGGTATTTCAGTACTTTTGCATATATTCATTTTGTATCTGGAATATTACAAATGCTATTTTGTTTTCTAAATTAGTCTCCAAACATGTAAACATTAAGAAGTTATGCTTTTAGGATTTGATACTGCAGCCATGAAATTGTGATTACTGTGATGACGTTATTACGTCACGAGTTGGTGTTAACATGGGCGTATACTGGTTAAAGACTGGGAGTGAAGCCTGTTGGAACATAAATGCCAGTACTGTGAAATCTATAAAATATGACAGTAAACAGAAACGTTTCTTCAGTAAGTCCATGTTTTACCGCTCCCTTAATAATAGTGAGAAAATCAGAAGTTGGCTGTGCTGTTCTCCAAGTACAGGTAAGGCGTTCTGTTTTAATTGCAAACTGTTTTCAAGTGAGGACCACATTTGATTACTCGACAATACCAGTCAGAGCGTGATTACATGAAAGCACTTCTGGAAAGGATTGTTGCTACAATTAAATTTCTTGCTTATGCATGTAGTTCATTATGACACAAGTTATTTAATGTAACTTTATTCAATGAAGGGTGGGGCAGGGGGGGCAAGGTCAAAGGGAGTCTGACTAAAGATTAGCCTAGGGGCACAGGTGGTAGTTAATCCTCCACTGACTCGAACCTAAGGATAACCAAACTCAACAGTTTCGAACATCATTAAGAATAAAGAGTTTACTGGTGAGCTCAGTAATCATAAAGGAACTGCATTCCAAGGAAGACCACCACTGCTGATGGCAGAAAGAATTCACATCATAATGAAAAAAAATCCCCAAATATACGTCCAACAGATCAGAAAGACTCTTCATGAGGCATGTGTGGATAAGTCAATGAATGCTGTCCTCAGAAGACTTCACTGCAAGATGCCAAGCCACAGAAAGGTTGGCCAAATTACAGTTTGCCAAGAAATACTTAAAAGAGCCTGCCGAATTCTGGAAAAGGGTCTTGTGGACAAATTAGACCAAGATTAACCTGTGTGGTGATGGCAAGAGCAAAATATAGAGATGTAAGGAACTGCCTAAGATCGAAAGCATACCACCTTTGTCTTGGTTTGCATTTTGCAGTGTAGCTTCTATATTTCTGTTCATGAAATCTTCTGAGGACTGTAGTCATCAACATATTCACGCCTGCCTTCTGAATATTGTTTCTGATCTATTGGGCATACTTTTGGAGAATTTGTTTTATTATAATGAGAATTTTTCTGTCATCAGGGTGGAGGTCTTCCTTGGAATGTCAGTCCCTTAGTGATTATTGAGCTCACCAGAACATTCTTTCGTATTAATGATGTTCCAAACAGTTGATTTTGCCATCCTCAGGTTTGGATGATGTCTCTTACTGTTTTATTCTTGTTTTTCAGCCTGATAATGGCTACTTTGACTTTCATTGGCACAAGTCTAGCCCTCATGTTGAAAAATGACATCTGCAGACTCCAAAGGTGATCAAAACGTTCGAAGCAAGTCTAGCTCTCTTATACCGACACCAATGAAGCAATTAAACATACCTGAATAATCACAAACTCCTGTGAATCCAAATGATCCAAATGTCCCAAACATTATGGTACCCTTAAATGAGGGGACTATATATAAAATGTGCTGTCATTTCCTGATGGTTGAACCAAAACATATACTAATAAAATCTGAATTAAATCTGGGGTGCTCACTTTAATTACATGTGAATTTTTTGATTACAAATGTAAAACTGTGGAGCACAGGGGCAAATAAATGAAAAAAAGTGTCCGTCCCAAATATTATGGAGGGCACTGTATTAAATAAAGTTTGAAAAAAATACTTTCTCTTCTTTCTCAAAAAAAAAGAAAAACAAATGAAATGGAAAAGAAAATATTGTTGAATGCTTGATATATACTACAAGAATTAGGGTGTTAGTGAAGTTGGTGTGAAAGGGGATCAATGACCATATTTTACACATGTTAATATGTATAATATCTTTCGGAAAACCCTATTCTCACTGATATCCGCTGATGTATTGGGGTCTGAGCACAGATCTGTGCCTTCATCTCTGCTGTAAATACTGGAGGAACTCAGCCGGTCTCACAGGGTCCATAGGAGGTAAAGATATATTACTGACATTTCAGGCCTGAGCCCTTCTTCAATGTATAAACAAAGAACAGGAAGGAATCAATAATAAAGTCCAAAGAGGTGGAGGAGTCCAGACCAATAAAAGATGTTAATTGGACATGATAAGAAGAGAGGTGAGAATTGATTTTAGCTTTTAGCTCTGTGAAATGAGGCAGAGGGAAAGGGAGAGAGAGAGAGAGAGAGAGAGAGAGAGAGAGAGAGAGAGAGAGAGAGAACTGGGGTAAAGGGGTCAGGGAAGACAAGGGGCATGGGTGCAATACAGAAAATGGAGAAGTCGATGTTAATGACACCTGGTTGGAGGGTGCCTTCACTTCTGCTGTTCTAGAAGCTTGCTATGAGCTCTGGCTCAATGAAATGATAACCTCATTGTTTGGTGGCTTGGGATATGAGGAGGGTGTTGAAGGTTTCCTGATCTTGTCAGACCTGGAGCTTGTGCTGCTGATGGTTTGGACTGGACCCTGTATGGCTGTGGGCACTGCGGCTGCACTGCAGGTTAATCCACGTCCATGCAGGAACTCTGATGGGACTCTGTTTTGCTTCTCTTTCTCTGACTTCAGGCAATTTCTGCCGATGGCAAATCTGTCTGCCTTATGTCAGATGAAACCAAATTCTATGTGATAGTGCCCGGTCTTTTTAAAAATATTTTAGTTAGAAAATTTGAAGTCAAACAGTGAAGAAGACAAAAATTTCCAAAAAATAGTAATACTGTAGCAGTAGCTACGATGCAAGAGACTCACAACCACCACGTTGGGGTTCTCAACGACTGTTTACTTCAAATCTTGTGTGTGCCCCTTTAAGGGAGCGTGAGCTCTGACCCTGCGTGGGTGGCAACATCATAATGTCTGCCTGAGGCACGCGCTAGGTCAAAGCCATGAGGCAAGGAGGTCCCCCGATGGCACCATCTTCTTGTGGCTGCCCTACCACGCGGTGGTACAAGCGGGGCCGGTTCGCCACGAGTATGTGCGCCACCACAATACAACCATTAATAGCTATTGCATGTCTAACTATAATTTACCATACCGCCCCTCCCCCTAAGAAAAAGAAAGAAAAATAGAAAAAGAACAGAAAACAAGAAAAGATAGAGAGCAAGATAGTTTAAAACTAGACTAAAAAGAGAGAAAAAATAAGAGGTTGTCAGGCATGCACTGTCCACCTTCAGGGACTTATTATCTAGCCTTTTTAGATCCAGGGAAGGGGTACAGATGGAGTGCTTGGAAGCGAGCAAGGAAAAACTAAATATTTACAGCTATTTGTCTTAAATATTGATGCCAAATGCTAATAAAAACATCATATTTATTCCTCAAACTGTAAAACAACTTTGCATTTCCCCATTCCTTCAAGCTATAATGGGAATCAGACTTCCAAGTAACTGCTATACATTTCCTGGGTACTACCAAAGTGATCTTTACAAATCATCTTTGAAATTTGGACAGCCTCACTATAGGTCTTAAACCTGCAATGTCTGGGTTTTGTTGAAAATGTTTTCCTATAATTTGTTCTTGGAAACCTACCCTGAAGGGCCTCACCTTGGAACTTGACCAAGTTGAATGTAGAAAGCTTCCCATCTCTGTGCCACATTTAAAACATTGGTCTGAAATAAGTTTATTTAATTTTTGCGGCATGGGATATAACTGATGCAAGAAATTGTACTGTACCAGTCTAGATCTAACATAAGCTGTATTTGTCATACTGTCTCGATATAGATCGGACCAGTACTATTCCCCAATTATTATGTCCAAGTCTGATTCCCACCTCTGTCTTGACTTATGTAACCCCCTTTTAGGAGTTTTTGCTTGAAATAGGAAATACGCTACTGAAATAAATTTCTTTATAATCCCTTTTCAAATCAGAGTCTCCAAATTGCTGGACTTTAGTAAAGTCATTGTCGGACCTAATTTGTCCCTTAAATAAGATCTCAGTTGAAGATAGTAGAGAAAATAATTATTTAACAAATCATACATATTTTTTAACTGATTAAATGATGTAAGTCACCCCTGCTTATAACAGTTCTCGATACACCTGATCCCTTTCTGAGACCAGGTGTCCAGGATCTTATTATCTAATATTGATAGCATTAATCTATTTTCAGTCAGGGGTGTTTTTGGTGATAAACCCACCTTAATTTTAATCCGCTGAATTACTTAATGCCAAACATTAATATCACATTTTAATAGTGGGGCTTCTTTTATTCCTGAAACCAATTTAGCATCCTATTCATAAATAAAATATCCTGTTTCTTCCCACCCACCTTGTGCAGCTCAATTTGTGCCCAAGATGATCCACCTCCACCCTGAAAGAGAGAGGTGATAAACTTTGACTGGGCTGGCCAAAAATATTTTTTAATAATTCAATTTATATAAATCTTGCAAATAATTATTTATTTTAATCCCTAAATATTTTATCCCATTGAGTGCCCATTTTAATGGACTATTTATTTGATAATAACTGTAATCCCCTCCTGTATGTGGCATTATTTCGCTCTTGTCCCAATTTATCTTATAGCCTGATACTTTCCCATAATCTTCCAATTTAGAGCATACTTTTTCCAATGATCTTGCAGGTTCTGTCAAATATATCAGTACATCGTCCGGAAAAAGATTGATCTTATTTTCATCCTAGTTTACTCTGAATCCTTTAATATATGGATCTCAGTGAATGGCTTCAAAAGCCAAAATGAAAAGAGCCAGAGATAATGGACAACTGTGCCTACCAGATCTAGTTAACAGGAATGCGGGAGAGATCTGACCATTAGTCACAACTTCTGCTTATACATTAATAATGCATTAATCCAATTTATAGAAGTGTGTAGTGCCCTGTCTTTATTACATGATAATAAAGCAATCTTGAAAGCTGCCAGATAATGTCAATGGAGGGTCAACGACCAATTTGTACCTCAGTTAAATTGATGATGAAATTACATCCAATGTGGATCACCTGCAGGAAAGCAGTCCTTAACTGCAGAGTTAAGACCTGCACCTGGACTAATTAAAGAAATTGCTTTAATGTTAGGTGTGGACTGAACAGAGCTTAGTGCATTCTATTGCACTGAAGACTGCAGTTGTGATTTTGAAACAAGTTTGAGTGTGATGCAAGTTATCCATTGCTTTTGATGGCTGGACTATCAAGAAAGGTCTAGCAGGAAAAAGCAACTGAAGAGTCAGTGCCAAAACAGACTTGCCCAAAAAAGAGAACAATGAGAAGCTGGAGGGACTCAGTGGGACAGGAACCATCCTTGGACAGAAATAATTGGTCAACATTTCAAGTTGGGTCCCTTTGTCAATTCTTTCTTTCACTGCATGGATGCTGCCTGACCTGGTGAGTCCCTCCAGCTTCTCTTTTTTTTTCCATTCAAGATTCCAGCATCTTCAGCTCTTGTGTTTCACAAGGCTTTGGTAGAAGCTCAGTGAAGAATGGCATCAAGTTCTTTTAAGGTTATATCCCAATGACATTGCTAATCAAAAGGCTCTCTGCAGCACTTTATCCACATCATCATTTGAACCATGCTAAGCACTTTGACCAGCATGAGAACACAGATCTTGCCAATTGTACGGAAGCAGGAGGAACAGGAGAAGGATAATTGACGCTAGGTGATGAAGTGTATCCTTCTATGGATGTCATGTCATCGTGCTGTGTGTGCTGAGATTTAATTATCAACATCATTGAGAACCTCAGGACTTGCCCAACCATGGGGAAATGCAATGATTCAACTATGTTACCATTGTACTCTACCAGCGCCTGGTGATGCCCAAATGAAAGTTTTACCATTGCCCCTTGATATTTCAGCATCAGTCCCGCTCTGCATTCATCTAGTAGGAATAACATTCATCAGAAATTTATTGAGCCAGGCATTTAGATGAGTGACCGTATGTCTGAGCGAACCAACATTATTTTGACGAACTCAAATTTGAACCTAATGCACTTGCACAAAGACCTTCAAATTATGCATGCATTCAATAAGAAAGTCTGCTTCACTACAAAACCCATAAAGCCCCCTGGTCTTGCCCTTCAGTCTAACATTCAAGCAACGTCTACAATGCCATTTTCCAGCTCACTGCACAAGCTCATGAAAGGTTTCTGCCCATCGCATTGAAAGGCTTCTTCCTGGAATGCACGGAAAGGTAAGAGCAATGGATACTTTAACAAAATCAAGGGTGGATTTCAAGCTGCCCAGCTTCACACGTGTTCCTCCTTTTACCACACTATTTTGTTGAATGCTGTTACGCCAAAAGGACCTCCTTCAAACCCTGCACCTGGTCCAGAAGGAGGCTTGCTAACCATACTTGATGGCAATGGGGATGAAGCACAAATAGTGTTCTCCCAATGCTTCAGCGCAGACACAGATGAGCAGCAATAAATTTACAACTTAAATAACCACAGTGAACTCTTGAATGCTCCCATCCGTGTTATTGATCTTTTTGAATAGATCAAGAAATGTAGAACCAAGCAGTTCAACATCTCAAAAGTTTTAAACATCCAATTGTGAGCTGACATTTGTTTATTCCTTTTGCATTGTTCTTCAATATTATTTTCCATTCCCTACTTCTTTTATTCTCTATGAAGCAGCAACTAAGCTTTATTAGAGTGGAGAAGCTTGCAGGTGGCTGGCTTTTTTTAGGGTCTGAGTTGCTTGCAGTCACTGGCTCTGTGAAGGGTGCCTGCTCAGGAATAAGCAGGCCAGCTTCTGATTAGACTAGCTGGGGTGACTGATCAGACACAAGCTCGCCACTGGCGAGTGTTTGCGAGGAGACCAAGAAAGTGAGTGATGAGATCTTCAAAGCTGTCATCCTGTGAGAGGGGACAGTAGATCTGAATGCTGCAGGCCCACTGACCATCCAGGATGGTGCATTACGTGTCTTGGCAGCCGGCCAATGATGGATTAATGGAGTGCACTGGCAGGCCTTGGCACTAGTTCATTCTTTACTCTTGTGGTTCCAACAAGTGGTCTCTCTGGGTTCTCAGTACCACCTTGAAAACTCACTTGTTAGGAAGGTATGACAGTGACTGCACTTCCTGAGAAGACTGAGGTGGGCATGGATACCGGCCTCTATCTATAGGAGCTTCACTTATGTCTGTATGAATGTTTGCATGTTTTTGCACCAAGGACCAAAGAACACTGTTTCTTCAGGTTGTACTTATACAATTGGATGTTAGATGATAATAAACTTGAACTTAAACTCTCAGAAATACATATGTCAGTGGGGCTGTTACTTTTTTTTTAAACACAAGTTTTGAGAACATTTATGAATCTTTCCATCTGTCCACTTGAATGGTGATCTGCCTGGATATTACCTAGGTCTTGCTGCTATGGAACTCAAAATTGAATGTCTGATCGATGGATCTGATGTCAGATATGCCTGTTGCAGCCAACTGAGCATCATTTTGGCTTCAACACTGGGTATGTTGGCTGGAGAAACAAACTGATTTTGGGTTGCTTATCCTGTTAATGGATTTGAAGGATTTTCGGGGGGTGGGTGGGTGGGTGGGGGGGGTGGGTGGGGGGGGGGGGTTGTTCACTAACTCTCCATTGCCTTGTGGTTTCTGCTATTGGAAGTCTATGAATCAGAAGCTTATAGAAGGGAAAGGTTCATTACAGCCTGCAAGAATATCTGCATCAATTACTTTATGATCATTAACTGTTGAATTAACCAGCATCAGACCCACTTTGGAAAGAATACTTCAAATATTCCATTAACTATGACTTCATCCTTATTGTGGCATACTCTTGGCTTGAGCCTTGAAAATAGTGAGAAACCTTTGTGGAATCAAGGTTTCCCACTGTAGGATCCCCATTGATCTGCCTTGGTAGACATGTCTTTGGATTTCAAGCATTTTTAATCAAATTGAGGATAAAGCATTTCCTTTTTCTGGTGCAATTCCAAAAGCATGGTGTCTGAACAATAAAGTATCTCTCGTATGGTATAAAAAAAAATTGCAAAATGAATTTTAATGTTGACAAAGGTCTCACACTTAGCTTTAGATAAAACAATGATCTATATGTAATTTTCTTTTTTTATTTCATTTATATAGGTCAAGCAAAAGATTACATTTCAGGGGTGTCTCGGGTTAACAGTTCTCATGAAACATTTTTAAAAATATTTTATTTACAATTGTAAATCATATGACATTAGTTATAATATATTGATACAAACATTATATAATTAAATGAACCCCCCCATCTCCCTCACCCACCCAACTAACTCCCTCCCTCCTCCCCTACCCACCTAAAAAGAAAGAAAGAAGCTCATCACTAAAAAAACAACATAATCAACTTTTTAAGCTGTGGAAACGGAGACATCTACCGAAGCAGATTGGGAGATCATATTTTAATACCAAGAGTTTTTAAATAAGGGGGCTCCATACTTTTACAAAAAAAATGATAGTTTTCCCTCAAATTATATGTCATCTAAAGGAATACAAGATTTCATTTCAATATGCCATCTTTGCATTCCTAAAACCAAATCAGATTTTGATGTAGCCAAACATTTTTTAGAAACAGCCAAAGCCAAATGTAAACTTCAATACATAGTTAATCTCAACCCTAAAGCAATCGACTTAATATCCCCTAACAAAAATAACTTTGGATCAAATGGTAAACTTACTTTTAATACTTGCTCCAAAAGCAATTTAACTTGTATCCAAAAATTCCTAACCTTAGAACATTTCCAGGTCGAATAAAAAAAATGAAACATTTTTATGATAGTTAGAGAACTTAATGTGACATCTAGATGTGCGAGTTTATTATTGTAAAACAATCATTGCTGACATTAAGGTATTTTTAACTTCCCCATTTGTAAACCTGCCTGGATTCCTTGTGCATTTTAATGTTTATATAAAGATAAAGTTATGTATATTTTGATGTGTTATTGTTGCCATGGAAACATTTATTACAAATATGCTTTTATCATGAACTCACATGTAGCATTGTTGCATTGAGAGGGAAGTTGGTTAAGTAGATGAAGGTGGCAGGGTATGTTGAATGGATAAATGAATCAGCATGGGAGGAGATTTGTGTGAAATATTACAAATCAGGTCCAGGCAGCTGACTGATCAACTTGCATGTTCTGAAATTCCCTGTAATCTTTCACTGCAGAGAAGGGAAGGCTCATTTTGGAATGTAATCAAGAAATTACAGGAAAGATGCTAGTATGGGTAGAACATTGGCTGACTGGCATGAAACAGAAAGTGGGAACAAAGGGATCCTATTCTGGTTGACTACTGGTTACCAATAGATTTGTACAAGGTTCAGTGTTGGGGGCCACTTTTTATGTTTCATGCTAATAGTTTGAATTGCGGAATAAATGGCTTTGTGCCAAAGTTTGCAGTTGATACAAAGATAGATGCGGATTAATTTCTTTAGCCAGAAAGTGATGAACCTTTCAAATTTGCTTCCAAAAGTGGCAGTGGAGGCCATCGTTATGTGTATTTAAGGCAGATTGATAGGTATCTGAATAGTCAGGGTATCAAAGAAGGCAGGGGGTGGGGTTGACTAGGAAAATGGACCAACTCATGATGGAATGGCAGATCAGACTCAATGGGTTGAATGGCCTACATTTCCTCCTACATCTTATCATCTTATGATACATCTCTCAGATTTCACTTGCCATTCAAACAATATAGGATAACCTTGCTCTCATGCATATCGGACGAGAAAGTTAAATGTGAATAATAAATTTAAATGTATCCTTTATTTTTCAACTTCCTGAGAGACAAACTTATGAGTTCTTAATCTTGAAGGGTATTTTGATCAGCTTGAAATCCCTATTAATGACATTAAGCAATGACAAACATATAGAAATTTTGTCTTCTTCTGAAATCTAATATCTGTAGTAATAAAAACTGAAAATACATCAACATTCCAACTACAAACTAGTGACATTCTAGTTTTCTGTGTTAAATATCAACTATATTTTGATATATATTTTTTCCATCAAACTATCATAAAGGTGTTGTCAATTAAAGCCAAAGTCAATGTCATTGGTGGATTGACAAAACTTTATATCAATACAAAGAGGAGTGATGGCATTGTGGAGGAATATTCTGGAATCAACCCTTTGCTGGTGCTCCCTGACAACAGTGGTTTCAGATATTACTGCTGGATTGGACCCCAACAATGGATGTCCACCTTATTTCATCCTTCGCCTCCAACCCTCACCCTCTATCCTGTTCTATCCTCATAATCACTGACTCACTATTGATGGACCAGACATCTGAGGCTCAGGTCACAATATCCCATGATCTAAGCTTCCTCACCCAGCAGAAATTCACCCCACAACTCGGCAAAACCCCAATGATTCTAAACTCCTTAACTCCAACCCCCTCCAAACCATTGATCCAATTTCATAAGCTACATACAATCCTCCTGAACATCCAAGACCCCTAATGCTCCAAACCCCAGAGTCTATTACAATCTTCAATGTACCACTCAACTCTTACAATTCTCCAAACATTCCCATCTCTTGAAGTTCCCTTTGACTTTGTGGACACCCTATTCAGATAACTCTGAATTAGGATTAGAGTTAGGGTTTCTTACAAAGTGTTGTGAAGAGAGCTTAAACCATCATGCAAATGAACCACCCCTCCGTCAACACTATCTTCACTCTCACTGTCTTGGGAGAGCAGCAACATATTTAAGGATCCTACCCATCACAATATCTTCTCCTATTTCCCTTCAGGCAGAAGATATATGAGTTTAAAAGAATGCAATTCCAGATTCAAGGACAACATCACACCCTTAAATGGATTGCCTTTGAGTATAAAATAATGCTTTCCATAATTTCACTCTACATTATTTATCATTGCACTCAGCACTTCTGTTGTATTGTAATACAGTAAAACCCCTGGTATCTAGCACCTATGGATTTTGGTAGATGCTAGATAAGTGTATTTTCCAGTTGCTTGAGACTTACTCTTACAATGCCCATTTAATACACCTGGATTAAAAATAAACAGTTTAAAAGCCAAAAGATAAAAATATTATACTGTACTCACACTGAAAGAAATCATTTGCATGAATATATAAGCATTAAATAATTTTATTTTATTTTTAATCACCTTCTTTGAAAACATTGCTGCATCTGCAGATTCCTCCTCCTCCATGGAGCTGCCCAAATTATAATGATATAGAAAGTTAACCCCCCACCCCAACCTCCAGGTTTAGAGATAAAGCCTCTGATTGGAGCAAATCTTATTAAGCCCTAATAAGGAAACACTTTAAGAGAGTCATCCTAACGGAGAGTACCATCAACTAGCTCTTCTTCTTGGGCGATGCCTTTGTTGTTTCACACAACTTTATTCAAACAGTTGCCATGAGCAAAGCATGATCAAATGTTCCACTAGCTGAATGTTTCCTCTCAACTTCACCGACAGTTTTTGTGTTACTTCAGAGAACATTTACTTTTACAATGCTACACTTATGTATTTTACCTATTATTTTATTCTTATTTATTTTAATTTTTTTAAACGATTTTCTGCAATTTTTTCCCCCCAGTTGCTTGAGGCTGCCAGATGCATGAATTCTGGATGCCATGGATTTTACTCAACTGTGTTTTTACTTTTGTACCACCTGCTGCACTTAGGTTGACTTGCCTGGATAGCACGCAAAACAGAGTTTATCTTTGTATCTCAGTGCATTTGGCAGAAGCATTTCATTTGTATTTAAACCTTCTGATATGCTAATTTTTTCCAATTCTCCAAACATCCATCTCCCCACAAAACCCATTTCCAAGCAGCCTAACCTCTCAATGTTCCCTAATCTCATAGGATCTACCCACCAATGCTCCTCCAATCCCACAATTTACTCCTCAATGTCCCTGCAGTTTTTACTGATGCCATAACCAATGTTTTTCTATCCTCTATGACATGGTTATTATGCACTTAAAAAGCACACAATCAGCAACTGTTTGCATGTTTCTGAGAGTGTTTCATGCGGCTGATATCAACTGCTTAATTTTAAAATATGATTCCCCATTTATAATAAAAATAGAAAATACTGGCAACATTCAGTAAGTCAGGCAGCATCAGTGGAAAGAGTTAACATTTCAGACCTGTGAATCTTTCCACCTGTTACCTAGTGTACTGCGCATTTCTAGTACTTCCAGTAGTGAAACATAAGAGTTTGTAGGGACTGTGGCCTTTGTGAAAACACAGAGCTGCTAGAGGAACTTAGCAGGATGTAAAGATGCATTACTGACTTTTTGGGTCTGAGGCCTTTGAGGTGTGTCTGGAAGAAGGGGTCAGGCCTGAAGCCTTGGTGATCTATCTTTACCTCCTATGGATGCTGCCAGACCTATTCAGTTCCCTCAGCATCTCTGTGCTTACACCTGCATTTTTTGTTTTCATTTCTGTTTTTTGGCATCTGCAGCTTTTTGATTTCCACTTGTACAATGTAACTTTTTGATGGCGTCTGATGTCTTTTTTTCATAATTTTGTGATTTAAGCCTGAATCTGGAAATGACACTAGGCAATATCATTTATACCACACTCTAGTGTGATTTCCTAGATCTACCTTATAGTTTTCCTTGAGAATCTGCAGTGGTTGTCTACATCTGGTGTCCTGTTGTGGTCTCCTGTATGTTGGAGAGAGGAGGCATAGACTGGGATTTGCTTTGTTGAGCACTTTAGTTCTGTCTGCTGTAATAGCGTGTATCTCCCAGTTGCTACCCCTTTCAATTCTCTACCTCATTTCCTTGCTGACATGCCTGTCCATGGTTTAATGAACTGTCAGAGAAGCAACATCTCATCTTCTGACTGGGCACCATCCAACCAGATGGCATTAAAGTTCACTTCACTGATTTCCATTAAACTACCCCCCTCACTTCTTCCTCCCTCATCCTGGGTTAAATTGGAACTGTGTAAGGTTGGTGAGAAGATAGCAGAAAATTTTATATATAAACGGAATTCTAAATTACTATTTGGTTCTAAGGAACACTCCTTACTAAAGAGGAATAAACTCAAAGCTCAAAAAACACCCCTAGATCAAACTAAATTAATTACATTAACAATTGATAATAAAATTCCAGTAAATGGTTTCAGAGTGGGATCAAATATATCGAGGATTCTTTTGAGCAGGGACAATTTATGACATTTGAACAAATCAGGAATAAATTTGAATAAATTTAACTCTTCAGTTAAAATCTTATTTAAAGGATAACACTGGCTTTACTGGAATATACTGATATGGAATATGGAGACTCTGGTTTGAAAGGGGATCACAAAGAAATTTATCTCAAAAATGTACGTCTTACTTCAGGCAGAAGACCCTAAACAAGGGCTGGATAAGTCAAGAGAGAGATGGGAATCAGATTTAGGCATAGAAATTTATCCATTTTGCTGTTCTGACCTGTGTTGGGACAGCTTAAGCAATACAGTTAATGTAAGGTATAGGCTGGTGCAATATAATTTTTTTGCATTAGCTGTACTTTACTCCACAAAAAATTAAATAAACTGAAATCTGAATTATCCATTTTATGTTTTCAATGCAGTCAAGGTATAGGTACCTTTTTGCATTCAACCTTGTCATGTCCTAAATTGAGATCATTCTGGGATGATATGCAGAATCTCCTGGAGCAAATTATCGGAATTCAATACCCTCAGGCCAGAATTGTTTTTATTGGGGAAATTAGCAGATATAAGACCTAAAATGAAGCTGTTGAAATATCAATTGAAATGTGTTAAACTTGCTTTATTGGTGGCCAGGAAATGCAGAGTCATTACTTGGAAATCTGATTCCCTCCTGAATCTGACACACTGGTAGTCAGAAATGAATAGTTGTGTTTCACTAGAGAAGATTGCTTACAGCCTCAGAAATTGTTACAACATGTTTTTTAAGAATATGGAACCCATATTTAAGATATGGGGGGGGTGTGTGGTGTTAACCTTTGCTGATCCCCCTCCCCCCCCCCTAGTCTCCAATACCACTATCTCCAGTATCCCTAGTGATGTCTATGTCAAGACATTTATCCCTTAAGGGAGGATATAAGCTCTGGATAAATCACAAAATGTTTCATCTGTATATTATTAATGCCTTTGGAAAACAGATGATTTTGTCACATTATATGGGAGGATCACCCCTTCTTTTTCTTTTTTCCTTTTTCTTGGGGAGGTCTTTCTCTTTTTATTTTTTCTCTTCTTTTTTTTCCGACTTTTATTTTAAGGATCAACCTGGTGTGTGATTTTTGTATTTATAAACAATGGTGCAGAATTTGATAATCGTAATAACGTGTTGATTCTTCCTTCTTTGTACATCAGCATGTAGTTTGAGTTTGGTATTTTATTGTTTATATTTGTGATGATTATTTGATTTTGCTTGTTTTGTAACTTCATGTTGATTGAAATTTTTAAAAAAATTAGAATACTATCCCCTCCTTCTCCCCCCATCACTGTTCCCCCCAGCTCTGTCTCTGTCTGTCTGTCTGTCTCTCTCTCTCTTCCTCTGCTTTTCCATGCCTTCTTCCACAGAGCCAATATCTATTCTCATCATTCCTCTTATCATATCCAATTAACACCTTGATTGTTGGTCTACATTCCTCCCCCTGCTTTTCTCTTTCCAGTATTTATTCAGATGCCTTCCTGTTTTTTTGCTAATACCTTGAAGAAGTGCTCAGGACCAAAACACCTTTATGGACGCTGAGAAATCAACTGAGTAACCCTAGCATTTTTGTGTGTTTCTACTTCTTATGGAGGTGTGGATCTGGTCATTTTAAATGGTAGCTTTGTGTACATGGTGGGAAGGGATATTTGTCAATCTGCAAACTTTTCTCCTTTTTCTCCTTGCTCTTCTGTTTGTAGCAGGATCTGTTTTATTTATCAGTGAGATGATTCCCTTCGGTGCTTTCTCAAAAACAACTTACAAGTGTACTTGCATGCATACATGTTCATTGTTCATTGGGCAATTTTCCTGCTCTGTTGTCCACTGGAGCTGGTGACAGGTCATCATCATCATAATCATGGCCAATCCCTTCGCGAGCGAAGATGAACACGGTGCCTTGTGGCTCCTCTGCCCCCACAGAACTTTTTGTAGTTGTTGGTACATTGTGATGTGCCACTGCGAATCGCGGACCGTCAAGTAGTGCGATTTTTTGCGAGGCCCTCCCAATCATTATGGTTGACATGGAATGATTGGAGATCGCGCTTGATTACGTCTTTGTAGCGAAGATGTGGCCGTCCAACAGGGCAGGGAGCATCTGGTAGCCCACCGTAGATGACATCTTCAGGCAATCGGCCATCCTCCATACGGACAATGTGGCCAGCCCACCGCAGGCAGTGAGCATGGATGATTGAGTAGAAGTCCGTACTTCCAGTCTTCTCCAGGTTTTGGATGTTTTTGACTTTGTCGCGCCATGAGTAGCCTAGGATGGATCTGAGGCAGTGAAAATGGAATGCATTAAGGCGGTGTTCTTGCTTTCTGTATGTGACCCAGGATTCACAGCCATGGAAAAGAGTACTCAGCATGCAGGCCTCGTACACTCGGATCTTCAACTTGGTGGAGAGGTGGGCAAGTATCCCACATGCGGGTATGGAGGCATCCAAAGGGAGTGGATGCTTTTCCCAGGCATGTGTCCAGTTCTGCGATGAGTGAGTTCATTGTTGTCATGGTGGAGCCCAAGTAGCAGAATTTCTCTACGTTGGCGAGCACTGACCCATTAATGGTAATTTATGGAATGTCATGGTTTGTTGGCTAAAGACGACCGTCTTGCCCAGGCTAATTTTCAGACCAAATTCAGTGCAGGCAGTTGCAAATCCGTCACACAATGCTTGCATCTCTGGTTGTGAACCACAAAGGCAGCATACCTGCATAGAGCAGTTCTTGAATCATAACTCTTCTGATTTTGGTCTTGGCCTGGAGCCGTGACAGATTAAAAAGTTTTCCAGAGCTCCTTGTGTGCAGGGCTATGCCGGAAACCTCTGGATAGGCACGGTGCAGAAGAGCAGAGAAGAAAATGCCAAACAGAACTGGAGTGAGTACACAGCCCTGTTTTACACCGCACTGGATTGGGAACTCTTCTAATCTCGAGCTGTCGAATTGGACAGTGGCCTGCATGTTGTGGAACTGGATGATGATGGACAGCAGTGTGTTAGGGCAGCGAAGATATCTTAAGACACGGAAAAGGCCTGATGACTAATATAGTCAAAGGCATTGGTGAGGTCGATGAAGCACACATAGAGGGGTTAGCATTGTTCGATGGATCTCTTTTGCATTTGGCGGAAGGTGAAGACCATATCGATAGTTGATCGAGATGGCCGAAAGCCTACAAGGCTGAGCAGTGAGATGCCACGGTAGCTGTTGCAGTCTTGGCAGTCAGCTTTGTTCTTGTAAAGGGTCACAATGTTCGTATCCCGCAGATCTTTGGGGATGCAACGGTGGAGCCAGAATGTTTTGAATAGTATTGTGAGCTTGAAGATGAGCACTTCACCGCCAAGCTTCAAGATCTTGAAGGGGATACCATTGATTCCAGGTGATTTGTTATTTTTCATGCAGTGAACTGCTTTTCTGACATCAGTGATGGTAAATTCAGCATCTAGCTCCGCTGGGACAGCTAGCTGCGGCAGGGTGTGGTTGATGTCAGGGTCTGCATCGACTGGTGTTGCGTAGAGAGAGCTGTAATGTTCAACCCAGCAGTGTAGTTGAGAGTCAAGGTTTGTGAGGAGACTATATGTAGAAGCATATTTGTGGAAAACTGATCAATGAGAAGATCTGTGCATTGGCAATGGGGAGTGGGGGGGGGGGGGAGGAACAATAATTGGAAGCTCTGTACTTTTAACAGCTGGGGATGTGGTAATGACAACTTCTATGATGGATATCAGTCTGTATGATTGTGTTGTTTAGTTCTGGCAATGAAATATGAGAGAATCAATGCGCACTCATTTGTAATCTTTTAAAATAATTTGTTCGACAGTTTGCTACTATGCCTTTATCAGTACATCCATTGATACTATCTAGGTCAAGCAAACCACAATGATATCACAACTGAGAAAAGAAGTTTATTTATAGCAGTGACATATTAGGCACAGGAGATGGCACCTACGTATGTGCTACTAGAAGTTTTTTTTGGACATGTGATATCAATCCGAGTCGCTTTCCTACATTAATGTTAACTATTGGCTTCCAGCAAACCATATTTGTGGACTCGATGCCCATTTTTGTCTTGTATTTGAATGAGTGCCACATTCCTTTAGTGAATGATATTTGCCTGGAAGCAAGTGAGTTTACATCAGATTAGGACAGCATTATACTAATCTGTGCAATTTCCATCAATGACAGGGATCCCTCAGTGGCCACCCATTTCAATTCCTTACCCTGCCCCCACGCCGACATTTCTGTCCATGGCCTCACGCACTGCCAAACTGAGGCCACCTGTAAAATGGAGAATCAACATCTGATATTTCATCTGGACACTCTCCAACCAGATGGCATTAACATCGAGTTCTCTGGTCTCTGGTGGACCACTCTCTGTTCTTCCTCTCTTCCTTATCCTTTTGACTCCTTTCCTCCACCTCTCCACCCACTTCCCTTTCCATTCAGAGAGCCATTCCTCTCTTCCCCGGTTTGTGGGTGTGCACTCCTTCACTTATCCACCTATTACTTCCTGCCTGTGGGACAGCGCTCCTCCCTCCCCATGTCTGGCATCCTGCAGACTTTTGAGTCATACTCCACTCTGCTGTTACCTAGTTCTCATCCTGAAACACATTACCTTTTACACACCAACCTCCTCTTCCATTCCCACTGAAACTAAATAGCCTGCCAGAAAGCCCAGAGTGGGCATTTGGAGTCATCAAATTAATTGGAGTCTTAGCCCTATCTTTCAGTCTGGAGCAACTGGTCCTTCAAACAAAGAGGGTGCGAAAATTGGATCTGACAGGAAGTTGTCTCATTAAATTAAATACCAATCAATTAATCTTGAATGACCTATTTAGAAGTTATGGTCATCAGTAAAAACATAAACACTTTTTAAGAATTTTATTGTCTGGATAAACACATTTAAATAAGTTTTGGTGCCATATCCCTCACCCAACCCTCCCAACTCCATCCAATGCTCATCCCCTGGGAGGCTGGAAAAGTGCATGATTTTCTTGCAAATAGAGAGAACTCAGCCACTGAGAGTTGCATATTTTCTGTAGCATTCAACCTCTTCCATCTTTCAAGGTATGTCCTTTAAGAATAGTGCAGCACAAACTGTTTATGAATTAGTCGGAAATGATGATGCCCCAGTCTAGCTCTGTGTGGAAGGAAATTTTTAAATTGTGAAATCCATGACTTTATGAGGAAGTTCCATCTACTTGTGAACGATGCCTTCCAGGTGTAAAAACTTACTGTTTATGCTTCCAGAAATAGTGCAACAATGATTGCCACTGGAATGTTTATATAGGCTGTGAAGTTGTTGGAAACATTTTACACTGTAAAATTCTGGAACAGCTCTGCTTTACAGCCTCCAGATCCATGGGATAAACAGTTGTATTTGTAATAGTTGGTCTGATGTGGTCTTCCCATTCCTCTGCAATATGTGACAAATATTTTGGAACTCCATTGATAATGGACTTTGATTGATTCTGGAATTCACACACAATCTAGCACAAGTCTGAAGCCAAAGAAAGCATTTTGTATCTGTACTACATGAGATCACCCTCAATAGTTTGCCAAGAGCAGTTAATTAAAAAGCTGAACAAGTTTTATTTGTGGTGGAAACTATAAACGCAGTGGGGTGCAATTAGTAGAACATGTTCAGCAAGATATGGGATCATAAATATCTATTTCGCGAGCACTAAAGTAGAAGTCCGAAAATAGGGTCGGTCCGGATTTTTGGATTTTCCAGATTCTCGAGCAGTACTTCTAAAATTCATATTTAAGGAGGAATAAATAAGAGATGACAGGTAAATTTTGATGTTATTCATGAGCAAATGCAGCACGCTTCATTTATCAAAATGAGCATTTTTGACCGTGTTTTGAAATGGTTTTGTCGTATATGTGCATCCACTCTCACAGAGAATATCATAAGGATGTCACTGTGCTGAAAGAGTTAGCCTTCTTACATTGGAAATGGAGCAGATTACTACATCAGCTGATGCAAATGCTGCCATTTTAACACTTTAACTTCTTTTCAATATCTCGGGCAAACAGAGGATTGTAACAATGATGTTCAAAGCTACCATGAACTAATTATAGATTTATTTCTGAACGGGTTCTTTTGGCTATTTTGGTCATTCTGTGAGTGTTTGGTTCTTTGTGCTTTTGTTAAAAGTCCATGATAACTATTGAATGTCTTTTACCTGAAGAGACTATAGAGATTTCATGCCAAAGGTCTCTTCAGGCATGAGGCATATGTGCATAAGTAGCTGGGGACAGAAATACTTTCAGCAAGGACCCCATGTCTGACATGGATGTCCAGAGATTAATACTTTCATTTTAGTGCTCCACAGGATGTTCTACTTAAATTGGCTTCAAATTGATCTTCAAAAAGACTGCATTACCAATGGCTCTGAAGTGAATATAGCAATGATCCATCATTTGTCTGGCTATTTTCTGGAACTGGAGGTTCATGTCACAAATTTTCTTTTCATATAAGAACACAAGTAATAGGGGCAGAAGGAAACCTGTCGAGCCTGCCCTGCCATTCAGTAAGATCGTGACTGATCTGGCCACGGTCTCAGCTGTCCTTACTTGCCTTTTTTCCATCACCCTTAATTCACCTACTGTGCAAAAACACATTTTGCTGTGTCCAAAATATATTTTATAAGGCGATCTCTAACACTTCCTTGGGTGGAAAATTCGACAGATTCACTACTTTCTGGAAAAATCAGTTCCTCTTCATCTCTGTCCCAAATCTACTTCTCGAACCTTGAGCCCATGTCTCCTAGTTTTAGTCTCACCTACTTGTGGAAACAACTTTCCTGCCACTGTCATGTTAATCTCTTTCATAATTTTGTTTCTATAAATCATCCTCTCGTTCTTCTGAATTCCACTGTGTGTGGCAAGGTTAGGGTTGTGGTTAGCGCAACGCTGTTACAGCAACAGTGACTGGGGTTCAAGTCCAGCACTGTCTGTAAGGAGTTTGTATATTTTCCCCGTGTCTGCGCGAGTTTCCTCTGGGTGCTGCAGTTTCCTCCCACTGTTCAAAATGTACATAGGTTATAGTTATAGGTCAATTGGGTGTAATTGGGCTCGTGAGCCAAAAGAGTCTGTTACCATGCTGTATATCTGTAGATCTGTATGTATGTATGTATGTATAATCTCTTCTCTTAGGTCTTTGTCATTCCTTTTGTGCAAAGAACCTAGAATTCATTTTTTTTATTTGTCTAAACCAAATCGGCATATTGTTACAGGGTAGATATGACTGGATGCACATTACTTTGTGGGGATGCATGCCAATTGTTCCCTCTATTGGGAATGGACAAGGGAGCACTGGGGGAGCAGTCCCTGCGGAAGGCAGAGAGGGGAGGAGAGGGGAATATGTATCTAGTGGTGGGGTCACATGGCAAGAACCAACATTTCACTTGTGAATCTGCAGGGGTCATCTACTGCATCCGATACTCCCATTGTGATGTTCTCTACATAGAAGAGACAGGGCACAGACTGGGAAATTGCTTTGTTGAGCACCTTGGCTCTATTCGCTGCAATAGTTTGGATCTCCCAATGGCCACCCATTTCAATTCGCCATCCAATTTCCTTTGTCTCATGCACTACCTGACTGAGACCACTCACAAATTGGAAGAACAACACCTCATTTTCTGACTGAGCACCCTCCAGTCGGATGGCATTAATATCAACTTTTCATTAAACACCCCCCTCACTTCTTCCACCCCCCAGCCCCAGCTCTGTCTCTCTCCCTTTTCCCTGTCTCCTTTTGCACAGGAGACAATTCTCACCTCTCCCCTTATCATATCCAATTAACAGTATTTGTTGGTCTGGATTCCTCCTCCGGCCAGCATTGTCAGCATTCTGAGATTTCCTGCTTTTTGTATATTCTGCTTATTCCTTGAAGAAGGGCTCAGGCTCGAAATGTCAGCAATACATCCATAGAAAACAATGCTGAAAGACCGGTGGAGTTTCTCCAGCAATTCGGTGTGCTTTTACAGTGAAACTCATCTAAAATGCGAGAAGTGATTGTAGATTTGAACCAACAATTCTGCCTCACGGACTGTTCCAGTACCAGAAAGAGTAGGCACAGACTCACAATTATTTGTTACATGCTGAATACGTCACTATCACGAGGAAACAGCCTCTCCATAAGCAGCTGAGAAGAAAGATGAAGAAAAAAAATTGCAGGATGGGAATTTAAAAAAATACATGCCAGGCAAAATTAGTGAGAGAATGGAATTGGTTTGTAGCCATCATTTACTCAATAAAAGCCTCCTTTCCACGTGGCGAGGAAATGTAGAAATATCCGGAAACAACTCAGTAAGTGCAATGTGAGAAAAAAACATTTTGAACCAGATTAATCTTCATTCCCTTAAAGCCTACACTGACCCCATTCCCCCTGTGCAATGCCACTATTGCTTCAAAATGGCTTACTGCCAACTTAGAAATGGTCTGAGGATGAATCTAAACAACTCAGGATACTAAGCCTGAGCTGAGGATTGGCTTAAATATTGCTGGAAAAGAGGCAACTTGAAGCAGTGGGTGCAAAAAACTGAGTACTCTCTCTTGAAGATGGCTGATTCAATGAACAAACCCCTTTCAACACTGGTGTCGATAGTTATGGTGGAAGAAATGTGAGCTTCTAAGACAGGAATCTGACTGTACATCAGAGCAATCTGGCTTCCACTTCAACACTCGGACACTGGATACTTGTTGCTTGCCAATACCATGAATCAAGAGCTCCATGCATAGATGCATGTATCTACATACCCCTTTTGTATTTAATTAAGGTTTGGACAATGAGAATTTCACAAATTATTTTTGTGGTCGAAAAAATTCCCTAGCGTAATGCTTGTCTGGTTGTCTCTCCTTGTAGGTCTCAAAAGATTCACTGGTCATTTAAAATAATTATTTTTATTCAGAGTCTGTAAACCTTTGGAATTCAAGGGACTCTGGAAGCTCATTTGTTTAGTATGACACTACAGTCATAAGCCGGATATCAAATAATGATGAGATAGAATACAGGAAGGAGATTGAGAGTTGTGAGACAAAAGATCTGTGATCCTAGAGTCCAGGAGAGGCAGTCCCCTGACCACACCAATGGCTGAAGTGGAGACAGGAGGTAGCTTCATGTTCCTTGGAATAAACATTTCCACTTACCTGACGTAGATAAGCATACCAACCCCTCTACTTTCTGAATAAGCTAAGAAAGTCTAGCTGTACCTCATGTTGCAACAATATCTATAGGTGCACCATCAAAAGGATCCTTATTGGATACATCACAGCCTAATACAGGAGCCACTCCAACCAAGATTTAGAAGAAGCTCCAGCTCAAACAACTCCATCAACACTTCCTGTTGCTTAGGAAAGGCAATGAAAGTACTGATGGACTCTTCCCATCCCTGAGAATGGAGAAGATTCAAGACTCTGAAATTGTACATCATTGTGTTGATAAAAGCTTCTTTCTTGAAGCCAACAGGCTTTTGAATTAACCTTACAACAATGATACCATGCTGCTTTCGCTATGTACTAGATTAGTGGTTTTCAAACTTTTTCTTCCAACTCACATATCACCTTAAGTAATCAGTTACTAATCACAGAGTACTTATGGAACAGGGATTATTTGAAGTGGTATTTGAGTGGAAAGTAAAAGTTTGAAAACCACTGGCTTAGATGATCTTTTCATTTAATGTTCTGCTCTGCAGTTGTGCTCTTGACATTTGAATGACTGTGTCCGGCTGAATGCATGTTAAATTTATCTTGCTGGATTCCTCGTTGAAGAAGCCTTCTTATTTACCAGGTATAAAGTGACAATAAACTTGAAATTGAACTATACCCAGGATTGAGATCTGTAGTTTGTTTGACATCAATAGAATCAAATATATGAGAAATCAAATGAGGAAAAATGAATAAGATTCAGGATCAGACAGGACCTTGTTGATTCACTATAAAGGCACCTCCTTATTCTCCTAATTTGTCCTTGTGTTATGGCAAGGATTAGATGACTGTTATAAATTCTGAGTAAATGAGAAAATTAGAAAAGATTTGTTGCTTTGTTAAATTTGCAATGCAAACATGCCTTTCTGCAGTATGGTGGAAACTGAAGTGATGTCAAGGAGCTTCAAAAGATAATTCTGGCAGTAATTAAAATCTTAAGTCATATTCTTAACCATACCCACTTGGTGGGTGCTGACAGCATATACATGAGTAGGTCACCCAATCCCAGTAGTTTCCAGCTGGACTAGATTTCTTCTGCTTCTATAATGGATTCGCTCAGTTCCTCAGCTGCTCATCCAGTTCCTTGATTGCTACTGTTTTTATACAGTAAAATCTCTAGTATCTGGCACCGTTGGGGATTGGTAGATGCTGGATAAGTGAATTTTCTGGATGCTTGAAATTGTGGTTGCAAAATAACAGCAAGGTGCTCTAATTTTAAGTTCTGTATTTTTTACCTATTTATTTTCCACAATTGTTTTGGATGGTTCCTTGAGGCTGCTAGTTGCTTGAATTCCAGATATCAACAGTTGTACTGCATTTATATTTTAAAGCAATTAATTTTGATCTCTAAAATAATATTTGTCAATCTACACTCATATCCTCTTCATTCTAACCACATGTATGCTTAGAACTTCACTTTATTTTCACTATTCACTTTTGTGTTCTAATCTAAACTCCAGTGAGCTTGAACTTTAAATGATCAACCTTTCCTCCCTGTGGAAATGTATCTTAAGCACCAAATGTATAAAGATTTCCCATTGCTCGATTATTGTTTTGCCTTTCTTTCAACAATCTTTGATTTTAATCCATCTGATAATGATGTCTTCTCAGATAAATAAAAGCTGCCTTACTCAAATTAAACATTTCTTTGCCCTTTCTCAAATTCCCATCTGAGACCATCAAGATTGCTTTTCTCCAAATGCTCCCCAATTGCAACATGCTGGATTTGGTGGTCAGATATAGCACCTCTTCCTGCTTTGTGAGCATTTTGAATGCATTTCCCTGGTGATTTACCATCCTTATGATGACACAGTACGCTTTGTGCATTCCCAAGAATTTCTGTACCCTCACCCTCTTTTTTTCCCTTTTGGCCATTTCCAGGTTACAGGCTCCCAATATATGGACACCCTGCATATGAGCAAGTCCCATAATATTACTAAATTCAAAATCCCATGTACTTGCATACTCTCTCTTCTAGATTTTCTTAACAATTTCATATGTATTGATTCCATTCATTACAATAATGTGGAGGTATAGTTACATCTGAAATGTTGTTTGTGCATTTGCATCAAATTAACTTCTGGATGTTTGTAAAGGCAGAACCCGCTCATTTCCTTGTATCACCCTTTATAATGTGACCACGATCCATATATGTAGTTCTTCATCTTGGTGTCTGTGTTTTAGTCACTAATTCTTCAAGTGCATTCCATACAACCTTTGTGTGTAAAAATAGCTAACAATTTTCATGGGAGAAGCACATAGTCTCAGAGACAGGCAAGTGGCCTTTTAATATTAAAATTGTCTTTCTGCTGATTTTTTGTCAGAAGTCACTTGTGTCTAATTTCACTCTGAATCCAAGTCCCTTTGTTCTGGAAATAATATTTTTAAAAAATTGAATGTAAATTATATATACAGCACTGTAACAGGCTAATTCGGTCCCATGAGTCCATGCCACCCATTTTACACCCCTACACCCCCAGTATGTTTTTGAAAGAAATCAGAGTCCCTGGAGAAAGCCAACGGAGACATGGGGAGAACGTACGTACAAACTCCTTACAAACAGCGTGGGAATCGAATCCAGGTCCAGTCCTGATCACTGGCGCTGTAAAGCTGTTGTGCTAACTGCTAGGCCAACTGTGCTGCCCTATTAGTTACACCTCCAACATTTCCAAAAGATCTAATAAATCGGAGAAACCTCATCAGTCCCTACAAAACAGCCCAACCCTCATCTTTACTCAATGAGTTGATTCCATGCCATCATATCAAAATACCCCCCAAATTATCATTTTTTGTGTGTGTGGGAGACATCAGGATAAGAAATTAACCTCAGATCTAAATGGAAGCATGGGGGCTTAAGCACAAAACATAACAACATTTACATTCCATGTTTTAATTTATTCCCAAAATATATGATCTTAGCAAAATATGGGATTAATTTGCTACATAGAATAAGCCTAATAATATATCATCATAGAGCTGTACAACATAGAAACAGGCCTTCCTGCCTAACTTCTCCATCCAATCCAGTTCCATTTGCCTGTATTTGGCTTCTATCCCACAAAACCTGTCAAAATGACTTTAAAATGTCCCATTTGTAACAGATTTTCCTGGCTACTCTTTCCTTATATGCACTACCCTTTGAGTGAAAATTTTGCCTGTGGATTTTAAAACTTTCTCCTTTCACTTTAAATATATGACCCTGGCATGGAATGGTTAACATAGAGCAATTACTGTGCCAATGACATGGGTTTGAATCCAGTGCTATCTGTAAGGAGTTTGTACCTTCTCCCTGTTTCTATGTGGGTTTCCTCTGAGTGCACAGGTTTCCTCCCACCCCTCAAAAAAGGTACGGTGGGGGCTGGGAATTTTAGGTTAATTGGGGTTTTTGGGTGGCATTGGATTGTGGTCTGTTACTGTTCTGTATGCCCAAATTAATAAAGAATAAATTAGTTTTTGGACTCCCTTGTCCAGAGAAAAAGATCTACATTTCACATGATTTCATATACCTTCTGCACTCCAAGGAAAAAAGTCAAGATTCTTTTGCCTGCTGTAAGGCAGACAGATTGGCCATCGACAGAAATTGCTCAAAATGCCTCTTACCGTCAAAGAAAGAGAAACAAAAGAGAGATGCCCCCAGAGTTACTGAGAGTCTGTAGGTTCACTTCCAGAGCTTTTGCAGCCACACAGAGTTCAGTCCAAACCATTGGCAACCTGAGCTCCAGATTTGAACCTCTGACACTATCAGGAACCTTTCAGTCCCTATGGCACCCCCTCACAACCTGGTTCCAATACCTGGCATCCCTTCAGCCAGTTTTGAACCAGTCTCCTGTGGTCTGCAGTGGTGTGAGTCCCCTGACATCAGTCTCCAGCAGCCCGCCGCATGCATTGGTCTTTCAGCTGCAGAGCCCCCTCACAGGTCTGTCACTGTGGTCACCGTCCCATGGATCGTCTCCTCTGCTTCTCCTTCACTGACGGGGGTTGGTCTCCCCATTTTCTGGTACCCTGTGGCAGACCTCTGCTTCCCTGGAGTCTCAACCCCTTGTGACTGCTGCCGATCTTAGCTGCCGCCATCTTGGAGGCAGACCCCACGGTTGCAGGATTTTAAATAAAAACTACCATAGGCTCCTTTAAAGGGTCATTCAAAGCCTGTGTGCAACTGATGGCAGTTGAATGGGCAGTTTGACCTCATGGGAAAGCTGCATCTCCTCTCCTCACTCCCCTTGGATCCACACCAGTGGCAGCACTGCCATTACAGCGGTTCCAGCAGCGCTGCCATTTTCTTTAAGTCCCAAGCCTATCCAGCCTCTCCTTGTACTCAAGCTCTCCAGTCCTGATAATGTCCTTGTGAATCTTTTATGCACTCTTTCCATTTAATGATATCCTTCCAGAGTAAAACATAACAGTCTGCAAACACCATGGTTGAAGTAAAAACAATGGTAGAGAAATACAGTAGGTTAAACAATGTACTTGATGTAGCAAAGATAAAGGTACATAACCAATGATTTGGGCTTAAGCCCTTCATCAAGGTATAAGCACAATGTAGGCAGAGGCCTGAACAAAATGGTTGGAGGAGAGGGGCAGGGGGAGGAGCACAGGCCTACAGGCAGGAAGTAAACAGGTGGATAAAGGTGGGAGGGCACGCCAGTAAACAAGGGGAGGATGGCTCTGTGAATGGAGAGGGAACAGGGTGGACACCTGGAGAAAAGGTATGGGGAAAAGAGGGAGAACGGGGAATAGGCTAGCAGAAACCAGAGAAGACAATGTTAATGCCTTCCAGTTGGAGGATGACCAATGATATCCTTCCTATAGCTGAGCTAGCAGAACTGCTCTCATTATTCCAAATGGCATCTCACTAATACCTTGCACAGCTGTAACATGATATACCAACTTATGCACTCAATGCTCACACCAATGAAATCAAGCATGACAAACACCTTCTTGACCATCCTGTCTCCCTGTATCACCACCTTTTGGGACTTTATGTGCCCGAAGCCTTTGCTCTCTCTGTTTTAAAACACTTTCCACATCCTTACCATTTATTACATAAGTCCTGCCCTGGTTTGACTTGTCTGAGTTAAATTCCACCTGCCATTCCTTAGCCCACATCTCCATTTCATCCAAATCCTGTTGTAATTCTAGATAGCCTTCCTCACAGTTAATAATACCAGCAATTTTGGTTCCATCTGCAAAATTACTCACTATGTTAGCCACATTGTCATCTAAATTGTTAATTGGGAGCCATGTTCAATAGTGGGGAATATTTCGCCACGAGTACAAGGTGGATATTGCCTTAATTCTGATATTACTAACTGCCTTCTTAAGACAAGCTGAAGCTTTTTCTTCTCATGAATACTGTGGCAAACTGTGTCAATTTATTCATGAAGGAATTGTATTTGTAATATTTTATTGGCTTTGCCAATGTGCAATCTTCAGCTTAGTTTGTTAAGGATAAGGATGATTTGGTTAGAGGAATCATACAGATGTTTCATGATGAAAACTTTTGGCCATTTAAAGTGGGGGGGGTGGGGGGGAACAATTTTTCTCACATTCCAAGTCCTGGATTTTTATATTACAGGGGGTACTACTGTAGTATTAACATTATTAAATAATGTTGAATGTTTCTCCCCATTGGGACAGAGTTCAAGGCCTCTATTTCTTTTTGGATGAAAACATTTCCTCAAGTTCCCAGTAATTCTTAGATCAATTAATGAATCCAAGGTGCCTAGTTATTGACCTCTCTGCTGAGGGAAAGAGGTCTTTTGGGTTCACTGTACCTAAGCCTCTCCTAATTTTATAAACACCACAGAGAGCATGACGGTTATTGCAATGGTCTTACAATGCCTGCGACCCGGGTTTGAATCCATCGCTGACTGTAAGGAATTAGTATATTCTTCCCATGCCTGAGAGGGTTTCCTCTGGTTTTCTCCCACCCTTCAAAATCTACAGTACGTGAGCTGGAAGGTCCTGTAACAATGTTGTATGCCTAAACTTAAATTTAAAATTTAAGTACATTCTAAGGACTAAAATTAACTTCATTATAGAAACTCATACAGGAAAACCTGTTTATGGCATATCATTGTTCTAGGGATAAGTGACGATAAATTCTTGTTAAAGAAGCAAAGCAAGTCCTGCACAAGAGAAACCAATGCTATTAAAATACGAGAAGAAATTGAGATGACAATTCTCTTTTGTTGATTTTCTTCTGAAGTACCTCATAAGAAAAATAGTTGAGGAAGTAAATGAGTTGATAAAAGTTTCAGTTTTAGGTACACATTCTGTTCAACAGTAGAGTTGTCATTAGTGTATTTAATTGGGTACTTTTAAATTGGCATTTTCTTGGTCAATTTTACTGAGTGAAGAAAATTACATGACAGTATCAAATGTTATTTTTACATCTGAGAAATATGAGACTTTTCTTCACTGGGCATTTTAACACAACTGTGTCTAAATAGTTCAAAGGCTTTAGCATGAGTATGCAAAGACTATATTTGAAATGACCCAGACAAGCATTACTACACTTGTGGTCAATATTCCATACTTTTATTTAACCGGTGTACTTCAGATTTTTTTTTCTTGATTGTACGAAAAATTTCCTTTGCATGTACAAACACATTACCTTCCTGAACTTGACATCTGCTTTCCAAAGGAAACAGGAAAAAGGGATTTTAGAGCCCCTAGGAAAATAACATTTTCCAGAATGTACCATTTTGATTTTCTCTTTCCCATCAATGAGGTAAAATTTGAGAAAATATGGCAAAATATTCACGTAACCTTTACTCTGTTGACATTAAACCATACTACTAATGACTGATTGTTAGCAGATGGCATCCCTGTTATTTAGGAAAAAGTGACACTCTTAATATTAAAAAAAATTAGAACATTCAGTTAAATTGTTAAAAATTTAGCTTGCTTTCTGTTCTACTCAAACTTTCTCCTTTGTTAAAACAATCTACCACTCAGCATAGCTGTGATTTAGATGTCAACATATGCCACCTCATAGACTGAGAATTCATAACCGATTTATTTAATATTGGATCCATTTCCCAAGACAAATTTACAAAGATCTTTGAACATCTCTTTTGTACATGATGTGATACAAGCTTGGAGCAGCAGTTTTAATACCTGTTGTATTTTAGGTTCATAAATGTTATGTCCCACCTCATACCTTGGAGAAGGGCTCAGGCCCAAAACATTGGTTATATCCCTTTGCTTCCAATAGGCATTGCATGATCTGCTGAGTTTCTCCAGCACTTTTGTGTATTGCACTACAATCCCAGAGTCTTCAGACTTTCCTGTTTAATTACTATTATAATTGTTTTATTTGTCAAATGGCAAACTTTCTTTCAAAAACATCTCATGGGTTTTTATGTTTATTGGATGCAGGGTTTTACGACAAGTGTTCTCCTACATCCCGGGACAGAGGATGGGTTCTTGGCATTCAGTCCATGAGCGAGCTGGGTAATAGAGACCCACGATTCTTCTTCACTCTAAAAACAGACAGAGCTCGTAAAATGACCACCATCACAGCCCAACAGAAGTACCATGCCAACCAATGGGTACACTTGGCAATAAGCTATGATGGACGTAAAATGAAGCTGTATGTTAATGGAGCACAGGTGGCTGTCAGCAATGAGCAAGTCGGTGACATCTTCAGCCCACTTAACAAAAAGTGCAAGGCTCTCACACTTGGTGGAAATTTTCAGAATCAAAATTATCGTGGCTACATAGCTGACTTCAGTTTGTGGAGTGAAGGTAGAACTCAGCGGAAAATAATCCAAGACATGAAACACCACACTCAAAGTAATAGCGAGCTTGTTCTCCGTGACAACTTTGAGGATGTGGAGAGGCACTGGCTAACTCTGAAGGACAGCAAATACCCTCAAACAGAGCCAAAGCATCATCTTGACTGGATTTCGAGCACTAATCTGAAACCTCCTCCCTGTGGCCAAACTGTCTGCGACAACATTGAAGTCATAGCAAGTTACAATAATCTCTTTCACTTTCGCAAGCTCAAAACCGTCCGCTATAGGGTTGTCAACATCTATGATGACAACCACCAAAAACCTACAGTTACCAGAGAGCAAATAGAACTCCAGCATCAACACCTAATCAATGCATTTGAGTGGTACAACATCAGCTGGGATCTCACAGTTTTGGATGTCAAGAATTCCTCTCTGAGGAATCGTCTTATATTGGCGAATTGTGACATTAGTAAAATAGGGAATGGGGACTGTGACTTGGAATGCAATCACACACTGACAGGAAATGATGGTGGTGATTGCAAACCAATGAAGCGCTCACCTTTGCTGAAGAAGAAAGGAAACGGAGTATGTGACATGGAATGCAATGACGAACTGTACAATTTTGACGATGGTGATTGCTGCATTCCAGAGGTGACTGATGTAACAAAGACGTGTTTTGACCCTAAATCGCCCTACAGGTAGTATTACCAATTGTTAAATCATCATGGAATAATTAGTATGAAATGTACGTAATCTGGTTTAGTTCAAGTGAATGAAATGCCTCTGGAAGTGAATATATAAAATGATACAATTGAGTGTTAAGGTTGATGCAGCGATTATTTCTCCCATCTCACATCTGTTTGGTACTACTGTCAGTTTGTAATTTATATGTTCTTGCAATGGCAAGCACTCCCTCCAAGGCGCTCTGCTTTCCTCCCACATCCCAAAGATGTTGTTGTCTTCATGTGGTAAAAGAATCAAAAGAGGTAGTTAAAGGGCACGTGAGAGAGAATAAGTTGAAACTTTTCAGGGAAATAAGAGGAAAAATTTGACCTATAGATCTGCTTGGAGCCAGCACTAACCTAATAGGCCAAATGGTGATCATCTGCATTTTAATAAGAGACTTAATTTGAAGCTCATGTCATCTACTTTTTGGGTGTTCTAAATTCTAAAGGGATAATCGCAGTTTTTTTTGGAGGGATTGAATTGTTGGCACTCTTTCTCTTGGCAAATCTTTGTACAGTGTAGTCTTTAATTAGGTAATGAGAAGGCCAAAGTGCCTAACAATCAGCACTTCCTTGGAATATGCAAGGAAACTAGAGCACCAAGGTCATAGAGAGAAAGTGCAAGCTCTAAACTGATAGTAACAGAGCTCAAAATTGTATTTGTTCACTGGAGATGGAAGTACCATGCAACAGATCTTGTAGCTGCACCACTATGCACCCCTTCACTGCTTCAAGGTCCTTATAATCTTTGAATTCAATCTATAAAATATTTACTTCTAGAAATTTCAACCTCAACTTAGCAGCTGTTGATTTTGTAGACTTGTTTCTTCCATTCCTCCTTCTCTCCCAGGTGACATGTTTGGCATAGTGCAATCCCATTACTGTGCCAGCGATCAGGAACAAGGTTCGAATCCCACGCAGTCTGTAAGGAGTTTGTACATTCTCCTTGTGTCTGCATGGGTTTTCAACTTGGGCTCTGGTTTCTTCCCACAATTCAAAAACGTCCCGGTGGTGTATGGCAGCACCAGCTTGTGGGCCGAAATGGCCTGTTACCGTGCTGTATGATTAAATTTAAAAATAAAAATTTAATCCATTTTTGCCATTTAAAATGATTATCAAGAGAGTTTGTGGCCCACTTTCTTGATCACCATATTTTGTTTCAAAAGTGTCTCATCGATTCCACCATGGAATTCTCAGTTACAACTTTGTGTTCATTCTGCCCACTGTGAAAGTCAAATAAAAGTCCAAAGATTTGGTCAACTCAACAAGGTTATCAATTCTTAATATTTAATTTTTAGTGTTGAGCATTCAGGTTTATTAAATCTGTGAAAACATGCAGAATCATTCGATTTTACTGAATCTGAAACTTTCCTTGTTTGTTGTTGGGAAACAAATTTAAGTAGCTAAATTATATGAATGGTAATTGTCCTGTGACACATAACAAATCTATTGCATTGCCTTGCTTTGTATATAGGCTGTGAAAGGTGAATGCATTTAAATGGACAATAAGCCTATCTTTGTTTAAAGTTGCATGCTATAGAGGTTTATACCAGTAATTTTATTTGATTTTTTTTTCTCTCCTCTATGCTTTCATGGAACTGTTATCAGTTTGCCTCCTTGATAATGAATGGTGTCAAAGATCTATACAAAATTATGAGGTTGACTGGAGTCCACTTAAAATAATTAGTGATAAGACTGCTGTAGCAAAGAGCTAACTGATGACAAAGTGCCATAAACCAGAACATGTGCAGTCTAAACCTTCTGGAAAGAGATGCATTTTGTAAAAAGGCAAAATTCGATTGAAGATTTCCACTGTCATCCCTTTTGTCTGACAAGCTACTGGCAGCATCCTGTTGTCTCAATAACAGTTTGTTGATTCTAATCAATTGATTTATTGCACAGAATAAACCAATCAGAAGAGGAAGAGAGAAAAAAAACTTCTTCCCAAATCCTGCATGTAGAACAATTGTACAAAATTATTGAGCTGTTAATGAATTTGAAGTTGTCCCTCTTGTTTTACGTGGCTTTCTTAGTGTGCATCTACGGGAACAACTTGATCCTTAGATATTGAAGCATCATGAGAGATAATTGTGCTTTTGGCATGCGATTGGAGGGACAATGTGTCAAAGTGAATCTGAATGATGCATTTCATAATGGTGCTGAGTTGGACAGCAGCAAGGTTGTGGTGACTATATTTGGGTCACACTTTGCACACAACTTGGCCATTGGTATAGAAGGCCCATCAATGATATCTTTGGCTCTAATGCAGATTTATTTTATTCACTCATTAGTGGGGGAAAAGGTATTAATGTTGCTCCCAAATTATTGAAGAACCATTTGCAGATTAAATCATATCAGTCGACTTGGAATTGAGCAACCCTCCCTACCCCATACCTCTCAGTGTGGCAAGCAGCTTTCCTTCCCTCAAGGAATTTAGTCCCATTGTGATCAGTATTACTTCGTTGATCTTTCCTTTTCAAATCCTCATTTATTTAATGAGTTGAATTCTGCAGCTGCTCCATTAAGATATAATATTGTCTCTGTAGATCAGAGGTCTAGGAATTTGAGATTTCAGATTTTCAGAGTATATACATGACATCACATACAACCCTGAGATTCTTTCTCCTGTGGGCAAGGCAGAATTACTCTAAGTGGTGGTGCAAAAAAAAACTGTACACAACATAGACATGTAAACAAATAAAGAAATGTAAATAAACTGACAGTGCAATGGAGAGAGATAATAATTAATAAAGAACAAAATAAGAGCCCTTAAATGAGTCCCTGACTGAGTTTGATGTTGAGGAGTCTGATGGTGGAAGGGTAGCAGCTGTTCCTGAATCTGGTGCAAGTCTTGTGGCCTCATTCCTGATGGTAGCAGCAAGAACAGAGTGTGTGCTGGGCAATGTGGATCCCTGATGATTGCTGCTGCTGCTCTCCAATGGCAGCATTCCCTGTAGTTGTTCTCGATGGTGGGGAGGGTTTTGCAGTGATGTCCTGGGCAGTGTCCACTACTTTTTTCAGGGCTTGCCACTCAAGGGTATTGGGGTCCCCATACTAGGCTGTGATACAGCTGATCAGGACACTTTCCACTACATTTTAACATTTAGTCAAGGTTTCCAATGTCATACCCATCCTCCACAACTACTGAGGAAGTAGATGTGCTGTTGTGCTTTCTTCATGATGCCATTAGTGCATTGGTCCAGGAAAGATCTTCGAGATAGTGACTCCCAAGAATTTAAATTTTTCTCACCTCTCCACCTCCAATTCCCAATGATCACTGGATTGTTCACCTCTGGTTTTCCCTTTCTGCAGTCAATAATCAGCTCCTTGGTTTTGATGACGTTGAATATGAGCTTGTTGTTGGTGCACTATGCTGTCAAGTTTTCTCCTCCTATATACTGATTTATTGGCCCTTTTTATATCACCCACTACTGTGGTATCTTTAGTGAAGCTGTAGATGGTATTGTTGTCATACCGAGTCACACATTCATAGGTGTATAGCGAATAGAGCAGGGGGATAAGAATATATCCCTGTGATGCTCCAGTACTGATGTGGATTGTGAAGGAGATGTTTTTGCCAATCCACAGAGTTTGGATATGGATATGAGGAAGTCCAGGATCCAATTACACAGTGGAGTGTTGAGTCCCAAGCCTTGGAGTTTGCTGATCAGTTTTAAGGGGATGATGGTGTTGAATGTCAAACTGTGGTTGATAAAGAGCGAGTGGGAGAAGTGGTCCGTCCTCATCAGTCTTCAATCTAATTGTGAGGCTATCTAAATTACTTCTGAGAACCACTCATTTGAATACAGAAATCATAAATTTCTTGCCAAGTCTTTGTCTTTTCATTCAAACACCAGTTTGAATTGGATCCCTGATGGAGTCTAAAGTTGCAGTGTTAATTTTCCACCATTTCACAGCTATTACTGTCTGGCCTGCAGGAAAAAAAGAATCTCAGGGTTGTATGTGATTTCATGTGTGTACTCTAACAATAAATCTGAACTTTGAATTTTGAAGGTAATGCCTTTACAGTGCCAGTGAACAGGACCGGACATGGGTTCGAATCCTGCGCTCTCTGTAATGAGTTTGTATGTTCTCCCTAAGTCTGTGTGGGTTTTCTCTAGGGCTCCGGTTTTCTCCCACCCTTCAAAACGTACCATGGATAGAGGTTAATGGGGTGTAAATTGGCTTGTTATAGTGCTGCATGTCTAAATTTTTTAAAAATTAGAAATGAAATTAATTGTTAATTTAAAAATGCCATAGTTCACGACTTTGCCCAAACCCGTTGTTTTCATGTTGCATTCCTTAAATGAGGCTTTGAGCACATTCTTGATTTTTTTTTGACACTCTCTACTCAGTGAACTCTACCCATTATGGAGCACAGCCTGTTCCAACAGTCTGACGTCATTCGCAAATCCAAATGGAGAGGGGAGATGTGGTTGTCCGACAAGGGATGAAGGACAACTCAGGAGGTGAAGGGGAGATTGGGGATAAATAAGATAGAAATAGGAGAATAAGGAAAATGTTGGATGTTGTAGGAATGTTGTCTTATAAAGAGTTGAAAATAAGAAAACAGAAATGGAAAAGGAGGAAAGGTAATGATGGAAAAACGGAAAGAGAAGATAAACAAAATATAAAAGGGCTACGCTGAACTATATGTCTTTAAATATTAATGGAATACATAACCAAATTAAAAGGAAGAAACTACTAAATTTAAATGAATAAATGTATTCCATTAGAAAAAATAACATATAGGTTAAGAAATAATATTGAAATATTCAAACAAGTATAGGAGCCTTACATTAAATACAATAGCGAAAACCTACCGGGGACAAACATTACCTAAGTTTATGGAAGGAGAAGGAAAGAAAAGAATGGACTCAGTAGAATTTCTGGTGTATTTTTGTTGAATGACAACATTGCCTGACTTGGCTTAATGCAACCTAGATTGTATACCTAAAATGGATGAGAGGGGGGGGTGGGGGGGTGGTTTGGGAGGAAGAGGGGGGGGGGAGAAAAAGTCACTGTATATGTGTGAAAAAGAAACAGTGTATATCATGGCTAATGTGATTTATGGTGTGAAAAAAAAAGGAGAAAAAAAAAAGCAAGCATGTGAATGATGTGACTTGCCTAACAGGGTTGCCTGATTGTAACTACTACCTCAGGGCTGAGCACTTTGGCCAGGAGAATGATCTGACATTGGTTTGCTTGTGCTGCTAGTGAATTTAAAGGATGTTACAGATCAAATAGCAGTCACCAGCATATCCTTATACTTGGATCATAGCTTTCTTTCTGCCAGTGAATCTTGGCATGAGGCAGCTGTAGTATTGGGAGATTCTGATCTCAGGACTTGAAGGTTTTTTTACAAATCATTTATCTTTCTTTACATTGATGTTTTTGCAGAATCCTACCCAGTCTTAGCAGCTTGAACTTACACAACCTACCATTTCTGACGATGTTTGGAATACACAAAATTTGGACAATTATATTTGAGTGGGAAAATTAAATAAAAAGAGAACATATTGGAAACAGTCAGAAGATCAAACAGGAAGGAGAAATGACCATGCTGAATTTTAGATCTGGGACACTTCATCCTAATTGGACCTGAAGTTGAAACATTAATTGTTTTTGTTTAAACAGATACTGCCTGACCTGCTGAAAGTTTTCAGTTTTTAACTACAAATCTGACATTAGACTTTTCCATGTCAATTGCTGCTACTTTAACCTCTCTTTCCATTTTTTAGGCCTATTAAAACATTGAACAATATTGCATTGTTTAGGCCCTTCGGCCCTCAATGTTTTGCCAACCCATATGTTCCTTTCCAAAAAAAAACAAAACCCTCCCTACCCCATACCTCTCTATTTTTCTTTCATCCTTGTGTTTGTCTAAGAGTCTCTTAAATGCCTCCAATGTTTCAACCTCCACTACCATCCCCAACAAAACATTCCAGGCATCCACACCTCTCTGTGTGAAAAAAATCTTGCTGATGCCTCCCCTAAACTTCCCTCCCTTAACTTTGTCCATATATCCTCTGGTGTTTATTGATCCTGCCCTGGAAAACAGGTGCTGGCTGTCCACCCGATTTATGCCTCTTATAATCTTGTAAACCTCTATCAAGTCTCCCCTCATCTTTTTATGGTCCAAAGAGAAAAATCCTAGCTCTGCTAAACTTGCTTCACAAGACTTGTTTCCCAATCCAGGTAACATCCTGGTAAATCTCCTCTGGACCCACTCCATAGCTTCTACATCCTTCCTATAATGAGGTGACCAGAAATGAAAACAATACTCTAAGTGTGGTCTTAGCAGAGATTTGTAGAGTTGCAACATGACCTCTCCACTCCTGAATTCAATCCCCCATTAATGAAGCCCAACATCCTACAGGCCTTCTTAATTATCCTATCAACCTGTGTGGTGATCTTGAGGGATGTATGGATTTTAACCCCAAGGTCCCTCTCTTCATCCACACTCTTAAGTAACCAACCATTAACCTTGAACTCATCCTTCTAGTTTGTCCTTCCAAAATTCATTACCTCAGAATTATCCAGATTGAAATTCACCTGTCACTTTTCTGCCCAACTCACCACCCTGTCTATATCCTCTTGTAACCACTGACAATCTTCATCTTCATCCACAACTTTTCCAACCTTCATGTCATCCACAAACTTACTGACCCATCGTTCTGCCTCTTCAGGTCATTTATAAAAATCACAAAGAGCAGGAATCCCAGAAAAGGGTCACCAAACTCCAGGCAGAATACATTCCTTTCACTGCAACTCTCTGCTTTCTTCCTACAAGCCTATTTTTTTTATTCACACAGACAAGGTTCCACTGATCCTGTGACTCATGATGAGTCTTTCATGCAAGACTTTGTCAAATGCCTTGCTAAAATCCATGTAGACCACATCTACCACCCTACCCTCATAAATAACAAACCTCCTTAAAAAACTCAATTGGATTCATGAGGGACGACCTTCCCTTCACAAAGCCATGCTGATTATCCTTGAGTAGACTGTATTTCTACAAATGCTCATAGATGCTATCCTTAAGAATCCTCTCCATTAGTTTGCACACCACTGACATAAGACTTATTGGTCTATAATTCCCAGGATTCCCCCATTACTTTTTTTTTAAACAAAGGGACTACATTTGCCATTCTCCAATCCTCTGGCACCTCCCCTGCGGCCAAAGTGGATTCAAAGATCATAGCTACTGACCCAACTATCTCTTTTCTCATTTCCCACAGCAGCCTGGGCTACATCGCTTCTGGCCCCGGGGGCTTATCAATCTTGATGTTTTTAAGAAGATCCAACATTTCCACTTCCTTTATCTCCACATCATTCAGCACACAGGTCTGTTGAAATTAGACCTCTCCGTGATAAAGGTCCTTTTCTCTTGTAAATACTTCTTTAGTGGCGCTTCCCAATATTATATTTGCCCCCCTCATCAAGAAATACCTTACAATTAAAAGATGTGCCTCAACCACAATGAGGAGAGGAAGAATATCTTGAATAGTGGCAGCAGCCACATTGAAAGTGGATTATTACGAGATGTTTATATTAGAATTTCAGAAAATAATCCAAAGCTGACTTTTGAAATTCTCAGGCATCAGGATTAGGGTCAATTATGGTAGCAAACATGTCACTTACTGCTAATTAGGCCTCTGGCATGGTATCAAAATAATGAATTTGGGAGAAATACCTTTTTGAAATTAACTTCATTTAATCTTTTATACAGCAGTAGCAGTAGAATTAGATTTGCTTCATTGGCACTTTCCATTGCTAACATGAAGTAATCCTTTAATACAAGTTTAAGGATTAGATATTTCATGTTGCTCATTTTTGTGCAAATGTTTAATATCAGTGAGATTATCCACGGCATTTTCACTGCAACCTTTTCCCTGTTGAATTATGACCCTGTGTTGGCTTTGATGTACGCCCAAATTTTGTCCAACACAATCTCCATTAGCTACTCTGAAGCATATAATGAGCTGTAAGACCAACAAATTACATCAAGATGCTGAGTTCATAATTATTACTATCTTTTGTTTAACCAATTTGGTTGTTGTGATTGTAACAGCTCCCTCCCCAACTTTCACATTGACTTTTAAATGCACATTTGCTTTTATCTTGTTGTCACCCTTGATTTCGATCCCCACTCCTTTCCCTTTGAGCCCCTTTTCATTTCTGGATCTGATGTCCCTTCTGTATCACAACTGGAGGCAGACAATTTTTGTTGCTGTCTTTCTCTTGTCAGATGCTAAATGGGGAATGGTTCCTTCTGCATGACAATTGAAAATGAGTGTCACACTCTCTGGAAAGAATGGTAGAAAGCGATTCTAAAGTGTTAAATATTGCCATTAAAGATGTTAATGATAATGTGTTTATTGTCACATCCATTGTACAATATACATATGCTGTAATTCTTGCTACAGCTGAACAGATGTTTATTTAAAAAAAACCCAACTGTACTAAAATAAATTGAAAAGGATGAGCGATTCAACAATGGCAAGGCTTCACGCTGTCCATCATGACTCACTGATCAGCATATCTATAGGGATATGCCTATCTTTGCAAGTTTTATTGAGCATGCTACTTTAGAATAATGATAACTTTGAAATTGAAGTCCTGTGGCAAAGTTTGTTTCCCAATTTACTGACAATAGCTGTACACTAGTGGTGCCTTTTTATTTCAAGCTGCCCCCTTGGGTATTGAATTCCACGGCAGTATGCACTCCACTGTAATATGGCAATAGTGGTCATTGACACATGGATGGATGCCTCAATGTATAGTGGGTGGGCGGGGGGGGGGCTTAGGAAATGGGGTGATCTATTTTAACACTGAGAAAATCTTTACAAATTCATAATTATCATTAGAAAATCATACACAAACAGATTTCTATCCACATTATTTAATACATTACAAGTTCAACCATCTTGTGTATCATGTAGTACATCATAGGTCACAAAAACGACAAGTACAAGGGACCCCCGACAGTTGTGGCAGGGGCTAAATGTCATAACCTGTTACAAAACCAAAATCTGGTAAAGTAGCAAAGCTTCTCTCCCAAAGGAACTCAATGCTTTCTATGTCGAATTTGATGACAGCAACAGTGAAGAATCACCCCTTTGCACCCCCATGTTCCCTAACGAGCCCACCCTGTCTGTATCTGAGGATGACACGTATGCTGCATTCAGGTGAGCCAAAAATTAAAGATCTGTGCTGACCAACTTACCAAGATATCCACGGATATCTTCAATTCAAACAAGCGTTAATCATACCGGTGCCCAAGAATAGGGTAGTAACTTGCCTTAATGACTATTGACCAGTAGCACTTGCATCAACTGTGCTAATGTGTTTTGAAAGGCTGGTGATGAAGCAGATCAGCTCCTGTTTAAGCGGTGACATGGATCTATTCCAGTTCTCCTATCATAGAAAGACATCTATAGTGGATTCCATGTCACTGGCTCTACACAAAGCCCTGAAACACCTGGACAGCAAAGACATCAGGATGCTCTTTATTGACTATAGTTCAGCATTTAACACCATCATCCCCTCAAAGCTGATCAGCAAACTCCTGGGAGTTAACACCAAACTGTGTAATTGGATCATGGATTTCCTCACCTCCAGGCCACAATCAGTAAAGATTGGTAAGAATTGCTCCTCCACAATCTCCATCAGTATCAGAGCACCACAGGGCAATGTTCTTAGCTCCTGCTCTACTCACTTTACACCTACAAATGTGTAGCTTCGTATGATAACGTCATTTACAAATTTTCCAACTATACTACAGTAGAGGTTTGTATAAATGAAGGAGATGAGTCAGCATACAGGATGGAGATTGGAAATTTGGCTGAATGGTGCACCACCAACAACCTTGCACCCTATGTGACCTAAACTAAGGAGCTGATTGCTGTCTTCAGGAAAGGAAAGCCAGAGGTATACAATCCAGAGATCTTTGGGGGACCAGAGGTGGAGAGGGTGAGAAAAGTTAGGTTCTTGGGAGTCACTATCTCAGAGGATCTTTCCTGGATCTAACACGCCAGTGGTATTGTAAAGAAAGCATTTCAGCACTTCTATTCCCTCAAGAGTTGTGGAGTTTTGGTATGACTCCAGAAACCCTGGCAAATTTCTACAGATGTGTGATGAAAAGTGTGCTGATCAGCTACATCATGGTCTGGTATGGGAACACCAATACCCCTGAGCATAAATCCCTCCAATAGGTAGTGGACACAGCCAAGGACATCACAGGCAAAACCTTCCCCATTATTAAGTATATCTACAGGGAATGCCACTTTCAGATGGCAGCAGCAATCATCAAAAGCCCACAGCACCCAGTTCATGCTCTGTTCTTCCTGCTGCCATCAGGAAAGAGGTATAAGTGCCACAAGCCTCACAGCACTAGGTTCAGGAACAGCTGCTACCCCTCTACCATCAGAGTCCTCAATGAGAAACTCAATCAGAGACTCATTTAAGGACTCTTACTTATTTTCTTTTGTTCTCTCTGTATTGCACAGTCAATTTGTTTACATTGTTATCTGTATACAGTTCTTTTATTTGTTTACATGTTAACGCTGTGTACAATTTATTTTTTTCACTACCAATTAGTGGTAATTCTGCCATACCTGCAGGAAAAAGGAATCTCAGAGTTGTATGTGATGTCACATATGTACTCTGACAATATATCTGAAATCTAACCTAAGGAGTTATTTAATATACACATTCAAAACATCTAATCTGATATTTAGGAGATCAGGGTTTCAAGTTAAACAGTTTAGGTGAGGAGATTTGAATTGAAGTGTTCCAGTTCCAAATTGATGAACATGTTGAGATAATCAAAACTGCTTGGGTTATTGATGAATTTGATGAACAGGCCCTCCTGTTTGATGAGTGAAAGAGAGTATCTGAAAAAATTGATTCTCTAATCTTCAAACAAAATTGGTTGACGAGATGGCAACATTTATTTAAGAGTCAAAAACAAATCCTAAAGTGCTTCACTGAGTTAAGATTTTTAAAATCGAATGTTCAGCAATGAAGGAGATGTTAAGTTAAAATTTATTTGTCACATTATATCTATTAGAATGAAAATGGTTCCTCTGCAAACAGTTGAACAGGTTAGCCCTAACATACCGAGAGCTTTAGAAAGGAGAAGATCACAATTTACAGAATATGGAGTTACAATGAAATAAAATATCAATTTGTAATAAACAAGGACAGCATGAGAGCACTGTTTTAATGTGTTCATTCAGGAGCCTGATGGGTATGTGGAAGAAACTATCTTTGAATCTTTGGTTGTGCACTTTCACCCTCTTGAACCTTCTCCCCATTGGGAGGAGGGAAAAGTGAGTGTGTCCGGGGTGTGTATATTGGCTGCCTTTTGTAAGCAGTGGGAGATGTAGGTGGAGTCCATGGAGGGGAGGGAAATCTGCGTGATGTCCTGCACTGCATTCACCACCATCTACAGCTTCTCATTATCTTGAATGGGACATCTTGCATACCATACCGTGGTGCACCCAGCAAGGATACTTCAAGGGTGCAACTGTGGAAGTTATTGAGGGACAAGGGGGACATGCCAAATTTCCTCAATCTTAAAATGGTAGAGGCATCGGTGTGCTTTCTTGACCATTGCATCAAAGTGCTTGGCCCAGGTCTGGTCATTGGACATACAGTATTTATTCCTTAGAACTTGAAAAAGTTATCTGCTGAGTGATCAATACTGATAATGTTGAGAGCTGAGTTCGAGACAGGAAAATCATATATAAAATATTCCAAAAAAAAGAGTTGGTGTTCTGGAGGTGATACCGAAAAGCTGTTGAGGCAGCTGAGCTACTGAAGGTATGGTTGACACTGACAGAAGATGCTCAAGAACCCAGAGTCAGGGGAGATTGAATGAGTTTAAGGTGAGCTGATATTGAAAGCAAGAGGAAATATGTCAGGACATAAGGAAAAACAAACCCAAAGTGGTCTTTCTAAGTTCATAATTTTAAATGTGCTTGAAACAAGCAATATAGGCACTGAGGAACAAGGGTAAAGTGGTGGGACTGGGTGATGGATGGAATAAAGTTGACCAAAATTAATTTTTAGAGCAGATGGATACAAGCCAATCAAAAGAGCATTGGAATAGTGAAATTCAGAGATGAGATTGGCATGACCAAGTGACTGATAACTCACCAAAGAATGAGAGATCCAACAAAATTATGGCCACAGCATTGTCATCTCTTAAAATTAGGTTAGTTACCTTAAATGTACAGCCATTCAATGTTATGGTATATTTGAAGAATAAAATTTTAGACTTTGTTTTGCTAACTAGATAAGAATTAAGGCACAATGTGTGTTAATATCTATGTCTGAAGTTTGAGAATTATTGTAAAGTCTGAGGTATGAGAAGAATTAATGGAGATCGTAGATAACACTCTAACAGCTTAAACTGGAAAGATACTTGGACAAAATGATAACCTGAAAACAAGCCACAACCCCAATTAATTGCACATGGTAATTACTGTTGCAGAAGCAAATAAAATAATCACATTCTCCAAATTTCTTAACCTTCACTCTCCTGTGCAATCTAGTCTAGTCTTGCCTTCTGACATAGTTTCCCATTCCTCTGCCAGCCCTGGATGGGAATTCCTTTGCTCAAAACTCTTGTGTGAAGAAATCTCTTTAAAGTTCAAAAGATCAAGGTTCCTTTTATTGTCACCTAATAATACATGAAAATGTAAGATACATGGGTGGCGACACAGTTAGCATTGTGGATAGTGCAATGCTGTTACAGTGCCAGCAATTGAAACTGGGGTTCAAATCCGGCGCTGTCAGGAGTTAATACATTCTCCCTGTGTCTGTGTGGGTTTTCCCTGGGGGCTCCAGTTTCCTCCCACGGTTCAAAACTTACCGGGGATTGTAGGTTGATTGGACGTAGTTGGAAGCGTGGGCTTGGTTGGCTGAAAGACCTGTTACTGTGCTGTATGTCTAAATTAAATTATGAAATATTTTAATTTCCGTCTGCCATAGGACAAATAGAGTTACCATGAGCATAGCTCGGCGCTCTTAACAATAAGAGAAACAGAGGCAGAAGAGAGTCCCTCAGACATTTAATCCCACAACTCTAGTTCATTATTCTAGATTTCTCAACCACTTGAAAAGATCTGGTTTATCAATCTGTTTCCATCCTTCCCCGTCCAACCATTTCAGCTCCTCCTAATCCGTATTGTTTTATTTCTTGTCTTTTCTTCATTCTCGCAATGACCCAGGTGATAAGCAGTGAATTAATGAATTTGTGTAGAATCTCTGTTGCCTCAACATCTGTCCAAAGGTGCACGCTCTGTAGACTTACTATTAGTCCATTTTTTTTATTTATATCATAAATAGATTTAGAATTCTATTAGCATTTTAACAGATTTGTCATCCTAATTGCCTTTTGAAGTCAGAATTCCTTGCTCTTCAAACACACTTCTCTTCTTTCTTTGGCTTGGCTTCGCGGACGAAGATTTTTGGAGGGGGTAAAAGTCCACGTCAGCTGCAGGCTCGTTTGTGGCTGACAAGTCCGATGCGGGACAGGCAGACATGGTTGCAGCGGCTGCAGGGGAAAATTGGTTGGTTGGTTGGGGTTGGGTGTTGGGTTTTTCCTCCTTTGCCTTTTGTCAGTGAGGTGGGCTCTGCGGTCTTCTTCAAAGGAGGTTGCTGCCCGCCAAACTGTGAGGCGCCAAGATGCACGGTTTGTGGCGATATCAGCCCACTGGCGGTGGTCAATGTGGCAGGCACCAAGAGATTTCTTTAGGCAGTCCTTGTACCTTTTCTTTGGTGCACCTCTGTCACGGTGGCCAGTGGAGAGCTCGCCATATAACACGATCTTGGGAAGGCGATGGTTCTCCATTCTGGAGACGTGACCCACCCAGCGCAGCTGGATCTTCAGCAGTGTGGACTCGATGCTGTCGACCTCTGCCATCTCGAGTACTTCGACGTTAGGGATGAAAGCGCTCCAATGGATGTTGAGGATGGAGCGGAGACAACGCTGGTGGAAGCGTTCTAGGAGCCGTATCGCACTGAATATCATGTAAGCATCTTCCATATGGCACTTACAAGTCTTGATGAAGGATTCTGGCCTGAAATATTGACAATGGTTTTCCTCCTATGGATACTGCTCAATCCATTGATTTCAGCCCGCAGATTGTGTGTTGCTCAAAATTCCACCATCTGCTATCTCCCATTGTCTCCAACTCATGACAAACCTTGAGACAAACTGGGTTGTGGCCACAAATTATTGCGTCCAGTTCTGGATGCCGCATTTCAAGAAAGATATGATGGTCTTACAAATGGGGCAGAAGAGATATACTCCAAGAATTAGGGACAAGTGAAATTGATAAGGATGCTTCAAATCATAAAGGGTTCAGTCAGAATAATCAAAAATAAATCAGCTTCAATATAGTATGGTTGGTCTATTTTCAAATAACACAAGTATTAAAGGTGAAACTACATTTGGAAGCACAGAAAAAAAAAATTGAAGGATTAAATGGGGGAAAGCCTTCTGGTCACAAACTCTACCCAAATTCAGGATTTATTTACCATATTTAGAAAACTAGATTATAAAAATCAAAAAGAAATAATTCCCAGAGAAGCTGGTGGAGTGGACAAAGATGACATAGACTAAAGGTGACTGGCAAAAAAAAAACTCAGAACCAACATAAAGAAAAACATTCTTCTGCAGTGACTGCCTAATATCTAAAAATGCAATTGTGAAGGAGTAATGGAGGCAGATTCAATTGCAACATCCAAAGGGAAATGATGAAAAAAGGGTCATTGACAAACTATGGACAGAGAGTGATTGGCTGAATTGGCCTTGCATAGAACTTGTGTTGATGTACTGGCCTAAGAGGCATATAACTTAGCTCATATGATTTTGTAAAAAAACCCACACTAACTTGTGTATGTGCATGTCCTTTAAGTACCCCATGCATTTTAGGAGAATCCAAAGGGGCAAACTCTGAAACCAAGCCACATACAATGGTACTTGAACAGGTGAACAAAACCTTAATCGCAGAGGTTGGTTTCAGGGAGTGCCTTAACAACAAAACAGATGCATGAATAAGGCTGTCAAAGCCGATGGATAAATCATAGTATTTCACAATTAGAACAAAATGAGACACATCCGGAGACGTGGTGGAAATTTTTATTGCAAAAACTGACTCAGAAAGAACCATGCAACAAAAAAAAATTGTTTCAGAATAGACAATCTTTGACAATCAGCCCACAGACTTCGGAATCATAAAGAAAATGTATTTTGGCGTGTGACAAATTTTCAGATGTGTGCTTTGGTATGTTTATCATAAAATGTTAATCCATTTTATTTAAAGATGAAAGGTTAGCGATATTTTATGCATATAAAATTTTATTATGGCTGTCTTGCCGACATTGCCAGAAGCTAAATGACAAGTGATATTTTACAGTTTTTATCGATTGCAGACCCCTGTGAAAGTATTGTAACGTGCATGCTGTTCTTTACAGAGGGCTATTATGATCATGTTGACATTTCCCACAACAGACATGTTTAATTCTTGAGAGTTGGTCAGTTTTCTGTCACACCTATCACACTTGGCTGGTCAGTGCAAGCAATAACGTAATAACTTTCATGATCTAATACTTTCTCATCCAGTGTCAAAATATCTAGTCCTCCTGTCACTGTGTCAGTTGTTACAATTCACTCCCTTGGATCAATTCTAATTTATATTGGTGTTGAATAAATATTTTACCATTCAAAGCTAATTGACTACAACAACAGAAATTTTTTTTAAAATCCTCTTGAATTTATAACTTGATAAGATTTTGGAAACGGTGCGAATCTTACTTAAACATTAGATAAAATAAATCTTTGCAATCATTATCCAGGAAACTTATTTGGAGTGTAGGAGCAAAACAAATGACTAAATGTGGCAAAATTTCAAGTTATTTTTTAAAGTCTGGATTTATTATTTCTCTGCAATGTGCAAACAAAGGATATTTTTAAGGTGCAATTTCCATTCAAGTGGAATTGAGGAGCAAACACCATGTGTCTGAATTTTATAATCTAGTTTTCTAAATATGGTAAATAATTCCTGAATTTGGGTGGAGTTTGTGACCAGAAGGCTTTCCCCCATTGGATATTTAATTCTTCATGTTTTTTCTGTGCTTCCAAATATAGTTTCACCTTTAATACTTGTGTTATTTGAAAATAGACCAAACATACTATATTGAAGCTGATAGTATTGGACAAATGAAATGTGTTCAATGGTTATTTAATTAATACATCATAACCAACTCAGACTTGTTAATGGTGCATGAAGTAATATGTGCAATAGACCTTTTTTAAAATTTGTGGAACTAATCCATATGCTTTGATCGAGGTCATAATACATTGGAAGGGTACTGGAAGGCCTTTCAGTGTAGTGCAGGAATAATTATTTTGTGAAGAGACTGAAAAAGCTGGGATAATTTTCTTGAAAGTTGCAAAAGTTCAAGGAAATTCAGTGGAAGTGTAGAGTTTTGAGGTTTGAAAATTAAATGTCTCCAATGTAGAAAATGAGCAACTAAGGACTAAAGTTTCATGGGAAAAAGAGACAAAAGAGGAAGAGCTGAGATGTGAAAATCCTCTGTTAAGCAGCCAGCTGTTGTAGTCCATAACATGTTTGCTAAATAGATGATGGAAGCAGATTCAGAAATGAATGGGCACTTGAAAAGAAACTACTGAGAGAAAAGTGAATTGTTAGGCCACTTCAGCAAGGGCTGTTAAGAGTCAACCATATTAGAAAGGAGGCCAGAAAAGGACAGCATATTTTGTTATGTGAAAGACAAAAGTCAACAAAACATATTTTAATTACTATTTAGTATTTTCAGACTTTGCATTGTAGACATTAGCACTTTTTCTAATAATTAATTTGATTGAAAAATCCTCCAATTATTCTGGTGGAATTCAGGCTCTCAGATTAAGAACAATGGTCCAGAACTCAGAATAATTGTCCAGTATCTTAACCACTGTGATAATCTACTCCCAACTAAAGAATATGAGGAAATTACAGGATTTCTGCACCTCATCATATAGAACCTGTCCTTACATGGAACATTCAAGATGTTCTGAAGAGCAGTGAGCTAGAAAGATGCATTTAATTATAGAACATTACTGCACAGAAACAGGCCCTTCAACACTTTGTGTCTGTGCCTAACTATTTTCTACCTAGTCCCACTGACCTGTACTTCCACCATATTCTTCCCTACCCGTCCCATCCATGTACCTGTCCAATTTTTTCTTAAATGTAAAGATTGAGCCTACATTTACCAATTCAGATGCCAGCTCATTCCACACTCCCACCACTCTTTGTATGACAAAGTTCTCCTGAATGTTTACTTCAAACTTTTCCACTTTTAAATTAATTTTTAGTTTTTTTTTCTCACCTAACCTGCTCTGACCTCCATCATTATGAAATGCTTCGAGCATCTGCGGGTGAAACGCATCAATGCACACCTCCCAGAGATGCTGGATCCATTTAAATTTGCCTCTAGAAGAAATCATTCCACAGATGATGCTATAGCCTTGTTGCTTCACTCTGTCCTGGCCCACCTGGAGAATGATGCCTTATGTACTAGGCTGCAGTTCATTGACTTCAGCTAAACATTTACTATGATCATTCCCCAGGAGCTGGCAGTGAAGCTGTGCTCACTGAGACTCGACACCCCTCTCTGTAATTGGATCCAGGAGTTCTTAACAGAAAAACCACAGTCGGTAGCAGAATATTGAGCATTATCACACTGAGCACTGATACACCTTAGGGCTGGGTGTTCAGACTGCTCCTGTTCATGCTATTGACCCAGGACTGCATCACCAGATCCAGCTCAAAGAGTGTCATCAACTTCGCAGATGACACAACAGTACATGGCCTCATCAGCAACAATGATGAGTTGCACCACAGAGGAGGTGAAAAATCTCATGAAATAGTGCAAGAGTAACAACCTAAGTCTCAATGTGAACAAGATGAAGGAGGTGATCGTGGATTTCAGGAGGACCAGGAATGACCACCCTCTTCTAGACATCAACAACTCTGTAGAAGAAAGAGGGGAGAGCACCAAGTTCCTTGGAGTTCACTAACTAGTGACCTATCATAGACACTCAACATCTAACTTTTCAGGAAGGTGCAACTGCACTTCCTGAAAAGACTGAAGTGGGAAAAGTTACTGGCCACTATTAAGTCAACCTTCTATAGGACCTCTATCGAGAGTATCCTGGCTGGCTGCATCACAGTGTGGTAAGGCTGCTACAGAGAAATGGATCAGAGGTTAACCATAAGAGTAGCAGAGAGAATCACAGGAGTTTCCCTTCCCTCCCCCCCATCGATGAGATCTACCAGGATCATTATATGAAAAGGACGTGCAAAATCATTGAGGACCCCTTACACCCCACACATAGCATCTTTCAGCTGCTTCCATCCGGGAAGAGATACAGGATTATTAAAGCCAGGCTGAGGAATAGCTTATTTCCACGGGCAGTGAGTATGCTGAACAACCAAAGGAATTGTTCACATTAAACATCCGAGACTCTCATTTGCACAAAACAATATTTGTTTCTTTTTATAGATATAATACTTCTCCTGCATATGTACTATTTGTCTGAATATGTGTATATGTGTCTGTGTTTTTGTACCGAGGACCAGAGAATGCTGTTTTGTCTGGTTGTACTTGTCCAATCAGGTGACAATAAACTTGACGTGACGACTCAGTGGAAAAAGCCTGCATGCATTTACCCTATCTATGCCCATTATAATTTTGTGTATCTCTATCAAATTTTCCCTGATTGTTCTGCACTCCAGTGAATAAAGCCTAAACTTGTTCAACCTTTTCCTGTAATTCAGTTCTTCCAATCATGGCAACACCCATGTAAATCTCTTCTGCATTCATTTAATCTTATTAATATCCTTCCAGTTGTTAAATGACCAGAATTCAAACAATACTCCAAATTTTGCCTCACAAATGTTTTACAAAACTTTACCATAACATCTCAACTCCTTTACTAAATGCTTTGATTTATGAAGGCCAATGAGCCTTTATATGGCCCTATCTACCTGTGACAGCACTTTCAGGAAATGTTCTATCTGTATTTCTGATCCCTCTGTTCTATTACACTCCTCAGTGGGCTACCATTTATATTGTATGTCCTATTTTGGTTTGTTCTTCCAAAATGCAAAACCTCACTTTGTCTACATTAAATTCTATCTGCCATTTTTCAGCCTATTTTTTCAGCTGGTCCAGATTCCTCTGAAAGCTTTGAAAGCCTTCCTCACTGTCCACTAAAGCCCCAACCTTTCTGTCATCTGCAAGCTTGCTGATCCAATTTACCACATTATCATCCAGTTTATTCATAAACTGCACCTTCTTTTTCTTCTGGCTATCCATCCCAAAGGATGATGATGGTTCCTTTCTGTCAGTTTGTGGGATTCAATAGGATACCTCACTCCTCAGAAAGGAACAGCGCGAGCGTGAATCGATTTTAGGTGAGTTGCACAGGTCCAGACCTATCCTCTCGACATCCCCTCCCAGACCCAACAACATGGTGAGGTCTAAGGTGGCTGGGAGGGAGGTTCTGCTGCAGTGATTGGCCAGATCAAGCTTCAATTCAAGGGATGCCCTTTCTGCGCTTCATGGCACATTTGCTAGATGGTCGTTGACCCCATGAGAGGGTTCATCCACCCATTGACAGGTCTTGTTTTCAATCTTGTATGATGTCTAGACCATCTCTGCACCAGGCAAGCCTGGTGGGGGTGCCGGTTTAGTGCTGACTAACCGATCATGCGACAGGTAGTTCTGGGTTACATGGTACCAGCAGCACTCAGACTGTCATTGATTCTGTTTTGGCTTTAAACAGACTGTTAAAGGAGCTAACGGTTTTTATTTTGAAACCCGACTGCAGGGTCGGGGCCCAAGACTGCGGTGTCTATGATCAGCAGCAGTATGAAGGGCTGTAGATTCTGGAGGGAGCAAAGGACTAGCACAGGGCTTGAGAATACAGGAAGATTCACCCCCAGTTTGAGAAGGAGAAGTAGAAGAGGTGACCCGCGGGACAGTGACCATGGCAGTGGACTAATGTGGGGCTCTGAGGCTGAAGAACACACAGGGGGTGTTGGTGACTTGAAGTGAGATATCAATGTAGGATGCAGGCTTCTGACTCACACCAGGCTGCTGACTGTTAGAGCCTAGCTCAAAACTGGCTGAAGAGTTACCAGCTATTGGAACCGGGGCTGCGAGAGGGTGGTGGAGGCTTCCTGATCATGTCAGCATCTGAATCTTGGGTGGCTGAAGATTTGGACTGAATGCTGTGTGGCTGCAGAGGCTGCGGGAGCTCTGGAGGCGAAGCCGCTGACATTCAATGACCCTGGGGGAACTCTCTTTTGCTTCTGTTTCTCTGGGTGTAGGTGGCGCTGGGCAATTTTTTGCTAATAGTGAATCTTTGTTTTACAGAAGAGTGAAGGAAATATTGTGCAATATCACATTTCCTGTTTTGAATTGCTCTCCCAACCTACTTCGAACAAACCAATAGACACAGTTGTGATAAAAGTATGGTTGCTGCAGAGATTTTAGGAAGCAGATGGGCATTGAAAGATGTGAAAACCTTATTGAGACACTTTGTTCTCACTGGTCCTGATGAGCTTTTTGTAGTCATTGCTGTCAAATGATTTCATACAATCCTTAAATATTTATGATAACCCAGCACATTTTTAAAAAACTGTTCAAATTGGTTTAAATATTTAAAATAATTTTATTAAATAACTTTACTTGAAAGTGTGTTTAGCTACCAATAGTCATTAAAACATAATGCTTATGTAAAATAACAAAAACACTGCACCGACACTTGTGTTTCAGTCAAAGTCAACAGCCCACATTCAAATGAATGCAGCTGAGATAATGTCATGGTCTAAAACTGAGAAGCCAGATGTGAAATGCCTCGAGCCGCTCACTATATTTTTGCTTTGCCCCAGAATCCAGATGTGGAATAGGAGATTAGATGTGCCAAAATGCTCATAACTCCTGATTTTCAACTTGCTGGTGCAGAGGTCAAGAATAAACTGGGCCCCATAATACTATCAATCAGTAGTTTTCAATAAGATGTGAGTTTCAGTCTGGTTCATTTCAATAGGATACAGCTTAAATTAGGGGTCCCCAAAGTGGTCAAAGTCGACCTCCAGGGGGGGTCAATGGGATCATCGAAGGGGTCAATAAATGCCAGGGGCTCAAGAACTCTGAGGTGGGAGGATGATAACGTGGGTGGGGGGAGGGGTTGATTTAAAATAATGCCTCCCTCGCTGGTCCAGCATAGCTGCTGTCACGCTTCCCTCTCGTTGCACATGCGCCAGCTGTCGCCGTCACAATTCTCCCTCATTTCACAGCCTGTGGATCGTGGAGTGCTGTATTTAACAGGTAAGTGCCCTTTCTACCCCTTAATTTGTCCTCCATTTGGGGGTGTAGGCTCTACACCCCCAAATGGAGATCAAATTAATGTCCGACTTGAGATGGCACTGGACAGAGGACAGAGGCTCAAAAGCTGGACTGTCTGGCCTAAATCTAGATGTCTGGTCACCCTTCCTCCAGACCCCCATCCAGCCACTCCCCCCCTTCATCTGGCTCCCCCCTCCCACGCAGTTTTCAGCCCCCCCTATTCAGTCCCCCTCATCTGGCATCCCCATCCAGCTCCCCCTATCCAGACACCCCCATCCAGCACCTTCAGCCTCCCCCCACCCCTGTCCAGCTCCCCAAGCCCACTCTTCATGTCCAGTGCCGGGATTCCATACCTGGGGGTCGAAAGATGAACCATGGTCTAAACAAATTGGGGTCCCTAGCTTAAATTAATGACATTCAGGAAAAAAAACTGAACAGTATTTAACTGTCTACATTTACTGATAACCAAACCTTATCTTGCCCATGGACAAAGATTATACCCCAGCAGTAGTGTGTGAATGTGCATTCAGGAGTGGAATCCTTGATGTGTTCTCATCGTAAAGTGCTAAGACAAATTGAGGTTCAGAACAGAAACCACTATCTTCTGGTCTGCATGGCTTAGTTATATGCTATACTAGAGAACATATCAATTGACTGGGAGCTAGAGGGGTAGTAGCATCAATTTGATTTCTGGGTAGCGGGTAGTGTGGAGGAGGTGGGGTGTGGTGGAGTGAAGTTACATACAGCCTCTTAAAAGAATGCCATTGAGAGGCAAGTGCCCTTTTCTCACCCCATGTTTTCTTCTGCTCCTGGCTTTTGATTGACCTGAAAAATATTGCATACTTTGACATTAGCTGTCGATTTTCCTAGCTTTCAAAACAATTTGCAAATAGAAAATTTCCGGAACCTGTTTGGAGAATGAAAAAAGTTCTGAAATGACCTTGCAGAGTCACTAATCACATAAACCCTGAACCAAAAAATACTGAAAACACGTGTACATTCTGCAGTAATATCCCATGACTTGTGACTTGCCTATTTCTGTCCCGAGAAAATAAACGGCTTTGGCTGATAAGATTAAAATAAAGAATGTTGTTCTGTCAAATCCAAATAATTATAAATATATAGAAAGTTTTCTTTTATAAAATCAATGGATGTCATTGTGTTCAAAGAAAAACAGAATATTTTTTTCCACAACTTTTCATTTGACATATTATTCTTCTCTTGGGGAATAAGTGACCCATATTTTAAACTTGTAATCCCTCTAATGCACTGCTGTATTGATCTATATTTCATGGGAAAGTAGCTGACAGAAATATGTAGTCAGGTCTGAGACATCCAGAAAATTTTCCATCAGTGTAGTCCAATTTTGTCTGGTAGAAGAAAATTCTCATCCAGTGAAGAATTGTACAGTTCAGCAATTTCTCATTGAAATAGCCCTCAGAGCTTCACTCACAACAGGCTGAGAAATCATTTTGGAATAACTCAGCCTGTTATGCTAAATTGCAGAAGCATAAGGCCATTGATATTTATTTTCCTTTCAATGTCTGCTAATTCAATAGCAGAGTGGCTTCTATCCTCAGGTGGATTGTATTATCTAAAGCTCTGTTCTGATAGCTGGTGGCACCTTGCAACTTTATCTTCTAACTAAGGCACTGCAGTGAAGAAGGAACATGAGTGAGCCATAAAGCTCTTCAACTCCATTTAATTACAAGGGAATAATAGTATAGTTGTTAGGACACTGGATTAGTATCCACAGACTACACTACTAATCTGGACTCATGAACTCAAATGCTATTACAGCAGCTGGAGTATTTAAGTTCAAAATAATTAAATAAAAGGAATAGCTAAAACTAAATGTCCCTCTCACTAAAAGTGAACAAGTATGTTGCTGGGTAAAACTACATCAGATTCATTGTTGTGACTCAGGAAAATAAGGGTTTGGAAAAGTCAAAACATTGCCTATGTGTTACACTCTTAACAACGTCCTGATGAGACAAGTGAGAAATCAGGGATGGGAAACTCATGTTTTCCCTGTCAGTAACAATCGCATCCCATAAATATAATTTAAAAATCTTGCATTCTAATCAGCATCTTGACAATTAAATAAAAGCAAGAAATGCTGGAAACATTCACACTAACTGTGCAGAGAGCATTATTATTTCTGGTCAGTGATCATTCATTGGAACTAATTGAATGTCCCTGACCTGTCACGTTGACTCTACTTATAAATGTGACAAAAGGAAGGTTTATATTATTGAGTAGGTTTATATAGGTCGGCACAACATTGTGGGCTGAAAGGCCTTTACTGTAATGTTCTCTGTTCTATCCTCACTGCACAAAGTCGAAGAATTATGACTTGAAACATTAACTCTTATTTCTTTCTGTGCAGATGTTGCCTGTGTATTTCTGGCATTTTCACTCTTCATTTCAGATTTCCACCATTTGCAGTACTTCAGTTCTATTTGGGTATCTGTTGTTTGTCTGCTGTATTTGCAAAATTATTAATATCCTCAACTAACAAAGGTCTATCATTCTTGGTTTTGAAATGTGCCATTGATCTCTACAATGTTTTGGAAGAGAGCATTCAAATCTCCACAATGCTAATTTAGTTCCAGCCTCTTTTATAAAATGAATCTCACTGCGGTTTAAAAAAAATGTAACATTGTGAATTTGTCATATGCAATATAAATGAGAGTGAATGGTTGAGATTAATGGATCAGGTTATCCCTTTAAAATTAATTTCATTCCTTCAACTTTTCATCTGCTGTAAAAGTGTGCACTTGAATTGCAAGTGTGACTTGATGGGAGAACAGACTGATGCCTTTGTTTAGTCTTTGTATATTTGGGAATTATCTTCAATTGTAATATCCATTTACTTTCCTGATGGATTTATTGGCCTTTATTACAGGATGATCTAAGTACAAGAGCAAAGACATATTCCTGCAATAATATAGGACCTGGAGAGACTATATCTGGAATATTGGGACAGGCCTAGTTTCCCTACCCAAGGAAGTCAAGTTAAGTTTATTGTCATCTGGTTATACAAGTGCAACCTGATGAAACAGTATTCTCCAGTCCTTGGTGTAATAAAAACATGCAGATGCACACCCAGACATAACACATATACAGACAAACAATATATATATGCAGGACAAGTATTAATATATACAAATAAATAAATTAATTAATATTGTTTTATAAATATAAGAGTCTCGAATAGTTAGTGTGAACAATTCCTTCGTTGTTCAGCATTCTCACTGCCTGTGGGAAGAAGCTGTTCCTCAGCCTGGTGATGTTGGCTTGGATACTCCTGTATCTCTTTCTGATGGAAACATCTGAAAGTATGGGGGGGGGGGTGGGGTGGAAGGGTCCTCAGTGATTTTGCGTGCCCTCTTCAGACAATGATCCTGGTACATCATGTTGATGGGTGGGAGAGTGCCTCCAGTGATCCACTCTGCCACTCTTTATAGTTCTGATGGATTGCCTCCAATCCATTTCTCTGCAGATAGAGCTGCTGTGGAAGATTGACCTAATGGTGGCCAGTAGCCTTTCCCACTTCAATCTTCTCAGGAAGTGCAGTCGCTGCTCCACCTTCCGGACAAGTGAGGAGATGTTGTGTGTCTACAATAGGTCACTAGTTATATGAGCTCCAAGAAACTTGGTACTCTCGACTCTCTCCACAACAGATTTGTTGATGTGTAGTGAACGATGGTCATTCCTGGTCCTCCTGAAGTTCATGATCATCTCCTTCATCTTGTCCATGTTAAGACTCAGGTTGTTACTCTTGCACCATATCACAAAATTTTCCACCTCTTCTCAAAGAGACCCGACTTTTCCTTGTAAGGGCAACCCCTTCATGTTTGACAGCATTGTTGTGACCTTCTCTGAACTCCCTCCTATTAAACAATGTCTTTCCCTCAATAGGAATCCAAAATGGCTCAGAACATCCCACACGCAGTCTTGTACCGATTTAATAAGACTTCCTTACTTGTAGCATGACTCATTGTTGTTGCTGATGAGGTCAATTACTGTTGTGCCATCTACAAACTTAATGACAGTGTTGGAGCTGGATCTGGTGATGTGGTTGTGGTTCAGTAGCATGAACATGAGGAGTGGGCTGAGCACACAGATGTGAGTTGTGCCAGTGCTCATGGTGATGGTGCTTGATGTTCTGTTACTGATCCAGACAGATTGTGGTTTTTCCATTAGGAAATCCATAATCTAGTTAGAGAGAGGGGTGGGGACACCCAGTGAGGCCAGCTTCCCCACTAACTTCTGGGGAATTACCATTTTAAAACCCCTTATTGCTATTGCAAGCATATCCTCAGATATGCATGGTGGACAGAGGAAAAGATGCAACGATATGCTCAAAACCTCCTGAAGAACTTCAGCTATCCCATTGAGGAATCTTTGGTTCAACACCATTCAAATGCTCCTCCTTGAACACCATTCAAGGAGGAACATTTGTGACTGAGAACTTCAGTCTATGCACAAAGAGTATACACCAGCAGGCACCACTTTCAGCATCTGTGGAAGGTTCTGTGGCTCCCCCATAGACCTCACGAGTTACTCAGAACCCACATAACCAAACTGGGTGCTAATTACCCTCAATCCAAAGGGACAGCTGCAGAAGGAGGAGAAGGAGGAATGAAGGAGAAGAAAAAAAGATGTACATTCCAAGATCGTGCAACAGAACCTCACTTTCAATGATCTCAGAACTTCTTTTCCATTGGGCCACAAGCTCACTCCATTGAATCCATATAGTAGCTAATGTTCATTGAACAACCAACTTGAAAAGAATTGAAGCGCAGTCATCTTCCACTTCGCAGATGTCTTTGTTTTGGGAGTGGGTTTGGGCGGGGAGGGGTTGGTGGTGTATGAAAGCAAGTTATCCTCAATGCTGATGGGCTGTCTTGGAAGAAACCTTATTGAGAGCATCCTGCCCAGCTGCATCTCTGCATCATCCATCTGCAGAGAAATGGATCGGAGGCCAATCTGCAGGTCCATAATAGTGGCAGAGAGGATTACTGGAGTCTCCCTCCTGCCATCTACCAGTATCATTGTCTGAAGAGGGCATGCAAAATCATTGAGGCCCATTCTACCCTGCTCATAGCTTATTTCAGCTGCTCTCATCAGGGAAGAGAATACAGGAGTATCAGAGCCAGCACCACCAGGCTGAGGAACAGCTTCTTCCCAAAGGGAGTGAGAATGCTGAACAATCAAAGCAACTGGTCACACTAACCATCTGAGACTGTCATTTGTACAGAACAATATTTATTTGTTTATTTTATAGCTAAAATACTTGCCCTGCATATGAATTATTTATCTGTATGTGTATTATGTCTGGTTGTGTGTCTGCATGTTTTGCACTGAGGACTGAAGCATGCTGTTTCATGGGGTTGTACATATGCAATCAGATGACCACAAACTTGACTTGTCCAAAAGCATTTGGATTTGTCTGAAGGCCACTCTATATCTCTACATTTCTCTCTTCATTTGCACGTCCTATAAAACCGATCTCTTCACCTACATCCTTGGCTATCTGGCTTTTTACACCACGAGTTGGGACAGATCTTTCTAGGACTTACCCAAATACACTCTCACCCACTTGGAATCTTGTACTCCAGCAGAGGTGTTGGCACAAGCAGGAACGGTAGTAGTGATTGTGCCATCTTGGGTGCTGGAGATCCCTCTGCTGCTTCAAAGTGGCTGTTCCAATGTGGAAGTTGAATATTGCACCTCTCAGCATGTGACAAGTTCAATCTACAGTGATGTTGCAGTTCCTGTTCAAATAAAAGTGAGAAATGGGAGAAAGTTCAGCTGTTTTATTTACTCTTTGCTTAATTTATCTTTAGAATTGATTTGGAGTGTGGATGTGTTTCTTTAATGTGTTGAAGAAATAAATATATTAAATTTTTGGACAGGTCCCAAGTATTAATGATTGCTTATGGTTGTGAAATACAGCCTTTGACAGCTGCTAAAAATGACTTTCTAACCCTTGAGTAATCTTGCATGTTTTAATAAGATCATCTCTCTTTCTTCTAAAATTCCAATTTATAGAGTTCCAACCTTCCCTTGTAAGGACAACCTCTCCATGTCTGACATCACCATTGTGAACTTTCTCTGAACTACCTATAATGAAACAATGTCTTTCCCTCAACAGGAGTCGAAAATGGTTCAGAGTATTCCACACGTGTTCTTACACAATTGTAATAAGACTTCCTTACTTTTATCTTTCAATCTCTTTGATTAAAGGGCCGATATTACATTCAACTTCCTATTATATGCAGCCCCTGTATGCTGGCTTTGTGTTTTGTGCTCAAGGTCCACACCCCAATCTGTTTTGTTCTGCAGCTTTCTGCAATTTCTTTCACCATTTCAACAACTCCCATCCCCAAATGAACAACTTCACACGTTCCCGACAGAGTCTCAGAATTCGGGACTCCAATTCAACACGTACAATTTACAAAATCAGATAGGAAGTGCAATTGTTCACACTACTCACTCCACCCAAGAAGCTGGCAAGATTGGTTTCTGAGGTAAAGGTAATTTACAGAGAAAAACCAACACACACTACAAAATCAAAACATTGCAGATGTTAAAAATTCAAAATAAAATCAGAAATACTCAGCAGGACATGAATTGCCGAGACATAGTAAACTGTGAATCAAGTGCTGGGAAATGGATTAGTGTGGCCAGGTACTCGAGCAACAGAGACACGGTGGACTGTAGAGCCCATTTCTGCGCTTCATGACTCTCTAACCCTGTAACACAGATTTACGGATTAGATTTTCAAGTGGGATTGAGCAAGCACAGAGTTTCCCTGGTGTCAGAATTAAAGTTTCAAGTGTACTTTTCTCAACACCTGCACCCTATCTCCCCTCTATTTGCAAAAGATAGACTTGTCAAAGCACAGAGACCATGTACTCAGCAAATGTTGACACCTGCAGAGCATAAGCAATCTGGTCGTAATCACTGCAGTAAGTGTGTTGTTCATTAAGGGTGTCATTGACAGGTTTTGGGAAGGAGTAATTTTAAATGAAATGAGAAAAATGAAATCACAATAACAACATTTGAATCCAATTTACCCAACTCAAGAAGCGCCTGAAGATCTTCATTCAACTCAACTCTCGGACATGTCGAGTGCAACTCAGCCCAACACAATCAATGCTCAATGAAGGAAAAGTTACAAGCACCAGCAATCCAGTTTAAAATTACTTCCTACAAGGCTTTCAGATCTATTAATTGGTCTCTCCGATAATCAATGAATGCTTACAGAGTAAAGGCAAACACTGGGTTATGGACAAGATCTGTTCCTAAGTCTGTCTTTAAGTCAAATTTGTAAGTTAAGTTGGAACAGGTACATGTGTTTCTTATATAGCGTTGGTTAGTCAAATGTTTGTCCTAGTATATAGTATACTGGTATTTTAATATCCATGGCAAATTCATGTAGGCAATTTTTGAACAGCTTTATTTGTTGGCACCAATGTGGTAGATAGGGCATATTCAAAGTCCTTCTAAAATTGTGTCCCATTCTGGTATGGTAGATAGGGTGTATTCATAGTCCTTCTAAATTTGTGCCCCAGTGTGGTAGATAGGGTGTATTCATGGTCTTTCTAAAATTGTACCCCAATGTGGTAGATAGGGCATATTCATAGTCCTTCTAAAATCATGCCCCAATGTGGTAGATAGGGCATATTCATTGTCCTTATACAATCGTGTCCCAATGTGATAAATAGGGCATATTCATAGTCCTTTTACAAGCATGTACTTGATGACATCACACAGGCTGCGCCAACTTTAAATGGCATACCAATGTAGCATCCTGCAGCGGGAGAAGTCCTGCATGATTTCAGCACCGCTCCTAAGGCTGGCAGAATCAGAAAAAATGCCAGATGCTGGTGGCTGTTGTCCACCCAATGTTAAAAGAGGTTGAACTTTAATGGAAACTGGTTCATTCACATCCGGTGGTTGCAGTCAGATGCTGCTAGGCAGTCTAAAGGCTTCTGCATGCTGCTCCACGATCCACACTCTTTTCTTTCTCTTCACTTACAATGAAGCCCTATCGCTCTCTGAGCTCTGAAATCTCTCTTTTTCTTGGGGAAACTCTTTAACTATGAATCATTGGGCAACAACTGCCAGCAGCGTTCTCCTTCCTCAAGCTAACAAACCACTGAAGCTACATGTAGTCCATTCGAAAGTACAAATTGTCCATAAGTCAGATGTTCATAACCCAGGGACTGCTTGTATACCCTGTATTATTGTGGTATATAATCAGATTATTTAACTCCAGAATACACAACTCATGTTTACCATTTATTATTTACAGTAACTTCAGCACAATTAAGATCTTAAGTTACATCGTGAAAAAAAAATTTTCTTCTGGCAACATTCATGATAAGTAAGAAAGAAAATGTTGCATGAATATAATTTCTTTCCCAGTCTCAGGCCATGCCAAAGCACATTATAACCAAGTGCAAGTTTTCAAAATGCTGTCAATTTTGTAATGTGGTAAGTTTGTGAACAAAATGTTTCCAGAAATAACTATTGATTGGAAAGCTGGGTCTTCTCGAAAATAGTGAAATGTTGTTTTTGGAAGATATATGAGAGGGCAGACTTACTTTAATCTCATCTCTAACAGTGCAGAATGGGAACACAAACCCAGCTTGCTGGAATGCTTGTGACAGACTACCAGGAGGGTTAAGATTAATAAAATTTTCTGTAAATCGGTGTAGATGACTTCGTTTCTTGGAGCGAATAGTCTAATTACAACCCTGTGTGGTCTTCCAGCATTGAATGAAATAGGATTCAGAAAAGAGTTGGCCTATCCTTTTGCAGTCAATGGTGAAGCAATGGCATTTGGCAATGACTTTGATCAATACTGCTCATAGAAGATCTAATAATCTCTGTGACATGGACTTTCCTTGTCAACAAATTCTCACTGACAACCTTCCGGGAATATAAAAAGACAGTTTTAAACCATTTTCATGCAAAATAAGACTGCAAACAAAACAATATATATGAAAGACAGAGACTGAATTAACTTAATAATAATGATAAAGAGTTTATTGTCATACACATTATACGAGATATACCTATGCCCTCTTCACAAGTTTCACAAAGGAATATTAGTGTATTATAGATATGAGGAAATTAAATAGCAGGGTAGAAAGAATGAATGAAAACAAGACAGGTAAAATATCAAAAAAGTTGCAAAATTTTACAGCTTAAAATTTCATTTTCAGAGTTATGGTCCTGTTTGTCAGTAATTGATATTTATCACATCACTTAGACTTGGACCAAAATGGACAGGACTAAATCCCCTTTGGTGGGTGTGATTCACAGTAACCATGCACTAACAGCAATGTTGGGTTCTTTGCCACATTAGATTGGTGGGCTAGAGAGTGGGATCCCAGTTTCATGAAGCAAATAACAACCTGGTGTGTGGTACAGAGACCAATCCCCTCACCCACCCACCCTGCCCTTCCCTGCCCATCCTCAAGGTTGTGGTAGCATTTATACAAAATAACTCTGACTGGCATCGATGTTACGTCAACAGCAGATTGCAGAACATTGTGCAGTTCAGTCACAGGAATGATTGTGGTTGAACTCGCTAACTTGAAATGGATCTGGCATCATTTATCGACTAGGGAAAGAGTATCAGGTGTGATGGAACATTTTCATGGAAATTGTGCTTTGATTGCAGGGCATACTTGGATGTGAAAGATCTGAAGAACATTCTAAAACTGGATGGTGCAACACATCTCAATATATTCTTTGCCAATTCATCTGATGAAGAGCTGGCTGGAGTTGCCACATGGCCATGGGATAAAGAAGCCCTGACACATCTAGGTAGTAGATAGAAAATGTTTGAAATAACATTTGCTTAGAAAACAACCTCTTATTTATCTTAGAATTTTTAACTATGCTGGTAATCCATTCAGCACCCTTTGCCTCAATATTCCCGCCTCTCACTTTCTCTCCATTTTTCTTTGCTCTTATCCACTCTTTCCCCATGGCTGTCTCTCTTGTGCTCTCTCTCTATCTCCCTCTCCATCATGCTCTCCCTCCACATTTTTCTTTCTCTCCATATTTCATTCTCTGCCTCTCTCATTCTCCCTCCCTATCTCTATTTTCTCCCTCTTTTGATGACCACTCCCCTTTCTTCCAAGTCACCTCAGAGGGAGCTTTTCTGATCTCCCTCCTTTCTTGGGAAGTTTCACAGAGAAATAGTAGCATGACATAAATATGTGGAAAAGCATAATTTTCTTTAAAAAAATTAACAATGCATTACAAGGAAAGCTAAAAGCGTAATCTTAGTGCATGAACTTTTTTTTACAAACCATTATTATATTTTCAAGATTTGGCATTAGTCAATGTTATCAGAGGAGTCAGATGTAAAATATTGCTGTGATCATTGATAAATGAATCTCTAGGAACAGTATGAGAAAATTCTCAATCAAACCTTATTAAAATTTGTTTCAACATAATAGCTTGGTATGTGGTCTGCATTCAGCAGCATGGCTTATGACAGTGAGCTGAATTGCTACAACTTTAAATAGCTGGACTGTTTTATAAAAGCAGCATCAATGACCTAATGGAAAGCTGAGAGAACATTGAATGCTTCTGGGATGTATGAAGTCAGCAATGCAGGCGGCAATTTGCAAAGTGTTGCAGAATGCCATGTGGTAAAGCAATAGACATTTCATCCAAAACCTCCAAGTACAGTCAGTGTCGGAAAACAAACGGGAGCCTGACCTTTTCTTCAGCTGATCTCCTCTCAGCTTCTCTGCCTTATTATTCATATTTTCCTTACATCTCTTCACATGCTGACATTAAATGCAAACAGTGGTAAAAATGTCAATAGATGGAGTCAGAACTTATGGAGGAGATGGTGTGAACACATGCCAATTGTAAAGAGTTTAATGAAATGAAATCTCATGAATAATTTAGTTGTGTAAAAATGTTGATTAAATAATCTGTAGGAAAACTCTTGTTCTGGTGACAATAACTACTTCATTGAGGAGCAATGAGGTTCGCCTCAGATACAGTATGTCTGATTTTTTCTATATGAGGCAATTGCATTTTCAAGTTTCCACTCTAAATTTTAATGTATAAGTTTGAGGCAAGAACAGACTTATTATATTAATAAAATCATTAACTCAGATGAGTCTATTTCAGATCAAAATTTTTAAAACGGTGTTTGCCAACACTCATGAAGATTGCTGCAACTTCAATCCCATGTTAATCATGCCTATATATTCCAACTGGTTCTTTTCCAGTATTTAACTCTGACATTTGCACCAATATATTTCCATAGGTAAATTACTTCTGTTTGTATACCTAGGTGGCATAGTGCTGAACCCATCATTTTATGGAATTCCTGGTCATACCCATACCATGATTCACGAGATAGGCCACAGTCTTGGCCTCTACCACGTATTCAAGGGGATTTCTGAAATTGAATCCTGTACAGACCCATGCATGGAGACTGAGGCTTCAATGGAGACTGGCGACTTGTGTGCTGATACTAATCCAACGCCAAAGAGTAAACATTGCAAAGATCCTGACCCTGGAAATGAAACATGTGGCATTGGCCTTTTCATTGATACTCCATTCTTTAATTACATGAGTTATGCTGGTAAGATAGCCACTAAATTACTGGGTGCATTCATGTTTGAATTTTGGAGTCACAAGTGATTGCAGATGCTGGAATCTTGAGCCAAAAACAAACTGCTGGAGGAACTCAGCGGTTTCGACAGCATCTGTGGCAGGGAAAGCAACATGGACGTATTGGGCACAGGTGAAGGGTCTTGACTTTCCATTTCCCTCCACAGTTGCTGCTTGGCCGGACTTCCTCCAGCAGCTTGTTTTCTCTTTGAATTTTCATTCTTGCGGAAGAGTTTCTCAACGCTCTGGCTTGATGAAGGCCTCAGCCCAAAATGTTGCTTATGTCTCTTTATCTTTGCGACATAAATTACGTTGTTTGATCTGCTGAGTTTCTCCAGCATTGGGTTTTTACTTCAAGCATGGTGTCTGCAAACTTTTGTTTTTTACTCCTCTCAACTCTGTTTGTTAGATTTGGAAATTTTGCTTGAATCATGCACGATAAAGGAGGAAGTATTAGTGTGATAGAAGTCGGACCAAATATTACAGCAGACATCAAGAAAAATGGTGGTGTAATGGCAATGCAATCCCTGTTTGGCCCCTCATGCAATTTTCTGAGAAATATTATGTAATCCCTGCTTTGTTCATTTTTTATATCAGGGAAACACAGTTAAACTTTACATAAATTCTATATTTGTGTTGGCAAATGCTTTATTGATGGCAAACACTGCACTGAACAAATACCCAAATATTGTTAAAGGACACTTACATTTTTTGCAATTTTGCACAGACCTGAAGAGAGACCCTGCAGGAAATTATTGTTTTTAAGGAAGAAAGAAGCAAAGGTCAAAGAGCAACATTTTCCTTCTGCTAGATGGAACAATTCCCTTTCAGATAATTTGCTTGCTTTTTGATGTTCCTGTATTAGTTTATGCTGTGGCCAAAAGTGGTTTGATCGGAGAATATAAATACGGCTTTAACCTTTGAGTGGGTCAAAACATGCTCACCAGTCCTCTGGGGTCCTGTTTGCATTCCACCATCAGCCATTTGACTTTCAGACCATTGGAGACCCACAAAGAGAAGTACGTGATAGTGTCAAGGACAGATATCAGCATACCTGACCTCCCACTCTGCTGCAGACACAGTAGAAGGGTAATAATTTTATAACAAGAGGTTCCAAATGAATTTCACATCTGGCCCCTCAACTTAATGCCAGCTACAAAAAGAAAGTCCATCGTATTTCATATATTTTGATAAGTATTTTTGATTATTTTTTGATACTTCAATCTACTCACAAAACTTTTACATTTTCCTGACAATGAAAGAATGAAAAATTGTTTGTCAAGTTTATTGTCACCTAATTGTGCAAGTACAACCCTATGAAAGAGCATTCTCAAGTCTTCAGTATAAAACACACATACACATAACACACATACAGGCAAACGACTCTGGACAAGTATTCATTTACACAAATAAATAAATAAATATTATTTCATGAATATGAGAGTCCCTGCTCATGGGAAGAAGCTGTTCCTCAGCCTGGGGGCACTGGTTCTGATACTCCTGTGTCTCTTTCCCAACAGGGAAACTCAGATGCTGAGTGCGGGGTAGAAGGGCTCCTCAATGATTTTGCACGCGCTCTTCAAGCAACAATCCCAGTAGATCATGTCAATGGGGGGAAGGAGACTCTAGTGATCCTCTCTGCCACTCTTTATGGTCTGGTAGATTGACCTCCAATCCCTTTCTTTGCAGCAACCATACCACACTGTGATGCAGCCGGCTAGGATGCTCTCAATTGAGCTCCTGTCAAAGGTTGACATGATGGTGGCTGGTAGCCTTAACTGCTTCAGTCTTCTCAGGAAGTGCCATTGCTGTTGTGCCTTCCTGTCAACTGAGGAGACAGCCAAAGAGATATCCAAGGTATTTTGGCAATTGGAACTTGAATGGTATATTAATTGAGTGCCAATCACCACTGCAATCTTGCAACTCCTGAACAATGTGACTTCAGGTTTGGGAGACCTGAGGTCTTGGAGCAATCCATCCCTATTAAGTTTTATATGAAATCACCTTTGTGTTGTCAATCTTCTTGTTATTGTAAGATATGGAATACAAATCAGCATCAATTCAATTATTGTGGAGAGAATGAGCAAGAACTCCTAGGTTCCTTTTGCAGGTGGGAGTATGAGTAAAATTTTGACATAGGTTTTGAGTCAGATGTGAGTTTCATGAATGGTCTATTTCTCTCTTAAAGATGATGATTGCACCAACTCCTTTAGCCCCAATCAAGTCGCTCGGATGCACTGTTACTTGGATCTGGTGTACCAGAGTTGGCAGGCAGCGACAAAGCCTCCACCTGTTCCTGTTGCCCCAGAGATAATACATCAGAGTGCAGAATCGGTGACGCTCCACTGGCTTCATCCAGTCGATGGGCAGTTCTATGAGAGGTGACAATAGCCATGTGCTCACTGCATGCTCTTTATTGTTTGCTACCTCATCAAATGTTTAGGAGACTTTGACAGTTCAGCCAGTCAAATCAGCAATAATTAGAGTCAAGCAGCTGAAAGTAACACAATTGGACACAGTATTGCCCCAGAATTTGCTGCAGACAAAATGGAGTGTGATTCTCACAGGGTCATTAGCACACAAATCTAATGGTGAGGCAGAAATAATCAATGAGTTGGGAACCAGAGGAAACTTTTTAGCGATTTGTGCAACTTTACAAAAGTTTCCATTTCACCTTACTCTTGCATCACTTTAATAAAATTTCCATATTTGCACAATAATTGACCATTAAATTGGCCAATAGCTGGCCACTTATTGCTGGCACCAGAATTATCCCTTCAACATCCAATTCACCTGTCTGGCCCATTTAGATAAATTGGAATTTATAGAGATTTTGAATTGTAAATTTTAAATATAGTTCAGTTTTCCTTCTGCTTTCTATTGGTACAAAGTTCCTTTAACCATATAACCATTTACAGCACGGAAACAGGCCATGTCGGCCTTTCAAGTCCGTACCAGTTTTCTCATACAATTTCTTTCACTCACATGGGTTTAGAAGATGCAGTTTGTTCTGCTGTTCATCTTCACCTTACAATCAGCCTTTTTGTGCAAAAACATGTTCAAACCAAAACAAGGACTTAATAGGGCATTTTATAAACAATTCCTTCTGGCAAAATCTTGACCAATAGCTTGAAAAAAGTTGTAGAGAGGCACATGACAGAAGTAGGCCCTTTGACTCGTTGAGTCCCTGCTGATAATCAAGAATCTATTTACAGGTGACCTCTGCACACTAATTGTCAGGAGGTTTTCTTGTGTTCCACTGATGGGAGATTGGTTGACCTATCGATGCATGCCTGACTGCATAACACTGTTCTACATGGACAAAGATTGGAGCTTGGGTATTGTTAAATGTATAGAGGATGCCAAGATGTATAGATAATATTAAGCTGAAACACTTTAGCTGCACTTTTAAAGCCAGTGATGACACATTATGGACACATCTGAAGCTGTTGGTCTGCTGCCTGTGAAAAATGCTAATATAGGTACTTTTATATTTAACATTGAATTTGAAAACTTTAGTGAACCAGGATCAGTCTGTGAAGCCTGCACTGAGAATGGAGAACTTATCCAGTATGCCTTCAATGCTTCTTCCCCAAGACCATGTGACCCATCTGGACACTGGAGCCCCAGGGAAGCAGAAGGTTAGTGACAGCTAAAACAAAGCAAAATGTGAAGCTACCCTTTGCCACATGGATGATTTTGGAGGCAGAACATTGCATGCTGTCATTTATTTGATGTAAGCTTGGTGCTCCCATCTTGTACAAACTTCTTCCATCAGAAATACTCTGCCCTACTCCTAACTTATCAGTCTTTTCTCTCCATTGCATCACAATATAGGTTGCCATCCACTAACCATGCCAGGAGATGGTACTCTTTTACCTTCAACCTGTTATTAAGAGATGTGAAAGTGGCCTGAGCTGACTTACTCTCCTGCTATTTGACAGCATTTCTGTACTTCTTGATTCAAAGTTGCCTAATTGTTGTAAAAGCTTAATTTTGTTTTACAGAGGGTCTTGCAAGTTCCTCCACAGATTTCACACTGAAATAGATGTTAAGTCAATTAAGCAATCAATTCTTGCCCTTACATTGCAATATTATGTTCTTGGCCTTGCATATAAAGAATGTGCAAAGGAGTTGAGGGTTATGGGGATAAGGCTGGAAAGGGGTACTGATGGTAGTGATCAGCCATGATCTGTAAAATGGCGGTGCTGGCTCAACGGGCTGAAGGGCCTACTCCAGCTCTTATTGTCTATTGTCTATTATTATTTATGTTGATGAGTAAAACAAAGAATTGCATTTGGAACTAAGGTATTGGATAAGAATACATCTCGCTGGTTTTGCCATCTGGTGTTACAAAGATTCGTGATTATATAAAGATTAGACCCAAAGGACAAATCCTCATCATCTCTTCCTTTCTATAGTATTATATATTTAACTCCACAATTTGAAATTTAACATTTTAATTTTAACAGTTGTTCTTTTATCACACCCAACTTATGAATCCTGTCTTTTTTTTCTTCTTCTTCACAATCCCAAGTTTCTCCAAATGTATTCAAACCTTGATTTATTCCCCAGAAATTAATCGCTGGTTGCTAATGTTAATGTGCTATAAAGATTTATCAGTTCATTTTTCTCTGGTTTTCAAATTCATATCCAGTCAAGTTCATTTCCGAGTGAAAGTCTAGTGTACAGAGGGTACATAGTGCTACTGATTGGAGATGAAACACATTTCTTGTGTTCAAATTGACTAGCCTAACTCTTGCCACCATTTAAGTTGCTGTGCATCATATTCCCTTTGCAACTTCCTGCTCCTTTCTATTAATATCTTTTGGCACCATCTGCAAATTTGGATATTTAATGCTCTTCCTTTAGTCAAGTCATTAATGAACACAGTGAAAAGTTTTGGCTCCAGAACAGATCCCCAGGAAAAACTGCATGCCACATTCCATTAAATAGTTATATGATCACCACAAATAAATACAAATAAAAGTTTAGAATAAATATTGACAAGTGAATTTTGAAACTAGCTTTGCTGTTTTGTGGAGTTGATCAAACCACGTAACTGTGCAAAGATCAACCTATTGTGTCTTGCCTCAGGCTTGTATGATTTAATCATGAGCCTTTTGTAAGGAAAACAAAATGCACTGTGCTGCAAATTGTGAAGAGAATCCATCACAGCAGACATGAAGAGGTGATCTCAACAAAATATATCAGTGTAAAGATTTTCTGTGGGTCACATATGAGGCACAGTGGATTAAATTCTAGGCTCGGTATCTCTAATCAGGTCTGTGAGGTTCTGTCGTCAGGCTTCAGTCTTGTGAAGGTCCAAGTTCCTCTGTTGCTAAATACAATCTTATCATCCTTCACCCCTCCCTGGCTCACCAAGTATGTATTGTCCCCAGTTCAATCCCACTCACCCTATCCTATTTATACTGGCCATTTCCCCTCTGCAATCTCAGCCTTTATGAAAGGTTCCAACCTGAAACACTGACCATTCTTTACTCCCATTGATGCTGCTCAACCCATTGAGTTTCTCCAGTGGATTGATTCTTTGCTCTGGAATAATCACTGAACCGAAGACATTGCCTTACTTTTGTGCATTTTTTAAATAATAATGTTGTAAGATGGGGTTATAATATGAATTTTGCACTAAACTGCTGCAGAACACCAAATTTCATGGCAATAAATTCTGATTCCAAAATCTGCACTTTCTGGACAGCATGGATCGATCGGGTAGTGGTTACCACAATGCTATTACAGCACCAACCACCCTGGTTCCAACATGCCCCTGTCTGTAAGGAGTTTGTATGTTCTCCCCATAATCACATAGGTTTCCTTCAAGTCCTTTGATTTTCTCCCACGCACCAAAAATATATGGTGTTAGTAGGTTAATTGGTCATGTGGCTGAAATTGGGCATTGTGGATTCATAGGCTGGAGGGGCCAGTTACCATTTTGTTTTAAAAAAAAACTAATCCTCTTGAGTCCCTTCAAGGCATGTGGACCTTAAGCCTTCTTCTCTTCGACGGCACTTCTGTGAGTCCCTTTCTTGGTGCTCTCGCTCTGGTTACTATGGTTTTCTGGCTTTTTGCCACATAGATCCACCATTCTTTATCACTTGCTGGTTCCCCAGTCTCCCACCGTCTAGCCCCTCCCGCTATAAGATTCAGATTTCAAATGTATTGTCAGAGTGCATACATGACATCACATGTAATCTTGAGATTCTTTTACTCCTGTGGGCAAGGCAGAATTGCCACCTATTGGTAGCACAAAAAAAAATTGTACTCTATGTTCACGTGCTTACAAAAAAATGAAGAAATGTAAACAAACTGTGCAATACAGGAAGAGAAGAAATAATGCCTTCATTATTCTGCCCATATCCCCTCTGCACTCTCAATCTTGATGAAGTCTTCCAACCGAAACATTGACAATTCCTACTGATGCTGCTGATCCTGTTGGGTTCCTCCTCTCAACATCTGCTGTCTCTGGTGGGTCCAGAGTAACTTCACTTTAATTTCAAAAAAATTCATTGCTCATAATACATGCTTTCAATATAATTGCTGCACATCTCTCCCCATATTCATTGTGCCATTAATTCAATACATTCTCGCCAAATGCATCAATGCTGCTTATATTTCCTGCTAAAACAATGCACCTGTGGGGCATTTGAGAGGCAGGTGCACTGAACCCAGCTCCTCAGTGTTCACTGAGACACTAAACTCTTTTTCCCACCGAGCCTTTGTGCATCCCTCGGCATGCAGCTTTGCATCTCGGAATGTGACGATCAGCTTCATTGCTTACAGAAAGACGAACAGGTTTTAGGTCCTATGATTTATTTTGTCATCCTTGATTTGCCTAAATCATTTGATCCTTAGTGTAAACTGAGGTTGTGGCAAATGATTCTTTCACTGCAAAAATCCAGTGACTGCAAAACCAGACTATTACTCCTGATCACCAGCCAGTGAGCATGAGTCAAAGTGTTGGAGGAACTCAGAAGGTCAGGCAGCAATTAAGGAAAGCCACAAACCGAAAACCTTTCATCAGGAATCCACACCTTGTTTATCTCAGTAACCACTATGCTTGGTCCAACCTATGAAGTAGCTAATCTCACATGTGAACTTGTCTGTTAGAACTTTGATGAACGTGGATTCCCCAAAGCCTGTATTCCTATCTCCTCCATTTTGCTTTGTTCTGCACTCGCCCAACCTTCCACCAGGCAGACAACCAGGGTCCTTTTGATCTTCATTCTCTACCCCACCAGCCTCTGCATCCAATGCACCATCTTCCAACACTTCTGCTAACATAAACTAAATTCCACCACCAGGTACAATTTAGAATCAAGATTTATTATCATGAAATTTGGTACTTTGTGGCAGCATCATCGTGCAAACCATCTTGTGGCATTAATTGACAAAAATAAAATAAAATAATAACAATAAGTAAAGAAATGTCTTTGGTTCATTGGTTATTCAGGAATCTGGCGGCAGTGGGGAAGAAACTGTCCTTGTGCCATTGAGTGCTCATCTTTAGGCTCTTGTACCTTTTCCCTGATTCTTGCAGAATGAAGAGGACATGGCCTATGTGGTGTGAGTCTTTGAGGATAGAGTCTGCTTTTTTTTTAAGACACTGCCTCATGTAGATGTCCTCAATGGAGTGAAGTCTGGTGCCTGTGATGTTGCAGGTTAAGTTAACAACTCTCTGGAGTTTATTCTTGTCCAGAGAGTTGGTGCCTCCAAACCAGGCAGTGATGCAACCCGCCAGTGTGCTCTCCACAGTACACCTGTAGAAGTTTCCAAGAATCTTTGGTGACATAACGAATCTCCTCAGACATCTCACAAATTATAGCAGTTGGTGAGCCTTCTTTGCGATTGCATCAATGTGAAGGCTCCAGGACAGATCCTTGGAGATGCTAACATCCAGGAATTTGAAGTTCTTAACCCTCCCCATTACTGAGCCCTCAATGAGGACTGGATAATGTAACCCTAACTTCCTTCTGAAGTCCACAATTATCTCCTTGGTTTTACTGATGTTGAGCGCAAGGTTGTTGTCATTACACCTTAAATGAGCTGATCTAGCTCCTTCCTGTACCCTTTCTCATTGCTGTTTGTGATTCTGCCTTCAACAGTGGTATCATTGGAGAACTTGTTGATGGCATTGGAATTGTGCCTGGCCACACACTCGTATAACAAATAGAGCAGTGGGCTAAGCACGTGCTTGTGTTAATGATTTATGAGGAGGAGGTGTTGTTTCCAATTCGTACTGATTGTGGTCTTCCAATGAGAAAGTTAAGGATCCAATAGCACAGTGGAGTACAGAGGCCTAGAGTTTGTAGCTTCCAGACCAGCGCTGAGGAAATGATATTGAAGGCTGAGCTGTAGTCGATGAAGAGCAGCCATAGGTATAAATTTCTGTTTTTGAGGTGATCCAGGACTGAGTAGAGAGCCAGTGATATTGCATCTGCAGTGGACGATTGTGATGATAGACCAATTGCAGTGGGTCCAGATGTTCACTAAGGTTCGTGTTAATTCTGGCCATGACCAGCCTCTCAAAGCATTTAATCAGTAGAAGTTGGTGCTACTGGGCAGTAGTCATCGAGGTAGCTCACACTGCTCTTTTTCGATGACTGATGCCATTTTGAAGCCGGTGGGAACCTCTAACTGCCACACTGAGACATTGAAAATGTCCGTGTCCATTTCAGCTAGTTGGTTGGCGCAAATTTTCAGTGCCTTACCAGGTACTCTCAGGGACTGAGGCCTTGTGAGGGTTCACCCTCTTGAATGATGTTGTGACATCACCCTCAGAAATAGATATCGCAGGGTTCTAAGCTTTTTTCAGGGATTCCAGTAGGCACTGTTTGGTTCTCCTTCTCTAAGTGGGCATAGAAGGTCTTCAGCTCATTAGATAAGACAGTTCCTCCAGTGTGTCCCGAACCTCAAGGCCATCTATAGTGTTCACCTTTACTTTGTAGGCTGTGATGGGCTGCACTCCTTGCCATAGTATCTATCTCTGTCTCTAGTTTCCTCTGGAATTGTCACTTTGCTTCAGAGATGGCCTTCCACATGTTGGACCAGGACCTCTTGGAGAGATCTTGATCCCTTGCTCTCCCTCAACAGGTTGTGGATACTATGATTCATCCAGGGGTTCTGGTTTGAGGAACACTGTATTTGCATGTGGGCATGTACTCATCCATGCAGGTCTTGATGAAGTCAGTGACACCTGTTGCTTATTCATTCAAGTCTATAGATGAGTTCTTGAATATGTTCTAGTTCACTGATTCAAAGCAGTCTTGCAGATGCTCCTCCACCTCCCTCAATCATACCTTTGCCATCTTCACCACTGGCCCTGTGGTCTTCAGTCTCTGCTTGTATGCCGGGAGTAGAAGTACAACCAGATGATCAGACTTGCCAAAGTGCATTTTTCATGGTGGTGTAGCAGTGGTTGAGTGTGTAAGTTCCCTTGGTCTTGCATGTGACATGTTGGTAGTAGTTTCTCAGAGTCTTCAGGTTTGCCTGATCGGGAAGGAATCTTGATATGCTGTCTCATGGCTGTTCATCACAGTGTTCAGTCCCTCCAGTGCCAGCCTGATGTTAACCTGGGGCACAATGTACACTGCGACCTGGATGATGGTGGTGAACTCCCTCAGCAGGTAGAATGGGTGACACTTTTTGCATTTTTCCACTTTTTGCATCCTGATCCTGTTTTTTTTCAGGGATCAATTGCTTTAAGAATCTCTGGTCCGCTCTTCACTCCCCACTCACCATTCCACTCAGGTAGTCCCCATTATCATAAGAGAGTGCAAAATTTATCCCAACATCTTCCCCACTCACCTCCATTCACATCCACAAACTGTCTTTCCAGGCATGTTGTCCAATTTAATCTTCTTCATTCAATGCATCTAAGTGTCCTCATCTGCATCAGTGAGGCCAAATGCAATTTGGGCGACTGGATCCCCATACACCTGCACTCTGTGAGTCAAACCTAGATCTCCCTGGATCCAACCCATTATTGCTCATACACATACATATCTGTTCTTTTCCTCAACCATTGCTAGGGTTCTGTCAAATATAAACTTGAGGAACATCACAGCATATTCCTTCTGGACAATCTTAATGCCAACAGCATGGATGTTGATCTCCTTTTAGGTAACCCCAACCTCCATCTGGTTCCACTGTTTACATCTCTTTACCTGCTTGCATTCTTACATTTTCTCTCATTTCTCCCCTTCCCAGTGGTCTCTCTCTGGCTTCGGTCAAATACTTATCACTTAGCCCCTCTCCAGCTTCTATATGCCCCTCCCCCCTCACCGTGGGATACCTGATGTCACCCCTTCTTACTTTTGTCTCAATAAAGGATCCCAACCTGAAGCAATGTCCATTAGTGCTGAATTCTTTCAGTTTCTTATTGTTTGCTTAAGATTCCCGAGGCAGTGAGAAGGCTGGGAAAGATTACTCAACCTTCCTTCATATAAAGTTGCACTGTGAAAAAAGATCATTTAGAGAATGTAACCATGCAACCATAAAATTATCCTGCTCCACTTGACACAGATAGCCATGCCACAAAGTCCCTGATCACTTAAGAGGGAAAATAAAAACACCTGAAGTAAATATTTTACTTTGGAGTGACTGCCCGCTGAAAGAAAACTAGCCAGAGAGTTGATGCCTCATGCAATGATCCAGTCCAGCACCTCTGACTGTAGATTCATCACCAGAGTTAACTATCCAAATGGATGTAACTGCTCAATTTGTAATTTGAGTCTAATTTTGACTGCTGTGTGCTCTGAGATGCAACTGCAGTACTCCCTTGCTCATCCACTCTAAATACTTCTTTTAGGCCTTTAATAATGTCCCTAACGTAACACCATACGTTAAAACTCAAAGAGAAATAATATGTGCCATTTGTGCAAAACATTTATTAAACTTCAAATGAGCAATTGGCAACAATTAAAGCAAGAATTTCTCTCTGGCATCTATCTTGTTTGGAAGGAAATTTGCTCTTTTCTCCTGGGGTGATCTTTTTGTACATTCTTCATGCTTCCCCCTTTATATGGCCCCATGTTGCTCTTCACTGATGATGTATTAGAAGTCAACAAATTAAGAGATAATTTAATCAAAGAAAGAAAAATTGTATGATAAAAATAATGGAAAATAAATATTTCCCAAAAGAATAGTTGGTGCAGCAATTATAAAATTTGTAGCCATAGTTTCTGTGGGATCCAAGCATCAAATGTCAACAATGAATCTTTAAAGGCATCACTGAACATTAACATACTGATTGAAATAAGAGGAAAATTTTCAACTGAACTTTAATACGTATTTTGTAGTTTAAAGCATTACTAAAATTGTTATTGATTAGAAAGAGAAATCCATGTGTTTGTCAAACAGTAATTTAAACTGCCAATTTCACCAGCTTTCAGCCTTACTATATCCAAAGAATGAAGAGTTGGAATGCATTTATTTCAACTAATCAGTGAGAAGATTTCAAGTTTGTTTCAAACTTTTCCCTACCCAGGGCCCCCGGATGTGGACCAACCTTGCGAAAACAGCGTGAGGACGTGGAGCCCTGATGCAGGTGTCGACGATAAGACAGTTCCTCCAGTGTGTCCCGAACCTCAAGGCTGCTACTTGGAACTGGAATTTCGCTACACATTGATTCCTGATTCCTTGACTGTCTGGGTCACCTTCACTGAAGGGGAGGCTTACGCAGCCATCCACAATATAGTACTACTGACAGTGAGTGGACAGGAAATCTCTCTTGGGCCGCAAAACGTCTTCTGTGATGTCCCTATTACAGTCAGGCTCACAGTGACGGAGGAGGTTTATGCCATTCGAATCTTCACACTCGATGAGCATCTGGAAATTGATGCTGCGATGCTGACCTCAGCACCACAAAACATTTTATGCAGAGAATGCCAACCCATCCGCTACAAAATCAAGCGAGATCCACCTTTCAAAGAGGGACCAACTATCATAGCGAATGATCTAAACAGAAAATTTGAAGATGTGTAAGTAGTTAAAGTTTGCTTTTTCCTACATTCTCCAAACTGTTGATTGATTCTTGTATTTTCTTTTCAAAATTGTTTGACTGAGTTCAGAGGCAGGTTCACTCCAACAACACTTCTTTTCTGAGACTAGAAGAGGGACCATGGGCAGGGCAAGTTATTTAATCTAGCATTACTTTTTTTAAATTATTCCCACATTACAATCAATTTTTTTTCCACATCTTCATTAGAAGACAGCACCATGACGATGATTTTCCATATCATTTGAACCAACAGGAGTTAAGGTTACAGATCTTATTATAGTAGAATTCCAAAATTGGGAACCTATTTTTAAACTCTAAGTGCATTAAATGGAACCTAATCTGATAGCAAAAAAAAGTTCTGAGAAGTGTCGTTGGCCAAATGTCATTAAACAGCTTGGATACCAAAGGATCTTTTGCATAAATGGTCTCCAAAAGCTCAGATTTTGTTTTGTATAAATTGTTTACATCTCCTCCACGTAACCCAGATGAACAGTTATTATATGCACCAGGTCATTGAGGCAAGTATTGTGCAAAATACGCTGCAAGAGGAATGCAGGGAAATAGGATCAATGCAAGTTTTGCCACATAGCTAATGTATTTATTTGACCCATTTTTAAAATAAATCATTGCAAATAGTTTGCATCTGTTGCCTTGTCACCTAATTTTGCAACTGAGAGCAGCATGATCGCCTCGTGTTTGGATTGATTCCTTCAAAAACTGAACCTGTGTAACAAAGATCAATAATATACTTCTGAATAGAAGAGGCATTCTTTAAAGGAAAACAACCAGATTTCTCTGTCGGACAACTTGCTATGAGAGAAAATTGTCAGCTGTGGTTGATGAATTCTTGTTTGATGGTTCCTTGTTTTTGACCAATGCATCATTGGTCCAATTCATAGATAGACAACGATAGGCTCAATTCTGTCTATGAGCTAAACCAGCTTGTGAAAGTGAGGAGTAACAGTAATCCCTGTCGATTAACTTCTGCTGTAATTGAATGTTGGTCGACATTGTGATGTAAGAGGTGGAAATCTGTGGCACTCCTATAAAATGTAGAAAGAAACCTTGTCTCACCTTTAAAGAATGGATTATAATTGTGATGAAACTTAAGTACATTCAAGAGACACAGTGAGAGTTAAAATTTTGGGTCAATAATATTTAATCTCCTGAAACAGTAGCACTGTTTCTCTTTCTTCAGAGGCTGAATGACCTGCTGGGTAACTCCAACATTTAAAAAAAGATATATTTTTGATTTCTAAAAGCATTTTGCTTTTGCAGGGTATTACAGGTTGGTAGTATAAGATGCATTCAATACAGAGTCCTCCAAATTTGAATAGGCCATAGATGAAGGAATAGGATGACTAACACTCAAAGACCCACCAAGAAAGTGAAAATGAAATTGAACATGAAGATGAACCACTCACATCAGGAACTGAAACATTAAAAGGTTTGGCGAGAGGAGAGAAAGAACTAAAGATTCCAATGGTCCAAAGTCATTTACTAGCAAGTTTAGTTACCCCTCTCAGGAGTGAATTAATGCAATGAGCTGCCTCTATCGCTTCTTCACACATTTAATCCTCATTCAGTTTTGCTTTCTGCATGCTTTGTTGAGAACACAACCAAGCTTCCAAAGCTGTTGAGTGATCCCTCTATGGCAGCATGGCAATGACTAGTGCCGATGAATTAGATATTTCCTCTTTATAAGAATATTATAAAGCAGTTAAGACATTTTAAGCATGCACATGAGTCCCAGTGGGCTAGATCTAGAACACACAAGATCAAATGCTGACAGGCTGGAAAAAAAACATCAATTTCTTTCAACATATTTTTGTAAACAGGAATCAGGCATATACAGCCAAGCATGTAATGTATATGGAAATCTGCAAAGGAATGATGGTATTGATGAAGGGTACATTCGGAATCAAGTAAATTCCACTGACGCATTATATTCAAAAAGTTAGTACTTATTTGTACAGACTCTGATTGGCCAATGGCAATGAGAGGATTCCTTCCACTCTTGTTTGGGGTGGGAAAAAAACGGAAAATGTTTTGTCATTCCTAATTTTCCAATGCATTTGAAAACCCTGCTGAACCACTTGAGGAATTCTGATGCTTTTATTTTTAATCAAAGATTGTAACTCCATCTGTTGTTGTTGTAATCTGCTGTCTGCAGGTCTTTCTAGTAAGCCAGACATGTGATAGATGTCAGTCAGAACCATTTCCACTGGTGGACTTCCATTTCGTAGCACAGTCTAAATAAGAGCATCTATTTGTATAGCCTCTAATTGACAATGGCATTGGGTTCAAAACTCACACAGTAATGACATGAAGAAAGAGAACACATGGTCTAATGCTAATAGGAATATACAACCAAAATTATGTAAGCTGCATATTGTATTTCTTAATTAATAATGGAAAAGAAAACAAGCAGCTAAAGAAACCTTCCAGACACTGGGGGTGCTTTGCTTTGACACTTTACCCTTTGGATATTTGGCTTGATGTACTATCATTGCAGATGCAGCTTCCAGTTCTGTATCTGTTCCTCAGGGACAGGATGTCCTCCATCATTGTGATCTTGAACCTTCCAAGGGTGTGATGTGTGTCAGATTACCAATGTTTTCTATCATATCTGGTGTGGGCTTCACCTTCACTTTCAACGATGGGATTCATCCTGTTTTACTTGCTCCATGATCCTGTTGTATTTTTATCAATTCTATTTGCTGCATTGCATTACTTCCTGATTTTTGTCAGATACTTTCCTGTCATCACAATGGCACCTTCTCATTGCTTGACTTCACCATCCTCAAAGAGCATGTCACAGAGGGCTTCATCATAGTCTTGTACAAAGTCAGCACATAATTGAAGTTTTAACTCTGCTGCCTCGAGACTGATGCCTTGCTTCAGGACGACAATAAATGTTGCTGTGTGTGAAATTAAATGTCTGTACCCTAGCAAATTGGTGTAGATATATCTTGCAGCTTTGCTTCCACAAAATTGACTTTGTTTGACACCAGGTACATTGTGCTCAACTGGTTCTTCAAATCTGACTGTGGGTCTCTGTCCCCACAGTTCACCTTATTCACTCCATGGGCTTTCAATGTCCTCTTCATTGTGAGCTATTTGTGGAAAAGATTTTCAGATCCATATCATGGACATTTTTTCCCCTTCCCATTGGAAGTTTTTCACCCACTTCAGTTCACATCCACAGTACTTGCAATATCTCAGCAACCTGGAAGTGCTTTCTCAAATTTACGTTTCTTCTTCAGGTTCACCACATCCACTCCTTTCCTTTGGCAGTCCAATGTTACTGTCACACCTTTGGATACCTCTGCAGCTTTGCACATTGTCTGAGCATTTCTAGAATTAATTTCAGCCTAAAATAGTCATCTGAGTATACTCCTGATCTACAGATAATCTCTGGTATGTGAGTCTTTCAAATCAACTGTTATTATAAACAGACCTATTTATATTCACCATGCATCTACCTTGGTTATCAGCAAACAGAAAGGTCATTTCACACTGTTTCATACATAGGCAGGTGAGAACATGTTTGTAATATACCTGATGCATTATCTAGCATCTCATTTGACTGCATGGTACAATTTTCTCCTGTTGGGACCAGTGAGATACAACATGTAGACTTTCATTTATTCTTGTTTATCTGTCATACCCAGCTTGCTATAATTCAGTGGTTCTCAACCTTTTTCTTTCCACTCACATTTCACTTTAAATAGTCCCTATGCCATAGGTTCTCTGTGATTAGTAAGGGATTTCTCAATGTGGTATGTGGATGGAAAGAAAAAATTTGAAAACCCGTTTCTTTTAATCGTACCTAATTCACTTGTTATGTGCACCGTTTCATAGCTCCAAAGGAAATGGACCAATGATAATTTTTCTCAAGCAAAATATTTCAGTAACAATTGGGTCGAGAGCAGTGATCGTCCACCCTCCCTTCCCACTCGTATGCCACCTTAAGCAATCCCTCACTAATCACAGAGCACTAATGGCATAGGGATTACTTAAAGTGGTATGATAAAGGTTGAGAATCACTGACTTAGAGATTGGAAGAATTTGTCGGGGGGGGGTGGAAACCATCATTTCAGGAGTGGGACTCAGAAATGGCCAAAGTGGCATTGTTTGAATGCATGTCTTACAAACGGTATGATAAATTGGAAATTTATACATAAAAATGGGTGGGAAATAGTGGTGGATATTGTGGTGAAGCATATTAATGAACAGCAGTTTTTTTCTGTTATTAGAAGTCTAAATAGACACAGTTATTATTGATTTTTTTTCCGCTATGTTTCTATTTTATGGATGTTTGTCTTGTAACATGATTTACATAACTTTTATACTGACTCAAGGGTTTGGGGATTCTTCATTAAAGAATTCAATAATATTTAAATCATAAAAAACAAATAAAATTCAGCAAAAGATGTCAAAATCAATGAAGTTGTGTACTTCAAGGGGAAGCAATATTGTCTAATTAGGAGAGATGTTTAATTGTTTTCTTTATATTGAAGTTGGTTCTATGATCCATCAGATTCAGAGTGAGAACTCTAAGAGACCCTTTCTCCTGATAATACACCAAAGTGACTCCACATGTGATGCATCTATCCTGCTGTTGGTACAGGGCAAACACAAGGGTGGAGATGGAGGAATCTGAGATGAAAGGCATGATTTTCAGAGTTAGGCTGTATTAGGCTATTGCTTTTCTCATTTCAAATTCAGTTATCATAGTTATGCCACAAGGGCCAAAGGTAAGATGCATTTTACAGAGCCGGTTGTCCTTTTGTCATGTTTAAAACTGTCACACTGATTATTTCTTTCTCAAGTTATTAGACACAGTGGAGTATTTTTTGGTAATTTTAAAATATGGATAAGAAATGATCATACTGTTATGGACATGGCCTCAAATAGAGGCAAAAACAGAGATTTCCTTCCCAAGATGCTATTGTTCAATATGTCAAGATTACAGCGCTATTTGTCAGCTTTGTGTCTAACATACAAAATGAGAATTTTATTCCAAATGTGTTTAGTTAATCAACTTTTAATTCCCGAGCTGCAATGGTGAGATTTGCACTGGTGGCTCAAACTTCCAGAACATTCTGAATACTAATCCAATCCCACAACATGCACAGTCAGTAATATTCTCTGCTCGCTTGATAAAAATGTATGGAGACAGGAGAACCATGGGAGAAGAGGTTGAATATAAACTGGACAAAGTTGTTAGTAATTGATGAGAACTTGTTTTCTTGAAATAGACAGAAGGTCATTTTAGATTTGACACCCATCTCTGCTTATTTGAGGTGGAATGCGATTGGCATCCTTTTCATTAGTTTAGGCTGTGGATTACCTTGACATCCACCTTTTCCAGAGTTGTGTTTGGAAATTGTGTTAGAAACTTTTTTCTGGCCCATTAGCCTGCTGTGTCACTTTGTAAATATTCACCCATATAAACTGGAAGGTGAAGCAAAGGTCACAGCTAATAAAAGCTTTGATGTGCTACCTTATTCCAAGGGGTGGTGGGGGGGGGGGGGGAAGCACTGTGGATACAAAATATTTATGACCTCTGTCCTGAAAGAGGTTGTTTTGTTTTTTTCCTTCTTCATAACTCCTACTAAATTTCCAGTAAAACTTCAAGCTTTTTAAATTAATAGATAAACAAAAATGCAGAAATTTTAATGATGGATATTTATCTCCATTATTATTTACCTCATCAGATTATTTCAGTCTCCTCTGGGTTTGTTTTTGGTTTGAAGAGGTAATTTGTAAACTTCAGGCAACCTTTTGGTGCATTCTTACTACTTTCCTTTGCTTGGCTGAAAGGTAATACAGTGTGTTATGGATTGTCTGATTGCAGATGTGTTGTATGTATGTTCTGTTTTTAAGAACATCAAGGATGAATGATTTTTCAGAAATTCTAATGAGCAGACAAAATAAACTCTAGTTCTAATGACTCAAAACTATTTTATGTCTGTTATGGAGATGTAGGTGAGGCTGCAAAAGACTAATTTCTATCCCATCTGCTCTAATATTGCTATTGGGCCTTTATCTCAAGAACCATTTCAGATAATAATCTCTTATCAGAGTTTCACAAAGCCAAACAGTTGTGGAATGGTAGAATATGTTGATAATGGATGGCATAGACAGCAATAGAAACTTAGAGATAACTGTGCTCTGATAATTTTGCTTCCCATCTTGGTGGCAGTAGTCATGATTCTGGAGAAAGTGTTCAAGTAACTTGGGTGAGTGTTTGAAGAGACTGCTGTCTCATGTCCTATAATACACCCATCATGGAAAACATTCCTCCACACTGCCACTATCTTTGCTTCCTGACATCCATCTGCTTCTACAACAAACTATGAGAAGCTCTAATCACTTGAGAAGCTCCCCTACATCTTGGGAGAAAAATGGACAGTCAGTATTCATGATTAGGTCTTGAAATATTGACTGTCCTTTTCTCTCCATGGGTGCTGCCTAATCTGTTGAGTCCCTCCAACTTCTCATTGTTTGCTCAAGGTTACAGCACCTGCAGTTTCTCCAGTTTACCCATTTGCTTCCAATCTGGTCTTAACTTCACTTAAAAATCCTCATCCTTGTTTTCAAAGCACTTTTCTATCTGAGTTACTGTAACTTACAGATAGTGGAGGAACATGTGGCCTCCCTGTCTGGACCATTGTGATTGTGGAAGATCATGTAACCTCCCTGTCTAAAACTTAGTCAGAAGTCGTATCACCTGCCAATGAAGGTTGGCTCCTGGCCAACCATTAGTGTTGGCTCATTTAAATGATTCAGCATCATTATTGGCCAGATGCCCAGCTCAGAATAGTATAAACATCGACACATGCCACATTTCTTTCTCTCTCCCTCTTGGTCCAAGTCCTGGACATCATTCAATGCCAGGTCACTACTGTACACGTCGTTGGAGGAGTCGCAGGTAAGGTGTGCACGACACTTAGCTGAGCTGTAGTTCTGCGATAGATCAGTGCTTGTAGAGAGCTGCACCCCATTGATACAGGGAACCAGGAGTGGGTTCGAAAGTCCCTGTCTTTGAAGTGTGTACACTGCAGGAGAGTGTAGCCACCAGTAACAGAGTCCCTCGTGCCCTATGTGCCTCCTTGCTCCATTATTGATTTTGTTTTGTACAGTGTAGAAGGTAGGCAGCCACTGGTATTAGAGTCCAATCTGGGTCTGATGTGAATATCTATTATAGTTATCTTGTAGTAGAGTAATTAAGAATTGATTGACATCTTCCCCTGTTTATTCCCCATCTGTTCAATAAAGTTACCTTTGATTGTAACACTTAGTGTCCAGACTCATTTCTCTGTGAACCCACCAAACCTGATTTTTTTTTTTCCCAACAAAACAGTTACCTCCTTCAGCTCTGTCACCTCTTCCCAGCTTCACTATTGGCACATGACTATTATTTTGCTAAGATACAAGCCTTGGTGTTCCTTCTCCAAGCCTCATACAAATGAGAAGACATGCAAATTAACAGCAGGAGTGAGCCATTTACCCATCAAACCTGCTCTGCAATTCAATAAAATAATGGCTGATCTGACTGTTGCCTCAATGTCTTTGTCTTCAATTTTCTTTCCCACTGCTTTAGCTTGGGCTACTGTGGCCAATGTGGCTCTGCCCAGCTCTACTTGGTTGTGGTGCTGAGAAACATCCTGGTAAAATGATTAAATTGAAACACTGTCTGTTCAAGCTATTGCTATTTTACGAGCATGTACTCCAGCTGATGGCAGAGTGGATGTTGTGATTTATTGATTAGCTAACATTCTTTTATTTTTCAAACTATTTATTGTAAAATTATTGGTAAACATACAAAATACACTTCACGACAAAATGTTTATATATATCAAAATAAAAATAATAAAACAAACCCGCCCCACCCTTTCAGCCAGCTCTCTTAAGTGAGTCAAAGAAATATATGTGAAAAAAAAACTAAAAATAAATAAATAAAACTACCTCTAAATGCATATATTCCAAATATAATGACCAATTATTAACAAAAAAGAATAATTATCATGCAAAACTTAAGTAATTTTATCCATAACAATACAAGCTTTCATTTCATTATGCCATCACATTATACTAATCACTATTATCTTTCCATGTACTTGCTATACATTTTTGAGGTATGGACAACGCTAAATATACAAATACAATTTGAAATTTATCCAACCCCAATCCCTTTAAAGGAATCACATAACCCAGTAACAAAACAGATAGATCTAATCGTAACTTAATCTTATAAAATTTTTCCAAAACTGACTTAATCTCTTCCCAAAATGGTTGTACATACATACAAGACCAAACAGCATGTAAAAAAAAAAAGTTCCAACACACGTACCACATCTAAAACAGGAATCTGAATTACTAAAGCCGTATTTTTTCCATTTCTCAGGAGTTAAATATAACTGATGCAAAAAATTATAATTAACCATTCCATATCGTGCATTTGTCAATCTAGTAACACTATCACGACACGTATCTATCCAATAATCTTCAGGAAAAACAAAAGTTAAATCATTTTCCCATTTAAACAGATTTTTCCCATTCCGATTTGTCCATATTATCTTGTAATAATTGATACATAACAGAAATATAACCCTTTTTAAGCATAGAAGAAATCAAAGACTCAAACTCCGACAATACAGGTAAAACCATCTCTCTACCATACATTTTTTAAAATAATAAACAAATAAAGAAGCTTCAGCAATATCAAAATGCTCTTTCAATTGAGTAAAAGAAAGAAATTGACCTTCTACAAAGCAATCCTGCAATATTTTTATACCATTAAAATCCCAATTCTTAAAATAATCGGCTTATTCCTTTTTCATTGTTTAATAATGGTGTTAAAATAGATAATTTACCTTTTGATCCTATAGTTTTTTTTTGTCCATAACATCAATAGATGTTATAATATCAGCACATTATACTCCCGTAATAAATCTATATTCCACTGAAATATAAATCGATGTACTGCAGTTTCAGAAATAGATGCCATCTCAACTTTAGCCCAATTTGGAGATTGATCCAAATCCATCAAACCACTAATAAATTTAAGTTGGGATGCCTCATAATAATTTTGAAAATGAGGTAATTGCAATCCACCTAATGCATATTTCCAAGTAAGCTTATTTAATTTCCAAGTAAGCTTATTTAATGTAATTTACCTTTCCATAAAAATTCCCTAGTAGCTTTTTAAATCCTGGAAAAAGTTCTTGTAAGAAAACACAGTATTGATTGAAACAAATATTGAATACGTGGAAAAATATTCATTTTAATACAATTAACCTGGCCAATTAAAGTTAATGGAAGGTCTTTCCAGTTAATTAAGTCTGCTTTTATATTTTTCAACAGTGGAACATAATTTAATTTATATAAAGATTGATACTCAGTATTCACAATTATTCCTAAATATTTAATTTTATCTGTCCATTTCAAATTAATAACATTTTTATAAACTAAATAATCTCCTTCAACTACCGGTAAAATTTCACTTTTATCCCATTAACTTTATACCCAGATAATGATCCGTACTGTAATAAAAATTCCCATAAATGCAGCAAAGATTGTTCCGGATTTGTTAAGTATATCAAAAAATCATCTGCAAATAAATTGATCTTGTACTCTTCATCCAAAACTCTCATCTCTTGTATCTGCTTATTTTGCCATATTAATTGAGCCAACAGTTCAATGACCAATGCAAATAGGGCTGGTGACAATGGAACGATGATGAAATCTGTCAATTTGTCACCACCCTAGCAGTTGGGTTTGTATATAAAGCTTTAACACAGCCAATAAAAAAGGGCCAAATTTAAACTTTTCCAAGACCTTAAATAAAAAAATTCCATTCGACCCTATCAAAAGCTTTTTCCGCATCTAGTGCATCCACCATTGGATGGTTGGGCTGCCGTCGGTATGCATTGGTCAAACTAATTAGTTGAAGAATATTATCCGAAGCATGTCTATTTTTAATAAAACTTGTTTGATCTACATGTATCAATTTAGGTAAATATTTAGCAAGCCGATTTACTAACAATTTAGCTATTTTATAGTCCACATTCAATAAAGAAATGGGTCTATATGAAGACACCTTTAATGGATCTCTATCTTTCTTTGGAATTGCAGTAAATAAAGGACTAGAACAAGATTCTGGTAACTCATAATGTTCAGTCACTTGTTGTAATACCCCCCCCCCCCCCCCCAAACACCGAAGATAAATCTTCATAAAAATCTTTATAAAATTCCACCGAAAACCCGTCATCTCCTGGTGACTTACAATTAGGCATTTCCATCATAGCGGTCCTAATTTCTAGATCTGTGAATGGAGCTTGCAAATCTATAATATCCTCTTCATCTAATGCTGGTAACTTTAATGTAGATAAAAAAAAATCAATAGATCCATTATCCTGTTTCCCCTCAGAAGTATATAATTTTTATAAAGTGAATAAAACTGTTCATTGATTTCCTGAGGTTTATAGGTAACTGTTGAATCCTTTTTAACAGCATTAATAACCCTTGAGGTCTGCCCCTTCTTTAACTGCCACGCAAGTACTTTATGCACCTTCTAACCCCACTCATATCGTTATTTGGTTTGATTAAGTAAACATTCAAATTAATAAGTCTGTAACATATCATATCGCAATTTCAATCTAGTCAAGGCTATCTTTTGTTACTCCCTTCTGAAATTCCTTCTCCAATTCATCAATCTGCTTTTCTAATTTAATACTTTCAGCCATATACCCTTTCTTAACTTTAGTAGCGTAACTAAATATTTGCCCTCTTAAATAAGCCTTTAACGCATCCCATACTACCAATCTACTTTGAACAGAGTTAACATTTTCCATTAAGAAAAAATCAATCTGTTTCTTAACAAAAGCAACAAACTCAGGTTTTTTCAACAACATTGTATTAAACCTCTATAAGATTAATGTAACACCTCTGAACTTTCATAAGAAAAAAAATAATGATCAGATATTACTCTAATTTTATAATCTGCCTGCAATAGCTTTCCCTGTAAATTTCCCTGTAAAAATCTATTCTAGATAAAGAATCATGCCTAGAAGAATAAAAAGAAAAATCTTTCTCTGTAGGATTAATCCTTCTCCAAATATCTACCAAATTTAAGTCTTTCATTAAAGCCCCAATTTGTATTGCCATCTTTAATTTTCTGATACATTTTGGGGATTTATCCATTAATGGATCCAAAACATAATTAAAAGCACCCCCAACTAAAATATTTTCATTAACTTGACTTAATAACAAAAAAAGCATCTAAAATAAAACATTCATCATCTACATTAGGTGCATAGATATTAAGTAAAGTCCAGAGTTCATTAGAAATTTTACAGTCCACTTTTAAAACACTCCCAGCATTCCCCTCTACAGTCTGTAACTCAAAAGATAAATTCTTATGAACTAGAATCATTACACCTTTTGCCTTAGTTAAATGAAGAAGAAAAAAAAAACATGACTAACCCAATCTCTTTTCAATTTCAAATGTTCTTTTTCAGTCAAATGTGTTTCTTGTAAAAAAGCAATATCAACTTTCATTTTCTTAATATAAATTAAGGGATTATTTAATCCCTGAATATTAAAAGTTGCAAATTTCAAACTAGACATTTTAATAAACTATCAATATAAGCACGTAATATATTTAAAAATGCTCTCCTGTTAATAAACAAAATCTACTCTCCCTCCCCTAATGTTATATAAAAAAAAATATGAAAAGGAATACAATTAATTCCCCCTCAAAAATGTTTTTTAAAAACACTCAAAGGTAGTAATTCCATAAAAAACTGGGTGTGGAACACCCCACCAGTTGCAGATGACTATCAAAGATATCAGTGCCATCCACCTACCCCCCCCCCCCAGCCAGAAATACAATGTATATATAAGAATGTAATTCAACATCATTAATATATTCAGCCCTAGGACTCCAGTCCCAAAGATTGATTTGAATCCTCAACATCACTAGGACTGTGTGTCAAAACCTCCTTCTTCCCATCTTTCCCATTCTTTCTATTTCCATATCCATTGGCCCTTTTAGGTGATGACCGTGAACTTCTTCCCTGACCACGTAAATCTTGTAATGAATTAGTGAAAACCAATGCGTCGTGATCATTCGCAAAAAATTGAGATTGATAATTGCCATAAAACCCTTCAACACTGCAGGGTATATCCTTATATCCTTTCCGCTACAGCACATCCTTGGTCAAATTAAACTCACGTTGACGTCTGATAATTTCTTGACTCAAATCAGCATAGAAAAAACTATTATTCTGACTCATCATTGGGTTTGACTTTGTCGGGCCTTCTGTACCGTCAACTGTAAAATCATTTCTCTATCCTGATAATTCAAGCACCGTATTAACACTGTTCGTGATTGTTGACCCGGTAACGGTTTCTTCCTCAATGCTCTATGTGCCATTTCCAGTACCAAACCACCCAGAAAGAACTCTTTACCTAACACCTCAGGGATCCAATCCTTAAAAAAACTTTATCAGATCCACACCTTCCATATCTTCCGGAATAATTTTAACATTATTTCTCTAGCTTTGATTTTCCAATGAATCAATTTTTAAAAATAATTCTCTCTTTTGAATTCCCCAATACACGAAAGAATCTTCCACTTTTTCTATATTTTCTTTATTACGTTGAACTTGCTCTTTACATTCAGAAAAAGCTGTCTCAATTTTTTTTAAATTCTCCTGTACGACATCTACTGAATTAAGGCATTTATTAACATCTCTCTAAAGCGTAGATAAATCTTCAGACATTGTAGATTGCATTTGAGTCATTTGATGAGACATAGTATCCATATAATAAGCAATCCCTTCCAACACAGTAAAAATAGAGTTCAGTCCGGATTCCAATGCCACATCTTGAGACCCACCTTCTTCGAGCTCCTCCTCCATTTGTTCCTGCGAACTAGCTGTATAAGGTAAATCCTCTTCTTGTTCCCTCGTTGTCAAGACTATCCCCATGCGGCTGCTGGTTTGCACACCTGACGACGGCACCACGACCACGTTGGGGCGCCGCTGCTCAGGCCCCCCCCCACCACAGCCCACACACGTTCTAATAGATCACTGACCCCTGAAGCACCGTGCATACCTGGCAGAGTGAAGGGCTGCGCATGGGCGGTCTCCAGTGCCTTCCTGCGTGTCCCTGATGGCAGCGTGGGCCCAAGGGTTCCTTGTTCCATTGGATTGGCCGCGCGCCCAACTTCATGAATGCGCGGGTCATCAGTCGATTTCTTCAACAAGCCAGAGCCATCTTGCGGGGAGAAGACCGGCGCCGGAGTAATATGAGTTCTCTGTGGCTTGGAGGCTCCTGATGGCAGCTCCGTGGTTCCAGCTGGACAAGTAGGCCTCAGTTCTTCAGCATTTTTTTAAAAAATCGTTTTTTTATGTAGTTGAACCTTAGGTTTTTTAATATTAGTCGCCATTATAGACAACTGATATATTTATAAATAGAATTAAAGCATTTATATACCTAAATTAAAGTTTAAACATGGGTACTTAAATAAAACTGGCTGGGGAGGATTAGGACTGCATACCTGTCCTTGACATCATCTTGGCATGACCCCCCCCTGATCAGCTAACATTCTTCCATCTGATACGTTGAGACTTCTGAGACCAAAATGATTAACTTAACTGAAATAGGGCACATCTGAGCCATGCAAAATAAAAAAGTTTCAACAACATCAACAATTTGATTTTTATGGGATACCTTTTACCTGAGCATATCTCCAAAGCTGGTTCATGGATTAAAATAATAATAGAAGTTGACAGTCAAAATAATGAACTTGAAGTAGATCCATCCAGGGGATCTACTATCAAAAAGATTGCTAATGAATAATCTCTTTATCCAGACTTTTAGTGGCTGTGAAGACTCAGCTGCTAAAAGTATTCAGAGATTGATTTTGATATTAAGGGGATGAAGGGATATAGCATAAGTGCAGAAATGTGGAGTTGAGATAAATGATCAATTATGAATTCACTGAGTAGGGAAACAGCAATGAGCGTCAAATGGTCTATTCCTCTTTCTGTTTTCTTGTGTTAGGATGGAGAACCTCCATTTTGGCAATGAGAAGATGGCAACTTCCTTTTCCTCTTTGCAGAAATGAATGGCTGGTCACACTGACCTTTTTCTCTGATTGGGAGGAGATTGAAGTCTCCCCTCTTTGATGGAATCACACACTGGATTCTTCACTCTCTCTTCGTTATCTGGCATCTGTGACCCTGGATGAATGGGTGCTAAGCAGTCTCCCACATAAAAAGCATGAACTTTCAATGTCCAATTCATTGTAAGTTAATATTTCTGAGCAGCTTCAGCATTTGGAATGAGGGAAGGACAACACATTTCCCTTTTGGATGACTGTCAACCAATGATTGATGCTGGAAAAGTAATTTGTGGTTCTGCCTCAGCTGTGATGAACTCGCTGGTTCTCTGACTCTTGCAGAGAATAATGGCTTATGAGGTAAAGTTCAGGCACCTACAAACTCCATTTCAACATGAATTATCAGGAAAGGAGAACAGAAGGTCAGCAACTACCAATTCTTGTTTTAACATCAGCCTGGGGTATATTCATCTCATAAGCACTTCTCAGCTCTTTGTGCATTGCAATATATCATAACCTCATGAATGGGCAGGTGACTTAGGTTCAGTAAAACCAAATGAGAAATGGTTAGCATAGAAATTCAGCAACACACAAATCTATAAGTATTGTTGAGCATTGCTCAACTGTCATGTGTAATAGAGTTGATAATTGTCTAGTTCAGTTCATACACATGATTCTCCCTCATTCAACACATAAAAGGCAGCCAATATCATAAAGGATCCCCATCACCCTGATCACAACCTCTTCTCAATGCAACCATCGGGAAGAAGGTACAGAAGCATGAAGATCAGCACCTTCAGGCTCAAGAACAGATTTGCATCTTTATAAGGTTGCCTTATCAGTGGAAAGTTGAAGAATGAGAGCGTGCCAGGAGATGATTGGAGAAAATGTGGCCACAGATGAGGAGGAACAAAAGGAAGAGAGAGAAATAATCCTTCGCCATGGCAAACATGCATTTCCCAGACCCCTGTTATGAGGCATTATCATCAAGGACGATTGCACTCAAGCCAGATGATTACATGCAACATAGTGAATGGTAAAAATACATTTAAATATAAATTGGTTGGTGGTGAGAGGATGTGTTTATCTTTTTTTAATATTTGTGATTATCAGGATAAGAAAAGCTGTTGGTAGAAGACAGATTTCTGTTGGCATGTCAACTTGCTACTTGCCTGGCAGGGCAACCAATCAAACCAAGTAGCATTTACTCGAGCCGAAAAATGTGCCAAAGCTGAGATGGATAACACCCCAGTGTACCAATATGAAGTCATTGTGAGAACATAGATGAAGGGTATTTGGCCCCAAGTTCTCTGAGTGGATTGTCATGGAGTACATAGGGAATCCATTTGCACACCATCTTCATGCCAACCATTGTATCTCCCCTGCTCTGACCCTATTCTTTCATATTAGGTCAGTCGCTTTCCACACCTCAAGTACTTGTCCAGATAGATCTCAAATATTGGGATTCTCTGTCTCCACCACCTCTTCAGGCAGTTTTCCAGGCTTAAATCACCTTCTATGTGCCAGAAATCTCTTCTCAAACTCCCTCTAAATCTTGTATCTCACACCTTAAGCCTATGTCCTTCATCTTTGACATTCTCACCACCAGAAAAAAAAAATATTTTTACCCCATCTATTCCCTCCTCAGACTTCTATACACTTCTGTCAGGTCATCCCTGAGCCCCCACTGCTTCAGGGAAAACAAATCCAACCTCTCCAAACTCTCCTCAAAACTGAAGTGCTCTAATCCAGGGAACATCCTGATGAATCTCCTCTGCACTCTCTCCAGCACAGTCAAATCCTCCTGACAACAACCAGACTGTAAGCACTACTCCAGATTCCCAAATAAATTTTCTGTTGAAATCTAGCACCCACATGAGACATTAGGCAAACAAGCAAATTGTAGATCCCAAATTTTAGCTGGCAGCCGAAGGCTTAATCACACTGTTCGAGCGCACTCCAGCACCAAGAGCTAGTCAGTGTTTCTTGTCCTCTGGTAAATTTGTATCTATTTTCTGCTCGCCACATTCTTTAATCTGCCCATTGGGAAATATTCACAATGGAGGAGAAGGAAATTGAAGTGAGGCTGCTTCCAAGATAAACTGGTTGAAGAGTCATTAACACCCCAGCTCCATGCAGAATGTAAGGCAATTCAATTCATTGAGAGGCAAATTGCCAAGGGCTGGTACAGGAACGGAGTGGAAAAGATCCACTTTGCAATTTTAAGTACATGGTTGCATTTGCCAGTTATCTTTACACGTTCGTTAAAATGTTTGAAAATATGCGAGTTTTGCATGTTCTGAAGCAACCAACCCACTGGACTGTCTGTCCTCCATATTAAGGTCGGGTATTCTGCAGCTCTCAGTGGTCCAAACGGTTCCAAAAACTTCCAGCTGCAGTTGTGTAGAACAGCTTAAGACATTCCAGTAAATGATCAGTAACTGTTTCCATTGCTATCCCTGGGCAATAGGCACTATGTGTGTATGTATACGCTGGGATTTAAACTAAAGGGGGCCTCTCCATTAAAATAATGTACTTCGATTCTGAAAGGATGACTGTGTTAATCTCTCAATTATTCCCACCAATGATAAATGATAAAGGATGATGATATGTGTGTCAGTCTGGGATTGAAATAGATGCAAAGCTATTGTGACTTGAAAACAGCGAGACATATTGCAACTTATTTTCATATGTGTCAGGCTACAGTTACGACATTTGTACTAATCTTGAATTAAGGCTTATTTCAGTGTCACAGGGTTTCAGTCTTATAACTGAATTTCAGGCTGAGGAGGAGGTTAGTTTGCACTGCAAGTGCTACATAGATACCCAAAGAACTAAAACATCCAGAAAGGCAAGTCCAGGAGTGTGTATGCCGAGTGTTGTTGTGCATCACCATATTGGTCAAAGTAAATGAGGAAGCGTGTAGGGCCTGAAACAGCCATTAAATCGGATGTACATGTTTACCAGAGGATCTGTCTAGTTAAAGGCAAGGCTCAGGAGAATTTAAGGGTATCTGCTGGTATTCGCCTTCAAATAACATCATCACTTGGTTGCACCCAAAGGAGCAGGAAGGCTGTACTGCTGCCAATTGTTGCTTGTTTCAACTTGGCTGTACCACAATAATTTCCTTCCTGACCTATCTTCTGACTATCCTATGATCAACAGTTGTCTCTTCATTACTCTACATAGTGCTCCACCTCTTCCATTGACCCATCTCTCCCAATCATCACCTCTCTCTCTCCCCATTCCCCCTCAACTATTCTACCCATCCTCATCTTTCCCAAACACCACCTTCTCTTTCCAATGCCTCCCACATCCCACTTCTCCCACTGGCACATCTCCCACATTCCCTACCTCTCCCCCTCATCTGTCCCTTCAATCTCACTTCCGATTTTGTCCCCATTTGACCCAAACTACCTGCTTCCCTCTCGATTGCCCCCCCTACTATTCACCCACATCCCCTTTCCCATTGCCAACCAACATTCCACTTCAATGCCCATCCCTATCTCTCTCCATCATCTCACAGTTCCACCCCCAGGCTGCCAGAGGCTGAAAATCCAGTGATCTAACTTGAGATGTTCAGAGCTCATAGGCTCTGAATTTCCAATGATCTCCATGTGTCAAATTTAATCCACCTAACTCTTGGCTCTTGGCTTTTGAACACATCCAAAGCATTCTCACCTTGTGCCAGCACTCATTTGTGCCGAGAACTCATTGAACTGTGAGCACATTTATCACTGCTCATCTGGCTTAGAGTGCCATAGTTCTACTGCTTGTGGTTCACTGTGGTAATTGAAGGTTTGCCCTATTTTACTGGGCAAAAAGTCCAATAGCAAAGATTTATCTCTGCTTTTATGTCAATCCCAATTATAAAACCACTTTTAATGATGGGCAAGGCAGCTTTAGTCTTTCATCTCCATCTCAGCATCTCCAATCTCAGTTCTCTTACTGCCTGTCTAAAAATAGTGAACGACAAACTTAAATAAGCTAGACACCGTATATATTATAAAGAATAACAAGTGTCTGGCAGGGAATTTTGGAATCTTATTCAATATTAGGGCTCGACTGATGTTTACAAAATGTCCAAACTTCCCTCCCACACAGCTTCTAACATATTCAGATCTGTTTTATTGAATTAACACAGTGTAACTCACTGCCAGGCATTTGTTATATTTATTACAACTGAGACTATTTAATCAAAAGACGTGCATCTTTTATCATGTGGTCCCGAAGACATTTTCATTGTGGTGGTTTCGATTGTGCACTCTTCATCATCTGCCATAGCAAGATGTTGTGAAAAGATCAAGATGCTCTCTAACAGTACTTCATACCCACTGACTCCACCAAATCTCTAGCCCAACATGGAGTTTTGAAATGGCATTGACAACCTCAAGCCCATTGGTAGTGAGCATAAAGAACCCCAGGAGTGTAGGAAGGAATCCATCTGCCCCACCTATGGCAGAGTCTGCTAGTCCCACACTGAGCCCACTAGCCACCACACAACCTGAAGACCTGGAGTGTAGGCAAGGAACAATCTGAAGGGACTGCATAAGAGGGAGATGAAGAAATGAGATGAATTAAAATGCAAACTGAACTCTTAATGTATCAAGACCATCTATGGGGTGAAAATGCTTGTCAAGACCCTGCATCCAAACTGATATTTCATAATGAAACCCCAAATCAGAACTGGCATTGACCATTAATTTCTCTCATCAGATGCTGCTTAACCTGCTGTGTTCCTCATACAGTTTGTCTTTTTTTTACTTGTTGAGATGCTATCATCTGTAATCTTTGTCTCCAAGAAGGAGGAGTAAATCTTGAACTCTGTGCATGGAGCGACCTTGTTCACTAGCCTGTGACTGAACAAATTGGTGAATGAACTGCTCTGTGGGCTGGGTAGTAACTGTGTCCACCGCTGCTGAAGGAACAATGCTGGGAGCTGGGGTCCAGCCCTCCATGCAGTGCTAATCTTTTCCCAGGAAGATGTTTCATTTTGCGTTCTGTAATGTCATACTTGTGGTGAAACAAATTTGTGTTCGGTTCCTTGCCCATCTCCTGCGAAACAGCAGAATGCTTATCAGTTCAGTAAAGATATAGTGGTCCCTCCTGGTCCTACAGCTGACTCTGCCTGCCATTGCAACACCTCCCTATTCTCAAGGGTCTCAAAGTCAAAATCACCTGTGAGGGACAAGACTAAATTGTCCTTGGCCTGTTGCTGGAAAATGGACCTTTGAGGCTTTCACTTGATGGCTTGTGCAGAAAATTTGTATCCATATCATAGACATGCAGAAAGCATGTTAGCACCTCTACTTACTCAAGAGTTTGTGGAGGTTTGGTATACATCGGAAACCCTGGCAAATTTCTACAGAGTCTGATGGAAAGTGTGCTGACTGGCTGCATCATGGTCTAGTATGAGGGCACCTATACCCTGAAGTGGAAAGTCCTGCTAAAGGTAGTGGACACAGCCCAGGACATCACCAGCTAAACCCTCCCCACCATCAAAAACATCTACTGAGAACAAACTCTACCTTCGGAAAGCAGCAGCCATCATCAAGGATCCACATCTCCCAGCACGCGCTCTGTTCTTGCTGCTACTATCTGGAAAAAGAGGTATAGGTGCTACAAGACTCGAACCACCAGGTTCAGGAACAGCTGCTACACCTCCAACAACAAACTCCAAGGAGTCATTTAAGGACTCTTACTTTTACAATTTAGTGATATTTTTTCTCTCTTTATTTGTTTACGTCTGTACAGTGAGTACAGATTTTTTTTTGCACTACAAATAAGTAGTAATTCTGCTTTGCCTGAGGGGGGAGGGTGGGAAAGAATCTTATGGTTGTATGTGATGCCATGTTGTTACTCTGACAATCAGTCTTAAATCTGAAATAAACTGCAGAGACAGGATCTTTGTCTGCCAAGCTGAACATAAAGCATCAAATTTACACTAATCTTGCCCGAATCACAAATTTTATTTCCCCCACTATCCCACCTACTTTTGTGCATGCTGAGGAAAATTTCTCATGACAAATTATCTGACCAACCTGTAGTTCCTCCAGATGTCTGAGGAAACTGGAGCATCCAGAGGAAACCCACATAGTCACAGAGAGAATGCGTAAAACTGTTCTCGTCAGAGGTCAGGATCAAAGTTGGGTTGCTTTAGCTGTGAGGCAGTGGCTTTATAAGCTGCGCCAGCATCCCATCAACTGCGCAGACCCAGGATCTGAACTTGTGTACAGCGAATTTGCCCTCTGACAAAGAAATTAACTTTAAGCCCATTAAAGTCATCACTTTAGGGAGAAAGAGAAAAAAAGAATTGGGAAAAGGTGTGGAGAAAAAATCTGGATGAAATTTCTTGCTCATCATCCAGAGAAGTTTGTTTTGTAGTGAACTTTGACCAGTGAGCCAATCTGTCATCTGATATTTGATGGAAAACACACCCATTCCTTGAGACCATAAAATTCTCCTGAGTCTGCAAAATTATTTACTGCCTGCAACATTTTGATCTGTGCCTTTTGATCAGATGGTAGTTATTTATTGTTCCACACTCTGGCAGCTATTCAGTGGAAAGGCCAGGTGAATGGGTCACTGGCTTGTCTGTAGATCTTGCCACTAGCTCTGCATTGTCACTTAGCTCAGTGGAAGCATCTTTCAGTAGCCGATTGGGTGGATGAATGATCTGCAGAACTACATTTGACCATAACAAGTAGAGGGGCCTCAATGGGGATTGCATTGTCGGGAATATCTGGCTGGCAAGCAAGTAATTGGTTTGTTCAGAAACTCCAATGATGAATCATTCCTTTCACTCAGGGGTCAGTTTAGCCATTTCAAGGATTGCAGTAGACATTTCTACAATAACACATACAATGTTTTTGTCCATTTGAGTCACTTTAACTGCAATTCCCAACCTGGAAGCAAACTCTCCAGCCTCCTGATTGTATTGTCTTGTGCAATTGTTTGAAAGGTACTGGCAAATCTCAATCCATGGGCAATAATTGCCCCTTAAATGGTGTTATCTTCTGAAGGGAGAGTCACATGACTAACTGCTCTTGACGGGCAATACTGCTCAGAGTTGAAAATTCCAGAGGCAATTGTTTTGGAAGAAAGCCATTGTAAAGATGATGAATCGTGGTTGTAACCACTTTCATTATCAAAGAACCTTGGATGATGGATTCTGTTTATTGCAATTTCCAGTATCCAAGAACATGAATCAGGGAGATAATGAGACAATGTACAATAGATTAGCTATTCTCAGCTGGGGCCATATTCCCCGCCTGGGGGCCACAGAACATTTAAGGGAGCCGTGGACTGAAATCATGACTTTTTTTTGTTTTTTTATGTAGTTGGGGGAAAAAAAGGAAGAAACCAACTAAATGACTGCTTCACGGGAAGGGGGCCCATAAACTTTGAGCAGAGCCCTGAGGGAGGTCGTAGCCTTAAAGGAGGTTGAGAATATCTTTGATAGACGATGATGACCTCAGTTTGCTTGTAAATGGAATATTACACCAGGGAATGAGAACTGGCTGAGAGACAACATGGTGGGACGAATAAAATGCATGTTTGCATTATAAGCATATGGAACCCATCTAGATATGAACAGTTGCTAACTTCTTCTCTACCTGCAGCTAAAAGCAGAGTGAATTATTTGAAACAGTAAAATCCCTGATATCCAGCACTTACGAGGATTGGTATATGCTGGATACGTTTTTTTCTGGTTGCTTGAGATTGTGCATTGCGTGATTGGCAAACTAACAGTGAAATGCACCAATTTTAAACTTTGGTATGTTTTACCTTTTTATTTTTTGAAGATATTTTGCCAGTTGATTGAGGCTGCCTGCTGCTTGAATTCCAGATATAACAGGGGTTGACTGTACTTTCTTTGCTGATATCTATGATTAAGATGGAAAAGCCTTCATTCATACTTACAGGTTTCCATCCAAGTCAAAAAGAATCCTAATTTGGATGTCACAGGTTCTTCAACATCACTGGATTTAATCCCCATCTTCATTCTGTGAGTACCTTCACCCAAAGGATGGCAGCAGTTCAAGATGATGGATTGCTACCACCTTCTTGAGAGCAATTACAGCCGGCTGTGTTATCAAATTTAACATCCTAACAAATTAATTATAGGCCAAAGTTGGATCGTATTTGTTTCATCTGGAAAGAAATAGTTCAGTAAAGCCCCTGATATCTGGCACCTAAGGGGATTGATAGATGCCAGATAAGCATGTATTCCAGTTGTTTGAGACTGCGTGTTGAGTGAATGGAGAGCTAACAGTGAAGTGTGCCAATTTAAAACTTCGATATTGTTTACCCATTTATTGTCCATTTTTTTTGCTGATTGCTTGCAATCCAGATAACAGGGATTTTACTGTATCTGGAAACAGTGAAATGTTGTTCTTGGTTGTGCAAAATCTTTGACTCGTTAATCATTATTCACAAACTCAAGGGGATTCACCAGATCTGTCAGCTCATGGCAGAAAATATGCAATTTGATAAAGCCACCTTGCTTCACATAGAATAATGTAAAGGTAGAGATCAGTGAAGGTGGTTGCAAAACTTCCGAATAAGGTGAACTCATCACTGTTCGGTTCCTACTCTTCTATGAACTCGAGCTGTCTTGGAGAGAGCCTAATGAAAAGATTAAGTGAAGCACAAAAGTGTACCGATGCTGTGATACACTAAAAGCACAGAGATGCAAGAGGAATTCAGCTGGTCTTGCAGCAAACATAGCAGGTAAAGGTATATATTACCGGTGTTTTGGGTCTGTGCCCTTCCTTATGGTATCACACAAACCAAAAGGTCAGTGATATATCTTTTCCTCCTATGGACACTGCAAGACCAGTTGAGTTTCTCCAGCATTTCTGTGTTCTTACAAATGAATAGATGAACTCCCAGCAGAAAGGCTGCTTGTTTTGATAAAGTTCAGACAACTAGAAGTTTTCAGAAGAAGACAGGCATACTGCAAAACAAAGGTGGCAAAAACCTAGCAGACCTTAACAATGGAGAAGCTGAAGATTAAGTGATGTTCCAAATGTAAACCACTGGGAGACAAAGATGTCCCAGGCAAACCAATTCTTTGATCACTATATAATAGGAATAGGCTTACCAAAGATGCTTATTTCATGGTTGTAGATAAGGAGATACCATCAATGTTGCAGAGGGAGAACACCACAGCTCGACACTAGGTCCTGGGGTAACCACTACCAATGAGGTTCTAATCCAGAAGGACTTTTTTGACCAAAACATCTTGAAGACTTTGTGCTAAAGTAAAGCACAAAGAGAATGGACAATTATTTTGGAAGTTGTCATTTGTCTTTAATTTTTTGTTATTTTTAAGAGGGAGATTAACATGTCGTCCAAATGTATCCACAGTCCAACAGCATATTGCTTTGTAAATGCTGGCTCATCCAGGGTGTGTACAATGAGACTAATTGCTTCCTTTTGTCTATTAAATTTGCAGAAAATTTGGGTTAAAGCCATAGATAGAATGCCAGTTGGCATTTGGAGATCTTCAAATACAAAATCCTTTTGTTGAGAGTTCAAACCACTGACAGTCTTTAGGGGAAATAAGGCAGTTTTGACCCATCGTCCCCAGTTAAATCTACCTGGTGAGTGTCACTACCTGTCTGGTGGGTTTGTTGGTGGATGGATCTCAAATGACAGCTGTGCACTGCTGGAGGACTCAGTCTTTAATCCATGGCAAACGTTTGCTAGAAGGAAGTGGATATGTTATGGTAAAGGAACAAGAAAGAAACGAGGGATAGAGAGGATTGGATTTATCTGTGAAGCCTGGAAGCCAGTTTATCAGACAACTTCAATTCAAAACTAATCCCTTCTTTTTGGTTCACCTCTGGTGACCCTTTTCTACTTTTAACAGATTTTGCTGAAGGGGTTGTCACTGTCAAAGTGGTGTTAAAATCTGAATGATTCTATCTCAAGTCAAGTTTATTGTCATCTGATTGCACAAATACAACCCAATGAAACAGCGTCCTCCAGTCCTCGGTGAAATATATGTGGATACACAACACATACAGACAAAAAGTACATAAGCAGGACAAGTATTCATGCATACAAATACATAAATATTGTTTCATGAATATGAGTCTCAGATGATTAGTGTGAGCAGTTCCTTTGGTTGTTCAGCATTCTCGCTGCCCATGGGAGGAAGCTGTTCCTCAGCCTGATGGCACTGGCTCTGATACACCTGAATCTCTTTCTCGATGGGAGCAGCTGCACACCTTCTCCAGACAATGATCCTGATAAATCATGTTGATGGGCATGGGGGAGGGAGATTCCAATGATTCCCTCTGCCATCTTTGTGATCCTGTGGATTGACCTCCGATCCATTTCTCTGCAACAAACATACCACACTGTGATGCAGTCAGCAAGGATGGAGCTCTTAAAGAAGGTTGACATAATGGTGGCCATTAGCCATACTGCTTCAATCTTCTCAGGAAGTGCAGTTGCTGTTGTGGCTTCCTGAAAACTGAGGAGTTGTGTGTCCATGATAGATCACTCGTTAAGTGAATTCCAAGGAACTTGGTGTTCTCCATTATTTCTACTACGGAGTTGTTGATGTAGTGGAAGTTAGTTCTTCCTGGTCCCCCTGAAATCCATGTTAATCATCCTTTGCCTTGGCCAAGTTGAGACTCAGGAATTTATTCTCACACCACATCGAAAGATTTTCCACCCCTTCTCTGTACGGTGACTTCTTGTTGTTGCTGATGAGACCATTTACTGTTGTGTCATCTGCAAATTTGATGACTGTTTGAACTGGATCGGGCGATGCACTCATGGGTCAGTAGCATGATCAGGAACGGGCTGAGCACACAGACCAGAGGTAAACCAGTGCTCATAGTGACGGTTTGCCATGTTCTGCTACAGACCTGGAGAGACTGTGGTCTTTCCATTAGGAATTCCAGAATCCAGTACAGAGAGGGGTGTTGAGTCCCAGTGAGGACTGCTTTTCCATCAGCTTCTTGGGAATGAGGCTGAGCTGAAGTCATCCTGTTACTTCAAACTTAACATGGCCTCAGCTACCTCTGCCAAGAACATGGAGCATGACAAAGAAGTGGGCACTTGCTCAGCACCTGTCAGACACATACAATATCCAAGTGCCATTTTAACAGATATCATGTCCCTTTCCTAGCCTACCATGCAGATTAAATTTTACCTAAGAGCTTGTGGCAAACATTAATCAGTTTGAACATGAAATATGCAACTCCACTTTTAAAATTAAAATTTAGACATACAGCATAGTAACAAGGTCCTTCTGGCACATGAGCCTGTGCCACCCAAATATCCTAATTTAACCTACAAACCTCTTACATTTTGAAAGATGGAAGGAAACTGAAGCAGCTGGTGGAAACCTATGCAAACACGGGGAGAGCATAGAAACTCCTTAGAGACACCGCCTGATTTAAACCCAGGTCGCTGGTGCTGTAATAGCATTGTTCTAACTGCTATGTTAACTCATCTGCCCTGGAAACATGTAAGAAACACGGGCAATGAATTAATTGCATCTCACAGCCACAATAAAGACTGCTCTGCTGCAGTCCACACCTGTAAGGATGGGTTGACTCAAAATTAACCTTTTACACTATCAAAACGTTGGATTATAGAGCTTTTGCTGACAAAATTTCAACCTTCATAATTCATATTAATATCATAGATAGGACCTATTAATCTTGGGTGTATCCTAATTCAGACTTAGATGATGTAATCTGATGGAAGAATAAAGTGCCAGGAGCTTACAAATGTTTAGTGACCTACAATGTAGCATGACAACCATAACTCCTTTCCCAAAAGCAACGAGGACAATTTTAAAATACTTGCTTCGGCTGCCTGTGCCATGGTAAACAGCTGGAATTATTATGACAGATAAAAAGGGGCTGTTTTGATTTTACCGTGTTGGCTTTCTACTCTAAACTGTGCATTCGAGATGGTTTCAATCCCACCAGCTATTGTGAGCAAGTGCAGAGTTGAAATTAGAACTGAATCCTCTTGCTTGGTACAGCACTTATGTCAAACTCTATATTTTATCCCAATATTTCAACACAACCCAAATTTAAAATAGTGTACGCCTTTGCTCAGTTTTCCAAACAAGGCTATGCTGTCCTGATGTTGCACCAATTGGGAAATGGGACTCACCAAACTATTGCCCAGGCAGATTTTCCAATCTTTGCGCAAGGAAACACCCAAGAACACAGACAGAAACCATCCTCACCACTCTGGCACAGAAAATGTCCTCCAATTCATCCAGTCCCTACAAACACCTCCCACCGTGAGCACTGATTCTTTTCTAGCATACATTCAAATCCTTCCTAAAGTAAAGGAACATAAAAACATATTGTTGAATTTGTAAATCTGAAATAAGGATGAAAGAAGCAGGAAGTATGCAAAATGTCAGGCAGCACCTATGGAGGCAGCCACAGAGTTAATATATGGGTCAAAAATCCTTCACCAGAGATAGTTGTCTTTATTCCTTTTGTAAATGATTACAGAGGCTGCTTCCACCACCCGTTCTGGTCATATATTCTAGAACTATACAACCCACTGAGTTTACCAAATGCATCCCTTCACTGTCTGTGCAGTGGGAGAGAGATGTATCTTCAGGTCAGACTGAGTGCCAAAAATTGTCCAACTCAGGAAATGTAATTACACCATAGTAACCTGTAGTTGGTCGTGTTGCTTTGCAACACAGGAGCCCCCATCAAACCAGGCTTTGCAAAGAGGAGTAGTCACAGGAACACAGTGACGTGACCACTTCCTGATCTGTGTTTTGGAGCCAACTCTCCTGTTCTGCAACCCTGTAAACAGAATGACTTTAGTTAAAAAAAAACCCAGAGAAAAGGCATTTGCAAACATTGCTGAAGGATTGCAGCTGTTTTGAAAGTAAGACTATGAACCGCTGACAAGAAGAGGCTCTATTCAAACTCCAGTGTGTAAGTTGGACTTGGGGTAATCCTGGATGAAAGACTTGGAAAGAATGGCTTCCATATTCAAGTGTCAAAATTTGTGTGTCCATTCTGGCCCAATCTGAATATCAATTGTAGACAGAACGCCCTGTGTGTTGCAGTAAATGAGGCAACATGCCGACCACTGCTCTCTAATAATAAACATATCAAAGCAAAGGGCAGCAGATAAATATTAGGTTTAACTTGCAGCTTTGCCCAGTTTTGAGAGGCCAACTGCTGTCTGAAGTTTTACTTTCAGAAAATTGTTTTCAATTCTCATCTCATTTCTTGAACTCAACAAGTCGATATATTTTCCAAAGACACTGAGTGTCACTATTTTACTTTGCAGTTACAAGAAGTACAGATAAAGACAGAAAACAATGTATCATGTATCTGTTGATTGATTTCAAATACCATTCTATATTGATGTTGCAGAAAAATGAATACCTGACACTTTATTTCCTCCCCAAGTCCTAACCACTCCCTCTTCACACCTCACCACTCTTTATACTTTTCCCCTGGAATGGAACTAAACAGTGCAGAAATCAAAAGAAAAAATGTATATAAGCAAAAAAGATGTAGGTTTTCTGTTTGTAGTTTGGGTGTTTGTAATGTCTACGTACCCACAGTCAGTCTGACAGACACCATTCATTTGAACCATGTGCCCATTTCCACCGCAGTCAGTTCAGTACACATATCAGTACCAAGGGCAATGTGAATGTATATATTTGTGGTCTTTGTCCAGCATACGATGAAATTGGAAGTCTGAATTGGATGGGGCAGTATTCCAGCAAAATCCATGCTTCTTTGTGAACCAGTCTACTGTGGGCAAGGTTGCAAGGGTTGGGAAAACTTCAATCCAACAAAACAAAATTAGCCAGAGCACCAAATAAAATGAGACAATGTACATTTAATTTTTTTTTTATTTCCTCAGGGATGTAACGATCAACACTTTGTACATGTATCAAATGATAGTTGTCAAGAACTTAGAAGACAGTGAACCTTCCCCACCACTGAAACACGTGCATGGAGGTGCTTACTGTGGAGATGGATTAATCCAAAGGTAAATTTGTTTAACAGAAACCAAACCTTTAATGGTCTAATTTTCAGGCTGTTAAATAGTTTTCTGCAGAGTGTTTGGGATTTGTTTTACATTCACATGGATTCCTTGATGAACCAATGAGCCAGAAATTTCCTAGTAGAAGAATCATGGGCTTGGAGACAAGGCTCTCGAAAAGCAGAAAACTCTGTTTCAAGCACTACATTTGCCTTCTGGAATTGAGGTACCAACCAACATCGATCAAACAAACACCTGTTCAAAAAAAAAGATCCAGAATATTATTAATCTTGGTGCAGAGTCAGGAAAAGTGGAGTGTTCATTAATCTCTTCAGCATAATGGCATGTCATCTCTTGAACAGTGGGTAAGGCATCAGCCCAAATTTGTTAGTGCATCACTTCCAGGTAACCAAGCTGCAATAAAGGCAAGGTCTGAGGATATTTTATGTGATATTTATGCTTTTTTGGGTTAAAAACATCTTTGCTGCCCATTTCTGGAACTATATTTAGCCAAGGACAAGGCTACAGTTGGTTCCCAATATTTTTCCTTCTTTGGTCATTGTTTAGATATATTCTTGTTGCAGGGGATACCAATCCATTCAAATTCTCTGATGTGATGTAAAGTTACATTGACAACTTCTCGTGCCCTAGACGAGTTATAAAGACCCTGGCAATTAACAGGACAGTCATTCCCACATCATTTTACTTTAATCAGAATATGGCAAGTAACAACATAACAGCACACTAGCGTGGGGGGGAAACAAAACCATGGATACAGCATGATGATGTGCCAGAGGATAAAAGCTGAAGGAATTAAATAAATTACAAGTCAAGCTACAGGAGTGGAATACAAAAGTCTGCACCACTGTGTAATTGGGTCATGGATTCCTCACCTCCAACCACAATCAGTGAGGATTGATAAGAACTTCTCCACAATCTTCATCAGTACCGGAGCACCACAGGGCTGCCTTCTTAGTCCCCTGCTCTGCTCCCCTTATACCTATGATTGTGTGGCTCAGTATGAAAATAACACCATCTACAAATTTGTCGACGATATAAGCTGGATTAAGGAAAGGTGATGAGTCAGCATACAGGATGGAGATTGAAAACTTGGTTGAATGGTGCACCAGCAATAACCTTGCACTCAATGTCACCAAAACCAAGGGGCTGATTGTTGACTTCAGAGGTATACAATCCAGTGATTATTGGAGGATCAGAACTGGAGAGTGTGAGAAAATAAATGTAAGTTCTCGGAGGATCATTCCTGAACCCAATACACTAATGGTATCATTTGCAGAGGAGTGGTATGTCACCAGAAACCCTGAAAAATTTCTGCAGATGTTTGGTGTACTGACTGGCTGCATCACAGTCTGGTATGGGGACACCAATACCCCTGAGCATAAAGCCTTGCACAAGGTAATGCACAGAGCCCAGGACATAACAGGCAAATCAATCCCCACTATTGGGAACATCTACAGGGAACACTGCTGTCAGAGAGCAACAGCAATCATCAAGGATCCACACCACCCAGCACACCCTCTGTTCTCACTACTGCCATCAGGGAAGAGGTATGGGGCCACAAGACTCACACCACCAGGTTCAGAAACAGCTGCTAGCCCTCAACAACAAATTCAGTCAGGGACTCATTTAAGGACTCTTGTGCACTTTATTGATTTTTTTTATTCTCTCTATTTCACAGTTTGTTTACATTCATTATCAATTTACAGTTCTTTATTTGTTTACATGCATATGCTGTTTACAGTTTTTTTTGTACTACCAATAAGTGGTAATTCTGCCTCGCCCACAGAAAATGAATCTCTTGGTTGCATCTGATGTCATGTATGTACTCTGACAATAAATCTGATTGTAGTAAAAAAACACAAATTATGAAGGTAATCAGTCAGTCTCAACCTCCATAGGAGGTAAAGAAACATAATCAATGTTTTGAGCCTGAGCCCTTTTTCAAGCTATGAACCTTGAAGAAGGGCTCAGCGTGAAATACGTAAGTGCTGTGCTGTTAGTAAAACCACACCGAAGTTCTGGAAGAACTCAGCCAGTTTTGCAGCAGCCATAGGAGAGATAGATATATTGTTGATGTTTTGGTCCTATCTCAAAGAATAGGCAAAGATCAAGAATGCTGAGAGTAAAGACAGTGCTGATTGGGGGAGGAGACATGAACAACAAAAGGTGTTATTTGAATATAAGAGGAAAGGTGAGAATTGATTTTGGCTCTGTGAAAGGAGATAACAAAAAGGGAGAGAGTGAAAGCGGGGGCGAAGGTAACTGGGAAAGAAGTGGGTGGGGTGGGGTTTAATGAAAGCCAGAGAAGTCACTGTTAACGCCATCTAGTTGGAGGGTGCACATACAGAGATGGTGTGCTGTTGCTACAATTTGCCGGTGGTCTCAGTCTGGCAGTGCATAAGACCATGGATAGACATGACAGGAAGGGAATGGGATAAGGAATTGAAATAGGTGGCCATTGGAAAATCCATGCTATTGTGGCAAACAGCGGAGGTGCTCAACAAAGCAATCTCCCAGTCTGCACTCAGTCTCTCCGATGTAGAGGAGACCACAAAGGGAGCACAAGGTGTAGTAGATGACCTCTGCAGATTCAAAAAAGCCTGAGATATCGGTTATATATCTTTACCTCCTATGAACTCTACAAGACCTGCTGAGTTCCTCTAGCATTTTGGTATTCTTACTACAAAATTCAGCATCTGCAGACTTTTGTATTCCACTCCACTCCTGTAGCTTCACTCATAATTTATTTCAATCCTTCAGCTTTTCTCCTCTTGCATATCATCACTCCGTACCCATTACGTTTTTTTTGTCTTGTGTGCTGCTATGCTGTTTCTTGCCACACTCTGATTACATATAAAGTGATACAGGAATGACAGTCCCTGTTAATTGGCAGTGTCTTTATAACTTGTCCAGAGCAATAAAAGTGCCCAATGTAACTCTGAATCACATCAGAGAATTTGAATGGATTGCTATCCCTGCATCAAGAATATATCAAGCAGCACTCTAGACTACCTGAATCAATATATCAGTCAAGCTTCAACAAATACTGACAGTTCCCAAACTGAAAGAAACTTTTGGATCGGAAAAGTGAGCCAGGTGCAATGTGGATGGATTGGCCTTGCTCATAGCTTTACATTGGTGGAATAGAAATTAAATTAATCTTTCTAAAGTCAAATCTGGACTGGCAGCAGATAAACTGACACTATAATGGCCAACATAAGAATACAGTTTGGCATTAGCACAGTCTACACATTGTCATGATAATGAATATGTATGAGATGTACCGGAAGTCACGTGGTATGAGAGAGAGATAAGAACACAAGCAGGAGAAAAAAGGAAATGGAAAAATAAAGCCACTGAGAAGTTTACCTGATAAAACTTGTGTTTAATGTTTTATTAACGTCACATTTCGGGCCACAAATGTGACATTGGCGACGAGGATGAAAGAAGCTTGAAGAAAATTAAAGACTAAACAAGATTACAGAGGATTACAGAAAACTTCAAGGTGATAAGAATTTTCTCTTGTCTCAGTACTTTTGGGGCTGGAATATTTCCTCATGGCTGGTGCAGACGGTGACTTTCTAACACATAGTGGAATTGCTCATTTTGACCCAACGGGTGATGCAAGCACTGTAAGTGTGAAGTGGAAGGCATGGCTGGAAGAATTTGAATCCTACACCGACAGTCGTGGCCTATTTCTAGATACCGGTACAGTTGAACAAAAAGCGCAGAGAAGGGCGTTACTTCTATTCACTGCTGGACCTGCAGTTCAGGAAACATTTAAAACACTTTTGAATACTGGAAGAAAGGATGAGTACCGGAAAGCGGTAGATGCATTAAATGCACACTATGTAGTGACACCGAATGCTACATTTCAATGCCATTTGTTTCGGAGAACGAGACAAGAAGATGGCCAGACAATTGGTCAGTACGTGACGAGACTACGCCAGCTAGCTGTTGGATGCAATTACATGCCAGCTGATTTGGACAACCAATTATTGGATCAAGTCGTACAGCACTGCAGATCAGGTAAACTCAGAAGACGTCTACTGGAAAGAGGAAGTGAGTTGGAACTCACCGATGCTTTAACCATTGCTGCTGCATTAGAGGCTGTTGAAGGGCAATTTCATACCAAATTAAGAGGCTCTCACATCGCCATAACCAGCCAAGATATACGTTGACACAGGACGTGGAGTGTTATCGATGTGGAAACCGAGGTCACTTTGGAAAAGACCCATATTGCCCGGCCAAAGGCAAAGTTTGCAGAAAGTGTGGAGGTAAAGACCACTTTGCAAAGAAGTGCAAAAGCAAGTCCAATGCAGACCAGAAGAGGAAGAGTACAACTTCCAAAGGCAAAGCCTGGGGGAAAGGAAAGTATCCTGGAAAGAAAGATACCATTCGCCAGATAGACGGTGACGATGATGATACCCAGGAGGAACAGAGTTGTTACCAATTTACGTTGAATGAAGTACATCATGAGAAGGTCCCAGTGATCATTGGTGGAGTGACAGTGCAGGTCATTGTAGACTCAGGCAGTGACAGTAATGTGATTGATCGACATTTATGCGAGAAGTTGAAAAGGAAAAAGATCATCTGTACCTCAAAGAAATGTTCCAAGAAACTGTATCCATACACAGCAACCAAGCCATTGCAGACCATTGGATGTTTTACTGCAACTGTTGAAGCTGGAGATAAGTACACTGAAGCAGAGTTTATGGTCATAGAAGAGAGGGGAGAACCATTGCTGACTAGAAGCACAGTGCAAGACCTGGCAATACTTCATATTGGAGCTTGTGTCAATTCAATTCAGTCATACGAGGATATGAACCATGAATTCCCCGCAGTCTTCCAAGGAGTAGGAAAGCTGAAAGGTCGACAATTGAAGCTAGCGGTAGATGAAACGGTCAAACCCAAGGCACAACCAATGCGCCGAACTCCGTTTGGACTTCGTGGGAAAGTCGAAGCCAAAATTAAAGAATTGATCGAACAAGACATTATTGAACCGGTGGAACATTCGACACAATGGGTCAGCCCAGTAGTGATTGTGCCCAAACCAAAGGGTGACATAAGACTATGTGTTGACATGAGAATGGCCAATGAAGCTATAATTAGAGAACGACACCCTATACCAACAGTGGAAGAAATACTTGAAGAACTAACTACCAGCAAGGTATTCTCAAAAATTGATCTGAAATGGGGCTATCATCAATTAGAGCTGGATCCAGGTTCCCGAGATGTAACTACATTTGTGACTCACTGTGGATTGTATCGTTACAAGAGACTATCATTTGGAATTAATGCAGCTTTGGAGATCTACCAGTATGAAATCCATCGAGTGATTCAAGGCATTCCTGGAGTTGCTAACATTTCTGACGACATCATAGTCCATGCACCAATGAAGGAAGAGCATGACAAACGGTTGAGGCGTGTACTATCTAGACTACAGGAGGCAGGCCTTACCGTGAATGGAAACAAGTGCCAGTTCGGTGTGTCAGAAATGGACTTCATGGGACACAGACTTACACGGGAAGGACTAAACCCTGCAGAGGCCAAGGTGAAAGCTATTGAAGAGGCACTTGCACCTCAGAACGCAACAGAGGTGAGGAGTTTCCTAGGATTGGTCAATTTTTGTGAAAAGTTCATTCCTAATCTCGCTACAGTGGCAGAACCACTAAGGAAACTAACCAGGAAAGGTGTACCATTTCATTTTGGATCTGAGCAGAAGAAAGCATTCACAGCGCTGAAGCAAAGCCTGACTGATGCAAAAACTCTTGGATATTACGATCCGGCGGCATCAACCAAAGTCATAGCGGATGCCAGCCCAGTTGGTTTAGGAGCCGTGTTGGTCCAGATGCATGATGGAGGACCAAGAATCATTGCCTATGCCAGCAGATCGTTATCAGATGTGGAAAGAAGATACTCTCAGACAGAGAAAGAAGCACTTGGACTTGTATGGGCCTGTGAGAGGTTCCATGCATATTTATACGGCATTGAATTTGAACTCATCACAGATCATAAGCCATTAGAGGTGATCTATGCACCTAGATCCAAACCATGTGCCAGAATAGAGAGATGGGTACTCAGACTACAACCCTACAAATATAAAGTAATCCACATTGCAGGGAAAGCAAACATTGCTGATCCGCTGTCCAGATTGGTGAAGGATGGGTGGTCCACAATCCAAGTCAGAATTGGGAGCAGAAACAAAGAGCTTTGTACGCTTCGTAGCTATTCAGTCGACACCGAAAGCTGTGACTACGAAGGAAGTCGAGAGAGAATCCGAACGTGATCCAGAACTGATGGAAGTAAGGGAATGCATACAGAGTGGACAATGGGACAAGTGTACTCACAAGGCTTACATTCCCATTAGAGACGAACTTTGTTGCATCGGACAGTATGTATTAAGAGGTTGCAGATTGGTGATACCGCAAAGATTGAGACCGAAGATCGTATCCTTAGCGCATGAAGGACACCTAGGCATTGTTGGTACCAAGCAAAACCTCAGGACCAAGGTATGGTGGCCAGGTTGTGATAAAGATGCAGAGAAATTTGTTAAAACTTGTCACGGATGTCAAATCACAAGTAGGAGTAATCCGCCAGAACCGATCCGGAGTACGCAGCTCCCGACAGGATCATGGATCGACGTAGCTGTTGATTTTCTTGGACCTTTACCGACGGGTGAATCAGTTATGGTAGTGATAGATTACTACAGCAGATACTATGAGTACGTGGTGTTGAAGTCTACAACCACTGAAAAAACAATACAAGCATTAGCAGAGATATTCGCAAGATATGGATTACCTGTTACATTATACTCTGACAATGGTCCACAATTCATTTCAGAGACATTTGCGGAATACATGAGGACCACAGGTATCCGCCATCATAAAGTAACTCCAAAATGGCCGCAAGCCAACGGGGAAGTAGAGAGACAAAATCAATCCATTGAAAAACGATTGAGGATTGCACACGCAGAAGGACAAAATTGGCGAGAAGCATTGCTATCTTATGTGGCTGTCTATCGAGCAATGCCTCATGCAACCACTGGAAAAAGTCCTGCAGAAGCATTTTTTGGGAGAAAAATCCGCACCAAAATGCCAGAAATAAAGGAAATCCGAGATGACCAGGAGATGAGGGACCACGATGCCGAAAAGAAAGGTGCAGCAAAGCTGTACACAGATTCGAAACGTGGAGCCAAGTACTCAGACATCATGCCAGGAGATAATGTTCTAGTGAGGCATGAAACAGGTGGTAAGCTAGACACACCTTATTACCATCAACCCTATACTGTCGTATCCAGAAGTGGCAGTATGGTGACAGTCAAGTCTCCGACTGGAGTCCTGTATAAGAAAAATGTATCAGGTGTAAAAAGGTACCAGTCCAGAGATACATCGAGCGAAGAGGTTGAAAGGCCAATACGAGATGCTGAAACTGAGAGATCTGATGATGTTCCAGAGGCAAATACCAGCACTCCTGATGAAGTGACTAGAGCGCCAGAAACACCCGAAGCCGTGGCGAGCAGTATTTCCGACGCTGAGAGTGAACAACTGAGAAGCGACGACAACATCGCAGGCAGGCCAAAACGAAACCGGAAAGCGCCCAAACGATACGAAGACTTTGTGCCATAGTTTTAATAAGAACTTTGGGACAGTATTTTAATCTTATATCATAAAGTGCATGTATGAGTGCTGTAGGAAGTAAATTTTATGTAGTTGAGTTATAGTATTACCATTAGTTACGATGTTTGTATGTTTCCGAGGGATATTGATAAGTGAAGGTAAAGTTTATTTCTGATTAAAGGAGGGATGTCATGATAATGAATATGTATGAGATGTACCGGAAGTCACGTGGTATGAGCGAGAGATAAGAACACAAGCAGGAGAAAAAAGGAAATGGAAAAATAAAGCCACTGAGAAGTTTACCTGATAAAACTTGTGTTTATTAACTTCACATTTCAGGCCACAATTGTGACACACATGACTATTAGTTACATAGCTGTCCATTAGCTTTGAGCAAGGCCTTCAATATATTCATTTGTTGAGATAAAAGATCCCCTTTGTTTCCAACATTCAAAGGCCAGAAATGACTTACTAATCCTTCCCTGACAAAAGTTTAGCTTAAGATCATGTAAAACTGATGATACACAGAATATCCTGAAATTAAGTGACTGCTGGATTTGAACACAAACAACAATTAACAGTGCGCCAGATGACAGTTACTGAGTAATTATCTCATTTCAGTTAGATTTTCCCACTTTTTCTCCTCTTCCTCTGTCCAAATTAGAATCACAGAACCATAGAACATTACAGCACAGAAAACAGGTCCTTCAGCCCTTCTCGTTTGAGCTATTTTGTCACGTCCCATTGACCTGCAGCAAGTGCATATCCCTCCATACCCTTCCCATCCATGAACCTGTCCAAATTTTTTAAATGTTAAAACTGAGCCAGAATTCATCACTTCAACTGGCACCTTGTTCCACACTCCCATCAATCTCTGTGTGAAGAAGTTCCCCCTTAAGCTCTCCCTAAACATTTCCCCTCTCCCCCTTAATCCATGTTCTCTGGCATTTATTTCACCTACCCTCAGTGGAAAAAACATACTTGCATTTATTCTGCCCATACCCCTCAAAATTTTGTATACCTCTATCAAATCTCCCCTCATTGACGGAATAAAATCAAACCTGTTTCTTCTTTCCTGAATCCCAGCAACAAATAAGTAAACATTGGCCCTTTATTTGTAAACCATCAACCAACTTACAATTCCAAAGATTTAACAAGTTATTTGGTCTTCAAAGTTAGAAAGTTGCATTAGAATTCATTTCCTTAATTTGGCAAAAGCTTTTAAATGGATGTTCTGAGTGTTTTGTGTTTTTTTTTTGTCATCATTTTTCTGATGAAACAACTGGTATCAAAGATTGGCATACCTTAAACAGACCGTACCAATTAAGATTTTGTTATCTTTTGAATTCTGAATAGGTTTCACTATTAGGATGAATCAATCATCCTTAGGAAGTTTCTGAAAATGTTGCTTTTTACCTGTTTTGTGGAGCATTGAAAAAATTAAGTTAGATCTTGTTATCTGGCACCTATGGGGATGGGTAGTTATGGATAAGTGTATTTGTCGGTTACTTGAGACTTACTCTTTCAATGCCTAACTAATATATCTGCATTAAGAATGAACAGTTTAAAAGTCAAAAAATACTATACTGTGTAACATTAAGCAAACTTCACTTGCATGAATATATAAACCTTGAATCATTTTACTTAATTTTCAGTAAATACTTTGAAAACATTTAACCGTCGCTGCATCTACAGATTGCTCCCCTCTACAGAGCTGCCCGAAAGATGAACAAAACATGACAGATAATTAATTCCTTTCCCCCAAGTTTACAGATAAAGCCCACAACTGAGATGACTTACTTTATTTTCTTTATCAATATTTTTATTAACATTGAAATTTCACATCCAAAAATACAGAGTTCATATGGATATATGTTAAAAGTCAAAAAGATGCATTTCACTTAATCATATCATTTCATTCAAGGTTCTCCACATTTTAATCAAAGAGATTATATTGTATTAATATTTTATTATTTAAAAAAAAAAGAAAATCTAAATCCACTAACAAGAAAAAAGCTGTTTGGCCAAAGAAAAGGATAGCAGATTTCTTATCAGAGTGATAAATTAGCTCATTAGTCAGCATTCGTACCTTCATTGCAAATCAAAGATTATGAAAGCAATTCAAAAAGGGTCCCCACGGTGTTAGAAAGTTGAATTCATATCTGAAACTGAGCATCTAATGTTCTCTAAGTTTAAACATCACATGATGTCACAGAGCCATTGGGAATAATTAGGAGCATTAACATCCCTCCACATGAGCAACAGTGCCCACCTAGCCATAAGAGAAATAAAAGCTAATACATGCGACTCAGATAACATAACATAACAATTATAGCACGGAAACAGGCCATTAGGCCTTTCTAGTCCGCACCGAACCAAACACTCCTCTCTAGTCCCACCTACCTGCACAATGACCATAACTCTCCACCTTCTTCTCATCCATATACCTGTCCAGCTTTTTCTTAAATAATAAAATTGACTCTGCCGCCACTATTTCTCCCGGAAGCTCATTAAAGTTGTGTCATTCTCTCCAACAATACCAAATAAAGCAGTTAAGGGATTAGGTTTAAAATTAACTTCCACAAGTGTAGAGAAAGTTTGAAATACTTTGTTCCAATATTTCTCAAGACTTTGACATGTCCAGAACATATGAATTAATGAAGCATTTCCATTGTTCCATTTATCACAATGACGAGATACATCTGCATAAAGACGAGATAGTTTGACTTTGGATGTGAGCCCTATCGACTTCTTTAAATTGTAGGAGAGAGTAGTAGGCACATAAAGAAGATATATTAGCCAATTTGAAAGGTGGTTCTTACTAAAATTGGATAAGGAGACACTTTAAGAGAGTCACTCCAACAGCGAGAGGCATCAACCAGCTGTTCATCCTGGATGACACCATTGCTATTCCACACAAATTGATTCAGACAGATACTATGAACAAAGCATGGCCAAGACACTGCACTGGCTGAATATTGCTCGTATCTTCACCAAAGGTTTATGTTTTTTTCAAAAAATATTTACTTTTTAAAAATTTTAACACGCATTTTTAATCTATTATTTTATTGCTATTTATTTTCAATTTCTTGAATGTATTTTCCTTGATTTTTTTTTTTGCCAGTTGCTTGAGGCAGCTGGTTGCTTGAATTCCACATACCAGGGGTTTTACTGTAGTCTGCGTAGATTTTTTCCACAGTTATTAAATTCTCTCAGGTAGGCATACTAAACTCGAAATGGTTTTGAAGATTTTACAAAAGTCATTTTTAAGAATTTAAAATCAACTGATTCACAGGTGTGGAATTATATGGTCATCCAAAGCATGAACTTTTTGTAATAAACCTGCTTTTAGATGCTTTGTCACTGTAACTCTTGCATAAATAAAAGTTGAAAAGCAAGCAGTAAAAATAAAATATTTTATAAACACTGCTTGGTTTATTATGGAATTAGCATTCAATGAAAGGCAAATGGGTTTGAGTTTGAAATTAGACCATAATCACTTCTCAAAATGACCATTATTTGGGGAACAAATTTCGATAGGAATTATTGCCTGTAATGAGAAATGAAAGCCTATCATTTCTCCTCCACTATAAGCAAAGTTTGTTCTTTCTCTAACTTTGTCTAAAAGCATGAACTTCATTTTCTGTTTGAGAGATAGGGTCGTAATTAATAAGCCAGTAGAGTGCAGCTGGTATATTCCAATTATTTCACAGTAAGAATTATTTTTTAAGATGTTTAACTTCTCTGAGTACTAAGTACAGATTAGCTCTTGTAAATTTAAATCCCGTCCAATAAGTAAACCTTCAAGCAGTAACTTACAATAACATTTTTTAAAAATGCACGAAGTAATGTGTACATTTGAATCCGAGCAAGTTCAGCTCAATTCTTCTCAACATATATCCCTGGTGTTGCAATCAAGATGGCTAATTATCCAAAATATAAACTCTTGACCTTAATCAGGGAATGTTTTGAATGTTATGGATGCACAAAATTGGGAGAACAAGGAATAAGAAGTTGATTTCAGCTCTGGGATGATTTCATTGAGTTCGAATGTGGATCTCAGAATTTGGCAACATGGGCAATGATGTTTGAAAATAACTTCAAAGCAAATTGGAACTTCTGAAACAAACCTCCTCAGGGTACACCATGACAAATATTGCTGCTGAATTGGAAATTGATTGTAGAAGCTAAAACAATATTGTCACTGAGGAATCTAATGTGATCAATTTGGTAGCAATCATCAATTTGATAAATAAAGGACAGAAAAACATTCTCAATTGATCTTGTTGGAAAGTAAATGTATATTTTACCAGTTTTGACTTGCCAAGTCCTAATGTCCTGAATTGCCACTGACCGTATCCAGATGACTGTATTTACCAGTTCCAGATGTGATGGAGTTGCATCCTTGGCACAAAACACTGCAGAATCCAGATGTGCCGGGCATCAAATGACACATTGAGATAGCCCTGCACTGAAAGGCTACCAAAAGCTTTTGCATCCTGTAAAATTGTTGTCTCTAGCTTGCTTTATTATCAGAGCTATTGAGTCATTTTTTAAAAAATTTCTAAATTCAGAAACATTTAAAAATGACAAAAAACAAGTAAACAATTGAAATGAAAAAAAAAATAAAATAAAAATAATCAAATTAGGATATTTGAAGTGCGTTTCTAAAAAGGGTGGTCAGGTTGCATGCCTATCATTACAAAATTTTAGGAGGTTCTCTTGAACTAATTGACCATGGGTCTGCTGTCATCATGAGATTTACGGAGTGTTTCTCAAGTTTTTTTGCCTGTTGATCTAGCGAGTTCTTTGTATTAAATAAATACATTACATAATGTAATAACTCAACAAACCTGAAGAGACCATCAATGTATTTCCATTCTGGTGATCAGTTGTGTAAGAGTTCAGACTGTTGCGGTCACATACTTACCTTCGTTGGGAGGAGGAGAGTGAGACTGTCAGGATCACCCAACGGCAATGGGCCAATGAGAAGGTCAGATGAGTTTAGCTGGGTGGTGTTTGGGGAGTTGAAGAATGCAATGGTGTGCTGAAAGAAACAAGAGGGTTTATTCTTTATTTGTTTGCAAACTGTGGTAAATCAGTGCTGTTACAAGACCATGATGTCCACCCAGCCCAGAGCACAACTACTGGTGCTTGAGGTGAATTTCGTTAGGGTTAGGGCCACTCCCATCCATCCCATCATTTTATTCAGGCCCCTCCCTCCCAACATTTTTTTCAGACACCTTCCTGCATTTTGTACAGGCCTGAAACATTGGTTGTGTATTTTTATCTTTGCTCCATGAAGTAGGCTCTTTGAACTGCTGAGCTTCTCTAGCCTTGTGCTTTTTTTACTGGTGCTAGAGGTGTTCTCTGAAGTACACCCATGTCAGAATCTGAATGCTTCAGAGAGATAGGTTATATAGATTCCTAACATCAAGGCGTCCCCTTGCTACTTTCTTTTTAAGGTTACAATTTTAATAAATGGTTTTGGAAGTGGCAGCTCAGGATATCCTTTGGTGATAGCCCTCACTATTTATCAGTGGTAGATGGTGAAGGTTTGGCCAATGGTGGAAAGGTGTTCTTTGAGTTGAGAGAGCAGTGCTTTCATGATACATGCAGAACCGCGGTAAGTGAACATTGAGTCCAGCAAAAAATGCCATCTACTGGAGGGCCTCAGTTAGCTGAGCAGTATCTCTGGGAGAAAAAGGGGGAAAATTGTCAAGATATGACTACTCTTTCTTTCTCACTGAAGCTGCTCAACCTGCTGCGGTCCTTCAGAAAACTGTTCTGTGTTCCTGTTTCTAGCACCTTCAATCTCTCGTGTACCCCCACACCATTGACGTAGCTGATTTATGAGGGAAAGCTTGGGAGATCCAATTATATGCTGATGCAGAGCAAGAGAAACTGTAAATCCTGGGTAATTACAGTGAAACCCCTGGTATCTGGCACCTATGGGAATTGGTAGAAAAGTGTATTTTCTGGTTGTTTGAGATTGGTGCTTTGGCGAACTAACGGAGAGACTCGCCAATTTCAAACCTACATTTTTTTAACCTATTTTGCAATTTTTTTTGTTGCTGGTTGCTTGAGGCTGCCAGTTGCCTGAATTCCAGATAACAATGATTTAACTATACTGTCAAAAACACACTGCACACTGAGGTTTTGAGCCTTCCAGAGTCAAATAACAGTCTTCATCTACTGAATGAATGTTTCACCAATTAAAATGTCTGGATTCTCTAGGCAAGCGGAATGTTGTTGAACTAGCAACAAATCAATAAACAGGACTGTGTTCAGAATCAAACTCCTCTTCAGTCGCAGACAAAGGCTCTCAAAGCATCATACTAATTTCCTCAACCAGCTTGCCAGGAAAATAAACAATGATTAGAGTGCTTGAGCCGGCAGTTTAAATAACCATTTGCATGTAGACAACAACATCAAAGATACTTTTAATTGGAAACCCTTTCTGTGAAAAGCAAACTAATCCAAGGTAAATACCTTAGCAACAAACAGCAAATGAATTTGCTCCTAGAAGCAGGATACAATGGGCCAAAGCTGGCAACCTGCTTAAGCTCGGCCATGGCTCACTGAACTACAGTGTTCAATGCCATTGGTAATTCTACATACACCATAAACCTTGGACAATCTTGCAGGAATGGGTCAAAAGATTGATGAGTAAAAAAGACAACTCTAAAGTAAGTGAAACAAGAATGTCTGCAGACACAGTGATTGTAGTAAATACACGAAAATGCTTGAAATACCCAGCAGGTTCCACAGTGTCCATAGGAGACAAAGATATATAGCCAATGTTTTGGACCTAAGCCCTTTGTTCAGGTACTTGCTGAGATTCTTCAGCACCTTTGAACATAAGAAAAGTACATTGACCAATTTAATCCTGACATCTACTCTGCTCTGCAATAACCTCACGACTGACTTGATATTGGCCTCAGCTCCACTTCCCTGCCTGCTCTTCAGAACTGACAGCTCCCAGTGCTCCAAAAATCTGCCTTATCTCAACATTGCTGGATCCAATGGCCCCATCTCCTCAATTCTCTACACCAAATAATTACGACCAATTAGGGGCGGGGTGGGGGATGGAGGGGGAGGAAATTCTTAACTCTACCCTAAACAGCAGTATTTCTAATTCTGGAACATTTAAACCTGCTTAGAACATTAGAGCAACTGTGACATCTTTTGTTATCATTTATGACATTTCCACACTTCACCATTGTTCACTCTGTGTTATGATTCCAGACATCTGGGAGAGGAATGCGATGACAAGAATAAAATGAATGGAGATGGCTGTTCTAGTTTATGTCACTTGGAGCCTTCTTTCAATTGTGTGGGTATGTATCCTGTCACATATATTATGTAGTTCAGAGCACACTCCATTGATAAACCTCAAATTGTTTGCAGGCTTGAGATGGTTTAAATGTACAGGGATGCATTGTAAAAGACTGTAACGGTTACTGGAAACTGTTTAAGAGAAAAACTCAGCTGAGATCAACCGTGATTAAAACTATATATTTTAACTCCCTATTGACTGAATATAACACTGTCCCATCAGTGCAAGACAAACAAGTGGGGGAATGGGATGGGTTATTCTAAGAGCTTCAATGAGCCAAGTGGCTATCTCCCAAATTGTGAGAATTCTATTTCCCATCATTGTTACATCGGAACTTTCAGATAATGTTGAGCACAAGCTGATTCAGCATGTAAAGCCACTTGGACTTGCAATGTAATTTGGTGTAACAAAATGAAGTTGCATTAATGATAAAGAAAAGATTATTAAAGAAGAAAGCCTCATTATTGGAAAAAAAATGTTCAAAGCTAACTAATTTTATCAGTCACTGGAATATTTTTAGATAGCTAATAGTTTACTTTCAGTAAATCAAACACTTCCATGAATTAAGTTCAAGTTCCCATAGATTCCTGCAGGTAAGTTGTGAAGAACAAGAAATGTGAAATTAACGGCTAGAAATTGAAATTCGCTGTTTTTGTGCAGTTTAACAGTGTTTTGTGGAATGCAAGTGACAAATCAAGACCCTTTCAAAAGTCATAAAGGGTTATTTGAAAGCGTTAAAGTAGTTTACATTCAGAAACATACACCTAAGTGATACCTGCACATGGGTAGCTGCACAATACAACTGCTATACTAATCACTGGGAAGCCCCGAGATCTTATGATATCTTCCCAAGGCAGATATCTTCCCAGCTGCATGAGGGGCTGCCACAGAGGTAAGGGCAAACACAGGGGAGGGAGGATATGGTAACTTCTGTATGTGTGGGCACCACAGAAGGTCCTCTGCTCAGAATGAATCCTGTGCCATCAGTGGCCCCATGCAATTGCCATGGTCAACAAGCCAGTGACTACACATGTTGTCACATAAAAAAAAATTGGATCCAATAATGCTGCACACAATATATCAGTGTCAGAATTAACCCTTTTATACATGAATAATTGCTGATCTCCAGTGAGTTTAAAAAAAAATTTTTTGGCCACATCGCAATTATTCCTTCCAGTTTCAGTGGTAGTGAATGAAAGATGCAATGTTAATCTTGTGGTGACAGTGCAAAACAATGTCAGATGAATTAGTGTGGCTGGCAAATAGTAATGCTCAGTTCAAAATAATAGTTGCTGGAATTTTATCCAGAAATGATCTCAAACATGATCAACACCAGTAAGAATGATCTGTGCATTCTAGGTGCTTACCAATAGGCACTATATGATTCCATTTGTTGACAGGATGGCTTTAGTTTTTATCCATATTTTCCCCTGTTTAGCTTCCTAATGGATTCCTTCAAAACAGCAGCACATCTATGATTGAAAGAAAGAAATTACAGTTTCTCATCTCCTCCTCATCAAATCATGTCTAATCAATATACTTTGACAAGCTTTACCCTGAAAACATTCTCTCAGTTGGGAAGCTTTGTCTGGCATTCCCATAATGTGACCCTTTCAAAACACTCTCCTGTGGTGATTTTCTTTTCAACCAAAGATCATTCCCTGAGTGGTTGAATCCTACACAAAATATTTCTCAAAATTTATCCAAAATAACATTGTCAAATAGTTCCCCCCCCCCCAAAAAAAAAGATTTAAGGACTGCTTTTCTTTAATGTTGTTATTTAATCACTAATAACTTGGTTGACTATCTTGACCTGGATAAATAGATTAAGTTGTCATGCAATTATCATGTAAAGCTTTGCCCTGTTTTTGGCACATTCAACAAAATTATTGATTTTCCTATTAATATAACAGGATCTTCCGTGTTTTTACCAGATGAAATGATGTACAAATGATTTTACCAATAACAATTTCATTTAACATACTATCAGCCACATTTTTCTAACTAGCCCCATGCTTGATTGCTTAAGGAGTCAGTTTGATGACTACACTGAACCGTACTACTCTTATTCTCAGCTTGGGAAGTTTTATGACATGAAAGAACCTCTGCCTGTCCTGCCAATTAAGTGACACCCTATTTTACAAGTCCTTTATGTGATTGGAACTATGCACCAAAGGCACTAACCAAATATTTCATAATAAATGTGGGTTTTTTTGTTTTACCACTGCCAGATTTTGCTCTTTGCTTTTGAGACCTATGAAAGTCTACAGATGCCTTTCACAACCTATCCAATACGGCGAGGTTCACTAAATGAAAACGTAAAAGACAAAAAAAATTACAAATGCTGTAAATCTGAAGCAAAAGAGAAAATACTGGAACATACAGTAGATTGAGCATTATCTGTGGAAAGAGAAACTGTTGATTTTTTTTGCAGGTCAAGGACGCTGCTTCAGATACAACTAAACATTTTGAAAACAGAGGTCAAGGATACCAATTCTGAATATGATCTTTGAATTCTATTTCATTTTGTAACTAACTTGTTGCTCACAGATGAGGTTACCAAACTATAGGATTCTATTGCCTAATGAGTAAATTATCAGCGTTCACAAAACCTGGCCTATTGATCTCGAGGCATAAGTTCTAACCCCAATATAGCCAATGGGAAATTCAATTTCACATGGTTAAATGTATCTGGAATTTTAAAGAACTTGCAATGACAAAGCTGTTAAATTATTGAAAAATCAAACAGAGAGAAGTTGGTGAGATTTAGCAGGTCAACTAGCAGACCTTGGAGAGAAATGGGTAGATAACCTTTTGCCTCAGGCATTTTTTGAGACTGGGTCTTGAGAAAGGGTCCCAACCTGAACATTGAGGGTCTTGAAATCTGACATGAACTACTGACTGTCTATTTCTGCTCAGTTATGCTGCCTGACCTGTTGAATCACTCCACCTCCTCTTTGTTTCCTCAAGAGCCCAGCAGCCACAATCCTTTTGTTTTTCTATTGGAAAAGCAAGTTTGATTCAGTATTCTGAGAATCATAGCATCCTTGACTGGTCTGGTACCTTTGTGACCACAAACCTACAGCAATGGGATTGGCTGTGAAATAGCATAACCAGCAACTTAATGCATGGGAAATTAGGGATTGGGCAATACATTTTCCACCAACAATGATCACATCCTATGAATTAAATAAAAGTAAATACAGAAAATTAGAACTGACACTTATCTGCTGTGCACCGGATAGCCCATCCATTTATTGAGCTATCAGGGCCCCTTAACTCTTGGTACAATTATATACAGGAAAAACCCCTGGTATCCGGCAACTATGGTGATTGGTAGATGCTGGATAAGTGAATTTTCTGGTTATTTAAGACTGAGTGTTGCATGGATTGGCAAAACCACAGTGAGGTGGGCTAATTTTAAACTTCTATATTATTTTCCCTATTGATTTTCCTCGATTATTTTTTGCTGGTTGCTTGAGGCTGTCAGTTGCTTGAATGCTGGATAACAGGGGTTTTACTGTAATATTAGTAAAACATAAAAGTCTGCAGACACCATGATTGAAGTTAAAAAAAATGCTGGAGAAATTCAGCAAGTCAAAGAGTACTTTGGGCAGCACGGTTAGTATAGCGATTAGTGCAAAGCATTTACAGTGCCAGCGGTCGGGACAAGGGTTTGAATCCCATGCTGTTTGAAAGGAGTTTGAACATTATCCCTGTATCTGCATAGGTTTCCTCTTGCTTTTCAAAATGTTCTGGGAGTGTAGGTTAATTGGGTGTAAATTGAGAAGCACAGACTCATAGGCTGAAATGGACTGTTACAGAGGTGCATTTAAAATTTTATATAGAAAAAAACAGATACATAACAATCGTTTCAGGCTTAAGCCTTTCAACATGGTATGGTCCAAACCTACACAAAAGGTTAATGCTTGAGACTCACTTTACAATGCAATGGTACTCAACCTTTTTCTTTCCACTCACCTCTGTGATTAGTAAGGATTGCTTAAGGTGGTATGTGGGTGGAAAGAAAAACCACTGTTTTAATTGTACCTAATTGACATGTGCCCGGATTCATAACTCCAAAAGAAATGGGCCAATGACAATTTTTCTCAATCAAGATATTTCAGAAACAAATGAGTCTAGGCCAGTGATTCTCAACCTTCCCTTCCCACTCACATACCATCTTAAGCAATCCCTTACTAATCACAGAGCACCGATGGCAAAGGGATTACTTAAAGTGGTATATGAATGGAAAGAAAAAGGTTGAGAATCGCTGGCCTAACTAATACACCAGCATTAAGAATAAACAGGTTAAAAGACGATGGAAAATGTAAAATAATTAGATTAAATAATTAAATTTTTAAAAACCCATCAGTCTTAATTATGTAAAGCTCACTTTAATGAGGTAATTTCTGTATTTTAAAAACTTAAATTTAAATTCATATTATGATTACTGGTGCTAAAATGTTGTTCTACTAACAGCAAAGCTAACCATGCCATCATAACAATCACAATTAACCCTCTGTCCCTCAGGTTTACAGCTAAAATCTAACTAATATACTTAATAAAAATACTAATAACTATAAAGTCACTTAAGCAGGGATAAGAAGTCACTTTTAAGACAGTTGCCCCAACAACGAGTGACATCAACAACTCTTCATCCTGGGCAATGCCATTTTATTCAAACACAACATTATTCAAATTGGTGCTTCATGCAAAGCACGACCAAGGCACTCCGTTGGCTGAATATTTGCTCCCATCTTCACCAAAGGTTTATATGTTATTTCAGAGAACATTTACTTTTACAATTTTGAATTTGCATATATTTTACTTATTACTTTATTCTTAACTATTGAAATTTTTTAATTCATTTTCCTTGAATTTTTTTTGCTGATTGCTTGAAGTTGCCGGTTGCTTGAATTCCAGATACCATAAGATTCGGATGAAAATTAACTTTGTGATAGGTTTGTAAACAGGAAGCAAGAATTGGGAACTTTCATCTGCCATGCAGAATTTGTTAACTCTGTCATGCCCTTCAGTGTTAAAACTGATTGGTGTAAATGGGAGTTCTTACTGATATAAATAGGTATTTAGCACAAAATATATGTATGCATCCTGCAAATCTGTTTCCTGAAAGGCAGAAGTCTTTAATGGTTAAAATTTAGTACATGGCAACTTCACAGGAGGTGACCAAATTGCAAGACAAGTTAGTGAGGGAAAATCTCTTGGTATCATCCAAAAATGCATCAAGCAGCTCAGTTAAGGGGATAGACTTTTACCCAGAAAAATGCATGAGCTTATAGCAGGTCCACTCACGATGAAGCCAGCATCACCAAGGAGCAAACATTTCATTGTGGGTTTGGTGTTTTTACACATATCTTTCGTGGGTGGCACAGTTGGTGTAGCAGTTAGTGCAACGCCTTTACAGCGCCAGCGATCGGGACAGGGTTTCAAATCCTGCATTGAACGGAGTATGCACGTTCTTTCCGTGTCTGCAAGGATTTTCCCCAGAGCTCAGGTTTCCTCCCACCATTCAAAAACTTAGGTTAATTGGGTGTAAATTGGGCAGTACAGACTTGTAGGCTGAAATGGCCTGTAACTGTGCTGTATGTCTAAATTCTAAATTTTCTAAGTCTTGAAGAGTGTGAGGCTGGTCTTTTCTGCTAAATTGGTGCAGGTTTTAGCAACATTTCAAATCCTTTCACTCAGTTCATACCTCAGGGCAGGTTTCATTAATTTTGTGATGTCATGTAATTTTAAAACTCTTGGTCCAATATTTCTTAGAAAGTTAAGGACACAGATTTGCAGTTTTTAATGAATAAAAGATAGAATTATGACTAGAAACCCCAAATTGCCAGTAAAAATCCTGTAATCCTTTGCAATAAAATCAGAATTTGACTTATTCTTTTTCCATGAAAACAAAGACCCTAAGGTTCAAGCAATTCTGAAATGCTTAATTTGATTTCTAACACAATTCAATACAAGAGATTAATATACATTTGGATTTTTAATACAATAGCAGTGCATCTAATTCAATGAATATATAGAAATAATATAGTAGCCACTTGACATGCCCCTATTAGAGTCACTAGTTTTTAGGCCTGTGACCTTGTTTACCTCAAATTAGTAATTTCAGTCGAATGGCCAGAAAGGTGAATTAAAGAACTGTTAGGCAACTAATTTGTTTTTAAATTTAAATTTAGACATAGAGCAGGGTAACATACCCTTCTGGCCTACGAGCCTGTGCCGCCCAATTACACCCAATTGACCTACAGCTCCCTTACAATTTTCAATGATGGGACAAAACCGTAGCACCCAGAGGAAACTCGCACAGATACCGGGAGAATGTACAGTGTCGGAATCGAATCTCACTTGCTGGTACTGCAACAGCATTGCTCAAACCATGCTGTCCTTTACATTTTTAAATTTAGACAATTGGTCATTCTTGCTGGGCTTAATTTAAGGTTGGCAGGTTGTTTACATTAATTTTTTTTCAAATTTTAATTTGTGATTTTTTTTATTTTCCAATAATGCTTTCAAAACTTTCCTTCCAAGATTTATTTCTGTGTTGGAGAAGCAGTTCTATAAACAGCTGGAGCTGAAATAAAGAATTTCTTTGGAATTTTTCTTCTCTTGAACTGTTTCATTCTGTTTTGTTGCCGCAGATGAGCCTAGCAGGTGTTATTTTCACGAAGGTGATGGAGTTTGTGAAGAATTTGAGAAAAAGACCAGTATACAGGATTGCGGCCTATATACACCCAATGGTTTCATGGATCACTGGGCCAATAACGTCACTGTATCACACCAGGATGATCATTACTGCCCTGGATGGGTTATAATTGGCCACCCAGCTGCAACAGAGGTAAGAGACATGTCAAGTTGTTCTGATATACATAGCAGGTGATACAAGGTGAACTCATCTACTGGGATATTTCTGTAATGTTTTGACACTGGAACTAACGTGGTTTATTGTAAATGCTCCCATTCTTCTGTCAATGCAGCAGAAAGTTTGTTATTTAAATGCATGTCCTATGGCAAAATTAGCCATAAAAAAGAAATAGGTTGCAGAATAAATAATAAGGCAGAAAATCAGGATTTTCCATTCTGGATTCCCATCTTAGTAAATTCAATGTTCAAACCATTGTAAGCTACTCAAGTGTAATATGAAATGTTGTAATCAAAAGGATGAAACCAGAATGGAAATCCTTTAATTCATATCTCAGTGAAGATTTCAGCTCTTTTATTTAATTAATTATTTATTTATAAATTTTATATTATATAACATTAATTATGACATATTCATACAGATATATAATTAAGTAAATTCCTCTAATCTCCCACATCCACCCCACTAACACCCTTCCTCCTCCCCCTTCCAACTACAAAGAAAGAAGAATGGAGATCATTACTTAAAAACATTACTCAACTTTTTAGCTGTGGAAAGCAAGACACCCACCGGAGCAGATTGAGAGATTAAATCTTCAAACCAAGAATTTTTAAATATGGGCTCCATACTTTTACAAAAAAATATTTATCTCTCAAATTATACATTATTTTTTCTAAAGGAATATAGGTTTTCATTTCAGTATGAAAACTGCCAAAACTAAACATAAAAATTCAATTTGATACTTAGTCAGTCTCAGTCCTAAAGCAATTGACTTAACGTCCTCTAATAAAAACAACATTGGATCAAATGGTAGACTCACTTTTAATACTTGCTCCAAAAACAATTTAACTTGTATCCAAAAATTCTTAATTTTAGAACAAATCCATGTCGTATGAAAAAAAAAGTACCTATTTGCTTATCCACATCTAAAACACAAATCCGAAGTAATTAATTCAAATGTCTTTAATTTCTCAGGGGTTAAATATAATTGATGTAAAAAATTATATTGTACTAATCTATATCTTAAGTTTATAACCTTAAACATGCTCGAATTTCTCCAAACGTCTTTCTGTTTAGATCAAATTCCCATTTCATTCTTGATATATGAACATTCAACTTAGACATTTTGTTTTGTAATAACTTGTATATCTCAGAAATAAACTTAGTTGTTTCTTCCTTAGTAAGCAATAATTTCAAAGCAGATTGTCTAGATAATTTTAAACTATAACCTAATTTTCCCAATAAAAAGTTTTAATCTGATAATAACGAAAAGGTATTACTCAGAACTTGAAATTTCTCCTTTATTCGATTAAAAGATACAAACTTCCCTGCTTCAAAATCATTTTCAGCTTTTTTAATCCCCAATTGATTAAAAACTGATTATTTACAGTAAAAGGAAAAGATTTATTTTGATTATAAAGGCATTTTCACTGAAATCTTTCCTTTTCTACCTATCTAATAATCAATTTTATTCCATATTTCAATGAAATGTTTCAAATTTGGTGGATCCTTACCAATTAGCAATTTTGAATTCCATTTATAAATAAATTCTGACATAGACTTCTCATCAAATAGAAGGTTTATTTAGATCAAACATTGCATGAATAAATTTCAATTGTGCAGCTTTATAATAATTCTGAAAATGTTTTCTGATGCTAATTCAGAGCAACTTTGATCTCCTATTTACATCAGTAAAGTAGCACATAAACATTTGAGGCTCTCCTGACTCAGGAAAATCGTCAAGTCTGCTAACATTGATATAACACATTCATTCCAGGTCCAATTTCATTCAGAAGTAATCAATGTGCAACCTATTTTGTAGTTATAATTATTTCTGTGATCAGCATGTAAGATACCATGAATAATCGATCCAATTTATTTGCTAAAATGTTGAACATTTCTGGTGTGAGTCTTTGATTATGTTTTGCACTCTGGATCTCACCATTCTGGCAGTTCATTTTATTTTCTTTTTGCCTGAGTTTTCCAGAAAAGGCCCATGATGGATCAACTGGTAATAAAATGGGTAGATTTGCAAATTGCCTGATTAATAGTTCCAATGGTGCTGAACATAATTGCCTGGAAATTTATTGCTGGTTAGGAATGCTTAATACATTCCATTATAGCAACAGAGTTTTGCTCACTGACTCTAATGTGCTGTTCCATTGTCTTCAAGGGAAGATTAAAGTTTCTCACCAGCAATGAATTATAAGGCTATTTCATGTCAAGCCTCCGCCTGGAGGCTGGCTACAAGAGCGGATCGAAAACTTACCTTTCAGACAGTAACCCGATAAAGCTGCTTCAGCGTCTCATTCATATTGACTGGTGCCTCGTAGTGTCCTCCAGAGATGATGGAGGTGGGGCAACTGGTGCCGTGTTTCCCAGAACAGTTCCAATCACATGGGGGATTATGGGTAAGGAAGACAGCCATTGCTCTGCCGTGTTTTGAGCCGCAGAGAGTGGCCCCGAAGGCTGAAGTGGCCCAGTGAGACTATCACAGGCCGCCCCCTGAGGGCCCCCCCCACTATCTTTGCTGCTCCACCAGCCCCCGTCTGCCACCCTTGCCTTGAGGCAGTCATGGAGGGAGAATGGTGAGTGTGGAGATGGATCGTGGTCTGACAGCTTTATGAGCCTTCCCCTAACCAGTTGCTGGACATTCAGGCCAGGCAGTGGAGCGCAGCGCTCCACTGTTTATCCTTCCCTGAGAAGGGTTGGAATTGGTGCACTGGAGCCAGCTATGGCGCATTCAGAGCGGTTCATCTTTAGGCGTAAGGGCGAAGAACCTCCATCTTTACCAACAGGTGTTTTCCCTGCTTGAAAGTGCCTATAGACCAATGTGTGTGGATCCAACAAATTATAATAGAATTACAGGTTCAGTCACTGATGCACACAGATCATACTGAAGTGAAAAGGAAAATGACAAAAGATTCAGGCTATGACAAAAAAAGAGGAGGAAGATGTTGACTGATTCAAATATGGGTTTTTAATTTTTTATATATTATAGAAATTCATACATACATTAAGCAACAACAGTAGGTTGAAGAGAGCAAAGAATCTGAACCAGTGAAGTTAATTTCCAAAAAATTAATCTCTGCATAAAAAATATTGTTAAAAATTAGAATCTGCTGGGATAATTGTTAAAGAGACTGTATGAGACATCCAATATTGGAGAAATTATAGATTCATGAATTCTGTGAGAAAGGACTACAATTTTTTCTGAATGCATTTACACCCACATTTAACTTGCAATCTTGTGAGAAATAAAATTAGGCGTTAGTTTTGTATTGCTGAATAAAATATTTACATCACGTGGCAGTCTCTCTTATATTCAACCCAAAGTGCTCTAATTTTTCACAATTCCTCACGCAGAGATATTTTTAAAAAAAATTTTGCTTCACTGTTTTTAAATCTTTGCTCTCTTTAACCTGTTGTCATTGCTTAAGGTACATATGCATTTCTATAACAATTTGCATCCTGAAAATATGATCTTTGTGTTGAATTTTGAGTTAATGTGACTATGCAAAAGGCAATGCACAGTTATTAGCGCAATGCTGTTACAGCGCCAGCGATTGGGACTGGGTTTCAAACCCCCGTTGTCTGTAACGAGTTTGTATGCTCTCCTTGTGTCAGTGAGGGTTGTCCATGGGGGTTCAGGTTTGCTCCCACTATTCAAAATGAACTGGGTGTTGTAGGTTAATTGGGTGGAATTAGGTGACAAGGGCTCTTGAGCCGAAAGGGCCTGTTGCAGTGCTATACTGTATGTCTAAACTTAAATTTTAAAAATGTAAGACATTTAAATTTAAACTTTAAATTTAACATTTGTGAATTCCATATTAAACCTCCCTATTATTGAGAGTCAAGATAGTGAAATTGGTTGAGAAAGAATGTAATAAAATTGATAATGTATAATGCAATTTCCCTCACTATACTTGAATTGTATTGAATTAGGCAATTGAAATTTGTTAGCTTTAGAATGAATGTTTTCCAGAAACCAGTGCTTAAGAAAGTTGATGTGACATTTTAGAATTACAGTAAAAACCCCTGGTATCCGCAACCTATGGGAATTGGCAGATGCCAGATAAGTAAATTTCCCAGTTGCTTGAGACTATGAATGGAGAACTAATACTGAAGTGAGCCAATTTTAAATTTATGTATTTTTTACCTATTTATTTTCCATATTTTTTTGCCTGTTGCTTGACGCTGCCAGTTATTTGAATTTGAGATAACAGGGATTTTACTGTGTGTAGCTCTTTCAAAATATCTCCTCCTTGTCCAGCATTGTTGATAGCTTTTTTAAATTTCCAAGGTCAATTATTTGAAAGCCAAGTAATTCATGATCTTCATTTCAGAAACCTATGAATGGGTTTAGAGAGGAAAATTAAAAGTTTAGAATGGGCAGAGCACAAAATATCACAAAGCACTGAAATGGTTCTTGGAGCTAAAATGACTGACTCCTTTGAATACCCTACTGAAGAATCATAGAGTTTTATAGCATAGAAAACTTCAGCCCAAACCTTCATGGCTACCAAGTTATCTACATGAACTAGTCCCATTTGCCTGTGTTTGGCCCATATCCGTCCAATCCTTTCCTGTCCATGAGCTGTCTATATGTTAAATGTCTTTGAACTTTGCAATTAGATCTACCTCTAAGGTGTCCTCTGGCAGCTTGTTCCATATAACTGCCGTCATCTAAAAAAGGTGTGTAATGCGCGTCAAAAGAACCAAAGACTTGTTGATCCAAACCAAGGCTTTTATTAACTAAAAGACTGGAGCATATCATAAGTAGGTCGACCAGTCCAGAATGACCTGGTCTGGCTAGGAGCAATCCTTTAAGATCTGCCAGTAGATGTGGCTACACTCTCAGCGAATCACAGTCATCCTACACTACCATTTGTACATAAGTACATATACACATTGGTGATAGAATCTGTACTATCACAAGGTGCCTCGCAGGCCTCTTTTAAATCTTTCTCCTCTCATCTGAAATCTCTGTTTTGTCTCACCAATCCTGGGGAAAAACAATCTTATCAATTCCTCTCCTGGTTTTTTCCTTCCTCATGTTTGTCTCTCAGGTTCTCACATTTCAAGGAAGAATGTTACAGCCTATCCAGCATCACTTTTTTTTACTTAAGCCCTCCAATTCAGCCAACATGCTCGTGAATCTTTTCTGCAACATTTTCTATATCCTTACCCTATTTGGGCAACCAGAATGTCACAAATGGCTCGCACCAACATCTTGCATAGCTGTGACCTCACAAATATGCTCTCACCAACTTCTTGCATAATTGTAATATCACAAATGGGGCCACACCAACAACTTGTACAGTTGTAACATCACAAACGTGGTCTCACCAACATCTTGCACAGACCCAATTCCTATATTCAATGCCCTTACCAAACACCTTTTTCACCATCCCATCTACCTTTGCTGCCATTTTAAGAATTACATGCCTGTCCCCCAGGAGCTCTCTGTACCACAACACTTTCCAGAGTTCAACGATTGACTGCATAAATCCTCCCCTGATTTGTCTGTCCAAACTGCCTCACCTGACATATTTGAGTTAAATTCTATCTGCTATTCTTTGACCCACTCCTTTATTAATTGAAAACCTTTGAATAAAGGTTAAAGCCAAAGATGATTTGTTCATATAGTTTTGATGTTGTAATTCTGTTATTTTTTGCATCAAGCTACATCTTACTTAAGAAGGGAAACTAACCAATTCTATATCCATGAAATGCTCTTGCAATAACTTTCACCAGACCGAGGAAATAGCTATCTACTAGATATTGTTGAAAACACCCTGAGCCCATTAAGCAGATTAAAATGTTTTCACTCATTGCCATATGGATGTAAAGGCATACTTAAATACAATTTGTTAATAGGTACAGTACTATAGTAAGCAAAATGTTCCCTGTAACCAGTTGTTCCCATCAAACAAGCATGCTAATGTTTGAGGAAATTAATTGTATTTGAGCAAGTTCCTTTTGAACTGAATATTCCCATTAAAAATATGTTTTTTTTTAAATCTGGAATGCACAGCATATCCCACTGCTTGCCCTATAGGGACCATTTTTGATGTATAAGTGGCACATATAATTTTGAGCTCACTCATATTTTGGTTATTAGTTACAGCATTTACAAGAAACTAATGGTTACACCATGCATACTTGTATCCACAAGTGAAACTGGTATCAGACATATTGCAGTTTGGAATAGCCATGAGAGGATATCGTGCCCTACACTGGACAAACATGTTGCTCTGAAGTCTGTGAATAACCAACTATTTAAAATTTTATTAATGGGAGAAGGTTGGCTGGTGATCTTCTAGTTTTTGCACCCTCCATTCCTCAGTGTTGCATCACACATATGATAGGCAGCACAAAATGCTGCAGGAGAAACTCAGCAAATCAAGCAATATCCACAGAAAGCAGAAGGCTCAGGCCCTTACTGTCGACTGCCTCAGGGTCGGCGCCAGAACAAATCTTAGCGGGAGGCATTAGGGTAACCATGGGGGGGGGGGGGGGGGGGGCACAATCTGACTTACAAAAACTCCTTCAACAGGGGTGGTTTGGGGTTGGTGGTGCCTACCTACCTTCCCCCTCCCTCCCCTTCTGACATAACAGATAAACCTGCTGTTAATGTGGACGCTCGTGATGCTCGGCTGCGTGTGGGGGGGAAATGGACATGAGCGGATGGGGGGTCACAATGCCTCATTTGGGGGGGGGGGTAATTCGCATGAATTTCCCCCTTGGTGTTGACCTTGGACTGCCTTCTGCTTTCCATGGTTTCTCCAGCATCCCCAAACCCCAGCATAGGCAGGTTTCTTGTTCACCTGTTGATGAGATGATTTTCCCATCTCTTGATTTTACAGTTCTTGAGTGAACCCAATTTCAATACAACAAAAGAGGCCGTTCCTTTTAAATCAGTTGGAAAACCATGAGATGTAGAAGGATATTACCTTCTTACGTAAATTGGGCTGATCAGCATGAAACCTCTGAGCTTTAGGCTATATTTGAATATAAAATCTAATCTAGAACCTGGATTTCTATTGAAACAGCTATCCCCGGGGTCCCGAATTGCAATCCTCCTTTAAACAATGACTTATGTCGGGACAGCATGACCAATAATATTAATGTAAGGTATAGATTGGCTCAATACAATTTTTTTTGCACCTATATCTTGAGCCACACAAATTAAAATCAAAAATATCAGATCAATGCTTTAGATGCATCGAAGACAGGAACCTTTTTGCATTCAACCTGGCCATGTTCCAAGGTGAAGCTTTTCTGGGAAAATTTGGGAAACCTAGAACAAATCACTAAGATTCAATTTATATAGATACTGGAATTGTTTATACTGAGAAATATTGCAGACATAAATCCTAAAATGAGGCTGTTGAAACACCAATTAGAATTTTTAAAGATAACATTGGCAGTGGCCAGGGAGTGAATGGCAGTTACCAGGAAATCAGATTCCCATCTTGATATGGAAAGTGGTAATACATGCTTGTATTCCCTTGGAGAAAACTACATTTAACCTTAGGAAAAAAATAGAATAGTTTTCTAAAAATTTGGACTCCACAACTTCAACAAGAATTAGAAGGTCCTTTTCAATATACTTCCATGGCCACATGGGCCTTGAATGAAAGTGTCATTATGAATGAATAAATTTCACAATTAACTGATAGGTTCCAATGTTTTCACTTGAACAATTTAAACCAAGCTATTTGAAATTATTAAAGATCTACGGTGATCTGCTTTTAAAGAAATAGACAAAAATGTTTCAACAAGTATTGACCACAATACTATTTAATTAACCTTTTATGATTTTTACACAACCACTATGTTCCTGGAAACTATACTCAATTTCCAGGAATGCGGTCTGTGTGGAAAGATCGGAACAGGAATAAGGGACTCATTCCCGTTCTGACATTTTACCTCCTCGACCACTAATTATTTTCAAGGATCGCCTGCAGGCAATCCGTGAACAATGGGCTAATGAATAGGTTGTCCAGCCTTCTTAAGTACTGCACCAGGTATTCTGTCTAAACTTGCGGTGTGATATGGATATTTGGAGTTTTGGTCATTCCTGGGTGAACGGCCACTCCTGGAAGATAGGGAGACACTTCAGAATGGAAAAATAATGCAAATTCTATGTTTAAAAAAAACCGTAATTGCCTCAGTTGAAAGACAGTCAAAAGGGGAACAGGAATAAAATCCTACTTCACAGTATCTGATGAAATATTCTTTGTTGTAAACAATATTAGAGATATTGCCTTGCTTGTCAGAACTGATTAGTTGGAATGTCCTGCATAATGCAATGCATTTTGATGTTCCAAACCAGTGGAGGCCTTGGAGACTAAGGCTGATAATACAAATATGTGGCATTTGCCCAATGACCTTGATGGGTCATTTTTTCACTCTAAATTTAAGCATCACATTCAATTCAGTTGCCTCTATGAAGAGCATATTCAGACGTACATCATATGATGGTGACTCAGTGGAAAAAATGTACAACAGATCCCCACCTGTTTGGGACTTAGGATAATAATATTACGCCTCTGACATGGGTTGTGATGGAAGAGATCAAAGAGGAGTCCGGTGAGTGATGAATTCCAAGGAGAAATGCATTGGGTTGTTGCTGTAAATCTCCTGATATTCAACATTAAGTTGCAATCATCTCCAAATTGGTATGTGTTTTTAAGTCACTCTGCTCTTTACAATGGTTGCACTGCAATGTTCAATGTGATTGCAGAGAACTGTCCTTTCCAGACAGCTTATAAGAACGCTTCCACCAGCGTTGTCTCCGCTCCATCCTCAACATCCATTGGAGCGCTTACATCCCTAACATCGAAGTACTCGAGATGGCAGAGGTCGACAGCATCGAGTCCACGCTGCTGAAGATCCAGCTGCGCTGGATGGGTCACGTCTCCAGAATGGAGGAACATCGCCTTCCCAAGATCGTGTTATATGACGAGCTCTCCACTGGCCACCGTGACAGAGGTGCACCAAAGAAAAGGTACAAGGACTGCCTAAAGAAATCTCTTGGTGCCTGCCACATTGACCACCGCCAGTGGGCTGATAACGCCTCAAACCGTGCATCTTGGCGCCTCACAGTTTGGCGGGCAGCAACCTCCTTTGAAGAAGACCGCAGAGCCCACCTCACTGACAAAAGGCAAAGGAGGAAAAACCCAACACCCAACCCCAACCAACCAATTTTCCCCTGCAACCGCTGCAATCGTGTCTGCCTGTCCCGCATCGGACTTGTCAGCCACAAACGAGCCTGCAGCTGACGTGGACTTTTTACCCCCTCCATAAATCTTCGTCCGCGAAGCCAAGCCAAAGAAAAAAATAAGAAGAAAACACCGCAGAAATTAAAAAACGAATTGAATTCCTGAAATCAAAATATCTACATTAAATAATTAAAATGCTATCCATTTCCAAATTGTGACCTAAATCAGGATCCTTTGCTCACAGACAATCCATTTCCAGCAAAGGCTTTTATAAAGTTTCACTGTGAGAGACAAGAACGTACTATATCCGGAATTTAAGCAAACTGCAGATTCAAGTGGAAATAAATAGGTTAAAAATACAGAAGCTTAAAATTGATGTCCCCTAGCAGTTAGTTCCCCAATCAAGCAACCTGAAATCTCAAGCAAATGGAAAATCCACGTATCCAGTAGCAATGCAGGAGGTGCTGGATACCATTATCAGGGTTTCACTGTATCAAGGAAACTAATCTGAAATACTCATTGTTAAGCTTAAACCTTTGTTAATTATACCATTGTTTGTAACTGATCTATAGTGCAGAGTAAGACCTGTAATTAAATTAAATGCCTGGCCATTAGATAAAAGAAAGAGAATTTGTCTATTTTGATTTGTTATCTTTCCTGATTCAATTCCTTGCATATTCTGCTGTTTATCAAGAATCTAACTGAAAAGACTTTCACCTGCAGCGATGGCCTGGAATGAGTCCCAGATATATTTCAGGAAATGAGAGAATGACACTTCAGTGTCAGAACCACTGCTCAGCTTTTAACATCCTGGGTTTAAAACATTTTGTGCTGGCCACCTCAAGTGCCCTTATGTGATTTGCCACACAGGGCTCATTTCTGAGTTAACAAGAAAAAAAATAACCTTGCCTTTGTTTTGCTACCATCCTTTTCACAGGAACAGCAACAAAATCTTTAACAATTAATTCTGTCAATTGCTAAATCTCAATCCAACCTTATTGTGATAAACACTAAGAACTAAACAGCCTTTAACAGTCTTTGGATACAATTGATTCTGCTGATAAAGATTTTATGGAGTAGTTAGGAAATGTATGATGACAACTTTGATGTAAGTATAACTCGCATGAGGTGAAAAATGAACAATTGATTCACTGTTATGCAATTAAACTGTTGAACAAAAATCAAAGTCGACCCATTTAATAAACTGGAATATTTATTATAAAACACAAAAATGCGGGCCTGCTTTTTGCTCATACCTTGAAGAAGGGCTCAGGCCCAAGATGTCGGTAATATTTTTTTACCTCTAATGTACCCTTCGTGACCTGCTGAGTTCCTCGAGTTTTTGTTTTTACTACTATTACAGCTTCCTCAGACTTGCATGTTTCATGGAATATTTATAATTTTTAAAATTTTTCTGTTGTTTTGGTTATCATATCCCCACTCATACTCCCCAGTTATTTCCCTTTCAAATGCAAAGAGAGGCTTGATTGCTTGCATCCTTGCCAGAGTTATGAATGATCTGTCCTGCGGAAGGTACAAGAAAGATCTTAATTGGACTTACCCTCCCATTGTTTCCTCTTAAATCTTCTTTCAGTTGTCCCAACTGAGATGTTGCTCTCACTTCCCTCCACCTGAAGCCACCCTCCCCAAAGTGCCACCTCCCTCAGTAATTCATGCAACCCTGCAATCTTAGTGAACTCAGAGATCTGGTAGAACCCCTAGACACTGGGATTGGGCTGACGATATCAATGTGTACATGATTTAATCTGCGCTTTGGCAGTTCAATGGCTGGAGCGGAGCTTTTAGGTGCCTTTTTACATTAGACTTCTGGCAATCCACACACATCTTCTGGGTATAACCACACACCAAATCTATTTTTGAGAAAATATAATATTTGCTGTAAAGTTTTGTATGTGGGGTACAGGGTAGCGGTCTGCTGTTGTTGCGCCGTTTAAGCATCTGTAATCACTGCAGGGTCTCCAGCCTCCCATGGCTTTGGGCACCATATACAACGGTGACACCCATGGGCTATTTGACCTGTGTAAAATGCCTAACTCTATTTTAGTGAACTCCTGCTTTGCAAGGAGCAACTTTTCAGGTGGCAGTCGACGGGCTCTGGCGGCTTACACAGCGTTTCATAGTAGCAGTGGAGATCTGGGCAATGACAGTCAGCAAAGTCTTCGAGGATTCTGGCAAATTCATTCTTCATACATTCAAGGGCGTACAAGTGTGGGGTGGTAACCTTGAATCTGTGATGCAGATGTTCGTGCTGTTCACCAAGCGGTGTCCTTTCATATCCACCAGTTGGGATTGAGCATGGGGGACGTCTGCTCCCAGCATCGGCTGGGACATGACATCAAGAGCGAACCTCTATGTAAACATGCTGCCATTGAATTTTACAGCCACAGTTCTTGTTCCATGTGTACAGATAGTGCTGTTATTTACAGCTGTGAGGCCAGGACCTGCTCCTCTGGTACAAGTGTCGAACCCAGAAGGAGGAAGGACGCTAACCTCCAAATCAGTGTCCATGAGGAATTTTTCATCCCAGACATAAAGCAGGCTGTTTTTCTGGCCACCCTTCAGAGCCCTTATCAAGGGCTGGCCTGGGCACCAGCACCCCAATGTTGGTGATAGAAGCCCAAGCTGCTCGACTCTGAGTCACGTCTGTCCAGCAGAGACCATGTTCTCGTCGTTGGGACTCGAAGGTTCGGTGCCTTGGGGCATGATGTAGCATTTATTTTGATGGGCTTAACACGCTGCTGCTTCGTGCATCACAAGATAGCCATCTGTGCAGCCATTGCTCGAGGGTCACTGAAATCCTCGATGGATAACATGAGGCAGATGGCTACAGGCAAATATTCTAGAATTAGCTGTTCAAAGAGTAAACACAGCTTGTTGCCATCCACCAGTGCCAACATGTCACCCATAAGGTCTGAAGGGGACATCTCCCAGGCCGTCGATATAGAGGAACCATGCAGTTTGCTCACACTGGGATTACCTGTAAATATGCTGGAGGAGTGCTTTTAGTGCCTCATGTCTGCTGTGCAGTGGTGGTTCTGAAAGGAAATCCACAACATGGCCAGCTGTGTCCTGGTCCAAGGAGCTCACCACACGATAATACTTGGTGGTATCCATTTGTATCTTTCCAATGGTGTATTGTGTCTCTGCCTGTCTGAACCAGAGTTTGGGTTGCAATGTCCAGAAGACAGACAGTTTTAAGGATGCTGCTGCGCTGTCCATCAATCATCCAAAAATTTGTTTTAGGCCTGTCGGTGTCATCAATTGAAGCCAATGATGTCACAGTGGGTAATTCAAGAGAAGAGAGTAACGGGTCGCAGTTGAGAGGAAGTTCAAACTAAACTGTTTTTTTTTTCTTTCTTTGGCTTGGCTTCGCGGACGAAGATTTATGGAGGGGGTAAAAGTCCACGTCAGCTGCAGGCTCGTTTGTGGCTGACAAGTCCGATGCGGGACAGGCAGACACGGTTGCAGCGGCTGCAGGGGAAAATTGGTTGGTTGGGGTTGGGTGTTGGGTTTTTCCTCCTTTGCCTTTTGTCAGAGAGGTGGGCTCTGCGGTCTTCTTCAAAGGAGGTTGCTGCCCGCCAAACTGTGAGGCGCCAAGATGCACGGTTTGAGGCGATATCAGCCCACTGGCGGTGGTCAATGTGGCAGGCACCAAGAGATTTCTTTAGGCAGTCCTTGTACCTTTTCTTTGGTGCACCTCTGTCACGGTGGCCAGTGGAGAGCTCGCCATATAACACGATCTTGGGAAGGCGATGGTCCTCCATTCTGGAGACGTGACCCATCCAGCGCAGCTGGATCTTCAGCAGCGTGGACTCGATGCTGTCGACCTCTGCCATCTCGAGTAAACTAAACTAAACTGTTTACCGTCACCGCATCATGATGTCATGACCTTCTGCAGTCGGTTCACTGGAACTTGTAGTGTCTCTACAAGATCTTGACCTTGATCATGGAAAATGACAGAAGATTTGTTGTAACACAACTTAAATAGCATACAACAGAACCTCAAGGTCTTCATTTACTTGTGCAAACATTCACAGCACTTACTTTAAATAACTGCAAGTGTACAATCCTTGTGAAACAGTTTGCCCTGTGCCATCATGATGTGAATAATAAGGTACCTTCCACTGAATAAACTACTCCCATTTTTTATTCAGGAAGTTATTTTCAAAAGCTGCGTGCTGTTCTTTGTTATGGCATTAGTTTGCCTGCAGCAAGTAATTACCGTATACCTGTACAGCGCAATATAGGCCACTAATTGACCAGCACTGATGATGAAATGAACCTCGAGTGAAGCTCAGGTAATTTACAAATGTCACCAAATACTGCAAGATTAAATTAGACTCCAAATCTTCTGCTTGCTCTTTTCTTATTTTGTTTTAAATATGCAGATAATGGTGCATTTTTAAAGAAAAAAAGATATATTTTTGTCTTTAAGTAAAACCTCAATGCTGGAGAAAATCAACTAGTCAAACAATGTACTTGAGAGACCAAAGATAAAGAGACATAACCAACGTTTCAGGCTTGAGCCCTTCATCAAGGTATGAGCAAAATGTAGGCAGTTACCTGAACAAAATGGTGGGGAAGGGGGAAGGGGCAGGCTGAGGAACACAGACCCAGAGACAGGAGGTGGATAATGGACATTCCTTGATGAGGGGGGTCAATTCTGAAATGTTGGTATGTATCTTTATCTTTGCTAAATAAAGAACACTGTTTGACCTTCTGAGTTTCTCCAGCATTGTGTTTTTACTTCAATCACAATGTTTGCAGATGTTAGTGTTTTACATTATTTTTCTTTGATAGATCTTAAAATACTTGTTATGTAATTGCTATGCAGTAAGATTTTCAAATTAAAGAGATAATTATGATCAATGGGAGATTTGAGAATATAAGTTGGAAGAATGGGGGAAAGTCTGCAAGCACACCATTCCCCATCCATACCCACTCACCAACACAATTTTGAATCCACTTGCTTGAGGCACCATCCAAGGTATTGGAGCCACCGTGCCCAAGTAGATATTCTGTGTATGTAAGTCCAGGCAGTAGAATACCCCACAGGACATAAGGCACATGTGTTGCAGGACCCACTAAAGGGAAAGATCTTGTTGATTGTCGCCAACTCTGCTAGCAGTTGGTCATCAGTTTTAATTTTTGATTTTAGTTCTTACATCTAATTTAATTTTAGAGACACAACATGACAACGGATCCTTCTGATCCACGAGACTGTGCTGCCCTTCCCCACATACACCAATTTAGCCTACAATTCTCTACATCTTAGGAATGTGGGAGAAAATTGGAGCACCTAGGGAAAATGTACAAAATCCTTACAGACAGCATCAGATTCAAACCCAGGCCATTGGCATTACACTAAACATATTGCTGTTGTTTCAGTGCAGGTCACAGATTGAACTTGGACACAATGACCTGACTGGCTTAAATGATTAGCAAAGCCGAGACAAATGTGTGCGGTAATTTTGCAGCATCTTCTTTTAACCCAAAAATGACCTTGAAACCATAACACATTGCAACACTTTAACCATTAACATATATGACTAGTCTTTAAAAGAAATAGAACACAGCAAAATACATCATACACATAAAATGATAAATGAGCTCAAGATAGTGTTCAATGTTGGTTAATGAATAGTGAATCACATTATATCGGGCAGTTATTTTTTTATGGTATATTTCAGCCACCGTAAATACAATTTTCACATTACCCCAGCTTATTGAAGGCCATTTATATGCATCTAGCTTTATCATTTATGTGTCCTATTCATTCAGAAAAAAGAGGCCTGTAGCGTGAATAAAAGTCTTACAACTGGAGGGAGAACAAACACTTTTATTAGCTTATAACTAAGGGTAGAATTCAACAGTAGTCTTCAGAAGGGTTCTAGATTTAGTCAGGAAACCAGGTTTATATGAGAGTAGATGGGGCGGAGCCAGCCATCAGCACTACACCCTACCAGTGAATCCCAGTTCACTGCAAGGCCAAATTTTTAAACTATACTATAAGAATTAGGCACCATTTTCCATTTCAATTTATTGCATTCACAGAGCAGGTGTAGTGGTGGGACCCCTGTTGTTTAAGATACATCTCAATGATTAAAATGAGAACATAGGTGACATGATAAGTAAGTCTGCAGATGATTTTGAAATTGTTGGTTTAGAGGACAGTGGAGAAGGTTGTCTAAGTTGTCAAGGAGGTTACTAGGAGCGTCGATGAAGGAAATGCTGTGGATGTTGTCTACAAGGAATTTAGTAAAGCCTTTGACAAAGCTCTCCATGGGATGTTAGTTGGAAGGGGAAGATACATGGTATTCATGGTGGGAACTAAACTAGAGTCAACTTCTGGCCTTCACGGGGAAAAGCCAGAAGGTGATAGTGGATGATTGCTTCTCCGACTGGAGGCCTGTGGTGAGTGGTGTGCCTCAGGGATCTGTGCTGGGACCATTGTTGTTTGTGATCGATATCAATGACTGGATGATAATGTGGTAAATTGGATCAGCAAGTTTACAGATGACACAAAGATTGGAGGTATTGTGGATAGTGTGAAGGCGTTCAAAGCTTGCAGAGGGATCTGGACCAGCTGGAAAAACTGGCTGTAAAATGATAGATGGAATTTAATGCAGAGAAGTGTGAGGTGTTACATTTTGGAAGGACAAACCTGTAAATGGTAGAACAAGGACTTCTGGGAATGCAGTAGAACAGAGGGATCTGAAAATACAGAAACATAATTCCCTGAAAGTGGTGACAAAGGTAGATATGATTGTAAAGAGAGCTTTTGGAATATTTGCCTTCATAAATCAAAGTATTGAGTATAGGAATTGGGATGTTATGGTAAAGTTGTAAAAGACATCGATGAGGCCAAATTTGGAGTATTGTGTGCAGTTTTGGACACCTAACTACAGGGAAGATATTAATAAGATTCCAGGAGTGCAGATAAGATTTACTAGGATGTTTCCAGGATTTCAGGAACTGAGTTACAGGAAAAGGTTAAACAGGTGAGAACTTTATTCCCTGGAGCATAGAAGAATGAGGGAACATTTTATGGTATACAAAATTATGAGGGATATAGACAGAGTAAATGCAGTGGGCTTTTTCCATTGAGGTAAGGTGAGATACAAACCATAGAACGTGGGTTAAGGGTGAAAGGTGAAAAGTTTAGGGGTAATATTAGGAGGAAACTTCACACAGAGAGTAATGGAAACGTGGAATGAGCTGCCAGCTGAAGTGGTTAATGCAGGCTCAATTTTAACAAGAAAATTTGGACAGGTAAATGGGTGAGAGGGGTATTGAGGGCTATGGACTGGGTGCAGGTCAGTGGGACTAGGAGAATAATAGTTCGGCACAGCTGAGATGAGCCAAAGGGCTTGTTTTCTCTGCGGTAATGTTCTGTGGTTCTAAATGAATCTGTATCAAATGGGAAAAATGGGAGAAAGAATGGAATATGGAATTTAACTCAGATCAGTGCTAAATGATGCATGTTGAGAAGTTAAAGCAGGTCAGAACATACACAGTAAATAGCAGGGCCCTGTGGGGCATGGTTGAACAGAAGGGCATGAGGGTCCATGTACATAGTTCACCGAAAATGGTGACACAGTCAGATAGAATGGCGAAGAGGATGCATTGGCATGCTTGCTTTCTTCAATCAGGGCAATCAATACAAGAGTTGTCCAAGATATTGGTGAGATGGATCTTAGAGTCTTGTATGCAGACACACAGTGAGAGGAAGAATGCGGAGAGAGTGCAGAAAAGATTCACAAGAATGTTGCCGGAATTTCAGGGCTTGAGTTATAAGCAGAGGCTGGATGAACTACAACTGTTTTCCCTGGAGTGAAGGAGGATGAGAGGCATAGATAAGCTGAATGGCCACAGTCATTACCTCTAGGAAAGGGAGGCTAACACCAAAGAGCAGAGATTCAAGATGAAGTGGATATGAGGGTAAGTTTTTCCACACAAAGACTGATGAGAATTTGGAACAAGCTGAGGAAGACATTGTTGAGATATGTACAATTACTGTATTTAAATGACATTTAGACAGGTACATGAACAGAAATGATTTGAGGGATATGGACCTCCTGCAGGCAAATGGGACCAGATCAGGTAGGCATCTTGGTTCGCTTGGATGAGTTACTCTGATGGGCCTAATTTACTTTTTTTAAATTTTGATGATGCAGTACAGTAGAAGGCCCTTTCAGCCCATAAATCCTAAGCAACCCAAATACATCCAATTAACTTATCAATCCCATATATTTTGGAGAATGGGAGAAAACCAAAGGACCTGGAGGAAATCCGTGCAGGTCACGGGGAGAACATACCAACACCTTACAAAGAGAATTAGATTCAAATCCAGGCAGTGGCAGTTTAACTACCACCCAGACCCTTAGGCTGAGCTTTAGTGAGCCCCCCCCCCCCCCCCCAGGATCGGTGTCATGGGGGAAGGGCCATTTGTGGCCATGAAGACTGTGGGTCATTTGCAGCCGTGCATACTGTTATGTCTCTGTGTTACTTGGGAGCATTTTTAAATAACTTAGAGATCCAAAATTTAAATAACCGAAGAGATTTTACTAACTGATGTCTTCTACCATCTCAGGAAACTGATCATACACACTCATATACATATACATACGCCTCACAGTGTGCACTACAGTTACTACAGTGAGAAGTGATTACAAAATAGTTCACATTATCGTGACTATATAATGTCCCTCCTCAAGATAAAGAAAAATGTAGTGTTCTTTATCATTTTATTTCCAGTGCAACTTAAGTAACTGAATTTGTACACGTTTATTTATACAATTATTTTTAAATAGTTCTTATTGATATCGTACTGGTGGCAGTATTTTCCTTTGCCATTTTGTAGATTTGGCTGCGACTGTTGGGCTCTGTTGCTGGTCCACACGTAGGTGATATAGCTTGTTGTGTTTCACTTGACAACTGCTTGTTGATGTTTCGGTATTAGCGGTTGTGGTCTCTTCACTTGATACCTCACTTGATATTGGTGTTGCAGGTTTTGCTGGTATTAAAGCTTCTGCTTTATCACATCTTATATTGGCCGGATGTGAATTCTGTTCCTTCTCAGCTGACTTCCTGAGTTTGTCTCGGCAATGTTTGATCTTGGCATCTCAGCTTCTCTGATGACCTTTGCTGGGGACCATGTTTTCAACATCAGCTCTTAAATATGCACATGCTGCCCTCTGAAGAGTTCTGGCAATGTTTGTGCAAGTTTGTTATAATGCTGGCATCCTTCTTTTGTGTCAGCCAGTCTTCTTCTGGTTTCCTCCTTGTCTTCTGGAGGGTGTATTTTGCTTGGAAGAGTTGTTTTATATCTCCTAACATTTAAAAATTCTACCAGGGACTTCATGTCAGCTCTTAAAGGTGTTGCTCATGGGTCTTCTTTTGTTTTGCGACACTTAACTAGTGTGCGTTTCATAGTTTGCATTTGTCTTTCAATGAACCCATTACCTTTGGGGTAGTATGGAGACGATATAATGACAACAAACCCATACTCTGCAGCCAACTTTCTGAATTCATGTGACGTGAACTGTGTTCCATTGTCACATATTACTTGCTCAGGTATTCCTTGTTCAGCAAAGTGAGCTCTCATTTCTAAGGTGAGTGTTGACACTCTCAGGTCTTTCACCCTTTTGGCAAATGGAAACTTAGAGTAGGAACAGGCTACTATTAAATACCACTCTTGATTCTTGGTGAACAAGTCTGCTCCCACTGTGTGCCATGGCCTGGCAGACATTTCTGTGGAAATAATTTTGTCTTTTGATTGTTTGTCTCTGTTGATCATTTCAGATATTGTCTTCGTCTGGATCTCATAAATGACAGAGATCAATTGCAACTCCCGGCAGGTATCCAGACCTAGAATTGCTGGTCCATCTGCATCTACCACTTAGAATGTACAGAGGATGTTCTTTCCCTTTTGGCACCCATTGATCTTAGCTCTCCCTAGCTGCTTGATCATGGGTCCACCATAGGCCGTTAATGTGACATTTGCTGTTTCCAATGCACCGTCTTTTGGATACCCTTTTATTATGTTCTTGGGAACATCTAGTGTAGAATCTGAGTGGAAGGACGTTGGTTTGTGATCCAGAATCCAGCTTCACCTTTAGGTTAAATATTGTCAGCTTGTTCTGGATTGTTCTCTGTATTTGGATCCTTGTGTGCAACTCGCTTCCTTCTTTCACCTCATTCGACATCTCATGAAGGTGTATGGATTCTATGTCCAGTATCTGGGTGTTGGAATCCTCATTGTTGTTTCCTTTTATGTGGTGGATTTTCTTGTCTTTTTTTTCTTCACTGGTATTACTGTTTTCTTCAAACCAGACTTGCACATCTTCGCCTAGTAGTTTGCTTTACCACAGGCTCTACATTCAGAACTGTATGCGGGGCATTTGTTTCGGTCATCAAAGGTGTGTTGTCAGCTACACTTCCTGCAGGTCCTGGGGGTTTTCACTTTTCCAATTGTGTTCCTTATAGCATCAACCCTTCCTTCACTTTGTTGTGGGAGGGTCTGCATAGATAGGGATTTCATTTGCATCCACATGGCTTCAAAATCTCTGGCTGAGTCTATAGCTTCGGCCAGTTTCAAGTTATCATTCCCTATAAGAGACATTTGCACTTCGGGATGGGCATTCCACATATTAGTTGATCAACTAATATTTCCTCTCCATCCTTAAATTTGCATTTTGCAGCAACAATTTTTAGTCTAGTGAGGAAGTTATCAACAGTTTAATCAGTCTCCTGCATTAAACCTTGAAATTCATAGCATTTACTTTTATGATTAGTCCTAGGTTCAAGCTGAGAAGCAAACTTTGCAAATATCTGCTCTGGATCACTTTTATCCACCTCTGAAAGCTCCCAGATATTAAATAAGTCAAGGCCTCGCTTCCCGGTCCAGAGAATTATATAACTCTCCTTCTCCTCTGCTGTTGCATTTTTTAAATAACTCTTGAACGCTAAATTGCACTTCTGCTGAAACCTTTTAAATGATTCAACAATCTCTTCAGCCTCCCCGTCCATCACTGGGTGAACTGCTGTTGCTCCAGCCATATTTTTCAGTAATTTCTTTTTGTCGTCTTCCCTTTTGTATTTCAGTGACGAACAATCAATTGTATGGCTTTATTCTTGCTTTCTTATACTGCTGCCACTGTGTTTCTTGGGTGGCATCTTAAATAACTTAAGAGATTGTCAGACTCTGGCTTCACCTTACCCTCAATTTAGTTTATGTGTCGTCTGAGTCCAGTGTGCTCGTTGAATGAAGTGATAGGAGAAGGTATTCGGTTCAACAATCAGTTTATTATACAGCACAAGAATAAAACTTAACAGAGCTCTGGGTCAGTCGTTAGTTCATAGGTCACCTGCACAGTGAGCTATTCCCCAAGACTGACCCCTATTGTCCAGTCTGCTCAGTTTATATAGCTACAATTTACCATACAGAACAAAAGTTGGCTTCCTTTGCTAGATTTTTACATCAAGTATATCACCAGCAATTTCCTATTCTACAGTTTATCTCGGGTGTAGACCTCTTATCTTAAATCTTCCAGATCAGACCATCCTATTGTTTTGACCAGAAATCAATTGCTGCCCCAGATATTTCCAATCATCGTTCTGTTCCTGTCTGGCCAATGTCTTCTGTTCTCCTTAACACCTCCTCATGCCTTAATCTTCTTCCTAGACTGGCTTTCCATTCCCTTTGTTTCTTACAGGATATTCTTTGTTCTGGTCTGCCCAGTGTCTCCTGCGCTACTCAACACCTCCTTCAGTTGAGCATTCCTCCTAAATCGTTTCATCCATTTCCTCTCCCTTGTTTCTTGGGAGCAGACAATTCTGCCCCTACTGTACTCAGCCAACTTTGCTCCATGCTGTGATTGCCACTTAATTACCTTATACTTTTCCCTTAACCATGAAGTAAATATAAAAATTGTTACATAGTCCTCTATTCCGTGATATTTTAGCCCCTAGATTCCAACAGTCCCCCTTTTGGTCTTATGAAAATGAGACCAACCATCTGCTACCTTATTAGACCGAGATCTCAGGAGTTATTGCAAGGACCGGCATCTCTGACCCCTTGGTGTCAGTATACTCTTGGGAGGGCAGTAGGGACAAATACATGCCTTGGGATCCGGGGATGGCTCTCTGTGAAAACGCTTGTTGAACCAGGCACTGGAGGCAGAGAAGGATGCACGGGATCAGGATCAAAGCCAACACCACCACTCCAGCAACTAGCGCTGCGGTCTGTATCCATCCCCAGCTTCCTGAAAGCAAATCTCCTAGCCATGCGCTGCCCAAGGGTCGCCAGGTCTGAACTGGGACATGAGCTAATTTGCGAATGCCTGAAGAAATATCCTTTACTGCTTGCCCATTGTCATCGATTTTTAAACAACAATTAGTGAGATTCAATTTCCCACACACTCCCCCCTCCGTGGCTAACAAATAGTCTAATGCTAAGCGGTTTTTAAAAACCATGGCCCTAATCTGTTGCTGCTCTTCTGCCAACAGATCAAGGCCCGTGGCTGTGTTATTGGTGATAATTTCCAAAATAGCTTGTAACCGAATCAGACGGTTTAACATGTAAATTGGGGTTCGATACCCCCAGGATCCATGCTGGGCCCAGGTGGCAGGTCCGTAATAAGAAATAATGTGCTCTGGAGGCCAGTCCTCTCCCCACTCACCGATCTTTAAATCCCTCTTCTGACAGAGCCCCTGATATACACGCTCAGCTAACTGATGGGAGTCGTTCTGGGGGTAAAAGCACTAATTGTGGTTGAATGATACCTATACAACACGTTCCCCTCCAGTCTGGCTCCAAAAATCCAATATAGTCCCTCTGGAGCAAATCCGTGTGGAGAGGAATGAGCCCACAATTGTCTGAGTGAGGGAACCCCCTTATATGGATTATCCCCCGTGCAATTCCATACTACTTTATCACGGGAGTTATCTGTTATAGGTCTGCAATCTGCTTCATTCTGTGGGGCCAGGAATCACTGTGGTCACTGAGGATGCCATTGAGGGAACTTCCCCAAGATTTTAACCCTTGTGCACCTCGAATCCCCTTTATACTGATTGCCTTTATACTGATTGCCTTGCTCCTTCCTAATATATTCCTCCCCTAAAGGGTGATTTGCTAAGTGCCATGTCTGTCGGGGGCGCGTCTCATCTGCCGATCCGTGAAAACCCATCAACTCCCACACCTCCAGGGGCTCCCTGCTCCATGGCCATGACCCATCTCTTGTGGGTCCCCCACATACCCAACAGTTTTTTACCCCAAAGAGTTCTGCCGTAGTTTGGCTAAGCACTACCCATTTATTATCGCCTACTCCGTGAGTTGCTGCCTGGCATTTAGCGTTGGCATAGATATCCCCCTTTTCGCTGTCCCATAAGTATGGTTGCCACATGGGTTCCCACTGTATCCTCCGAATTGGTATTGAGCCCCCTTTCTCCTTATCTCGGTCTCCCTCCAGGGCACAAAACCATGTTATTCCTTGTGGACAGCGGTCTCGATTTGGCATGAACGGTAACGATCCCCTTTGAACTTAACATCATGTCCATTATGAACACACTTACATCCCGTGTGAGTCCCAACACAGTGTTCAGGAAAGTCAGTCCAATCCGCAAAGTACTGTTCTTTTCAGTTATGCGACCCCCAGGCTGAATGCAAACACTTCGTACAGTGGTTTTCCTCCCCAGATCCTTCAAGGGCTTGGAACACCAGCACCCATAATCCCCACATAGTATTCATCCCTTTTGTTTTGACGTTAATATATTGATTATAATGTCAAACACTGATATACAGTCACCGTAGTCCAATCTTCTTCTTTGGCTTGGCTTCGCGGACGAAGATTTATGGAGGGGGTAAAAAGTCCACGTCAGCTGCAGGCTCGTTTGTGGCTGACAAGTCCGATGTGGGACAGGCAGACACGATTGCAGCGGTTGCAAGGGAAAATTGGTTGGTTGGGGTTGGGTGTTGGGTTTTTCCTCCTTTGCCTTTTGTCAGTGAGGTGGGCTCTGCGGTCTTCTTCAAAGGAGGTTGCTGCCCGCCAAACTGTGAGGCGCCAAGATGCACGGTTTGAGGCGTTATCAGCCCACTGGCGGTGGTCAATGTGGCAGGCACCAAGAGATTTCTTTAGGCAGTCCTTGTACCTTTTCTTTGGTGCACCTCTGTCACGGTGGCCAGTGGAGAGCTCGCCATATAATACGATCTTGGGAAGGCGATGGTCCTCCATTCTGGAGACGTGACCCATCCAGCGCAGCTGGATCTTCAGCAGCGTGGACTCGATGCTGTCGACCTCTGCCATCTCGAGTACTTCGACGTTAGGGGTGTAAGTGCTCCAATGGATGTTGAGGATGGAGCGGAGACAACGCTGGTGGAAGCGTTCTAGGAGCCGTAGGTGGTGCCGGTAGAGGACCCATGATTCGGAGCCGAACAGGAGTGTGGGTATGACAACGGCTCTGTATACGCTTATCTTTGTGAGGTTTTTCAGTTGGTTGTTTTTCCAGACTCTTTTGTGTAGTCTTCCAAAGGCGCTATTTGCCTTGGCGAGTCTGTTGTCTATCTCATTGTCGATCCTTGCATCTGATGAAATGGTGCAGCCGAGATAGGTAAACTGGTTGACCGTTTTGAGTTTTGTGTGCCCGATGGAGATGTGGGGGGGCTGGTAGTCATGGTGGGGAGCTGGCTGATGGAGGACCTCAGTTTTCTTCAGGCTGACTTCCAGGCCAAACATTTTGGCAGTTTCCGCAAAGCAGGACGTCAAGCGCTGAAGAGCTGGCTCTGAATGGGCAACTAAAGCGGCATCATCTGCAAAGAGTAGTTCACGGACAAGTTTCTCTTGTGTCTTGGTGTGAGCTTGCAGGCGCCTCAGATTGAAGAGACTGCCATCCGTGCGGTACCGGATGTAAACAGCGTCTTCATTGTTGGGGTCTTTCATGGCTTGGTTCAGCATCATGCTGAAGAAGATTGAAAAGAGGGTTGGTGCGAGAACACAGCCTTGCTTCACGCCATTGTTAATGGAGAAGGGTTCAGAGAGCTCATTGCTGTATCTGACCCGACCTTGTTGGTTTTCGTGCAGTTGGATAATCATGTTGAGGAACTTTGGGGGACATCCGATGCGCTCTAGTGTTTGCCAAAGCCCTTTCCTGCTCACGGTGTCGAAGGCTTTGGTGAGGTCAACAAAGGTGATGTAGAGTCCTTTGTTTTGTTCTCTGCACTTTTCTTGGAGCTGTCTGAGGGCAAAGACCATGTCAGTGGTTCCTCTGTTTGCGCGAAAGCCGCACTGTGATTCTGGGAGAATATTCTCGGCGACACTAGGTATTATTCTATTTAGTAGAATCCTAGCGAAGATTTTGCCTGCAATGGAGAGCAACGTGATTCCCCTGTAGTTTGAGCAGTCTGATTTCTCGCCTTTGTTTTTGTACAGGGTGATGATGGTGGCATCACGAAGATCCTGAGGCAGTTTACCTTGGTCCCAACAAAGCTTGAAAAACTCATGCAGTTTGGCATGCAGAGTTTTGCCGCCAGCCTTCCAGACTTCTGGGGGGATTCCATCCATACCTGCTGCTTTGCCACTTTTCAGTTGTTCGATTGCCTTATATGTCTCATCCAGGGTGGGAACCTCATCCAGCTCTAGCCTTAGGGGCTGTTGAGGGAGCTGGAGCAGGGCGGAATCTTGGACTGAGCGGTTGGCACTGAAAAGAGATTGGAAGTGTTCTGACCATCGGTTGAGGATGGAGATCTTGTCGCTGAGGAGGACTTTGCCGTCTGAGCTGCGCAGCGGGCTTTGGACTTGGGGTGAGGGGCCGTACACAGCCTTTAGAGCCTCGTAGAAACCCCTGAAGTCGCCAATGTCCGCGCTGAGCTGTGTTCGTTTGGCGAGGCTAGTCCACCACTCATTTTGGATCTCCCAGAGTTTGCGCTGAAGATGGCTGCATGCGCGACGGAAGGCTTGTTTCTTCTCTGGACAGGACGGCTTTGTAAGGTGAGCCTGGTGGGCAGCTCGCTTCTTTGCCAGCAGCTCCTGGATTTCCTGGCTGTTTTCGTCAAACCAGTCCTTGTTTTTCCTGGAGGAGAAGCCCAGTACCTCTTCAGTGGATTGCAGTATGGTAGTCTTCAACTGATCCCAGAGGGTTTCAGGGGACGGGTCCGTGAGGCGGGTTGCAACGTCGAGCTTTGCTTTGAGGTTTGCCTGGAAGTTTCCTCTCGCTTCGTCTGACTGCAGGTTTCCAACATTGAACCTCTTTCTGGGGGCTTTATTGTTCCTGGGCTTTGGCTTGAAGTGAAGGTTGAGCTTGCAGCGAACCAGCCGGTGGTCAGTGTGGCATTCCGCGCTAGGCATGACCCTGGTGTGGAGCACATCTTGTTTGTCACTTTCTCGCACCAGGATGTAGTCCAGGAGGTGCCAGTGTTTGGATCGGGGATGCATCCAGGTGGTCTTAAGGCTGTCCGTCTGCTGAAAAAGGGTGTTTGTAATGACAAGTCGCTGTTCTGCGCAGAGCTCCAACAGGAGGCGCCCATTGTCGTTGCACTTGCCGACGCCATGCTTGCCCAGGATTCCTGGCCAGGTTTCTGAGTCTTTGCCGACACGAGCGTTGAAGTCGCCCAGGATGACAACCTTGTCGGCTGTAGGAGTACGTTGGATGAGGTTGCGCAGGTCGGTGTAGAACTTGTTCTTTTCTGCTGGTTCCGCCTGGACGGTTGGAGCATAGACACTGATGAGGGTGATGTGACACTTGTTTTGAAGTGGGAGTCGCATGGACATGATTCGGTCCGAGAGGCCTGTCGGAAGGTTTTCGAGTTTGGAGGCAATGAAGCTCTTGACCATGAAGCCTACACCAGATAGGCGTCGTTCATCCGAAGGCTTGCCAGACCAGTAGAGTGTGTAGCCCGCGCCGCGTTCTTGGAGGCTGCCTACATCTGCCAGGCGGACTTCACTGAGAGCGGCTATGTCGATGTCAAGTCTGAGGAGTTCATGTGCAATGAGGGCAGACCGACGTTCAGGTCGGTGGCTGTCAGCCTTGTCTAGCATGGTTCTGATGTTCCAGCATGCTAGCTTGAGTTTGTGAGCATCTTTTGAGGGGGAGGACGTGGAGGGGGAGGACGTGGACCTGTCCTCGGGCCTGCGCAAAGGAGCTTTTAGGTGGAGTGCAGTGCGCGCAGTACTGGCCCCACCCTTTACACCCATGGTTCGTGTGCCATGGCCGAGCAAGCTGGGACGTGGCAGCGAGGTCCTTGGGTCGTAGGTTTTATATCGGAGTGGCCTTCTCCTATGCAGGTTTCTTACCCGGGCTGGAGGGGCCTGCCTCCCCTCCTAGGTCGGTCCATACTGCCCGGACCGGGGCCGAGGCCGCCGCAGTTCACCCTGTGCCTGGACTGGGGCCGCCGCCTCCCACTCCCTGCCCGGACCGGGGCCTCCGCCTGCCTCACTCGACCGAGGCCGGGGCCGCCGTCTCCCCCTTGCTCCTGCCCGTATCGGGGCCGCCGCTGTCTACCCTTCGCCCGGACCGGGGCCTGGGCCGTAGTCCAATAGTCTCTTTAAAAAGGGACACGTTAAATATTCTTAGTCTGTAGTTTCTTCACAGGGTCCCAGTCATCTCCGTTCAAATCTGTTCCAGTGTCCGTGTTGGTGGGTCCGCTGCTGCACACTGACTCCAATGATACCACGTCTCTCCTTTTCCCTGTAGTCGAACCGCGTGGAACGTTCTCTCCACCACTCTGTAGGGTCCTGTCCACCTGGGCTCCGACCACTTTCTCTTGATCACCTTTAGCAGAACCCACTCTGCGACTGATGGTATCGGCGTTTCCCCTTTTCTGTCGGTACTGGTGACCTGTTGTGAAAAATCTGACACCAGAGCCATTAGTTTATCATAATAAAGTTTGCATCTCATTGAACTTACCTCATTCTTCGTGGTCTGAATTCCTGCTCCAGGTCCCGGAAACTGGTGCCCCGTTTGTAGTTCATATGGAGTAAATCCTGTCACAGAACTTACTGAACTCCTTATTGACATTAACACCAGGGGCAACGCATCCACCCAATTTAGTTTGGTCCGTGCCTGTACTTTCCCGATCTTACCTTTTATTGTTTGGTTCATCCTCTCCACTTTCCCTTGGGATTGTGGATGGTACACCGTTCCAAAGGCATGTTTCAACCCCAACATCGCTTCTACCTCCTGTAGATCTTTATTCTTAAAATGACTTCCATTATATGACCTAATTTTTCTAGGGAATCCATGTCTCGGAATATACTGGTTGATCAGGAACTTACTTACCGTCTTTGCATCTTCTTTTTTGGCAGGGATTGCCTCCGGCTACCCTGTGAACACATCTACTGCTACTAAGAGGTATCGATAGCCACTTGCCCTCTCAATCATGTCCGTGTAATCAATTACAATTTCCTGCCCTGGTAACTTAGGCAATGGAAACTGTCCTTCATGCGGTTTCACAGTCGCCTTGACATTGAAAGTTATACATACCTCACACTCTCTGATATGGTTCTCCACCATCGCCGGCAGGAAGGGGTGCCACCAATGTATCAAATACCTTATCATCTGCTTCTTTCCACAGTGTGTTAACCCATGCGCCTCCTCTAGGAGGGGTTTCATGAGTCCAGATGGTAAAACTGGCCTACCGTCTGTCGATCTCCACAGTCCTTGATCCTTGGTTGCCCCCCTTTCCTCCCATACCATCCTTTCCTGAGGTGATGCCTTCGCTTGTTCCTGAATTATTCCTTCTACCTCACACAGTGGCAATAAGTCATGTGCCGTTCTGTCTGCCTGTATCATAATAAACTGAGGGCCGTATCCTGCTGCCCTTTTTGCGGCCATGTCCGCTTCCTGATTTCCCCGAGCCACCATCGTATCTGTTCTATCATGTCCTTTACATTTAAGAACTGCTAATGCCCTTGGTTTCAGGAGGGCCTCAGCCAGTTTCCTAACATCCTTCTCGTGTTTAATTGGGGTCATTGCTGCTGTTAAGTTCAACCTGTATTGTCCCTACCACATATGCCGAGTCTGTATATATATTGACCTCCTTCCCTTCTGCCCATTCTAATGCTGCTATCATTCCCTGTAGTTCTGCGAGTTGTGCTGACTCCTTTCCTCTCACTGCCCCTGTAATGATTTCTTCAAATCCTCCTGTAGTTTTTCGTACCACCGCATAGGCAGCTTTCAATCCATCCGTGGGGTGTCTGTAACAACACCCATCTGTAAATAAGGTCTCATCTGGTTCTCTCAAGGGTGTAGCCTGTAAGTCAGATCTTATTTTAATATCCTTTACTACCCTCTTTTCACAACAGTATGGTTCTCCCTCTCCCATATTGTCTGCCATGTTAATGCCTTCATGGGTAAACGTAACATTTGGAGCATTCAGGATCTTTTCTAGTCTTGTCTGCCTTAGCGAAGTCATTGTAAATGCTGTCGAGCTCACAAATGCTACAATAATATGTGTTGTTAATACTGTCAGGCCATGTCCCATCACTATGTGTGCCACCTTTTGTAGAATCTTTGCTACCCCCGCTGCATGTCTCGTACATGGTGGGTGTCTGTCTTCCGTCGGATCCAGTGTGATACTCATATACATGAGCACACATCTTCCACCCCCTTTTTTCTGAAAAAGAACACCATTAATTGTGTGTGCTTTTTCAGAAACATCCAAAAAGAAAGGTTGTTTATAATTTGGAATCGCCAAATCTATAGCTGTTGTAAGAGCTTGCTTAAGTAGAATAAAACTCATCTCAGCCTGTGCAGTCCAATCAAGTGTAGCTCCCAGATTCCTCATCCCCTGCTCATTCACTAAAGTTCACAGTGGATGTGTCAACTCGCCATACAATGGGATAAACTGCCTTCTATAACCTGTCAAGCCCAAAAATGAAAGCATTTCCTTAACTGTCTTTGGTTTTGGATGATGTAGTATCGCTGTTCGATGTGCAGGGGAAATCCCTGTACCTTTCGCTGAGACCATTCTCCCTAAAAAGGAGACCACCTGCCTGCAGCATTGCAACTTTAAGCGAGAGACTTTAAATCCTGTCTTGAACAACTGCATCAGCAGGAGACGTGTGGCCTCCAAACAGGAAGCATGATGAGGTGCTGCCAATAGGATGTCATCTACGTACTGGATCAGAACTACCCCACCTGGCAGTACTAAACTCCCCAGCTGTTCCTTCAAAACCTGATTGAAAATCCCTGGAGATAAGATAAAGCCCTGCGGAAGTCTGGTATAACATAACTTTCTACCTCTATACGTGAAAGAAAACACATCTCTTAATTGTTCTGCCAGCGGAAAACAAAAGAAAGCATTTGCTAATCTATGCAAGAGAACCACTTGTGGTCAGGGGTTAAAGCAGTCATGGCAGTATATGGGTTCAGTACTGGAACTGTGGGTGTTCGCACAATACCATTGATGCGTCTTAAATCATGGGCCATCCGATATTTGCCCGTCTCCTGTTTTGGAACAGGTAAGATGGGTGCATTCCAACTTGAGCACGAATGCTCCAACACCCCTGAATCCATTAAGCCCTCAATGGCCTTTGCCAGACCCACCTCAGCTTCAGGTTTGTGGGGATACTGTGTCTGCCAAATTGAAGTATAACCTGACAGTTCGAAGGTTATGGGGTCAGCCTGCTGACAAAAACCCACATCTGCTGATCCCACTGACCACAGGTTCTCAGGGAGAAAATCTAGCATAGGGGCCGAGTCGGGGTGATCCATCTTCTCTCTACCATGAAAGCGTTCAATCTGTCTATGCTCAAGGAGGATTTGATCATTTGTCGGGTACAAAATCCTGTACGCCTGACCAGATGAGGAGAACTGCACTGTCGGTATTTGGGTATCGGACCAATCCCTTAAGGCCATCAAGTTCCGACACATCGGTCCCAAATCTTTTGCCTGGTGAATAGTGCCAATTGCAAGGGTGACATGCGGAATGGCCTCACCTGCAAACACATACCACTCCAGCTGTTCAGGTGTCAATGCTACCGTAGCTGCCACTCCCTCCTTTCCTACCACTATGTAGTCCGAATTAATCTCCCATTGTATGCCCTCTACCTCTTCATAAAAGGCATGCTGATAAATTTCATCCCCATCTCTATCGTAAAAGAGGGTAACATGGAGGGGGTCCGAGGGAGGGGTATACGGGTGTAACGTCTGGATCCACGGCTTCCATTGATTATAAAGCTTTAGCAGCCCTCCCTTCTGTGGGTCCTCTGGTTCCAGCAGCCCCCAGTAAATGTCAGCCCATAGTCCCTCAGACGCGGATCCTCCAGTGGCTGCCAACAACATCTGAGAACCGGAATGAAGTGTAGTTAATGAACAGATCATAGAATATCCATTTGGAAAGGTGATCTCTATTCCGCTGGGTCCGCAAAGGATCGATGCTCCACACCTGACCAGCAGGTCTCTGCCCAACAGATTAGTAGGGCACCTGGCTGACAAAATGTATTGATGTGTGTAAGTCTGTCCTGCCACAGAAGTGACTAGCGGTGTAGAAAACGGCAGATTTTCTGGTGTACCCGAGAACCCTATCAGCTGGATGCTAGAGGATGATGTTTTAGCTTGAAACTCAGCGCCAATGAGTGTTGAAAATCTGGCTCCCGTATCCACTAAAAAGGGGTCTGCCAACCTAACCTGCTCTTGGGTGCTCGGGCCCCGTCACTGCTGGTAATATGGCTCCTCCTCCGTCAGCGATGGGAATTGTCCCTTTGGAGCGAGAACCGCATGGGGTGCCTGATGTCTCGGGGGTGGCACTGACGATCTCTGGGGCTGGACCCAAGCCTCATATTGTGGTGGTCCATATCCCCTTCCCCCAGTGTCCTGAGGACCCCATACTAGGGGGCAATCTCTATTCCAGTGTCCTGGTTGACCACATCTGAAACATATGGCTGGCGGCATTCGTGGAACACCCCGACCTCTCCCTCTTTCTCGGAATCCCCCCATTGGACCTCCAATTCTGCCCCCATAGGTGGGACCCGGTGCCCAATTTGGGGCCGGGGGCCAATTTGTATTATTCCCTTGTGGTGGCTGCGGTGGCTGCTGAATCATCTGGTTCGCACCCTTTGAGGAATTCCTTTTTGCCTCGTTTACCTTTTTCCTAGCTTCTTCCAATTGAAGCTTAAGGAGTTGTACTTGTGCCGACTCCGTACTTTGTTTGTCCTCCTTTTGCTTAGCCCTGTAACGCTTCATGTGATGGGTCAAATGTTTTTCCCATTGCTCATTCGAGCAACCAGGAATGTCAGGGTTATTCTCCAATGCCTCCCTAACTACAGCTGGCAGCCCGCTCGTAACTGCAGACCTAAAGAGTGTAGTCTGCAAGGGATCTGTGGCTGGGTGTACTCCTGCTTTATCCGTCCAACTCTCCTTACACTGACTCAAAAAAGTCGAGATCTCCTCATCCTCCTTAATGGAAAAGGTCAGGGACTGCATGACCCTGGGGGGAACGGGAAACTTATCCTGCATTGCCCCTCCTATTGCCGTAGCATGTTTGGCAAATGGCTCGGCATCGGGGCACCTAGTGATTCCTGCGACCATTTCTACCTGCTGTATCTCCCACAGCCCAAGCTGTTTTCCTAATAATGCTCTCCAATCCCCTATGGCTATCTTATGTCCCATAGTGTATTGGCAGAACTTTCCCATCCACGCTCCACCTCCCTCAGTCGGAGGTGGCATTTTGTCCAAAATACAATTCATGTCGGTGAATGAGAAGGGTGGCTACCTTTCCCCAATTTGCGGACCCTTATAAATTAACGGCATCTGTCTATACCTTTCTGGAAGCCGTACTTCCTCCCTGTCTCGCAACGCATATCCCAAAGGGGAGCGAGGGTTTTCCTGACCCTGTTTTCTGTGTGTGACCATTCTTCCCCTGATCGTGACTGGCTGTTCCTCTTCCTCACTCTCCACACTCACACTAGCTATCTCATTTTCCTCGTCCTGCCCTCTCTCCCGCTCCCATCTGACACTCACTGGGTCACTTCCCCTCCTATTCTCCTCTTTTGTCCCTGTTCTCTCTCATCTGTTTTTCCCAGGCACCTACTAGTTTCCCTTACTGCACATATATCGTTCTGTATTTCATTCATCAATTCCTTTGTTTCCTCCTCTCTCTCCTGCACAACGCTCTTAAGTCTCTCCTTCGCCTCCTGGAGTTCTGGACCTGCTAACTCAGTGACATTTACTATTCCCTCACTTATCTGCATCGTTGGCATCTGGGGAATCGGATAAGGTGGTGGCAATGTCTCTGGTAACTTTGGATATAGCGGGGCTGACGGCTTAACCTCCCCCGTCATCTCCTCCCCCGTTTTCTCCTTTGTGATAGGGGATGCATTTTTAGTAGCGTGCTGAAGGTTCACTTCCACAGCCATGCAAGCCAATGTCATATTATGTAAATCTGCCCTTCTCTGTTCCTTCGCTTCCTTCTGCTGTTTAAACCTTCTTCTATTCCAGATAGATCCTTGTCCCTTTGCCTCATGTTCCTGTATCTCCTTTGCCGCTTCCCTCTCGGCTTCTCCCAAGTACATTACAAGCCGGATCTTTTCAAACCCTAGCGGTACCTTCCCCTGACTCTGCAGCTCTTTCCATATCTGTTCGTACTTGTACCTCCTCTCCCTTCAGTAATCCTCCCAGTAATTGATTCCTTGTTCTTTCCCACTGTCGGTTCACAGATGGGGAAACCCATCTGTCTTCCCCGAACTTTTGCCATACATCCCCACTTACTCCTTCCATCTTACGTTCCGATTTTTAACCCTTCTGACTTCGGACTTCAATGGGTCTCTCCCTGGTAGGATTTTGCCACCCTGCAATCTACTTCGACCCTTCACACGTTATTATAAACACCCGCGGCACACTATACACAACACTTAACCAATAACTATTACCCAAGATACACGATCCTTAAACAAATACTTATTATACACTACTAAACCAAATAACTATAACACAATGTACCCTATTCTATTTGGCCAAGTGTCTACACTAATATCTCGAGATCTCTACTAGGGGACTCTAACCCCCGATACCTACAGGGGACTCTAACCCCCGTTACCTACAGGGGCCTCTAACCCCTGAAGCTTTATTCCTTGGCTTCTACTAGAACTTTTGCAGAGTAGTGACAACACACAATTTTATCTTTGCCAATAGCAGAGCTTCGTTTAAACAGGCGTCTGCTTACCTTCTTTTGTTGAGTTTCCCCTTGTTGTCATCACCACACCACAATTCTCTTTACTCTTCTGTCACTTCTCCATCTTCATCACGTCGGGGTCACCAAATTGTCGGACTCTGGCTTTACCTTACCCTCAATTTAATTTATGTGTCGTCTGAGTCCAGCGTGCTCGTTGAATGAAGTAATAGGAGAAGATATTTGGTTCAACAATCAGTTTATTATACAGCACAAGAATAAAACTTAACAGAGCTCTGGGTCAGTCGTTAGTTCATAGGTTACTTGCACAGTGAGCTATTCCCCAAGACTGACCCCTATTGTCCAGTCTGCTCAGTTTATATAGCTACAATTTACCATACAGAACAAAAGTTGGCTTCCTTTGCTAGATTTTTACATCAAGTATATCACCAGCAATTTCCTATTCTACAGTTTATCTCGGGTGTAGACCTCTTATCTTAAATCTTCCAGATCAGACCATCCTATTGTTTTGACCAGAAATCAATTGCTGCCCCAGATATTTCCAATCATCGTTCTGTTCCTGTCTGGCCAATGTCTTCTGTTCTCCTTAACACCTCCTCATGCCTTAATCTTCTTCCTAGACTGGCTTTCCATTCCCTTTGTTTCTTACAGGATATTCTTTGTTCTGGTCTGCCCGGTGTCTCCTGCGCTACTCAACACCTCCTTCAGTTGAGCATTCCTCCTAAATCGTTTCATCCGTTTCCTCTCCCTTGTTTCTTGGGAGCAGACAATTCTGCCCCTACTGTACTCAGCCAACTTTGCTCCATGCTGTGATTGCCACTTAATTACCTTATACTTTTCCCTTAACAATGAAGTAAATATAAAAATTGTTACATAGTCCTCTATTCCGTGATATTTTAGCCCCTAGATTCCAACAAGATGAAAGATTCAAAAGAGACTTTTCTTACTGATGTCTTCCACCATCTCAGGAAACTGATCACACACACACACACACACACACACACACACACACACACACACACACACACACACACACACACACACAGAGTGGTGTACTATAATTACTACAGTGACAAGAGTGTATTTTTACGTGGTTATAAAATAATTCACATTATCCTGACTATTTAACACCCACTCACCTGTAGCACTAGCGTCACCAAAGCAAATACACATTTTTACTTTGTTTTCAATTCTTGTCTCAAATTTAACGTCTCCATCAGTGCAAATGATGTTTGAAGTTCAAATAACTTCATCATTATTCAACCACAAAGCGTTTTCCAATACCAGACTAAAATTTAGAAATGTCATGTGTTTGCTTTGTGACATTATTTTGTAGTTACACAGTATTGCAACGTGTATTACAGGGTTCCAAATTAACTGATCACGCTGGTAAGTAGCATCAGCACAATGTCAAGTCACATCTGATCAAAAACACAAGTTCTTCTACTCTCACACTGATTGGAATTGAGACATTTACTTTGACCTCATAACGTGCAATCTCTGTTTAAACTGATAATGCAGCTCAGCGTTAATTTTAGCAGACAATTTTGCTACCTTCATATAACAAGAAATGTTTTTTTCAAAAATGGCAATTAAAACTTGAACAATAGGTGCTTTTATTTCAACACCATGCATATCTCCATGGAGGTTATCATCTGTGGCTAGATTAAATTATGAAGGTATCAAGGAAAAAACTGGCACTTTCCACCCATTATTTCTTCATTTATGAACTTCAAATTTAAAAAGTGCAACTAATCAGATTAAAATTACATTTTATTATGTCCATTGGATATAGACTTCACTAAAATCCACACTAATTTGTATAAATGTTACGAATTTAGAATTTTTTTGCCTTGACATTGAATTCAATCAGTGGTTGCTTTGTGAATGTCAAAGATTACTTTGTTATTCAGTGTAATATATTGGCCTTAATTTAATTTCTGAGAAGACTGTTGGGGAACACCACATCAACAATCCATTGCCCATTTCAGAGAGTGCATTCACATGGTGGTTTCATTTGCAAGTGCAGAGAGAAGCTAAGACATGTTCGATTCATTGAAGACCAAATCAGATCAAACAATTTTATTAACATTAGTTTTCCAGTACTCCCAGATCCCATCCCCAGTCAAATTTATTTGAATAGAAAAAAATCCTGAAGTGTATGGGTTATTTATACTTACCTCTGTTATGATCACAATTGTTGGATTTAACGTTATAACAATTGTGTACATAATTATGGATAGAAGGCAGGCGACAACAGGCATTCACGTTTCACTGGTGCTGGGACATCCACCTGCATGGGGAATTATGGGTAATGAGGATGGCCATTGATCCCACATTGAGCCGCCACCACAGCCCTGAGCAGGCCCGTTGTTTTTTTTTGTTTCAGTGAATAGTTGAAAGTCAATTGACAGGAACACTGAAAGCTACGTTCTTGTAATTTTAAATACTTTTAATATTGTGGCATGGTTCCCTTTAGCATTGTTAAAGTAACTCTTCTATTGTTGTATCTCTTATTTTTACTGTGTTTGATGGGCCCCAAGGCTTCAGCCTACTCAGCCTAATGGTTAGTCGGACACTGAATCCAGCGGGCTAGCAGTGTAATAGCGCTGCACTAACTGCTACACTAACAATGCCACCCACATTTCTGTCCTGTGTTTCTCGACTTGATTTACTATCCTGAGTTCTCCTGTGTTTTTTAACCACATTGTCGAGGTGTGGGGATTGTGGAACAGTGAAGCATATTATCACATTATGGTCCCTTCAACTCATCATGTTGTGCCATCCTAGATAAAATGATCAATCCAACCCTTCCCTCTCTCACAGCTCATAACCCTCCCATTATGTATGTACATTCAATGATTTAAACAAAGGTTACACTACTGTTATGAGCACAGAAACCTCTTGAAGAACACACCACATTCAATGTACCAGTGGATAATTTTTTGTTTATTTTGCCAAGTGATTCCCTTATAGAACAAATCCATGAGATTTGTTCACTAATGACAGCTGATGCAGATGAGTGTGATGCATTTATGACATTGGTACGAGATAGAAGGTCCTGCATCAATCATGAAAACAAATAATGGGAGTCAGGAAGCTCCTGTGATGGGGGGAGCTGGAAGAGACTACATTTATTTGCCTCTCACAGGGTCTATAAACAGTGAAGCCACAATTGCTTGTCAGTACTCTTTAGTTTTAATCATCCCCTGTGGTAAAGTGAGATAACAAAGGTTAAAAGCAGTCCCACAACACAGTTGAAGCAAGGAACCCTGCCTAGTGAGGTGTTTGGGAGAGAATAGCTTTATAAATGGGCAATTACCAGTTGCTGCAAGTGGGCTCTGCAAGAAATTACCACTGTGGGTTTGCAGAATTAGTAACCATCTCCCTCTCTCTTAAAAATGACAGAGAATAATTTGTAGTTTCAAAGGCATTAACAACAAACAAAACCTGATTACCCAATTTTTATGTCCCTTGTGATTTGAATTTTCATCTATTGTCAGCCACCGACAACAATAAATCTTTTAAAAACTTCCCAGCAGTACAACAGCGACAGTTAGTGAGATATTTGTGTATTTTTGAAGCTTGCTTTCCCAAGCTACTCAGCTGTCATTAACTAATGCATAACAAAGTAGCCTGCCATCAGGAGTGAAGGGTGCCCAATCTGAGCTGTTTTGATCAAATAATTTTTCACATGAAAGAGCTGGGACCTGAATAGCGTCTAATTGTAATCAGTTTACTTCGGTCTCTGACAGCCCTGGGTGGCCATTAATGGAGCACACTGGCACATTTACATCAGAATATCGGGTTTTAAGATTGAGACACATTGCACGGTATCGTGGCCTGAATGGGCTGACCCGACAGCGTGACAACTGTCCCGCAGCATAAAGCTTCGCCAGGGAGAATGTGGGCTCTCTGTGGGGTGGGGGGGGGAAAGGCAGATTGCTGAATTCAGAGAAAAATAAAACATTGGGATAATATATTTGTGTTGTGAGACTGAAAGGGGAATTACTACATAAATAAAACAAACATTTTCCTTCAAAATACAGAGAGAAAAATCATTCGATGGAAATATTAGCTATATTGTATGAATAGGGGAAGAGTTCATTTTATTTGGTTGTATATTAACTAATTTTACATGAATAATTACAGGAGGAAATTAGAGAGATATCATTTGCATTGATGCAGCAATTTTCATTACATAGAAGTCTCCCCAGTCTCTCCGAGACTTTGATGCAGTCAAAGAGGAGCAGTTTGTAGAGTTATTAGCTCAGGTCCACCAACCTGGGTACAATTCTAACCTGTGTAGTTTCCATGTTTCCCTTGTGAAGGCCTGGGATTTTCCTGGGTGCTCTGGCTTCCTCCCATCTCACAAAAGCGTGTGGGTTGACAGCTTATCCCAACCCTCACTTCAATGGGATGTGGGAACTTGCCCTTTGTGTGTGGGTGAGTGATAGAATCTGGGAGGAGTTGGTGGGAATGTAAAGAGAATAAAATGGGATTAGCATAGGATTAGTGCTTGACAGTTGCCATGGACACAGGGGGCAGAAGGGCCTGTTTCCAAATTGTTTGGCTCTATTACTTAGAGGAAAGTCAGTGGTCAATTCGCACATCGCAGAAAGAGTGAGCTGCCTTGCAAACAGATACTTTGCTTGAATAATGTTCATTGACCAATGGAAATTGGCCAGGAGTACAGCCAGGAAATATTCCCACTTATTTATGCTTAAAAAAGGAAAAGAAAAGTTTTGTATTTATGAAGCACCTTTCATATTCCATTTAGGATGTCCTAAGGACTGTTGCAGCCATTTAAATACTGTTGAAATGTCGGCACCTTGCTGAAAACAAGACAGATATCTCACGAAAATGCTGGCACTGCTAGAACTGCTGTAACAGCAGCACTCCTGATGTTGTGGACATGGGAGAGCAGTGAGCTGAGATACAATGCTTCCCCGTGAGGTCCTACTGTCCAGTCCATATGTGGTTGGTTCTGTACTGTCTTTAAGCAACCTATTATAAGAGCCAATGGTATTTTTAAGATTTTAAATCTTGCGACCATGGGGTCTTGGCCCAAGATGGTAGCACCTGTGTTCAACAGTGGTGTTGATGGGTTGCAGACTTTGGGGTAGCAGTGGACAGGCACAGGACAATTGTAATGGGTAGAACAGTCCCTACCCCACCTCACCCCCCTGTTGAGTAGAAGAAGCAGAGGAGTCGACCCTAAGGAAACCTGAGGCCAAAGGACTCACACAAGATTGTGGACTACTGGAAACAGGAGTCATGAGGATGCTGAGGTCAAAGAGGGCTCTTGAGGGGCTTTGGTCACTGAAGTCATCCTCATCTTGTCAGAGGTTTTGATCTGGGCTCAGGTTGCCAATAGTTTGAAATGAACTGGAGTCTTGTGTGGCTGTAGAAGCTGTGGGAGCGCTGGAAGCGAATCTTCAGGCACTCTGGAAGGACTTACTTTTGATTCTCTTTCTCTGACTCTAAGGAGTACCAGGCAATGCTAATGGCAAAAATTTTTCTGTAATATATTTATGTTTTATTACATGACAATAAATAGCATTTGATCTGAGACAGACAGTTTATAAGTTGCATTTCAAAACAGATTGACCATCTGTTTTATAAATATTGGCCAACATTATGTTAATCTCATAACTGCTGAAGTAACATCCCAATCCATTAATAGTGTTGAATTTTATCAAACACAAACTCCACTACATCCATTTTGACAATTCATTAGTATTCAGATTGAAATAAATCTCAAGTAGTCATGACACATCTTAAAAATAAAGACGTTAAAGAATGATACTTTCTCTCAATTGTAAAGGACAGTTTTCAGTACAAGTCACCCAAATGATGGTGCAATTTTAAGCCCATATTATTTCCAGTGCAAATTTTGTTTCCAAAATGTCTTTACCATTGAAAAACCGAAAAGAAGGTCGTGCCCCAAAACTAGCCAGAGGCATAAAAGCAGGAGTTTGACACGTGGCCCCTCAAAGGTACCCTATTTTTCAATATGACATTGTTAATCTGCCTGACACACCACCTCCAAATGCATTCTTCACCATTTTGAGTTGCTGCAAAATTAAGCTCATTTTTGTAGCACACTTACAGAGAAATGAACCTCTAACACAAAAAGGAAAATGTTTCTGCACAGCTTTAATAAGTCATTTCCATGTTTTAAAAATCTGGTTATTCCCAGGTAATGGACAGAGCACAATTGAGGGACTTTTCTGGCTGCAATTTATATTCAGCTGAAATAGTCAAGCTGCATGGAATATATTTTAAGTCCAAATTCCTTTTCACGAGATCTATTGCATTGTCTAATTGCATTTGTCATGGGCAGGTTTTAGTTTCATTGCTGTGTACAGGAATTTGAGTGGAAAGTGATGGCATGGGATTCCATCTGGGCTGTCAGTCAGGGCGAAAATTGCATGATAAGGAAGAATGAAGTGTGAAGCTCCTGGCAGGAAAAAAACTACTTGAGGGCTTCACTTCCTTCCAGGTTGGAAATATGTCACTGCATTTTTAATGCTTTTCATCCAACTTTGCCTTTTTATATATATAAAAAAATCAGCATGTAAAAAGGACAAGTAGCGGGATAAAATGTCTGCATGGCAGAGGTATATAAAAGTAGATGGCATGACTGAGAAATTTAATTTTTAATTTTAATTTAGAGTTACAGCAGAGGGGCAGACCTTTCTGGCTCATGAACCAGAATAAACCAATTGATCAGCAAACCCTGTGTAGTTTTGGTGGGAGAAAACCCACACAAATATGGTATATACTCCTTACAGAGAGTGCCAGATTTGGGCTCTCTTTATTTTGGGCTGACAGGGATGCTGTTCTGTGTGGTAAATCCCGTGGCGGGGTCCAGTGCATTTACATTCACACGGAGTGGTGTAAGGATTCTGCACAATTCTCCAGTCACTGCTCAATGGTGGTGGAATTTGTGACTGTTAGATGTGGACCATCTTATGTATTGCGGGAATTCACCACGGTCCTCATAATTAAGAGTGGATACCACCACGCCCCCCCCCCCCCTTTCCGGGGTACTAATGCTAAGGAGGCAGTCTGTGAACTGTATGGTCATAAATGAACTGCAGACAGACTGATTATTATTGCTGGAGATTTTAAGTCAGTTACTTAAATTACATCAGCATGTGGACTTTGCTGTGAGAGGAGCGAACACGTTGAACCTTGTTTACATGAACATTTCTGACACATTTCAGGTGGAACCCCGACTCCACCTCGGATGCTCAGACCACATCTCTGTAATATTACTGAATTATTACTGACCTTCAATAGATCCAATACAATTTTTCAACATTTAAGGTCTCTTTCGGGCACATTTGCAAGGTTACAGAGCTGGGTCTTTTGTCTTTGGAACAAAAAAGGATGAAAGGTGATTTATTAAAGGTCTATAACAGGGGTAATCTTCGTCCGCGAAACCAAGCCAAAGAAGAAAGATAACAGGGGTAGGCAATCTATTTTTTTTAAAAACTCACATTCCACCTTAAGTAATCCCTATTCCATAAGTGCTCTGTGATTAGTAAGAGATTGCTAAAGGTGTTATGTGAGTGAGAAGGAAAGGTTGAGAATCACTGCTCTAGACCCAATTGTTACTGAATATTTTACTTGAGAAAAATGCCATTGGTCCATTTCCTTTGGAGTTATGAAACTGTGCATATTAGGTATGGTGGTTTTCAAACTTTTTCTTTGCACTCACATACCACCTTAAGCAATCCCTTACTAATCGTAGTGCACTTGTGGCATAGGGAATAGTTGAGATTGAATGTCAGATTTTTTTTAAAAAATGGTTGCCCACCCTGGTCTATAAGATTATGAGAGGCATAGATTAAATGAACAGAAAGCACATTTTTCCTGGGGTGACAGTAGCAAATACCAGAGGACATTTGTAAGGATAAGGGAGGAAAATTTTGGGGAGACATCAGGGGTATGTTTTTTTTCAGAGAATAGTGGGTGCGGTGGTGGAGGCTGGTACAATAGGAATATTTAAATGACTCTTTGACAGGCACATGGATGCAAGAAAAATAGAGGGTTATGGGTGTGAAGTAGGGCATGTTTAGTTTAAGTAGGTTTATGCCGGTCAGCACGTCATGATGGGGCAAAGAGCCAGTGCTGTACTATAATGTTCTATGTTTCATTTTAAAACACAAAACTCGGCCTTCAAACTTTTCAGCAGGTCCACGATGCAAATCAGGATAATTGTTCTTCTGTAGTATTAACAACCAGCCCAGTTAAATCATGGGAACTTGAAAGATTGAAGTATGACTTTATTGGAGGGAATATGATTTCATTAATGGGTCATTTATCTTCAAGAAAAATCAGGCAGTCTCCTATTTTTCATCCAACGAAGAAAAGAGACCCCCATGGCTTAAAATCCAATTATTAACCACATTCTCCCCTAACTTTAGGACAAGTTAATGATTATATTTTGCTGCAGACAGCCTTGTGTTGTGTTTGACACCAGCTTACGAAACTCTCGTTAAGGCACACACCTTGTTAAAATATACAAATCCTGCAACTCCCAGGGACCATATTCTAAGTGCTGGCAAGTGTCTGTAGTGTAATTTAAAACCCAAAATCAAGAATAAAATGCTTTGCTGCAATAAAAGGCACAGAAATGAACAAAAGGTTTGCATTTGACAGCCCTCTTTAAAAGGAATTTATAGGCCCCTACTGAATCTCCACATACCCAGAAAGTGTGCAACATTTGGTAATAAAAACAAAGCATTACTTCTGGGTGGCTGAATACCAATCAGGAAAATATAAAGGCACCCAAAATAAATAATAAATAACAAGGATTATTAATGGCTCTTCTGGGTGCTGGTCAAACCTCAAACATCTTGCATTTAAAAGAATGGCTTTTTTTAATAGTCTGGTAATTAAAACCTCACACACAAACTATTTATTCAGAGCAGCACAAGTCTGAGCTGTCACCCGTTAGTTAGACGATGTGATTTACTATGTGTACTTTCTCGCTGTCCCCTCCTCTTTGTCAGCCTGAGGTTAATGCTCGCAACTAGGCTGCCTGGATATTATTGCATTCTAAATTGTCTGACCTTTTGCACCCATCATTTACCTTTTATTATTAGATTTTCAGAAAAAAAATTCCACTTTATTGTTAGTCCAAGTTGAATTTAGTGATCTCTCTCTCATGGAAAAACCCTCCAATCAAATGACATTTAGACACGGGGAACATAGTTTAGTCATATCCATGGCTGGGTCCAAATATGTTGTAAACCAGAGGAGATTGCATTTGATGTCTGCCAGTGGAGGTAAGGACTGAAAATGCAAGTCTTAAAAGAACAGAATCACCTCCTAATTCTCTCTCCCTGGGTGGTATTTGCCTTTAATCATTGTCTGGAAATGAACAGGAAAGGACAGGTCATTCCCTCTATTTGAATTGTATTGCCTTATAACATATTGTGATCTGTCAACCTGAGTTGTTATCTTAAAACCAAGCTGTTTGAGGCATTTGAGCAATACACAAAGAGGGCTGTTTTTGTTTTATTTAAAAGCCAAAATAAGTTTCGATTTGCATAACAAACCTCTCCAAACATCCACCAGTGCTCTGCTCCATCATCCCAGCCCTTCCTATCCATATAGAATGTTGACGTGGCAGAATGTGGATAATGGGGACATAGATGTGGACTCAGAGAAGGCAGTAAAATGGTGCCTAATCTACGGGGTCAAATAAGTAATCTTAATTTCTGCCCTTTGCCAAAACTGCATTTTCATTACATTTTTTCTCCCAAAAATAGACTTTATTCACAACCAATTATTTCCAAAAAGGAAAACCTGTCCATGTGTCTTTGCACCTTCGGTGTCATGTCCATACATTCCCATCAGTGCACATTTTAACATGTTCTCTCCACTTAAAACTTTCAAGATCAAGATTCAAGATTCAATATATTGTCATTAAAATAAAACAGTGTCATATTACATGAAATTGCTTTTGCCTGTTGTCAGGCTGACAGATTCGCCATCAGCAGAAATTGCCTGAAATGCCTCCTTACAGTCAGAGAAAGAGAAGGAAAAGAAAGTACCCCCAGAGTCACCGGTCTCCGCAGATTCGCCTCCAGTGATTCCGCAGCCTCCAAAGCCACACAGAGCCCAGTCCAAACCATTGCAACCTGAGCCCCAGATCTGAATCTCCGACATGGTTAGGAACCCTTCAGCACCTTTGCCTTCAGTACACGCTTATATCCTTGTTCCGATACCTGGTGCCCCTTCAGCCAGTTTCAAGCCAGTCTCCAGCAGCCTGCAGCAGCCCATACCGTCCATGGGTTCGTCGCTTTGAGTCACCACAGACCGCCGCACGCATTGATCTGTCAGCTGCAGAGCTCCTTCATTGGTCCACTGCCATGGTCACCATACCATAGGTCGTCTCCTCTGCTTCTCCTTCTCAGTTTGGGGATGGTCTCCTCATTTTCTGGTGTCCTGCGTCAGTCCTCTGGTTCCCTGGAGTCATCAATCCCTCATAGCTGTTGCAGGTCAGAGGCATCGCCATCTTGGGCGCAGATCCATATTACCTTCAGCTCCTTTAATGGGCCATTCAAAGTTTGTGTGAAGCTGATGGCAGTTAACTGGGTAGTTGGATCCCTTGGGAGCGGTGTATCTCCGCTCCACACACCCCGCAGGTCCACAGCAGTGGCAGTGCTACTACTGCAGCGGCTCCGGCAGTGGCGCCATTTTTTGAAATGCCACCACTGTGGCACCTTGCCGTTGCTCCTCCCTCTGTTGTTTGAGGAGCTTTTCCTCAGTCTCAGCCCCTCAATGGCCCAGTGACGGAACGTAACAAGAACCAATATAGTCTGATTTCGACCGACTGACTTGACCTGATCACTTTCTCACTGTGTTTTCATTTTTAATTCAAACATACAGCACGGTAACAGGCTCTTCCGGCCCCGTCCTGTCCAAAGACCCCAATCAACCTTCAAACCTATATATTTGAAAGATGGGAGGAAACCAAAGCTCATGGAGAAACCCATGCAGACTTGGGGCGAACTTACAAACTCTTTGCAGACAGTATCGGTTTTGAACCCTAGTTGCTGGAGCTGAAACAGTGCTGTGCTGACTGCTACACTTACCGTGGCACCTCAGCTCGCACAGTTGATGGTGGACAGGTCAATGGATCTAGGAGCACCAAACTCAACCACACATCAGACTGCTGCTCTGCTTATAGTTTTGCATTTAATTTTTCCTGCTTAACCGATAAAGCCTACATTCATTAGTTAACCCAAGTGGTCCTCAAGAAGGTGGTGGTGATCTGCCTTGTCGAATTATAGCAGTTCCCCTCTCCCATTCTCTTTTCAGGTGAGGAGAAGCACGATTTAGGACCAGCAACGATGTAAAAAGTTCTCTGCCAAAATCAAGTAACACTATAAAGCACCCAGCTGTGACTTGTTATTCAGGGGCGAGAACATTTTTTCAGTAAATTGTTTATTGTATCCATAAATCTGAATTATAATAATGTCTACAAATTGATTAAGCAAGTTAACACTCATGTTATTTTATCATGAATATTTCTGGACAGATTCGTTTACTGAGTAACACCACTTCTGTTTGACCATTGACACAAACCTAAAAGGGAAATGATGTTTGATTAATTATACAATCACAAAGGCTGACTGATTGTTCTTTCACAGTTTTGGAAAGTACACTGCCAATTTGTTCATTGTAAAATTAATCTTTTTTCATCTGATCTTGTCAATACAACATTTTCAGATGCTTGGTGCTGGTGGAAGTTTAAACTAGTGGCAGTGCTGGACTCCAGAAATTTTATGATGTGCAATTTAAAATATAGTTTACAAAGAATTAGAGGGAGGTGGGTGGGAAATCAATCAATACTGGTGCAATCACTCACACTCTAGAAATGCTCAGGAGATTCCAAGGTGATGTCGCTGCAGGAATGCCAGAAAGCTTGAAACCATTGTACTATTTAATTCTCCTTTGACTATTGTGACTGGTATGTCCATCATTATGTTGCCAAGTAGTTTGGCTCAATAAATGGTAATTACAGCCAGTATAATTCGGCACTGCTCAGGTAGCTTCCATAATCTGCACTCAGCCGAGTTAAATACACTCAGGATCTTTGGCTAAATTTGCAAAGTTGATATCTAGCGAATTGGCTGCAGATTGCTTTCCCAGTCACATTACTGATTATGAATGAGTGTGTGTGTTCTGTCTACAGGTGTGCAAGACAAAGTTTATTGATTTGTCAGACGGAGTGGCTCAGTACGCGTGGTTCCCTTGTCTGGAAGCATTTCACGGTGTTCCATTCTATCCTGCAAATTACTGGTTAGAGGTAGGTGGATTGCACTTGGAATGGATACTGAACTTTGATGAAATCAAAACCTTCTTTAATAATTACACTGTTGCCCCCACCATTCTTTTATCTATCACCCCAGAAGGCTCCATGGCAGTGAAACCATCAGAGTCACTGCCTTCCAAGGCCAGAGACCCAGGTTCAATTCTTGCCTGTGGAGCTTGCATGCTCTCTCTGTGAGTGCAGGGGTTTCTGCCATGGACTCTGGGTTCTGTTCACATCCAAAAGATGTGCAGGTTGTTAGGTTAATTGGCCATTATAAATTTCCCCTGGTAAACAGGTGGCTGGCGTAATCTAGGAGGAGTTTATGAAAATAAAGTCACATCAATAGGGCAGCACGGTTGGCGTAGCAGTTAGTGCAGCACCTTCACAGTCCCAACGATCTCGACCAGGGATCGAATCCTGCACTGTCTGTAATGAGTTGTACATTGTCCCCATGTTTGTGTGGAATTTCCCCGTGGGCTCCGGTTTCCTCCAACCATTCAAAATAAACTGGGGTTGCAGGTTAATTGGTGTAAAATGGGCACACAGACCCATGGGGCAAAATGGCCTGTTACTGTGCTGTAGGTCTATATTTTTAAAAAAAAGTCAAGTTGATTATCATATGATTACATAAGTACAATCCGATGAAACAGCTGCGATATTTGAACTTTTCGGTTGGAGTTATCACAAAAAAAAACTCACCACACTACAAATACTTATAAGCTCATAAAGAGTCATGATTAGCAAAACATTTGCATGGTCCTCGGTGCAAAGCATGCTGACACACAGCCAGACAACAAAACATATACAGGACAAGTATTCATATAAATAAATATTGTTTCATGCATATGAGAGTCTCAGATGATGAGTGTGAGCTATTCCTTTGTTCGTTCACTGCTTGTGGGAAGAAACTGTTCCTCAGCCTGGTGGTGCTGGCTCTGATACACCTGTATTTCTCTCCCGATGGGAGCAGCTGAAAGATGGTGTGTGCAGGGTGGAAGGCGGTCCTCAATGATTTTATGTGCTCTCTTTAAACAAGGATCCTGGTAGATCGCGTCAATGGGGATGAATGTGGAAATCATGTGAATGGAAAGTAGGCAGTTGGCACCGTCTTGGTGGGTCGAAGCACCTGTTTCCGTGCTGATTCTTCCAGAATTCTTGAGTTCTATCATGTGGTACTGCCTTGTACTGTGAGATAATTTCTCCACTGCTTCACCTAGTTGAACAGTCTTTACATCAGACTGAAGCTTTAACTGGTGACATAATTGTTATACAACATTGGAGGAGTGTGTTTGGCCATTGAGTCTTTGGTGGACATCAGTCTTATCAATCTAACCATCCATGAACTACCCTATAGCATTCACACATTCAGAGGAACTGTAATTCCCAGCTGATCCTCCTGACACCCATGGACAGCTGGGCCCAAATATCTCCCAGCCAGCACTTCTTTGGGTTGTGGCTAGAAATTGGAATACTGGGTGAAACACATCGCTGTGTCCATTAACAACCCATAAACTTCTCCAATTACACAAGGGATATGGATTTGAGAATATAAAATTTATTAAGAGGCTCACATTCCTGTAATCTTAAGATCGAAGTGCTGTGATAATTGATCTTTTCTGTTGGACTCATCATAAAAAAAACTTACCACGCTATAAATACTGATAAACTCAGGAAGAGTCATGATTAGCAAAGCATTTGCATGGACACAGAACAATACTGGCACACTCACAGAAATAGATGCACTACAAATACAGACATACCATGACACTTCAAATTAAGACACACCCACAGAGACACAAAACTACGGAAACACATTACAGCTACTGGCACATTCATGACCACACACTCTAATTACTAGGCACACTCTTGAAGACACCACAAACACTTTGAATTATAGAAAAGCCTCCAAAAAATCATGGCAATATTATCACATTCGTGGAGATATTGCAAACACAGATACACTCAGAGACAAATTGCAAATATTTGCATACACACAAAGTTCTATGAATAGTGACATACTCACCAGGATGTTCTGCAATACTGGCCCCCTCATCACCGTGTTCTACAAATATTGAAACTCAAAGACACAAACAATGTTACAAATATTCCCATATGAAGTCAATGTACACAGACCCATGTCCAAGGTCCATTTGGGAATACTGACATTGTCCTCGAGGTGTCCTTTGAATGCTGACACGCTCCTGAAAGTGCCTTACAAATACTGACAAACTGGGTTAAGAGGCTATCAGTACAGATACTTTTCTGATAATGCTGCACGTATACTGACACTCTTGGTGGCACTGAGTATTTACACACCCATTGACATTCTACAAATATTGGCACAATTGTCTTGACACGACAAACACTGTCTCATTCTTGGTGGAACACTGCAAATCGGAACAATCTCAGTAAGATTTTAGTACAAATGCACCATCATTGGATTAATTTACTCACCTCTGGTAGTGCCTTACGAACATCACCAAATATTGGGACCTGCTAAAGGCAGCATGAGCTTCCCCTAATGAGTCATGCCGTTATTACATGCTTTAAAAAAAAAATACGAGCATAGAAATCATCAAATAAAGAAAGTGACCCGGTGGGCACACTTTTTTAAAATATTTTTATTAATTCACACAACAAAAAAGTGTAAGAATGAGAAAAGTGTGCTGTACAGGTACAGAGTAATTACAATCTATCAATCTATCCTATGATAAAAATGAACATCACAACAGACAAAATTCAATATCATATCTCTTGTTCCTGCAAAAAAAACAAAAAAAAACTGTAATTAAAGTTAAAAAAAAGGGTAAAAGCTCCTGGGACACCTTAAACCACCAAAGGGTAGTAGTAAACCACCAAAAGGTAGTAGTATGTTGGTGAATTGCCTTACATGTAAATATTTAAGTTCAGGAAGTGTCTACAAATGCTTCATATATTGCATGAAAAAAAATAAACCAGTGTATTGTTCATTAAATATTCCATAAAATTGTGCCTCATTTTATTAAACGTAACTACAGTTTTCAAAACATTACATCTAATCTTCTCAAGCATGATAAGGTTTTGGTCATCCATTGAGCATAATTGGGACCGATAGAATCCTTCCATCTTAGCAAAATGCTGCATCTAGCCATTAAAGTGGCCAAAGCAATCACATGGCAATTGGACACTAATAATTGACTGTTCTCTATCACCGCACCAAATAAAGCTGTAATGGGAGAGGTTGAATAGTAACCGAGAAAATACGAGAAAATACTTTAAAAATGCTGAACAGGACCAAAACATATGAAATAAGGAAGTTACAGAGAAAGGTTGAGCAGCCTGGGTCTTTTTTCTCTGGAGCGTAGAAGATTGAGGGGGGATTTGATGGAGGTGTCCAAGATTTTAAAAGGGACAGAGAGAGTCAACGTGGATAGGCTTTTTCAATTAAGAGTGGGGGGGGGGGTATTCAAACCAGAGGCTATGGCTTGAGATTGCAGGGGGAAAATTATAAGGGGAACATGAGGGGAAATTTCTTCACGCAAAGGGTGGTTGGGATGTGGAATAAGCTTCCGGCAGAGGTGGTTGAAGCAAGGACATTATTTTACATTTAAGGAAAACTGGATAATTACATGGAGGGGAGAGGATTGAAGGGGTATGGACCAGGTGCTGGTCAGTGGGACTAGAAGGGTGGGGATTTGTTCCAGCATGGACTAGTAGGGCCAAACTGGCCTGTTCTCTGCTTTATATGGTTATATGGTTAACCCCATTACAACATCTGTCACATAGAGGGTTGATACCACTGAAGACTCATGATAGACTAGAAATCTCATGAGAAACTTGTGATTGATTGCACCAATGATCAGAGCAGTAACTGATAGCACATCAATACGCCTGAAGGCTATGACCACGACAATGTCAAGGGGGAAATTTTTCAATCATATCTATCTCATCATATTCTGGCTTGAATCAAGACCACTTGAACACATTCAAGGATTTTTAGCATACTTCAAAAATAAAATCAGAAAGATGAACTTATTTAACTCCTTATAATATTCCTGGTACATCTGAAAGGCCATTACAACTGATACATTTTATTAATTACAATTGCTATTAATGTGCATGAAGGCACGGCAGTCAATTAACGTAGAGCAAGGTTTAACAAATTGAAGCCATCACTTTTGTTTATTATGTCATCCAAATAATATCACACAGCCTTAGATGAAGTGCAATCACATTCCTTTAGTTTGATGGAGGACAATTCTAATATTTAGTGGTTGTTCTGGCTCACCAGGTGACGTCCACCATATTGCTCATAACTAACCAGAACCCCAGTATCTGTGCTCCCTTTAAATGTAACTGGTTTGCTGGAACATTTATCTTTTTAACCTAAAAGAATGTTGTGGTATTAATAGTCTGGAAATATCTGTCTCAGTCCAACATGAAAGCCTCAGGTGAATGGGACTATTGAAATTTTACTGTGTCTTTAATGCAGCAATACGTGAGCATCATTCCGAGATGTCAACCCAGATTATTTTCTCAAGTCTGTGGTGGCCTTGAGCCTGCAGTTGACTCACTATTTCTTTGTCTCTCATGCATATCAATGGGCAGAAAATGACATTATTTTTACACACGGCATGTTTAGCATACAGTTAGCCCAACACAATTACAGTGCTGGCGACCTGAGTTCGTATCCTACGCTGTCTGCAAGAAGTTTGCATGTTCTCCCCATGTCTATGTGGGTTTCCTCCGGGTGCTCTGATTTCCTCCCACCCTTCAAAATATATGGGGTTTGTAGGTTAATTGGAGAATTTGGGCAGCACAGACTGTGGGCCAGAAGGGCGAGTTTCCGTGCTGTATGTCTAAATTTAAAAGACACCTTATCACTTTTTTTGATATTACAACAATATTTATGGATAACATTATATAAAGAAAACAATGTAGAATGGAAGGTGACAAATGAATTGACTGATCCACATTGAGTCTTAGATTGTCCAAGGTCCCTTATCTTATCCAAGAGTTCCAAAATTGCCATGGGCTCACCTTCTGGCCATGAGTCTTACGTCTTATTGATCACTCCATATATGTGTCTAGATATCAGGCTTGACCACATTGTTCATTGCACATGTATAGTCTTGTTCATTGGCTAGACTCACACTCAATCTATTTGGGTTAGCTAAAGAATGAGGAACCTTTCGGGAATGATGAGATCATTAAAAAAAAGGTAATGTCCACAAATGATGAATGGAGGAAGATTTATCCCCTCAGAATCACCCAAAGTCATGATATTATGTTTTTGTGCTTGAGAAGCATAAAATCTATTGATGTTTGGTCAAATGAGCTATAGAATGGTGATAACTAAAAGGGCCATGGAGCAAGATCAGGGAAGTCCTTTTAACCCACAGTCCAGCATGACACAATGGGCCAAAAGACCTCCATTGGCACCTTAAATTTCAATGATTCATAATTATATGAAATAAGCCAAATGGTTGCTTCATGGAATGTTTCAGAACAGGACTGCAGGCCAGAAAAGTCAGTATTTTATGTTCCCCATCTTTCTCAAACCAAATGATAATCCTTATCATTTTTCTTCTCTCTAATGAGGCCTACTTTGGTCAGCCCATGGTTGCCGCTGCTGTTATTGTTCACCTGGCCACTGATGGAATTAACCTCATTGATCAAAAGCAAGAATCAATCACAGTCCAGTTGGTTGACACAAATGATCGGAAGCATGACCTGGGTAAGTCTTTTTTTTTAACGAAGTACAAATAGATCATACTATGAAAGGATGTCATTATCACCAACCCTGAAGGAAGTTCAAATGGATCAATTAGTGGAGTGGTCCAACTGTGGAGAATCAAATGGATATTCTTTGGGAATGCAACTCAGATAAGTGAATGGAGTGAAAGGAAATCCAAGGGAGGCCATCTCTCCACACACACAAACACACACACACACACACACACACACACTTTGATATCATATTTTCACCTTGAAAAGTTGGACAAGATTGGAGAGGTTGGAATGGGCCCCTTTGGGGATTGGTGAACAAGCGACTGTAAGAGCTAGGGCATTCAGCCCATTGAGTCTGCTTTACCATTTGAATCATGACTGGTATATTTGATAAATTTTTCTTTATGCCCCATTCTTCTGCCTTCTCCCCATAACCTGTGATGCCATTACCAATCAAGAACCTATCAATTTCCACTTTAATCTGCCCAAATGGCAGCCTGTGCATTGTGTTATAATGAGAGACCAGGTGGAACTGAAATTGTGAGGGAGGGGGAGAGGAACATAGTGAGAAAAATATGAGTGGAAGAGGATGGAACCAGGGAAGAAGAGGAATGAAAATGGGTAGTAGGTTTGGGGGGGGGGGGGGTAATGGCATTGGGTGGGAAAGGGGACAAAATGGGGGGGGGGGTGGGATTGGGAAGAATGGAAGTACATTGAAAAAAAGAGAGAGGGAATATGACCTAAAATTGGACGTCTATGTTTATACCATGGTCTGTAAACTGCCCAGGTGGAAAATGAGATGTTGAGTCTCATTCTGGCAGTGGGGAAGGCCCAGCATGGACAGGTGGGTGTGGGAATAGAAAGAGAACATTAAACATTACAGCATAATACAGGCACTTTGGCCCACCATGTTGTGTCCACCTATAACTACCTACCCCATCAAAAAAACTAAACTTCCCTACATCATAACCCTCTATTTTTCTTAGATGTGCCTATCTAAAAGTCTCTTAAATGCTCCTGTTGTTCCAGCCTCCACCACCACCCCAGGCAAGACATTCTATAACTCCCTGTTGTCTCCCCTAAACTTTCCTCCCTTCACTTTGTACAGATTTCCTCCAATGTTTGCTACTCGTGCCCTATGAAACAGGCACTGCTGTCTACTTTATCTATGCCTCTCATAATCTTGTAGAACTCTATCAAGCCACCTCTCATCCTTCTTCGCTTCAGGAGTTAAAATGCCAAGCAATCGGGAGCTCAGGATGGCCACTGTGGACAGAGTGTAGATGCTCTGTGAAAATGGTCCCTGAGCCTTGACCAGTAGGCTTATCAAGCAGATGGGTCGTACTGGTCCACGAAGTTGACAATGCTTTGTCTTCCACTGTGTTGGTTGACCTGCTGAGTTTCTCTAGCAGATTGTGTATTGCTTTATGAAGAACAAATGTTCCTTTAAACAACTGCTGGTATAAACTCAGTCCAATATTTAAGTCCCATCTTCTCTAACATTAAGTTGCAGTTTACACATTTCTTTTCACATTAAGCACAGAAGGAAAGTAAACAATTCTTAATTAGTAGCTCACAAATATGAATAGATAAGGTGACCACATGTTTGGAAACAATAGTTCTAATGCAATATAAATTATAAAATTACCCCCCTTTTCTCATTGCTTTCCTTGCACTATATTGTGGTTTTGAAGCTTTTCTTATTTTGTGATCTGCTCACAAACACTGACAATTGCTGGGACATCTGTTCAAGGTTTTCAAAGCTACCCAAAGGAAAACCGTACTCTCACTGCAGAAAAGGTTTTGCCTAATTAGTACACACCAAAAATAGCATGCAGTATGAGGTAAGGAACAGCAATCCAATAATGGGTAGATCTGATTATCTTGTGGAATACCAATGCATATTTTTTTGTTGTTGGTAAAGGTTTTGCTTTGGTAAAAGACCACCTAGAAAACTGAGTAAGCAATATTCTGGCTTTTAAAAGATTTCGATGAAAACATTTTCTCCATTTCATTATTGTTGGTTAAATGCATTTTCCATTAATGAAAATTTGCAGTTGCAAAGACTGAGACCTTGCTGATCTTTAATGACTGGTGTTTGTCTCCCACTTTTTGTTTTCTGCAGGAATGCATATTTTAAACTGCCGGAACAACCCTCTCGTTATCCCTGTCATTCATGACCTCAGCAAGCCATTCTACAGGACCACAGCCATCCTAATTACCTTCCATTCACTGTATGTTGCCATCTCTGGGGTGGCCCTGCGCTCCTTCCACAACTTTGACCCCATTACAATTAATAGCTGCCAAAGCAGTGAGATGTACAACCCAACAGAGCAGAGGTGAGCCTTAATACTACCTTTTAATTTGTGTTAATCAGTGGGTTCCTAGATAAGTTAACGATATTGACAGAATCTGCCACTTGCAATCAGTCCTTCAGGCTCTTTTTCCCAACTGTTCCTGCTAGACAAGCCTTTTCTCTTTCAAGAAAAAGACAAGACGACAAAGGTGTGCACCAGAAATGGATGGGAACAAACCCAAAAAGACCCAAATTCAATTAGCAGTCTGTGCTGAACTCACAGGCCCTGAGAGAATGGGTCATGACCTTTGAATGCACAGTTGAGTGTTAGGATGGAGAAAAAAATTGTGCAGCCTCTCTGGTACCTTGACGTCATTCGGTTCCTGCCCCTGGATAACTGTTTCTCCCATTCTAAACCTGGACACAGGCATCAGTGAAAGTCTGGTTCCCAGTCTAACAATAAAGCAGAGTAAAGGGCATGTCCATGTGCAATTGACTGTATAGAACTGCATGCTCTGTCTCGCTCTCTCTCTCTCTCACACACACACACACACACACACACACACACACACACACACACACACACACACACACACACACACACACACACACACACACACACACACCTTACAACCCAAAACATTGTGCCGACCTATCTGCATCTACTCCACAACAATCTAATTTTCCACTACCTTATACCCATTAGCCCTTCACTTTCCATTGAGCCAGGTTCAGCAGACATATTTCCCTACTTGTTAAGGAGGCTCACGTTAATGGCTGCCACCAGCAGGTGTCTTTTGCTCAGCAACTGCCCAGTTTTGAACTGGTCTGATGAGAGACCTAAGTCGAAGATGTTCCCCAATATCTCAACCCCCAATCCCAGGTCCTGATAACTCTCCAATGACCCTTGTTCAAAATTATGCTGGAACAGAGTCTGGTCAGCGCAGAAAAGCCAGGATGAAGCTCACCTGTGCTCTCCCCTGTCATGAACCTTAATTTTTCCCCTATGGACTTCTAAACAATGGACCTCAAGTATTCACAGCCCCTGGCATGATGAATAGCTGTTTTGGTGCTTGCTGGTATTCACGGTGTCCAGCCACAAGTGATTGGAGAAGGGGTAGAGCAAATTAGCAACAAAACGGCAAACCCATACTCTGCGTGCATTATATTTGAGAAAATATTTGCTACGTCTGTTGTGTGCTGTCGTAACTTTTGATACAAATTGCCATTTGGATGTCAGATGATAAGAAAAATACTATATAAAGCAGCTGGATGGAATGTGTACCTCAATGAGTTTTCCAATGAGATAGAATATCATCAAGAGCTGTAGAAAAGCAGATTGTGGACTCTGAGATTTATGCATAACACAGATGGGTGAAGTGAAGGCATGAAAGCTTTGGAATGAGAAAAGGTTAGCTTTTGTGAGCTGTGATCTGCTTTTATTTCCATCTCATTAGAACTGGTTACCTTATGTGCATGTTGTAATTCTTTGGCTTGGCTTCGCGGACGAAGATTTATGGAGGGGGTAAAAAGTCCACGTCAGCTGCAGGCTCGTTTGTGGCTGACAAGTCCGATGCGGGACAGGCAGACACGATTGCAGCGGTTGCAAGGGAAAATTGGTTGGTTGGGGTTGGGTGTTGGGCTTTTCCTCCTTTGCCTTTTGTCAGTGAGGTGGGCTCTGCGGTCTTCTTCAAAGGAGGTTGCTGCCCGCCAAACTGTGAGGCGCCAAGATGCACGGTTTGAGGCGTTATCAGCCCACTGGCGGTGGTCAATGTGGCAGGCACCAAGAGATTTCTTTAGGCAGTCCTTGTACCTTTTCTTTGGTGCACCTCTGTCACGGTGGCCAGTGGAGAGCTCGCCATATAACACGATCTTGGGAAGGCGATGGTCCTCCATTCTGGAGACGTGACCCACCCAGCGCAGCTGGATCTTCAGCAGCGTGGACTCGATGCTGTCGACCTCTGCCATCTCGAGTACTTCGACGTTAGGGATGAAAGCGCTCCAATGGATGTTGAGGATGGAGCGGAGACAACGCTGGTGGAAGCGTTCTAGGAGCCGTAGGTGGTGCCGGTAGAGGACCCATGATTTGGAGCCGAACAGGAGTGTGGGTATGACAACGGCTCTGTATACGCTTATCTTTGTGAGGTTTTTCAGTTGGTTGTTTTTCCAGACTCTTTTGTGTAGTCTTCCAAAGGCGCTATTTGCCTTGGCGAGTCTGTTGTCTATCTCATTGTCGATCCTTGCATCTGATGAAATGGTGCAGCCGAGATAGGTAAACTGGTTGACTGTTTTGAGTTTTGTGTGCCCGATGGAGATGTGGGGGGGCTGGTAGTCATGGTGGGGAGCTGGCTGATGGAGGACCTCAGTTTTCTTCAGGCTGACTTCCAGGCCAAACATTTTGGCAGTTTCCGCAAAGCAGGACGTCAAGCGCTGAAGAGCTGGCTCTGAATGGGCAACTAAAGCGGCATCATCTGCAAAGAGTAGTTCACGGACAAGTTTCTCTTGTGTCTTGGTGTGAGCTTGCAGGCGCCTCAGATTGCTAAATTAGATTGTAATTAGATTGTAATTAGATGCTAAAGAAAATCCATAATCTTTCAATTCAAGTGGAATTACTATGTTTGCCATTATTTGTAGCATTCAGATTATGAAAACTTGTAACTATTTTGTAATCAATGAATACAATAATTTCTTATGTTCCTGGGATGCTTTGGACAGAGCAAAACAATACAAAATACTTAATTTCAACCTTATTGGATATGAGTTGATGATGAATAGCCCAATGAAATATTTGACCAGACAACCAGCTTAACCAAAGAGAAAAGGAAGGGCTGCTGCTGCAGGGCCTAGAAGATGGGTTCAGTCTTGACACCAGGTGCTGTCTATGTGCATTTTCACCCTGTAATCATGCAGGTTTCCTTCTAGTTTTCCAGGTGCCACCCAAATCCCAAAGATGAGTGGGTTGGTGGGTTAATTTGTCACTGTAAGTTCACTCCAGTGTGTAGGTGAGTGGTTGAATCTAAGGAGAGCAGTTGAGAATACGAAGAGAATAAAAGAAAAATGGAATTCAGGTTGGATTAATATAAATGGGTGAGAGGGGTATGTCTGGGTGCAGGTTAATGGGATGAGGCAAACTAATCATTCAGCACAGACTAGATGGGCTGAAGGGGCTGCTTTTGTGCTGTAGCGTTCTATAATTCAGTGGGTGATTGGCGTTGTCATGGCTGTGGTGGGCTCGAGTTAGAGAATGCGATCTGAAGGTCCTGTTTCAGAGCTATATTTCTCCATGACTCTGCACTCATGGGAGAATTCACAGACAACAATGCTAAACAGGTCAACACTGGAGATGACCAGCAGATCAAAATTGGATGAACCTACATTGTGAGTGCCCTAGTGGAGAAGGACATCACAGAGTGATATGATCAAGGAAGGATTAAAAAGCAAGCTGAAGAATTTTAAAGCTAAGAATTTCAATTGAAAAGAAACGAATTCAGGAAGGCACTTCCAAATGGTGATTTATCTCAAATCCATAATGCCAACCAACTGCATTTAATTATGTTGCAATTGTGGCCACTGATATCAGAGTGGGTAATTTGAGAGGAGAGTTACAATAGAGAGAAAGTTGAAACAAAACTGTTTACAGACACGCTCAAACTTAAAAAAAACTCCACGTCACGCACTCCGATGATGTCACTGAGTCATGATGTCATGACGTTTGGCAGCCAGTTTGCTGGAGCTTGTAGTGCCGCTACATAGCCCTCCCCTCCTCCCCAAGAAATGGTTCAGAAATGTCCAGTACATTTGTCTTTGGCAGCCGGCCACGCCGTGGAACTGTTGGGTGTGGCACAGACCGTTCCAAGTCAATGTGTGCAGGTTTTAACCAGTCCACCATGAATGTTTGAGGTTGTCCCCCAATGTCTAAGATGCATGTTGTCCTAGAGCTTCAAAGCATTTTATGTGATCCTTCGTAAGGTGTTTGTAGGGGTAATCCACGTGTGCTCCTTCAGACAAAAATATACACACAATTTCTGAGTTTCTTGGGAATGAAGGAAGATTCTATGCCATGTATGGAAGCTGGTATGGGAGCTAGTTTTCCTACCTGCTCCCACAGCTTGACAGTGTCACTGACACCTGGTCTTCCCGTCAGACAGCACAAACACTCCAGGGACAACCAGAGGTGCTCCATAGACCAATTCTGCTGACGAAGAATTGAGGTCTTCTTTAGACGCTGTTCTGATGCCAAGTAGCACCCACGGACGTTCATCTGCCCAATCTGGTCCCTGTAAGCGGACCATAAGTGTTGTCTTCAGGTGCCTATGAAACCGCTCTACCATACTGTTGGACTGTGGATGATAGGCTGTGGTATGGTGGAGCTGCATTCCTAGGAGTCTAGATAAAGCATTCCAGAAGGCAGAGATAAACTGCAGACCTCTGTCCAAGGTGTCATGTGCGGGCAGATTGAAACGAGAGATCCAGGATGAAACAAAAGCTCTTTTGCACGAATCAGTTGAAGCGTTGACAATGGGAACTACCTCTGGCCACCTAGCAAACCTGTCGATGATGGTGAATAAATATCTGAATCCCCTGGGATTGGGCTGACGGTATCGATGTGTACATAGTCAAATCTGAGCTTTGGCGATTCGAATGTCTGGAGCAGAGTGTTTAGATGCCTTTGTACCTTTGACTTCTGGCAGTCCACGCTCATCCTCGCCCAGTGAGTGGCATTTTTCTTCAGGCTGTGCCAGATGAATTTATCAGATCCCTAATGGAGGGATGCGATAAGCTGCGAATGGCATAAAAAAACTTGGAGCCCCCACGAGCCAGGAACAATAGGGTGTGGTTGTCCTGTCAAGATATCATGAAGAGGCATATTGCCCTGAGATTTTAAAGTCAAGTCCTGGAGCTGCAGGTTTGTAATGGCCATCTTGTTGTGCCGCTGCCAGGGTGACATAGTCAACGCCATGGGAAAGTGCGCATACTTGTTGATAAATGGTGGATAGAGAGCATCAGCTACCACATTCCTTTTTCTGGAGATGTGCTCTATCCTCGTAGAGAACTCCGAAATGTAGGATAAGTGAAGCTGCTGATGGGCTGACCAAGGGTCAGAAGCTTTACTGAAAGCAAAAGTTAATTGTTTATGGTCTTTAAAGACTGTAAAATCTCTGCCCTCAAGGAAGTACCCAAAGTGCCTGACCACCAGGTAAAGCACTGACGTCTCCTTATCAAAGGTGCTGTGTTTGGTCTCTGTGTGACAAAGGTGTCGGCTGAAGAATACTAGTGGCTTCCATTGTTCATTCATGTATTGTTCCAGCAGTCCTCCTGCAGCCAAGTCAGATGCATGTCGATAAGGTGATTGGCATGTCCATCCACGGCTAACTCTGCAAGGATGTGCTTCTTTAGTCTCCCCATAGGCATTTGTGGTTGTCTCTGTGCAGCAAAGTTATTTTTTATTCTGAGACATCAGGTCAAAAAGGGGCTTCATGACATGTGCCGCAGCAGGAATGAAATGGTGGTAAACATAGAAACATAGAAACATAGAAGATAGGAGCAGGAGTAGGTCATTCGACCCTTTGAGCCTGCTCCGCCATTCAACGAGATCATGGCTGATCTTAAAGTTCAATACCCCGTCCCCGCCTTCTCTCCGTAACCTTTAATACCATTATACTGAAGAAATATATCTAATTCCCTCTTAAATATATTTAATGAACCTGCCTCTACTGCCCTCTGTGGCAATGAATTCCACAGATTCACCACCCTCTGGGTAAAGAAATTCCTCCTCATCTCGGTCCTAAATGGTTTGCCTATTATCCTCAAACCATGGCCCCGGGTTCTGGATTTTCCCATCATTGGAAACATCCCATCTGCATCCACTCTGTCCAGTCCTGCCAGAATTTTATATGTCTCTATGAGATCCCCTCTCAATCTTCTAAACTCCAGGGAGTACAATCCCAATTTGCGCAATCTTTCCTCACAAGTCATTCCTGCCATTCCAGGTATCAGCCTGGTGAATCGCCTCTGCACTCCCTCCATTGCAAGAACATCCTTCCTTAGATAAGGTGACCAAAACTGCACACAATACTCCAGGTGTGGTCTCACCAAGGCCCTGTACAGCTGCAGTAAGGTATCCTTGTTCCTATACTCAAACCCTCTTGATATGAAGGCCAACGTACCATTTGCTTTTTTAACCGCCTGCTGTACCTGCATGCTCGCCTTCAGAGACTGATGTACAAGTACCCCTAGGTCTCTCTGCACTTCCCCATCTCTTAATCTATTGCCATTCAAATCGTAATCTGCCCTCCGGTTTGTATTACCAAAGTGGATAACCTCACATTTATCCACATTGTAGTGTATTTGCCATGTATCTGCCCAGTACCTCAATTTATCCAAATCACACTGGAGCTTCCTGACCCCCTCTTCCGTGCACACAACCCCTCCTAGCTTAGTGTCATCTGTAAATTTGGAGATATTACATCCAATCCCCTCATCCAGATCATTAATGTAAATTGTGAACAGCTGGGGTCCCAGTACAGATCCCTGTGGCACCCCACTGGTTACCGCCTGCCACTCAGAAAATGAGCCATTTATCCCAACTCTCTGTCTTCTACCTGCCAGCCAGTTCTCAATCCACATCAATACTTTGCCCCCAATCCCATGAGCCTTGATTTTGGAAGCCAGTCGTTTATGCGGGACCTTATCGAAGGCCTTTTAGAAGTCCAGATACACCACATCCACTGGCTCTCCCCCATCTATTTTACCTGTCACCATCTCAAAGAATTCCAATAGATTTGTCAAGCACGATTTACCTTTTGTAAATCCATGTTGACTCCATCCGATCCCTTCTCTGCTAGTCATATGCTCCGCTATTACATCCTTAATAATGGATTCCATCATTTTGCCCACTACTGATGTAAGGCTCACCGGCCGATAATTCCCCGCTTTTTCTCTACCCCCCTTTTTAAATAGTGGGGTAACATTAGCTACCCTCCAATCCATGGGTACTGATCCTGAGTCTATCGAGTTCTGGAAAATAATTCTTAAAGCATCTGCTATCTGAATGGCCACTTCCTTGAGTACCCTAGGATGTAGATTATCAGGCCCTTGGGATTTATCTGCCTTCAATTCCATCAATTTCCCCAAGACTATGTCTTTAGAGATATTGATTTCTTTCAGTTCCTCCTTTGCATTAGTCTCTATGTTTCCCAACATCCTTGGGAGGTTATTTGTATCCTCTCTTGTAAAAACAGAACTAAAGTAAGAATTTAATTGGTCTGCCATTTCCTTATTCCCCATTATATATTCCCCTGATTCTGACTGCAAAGGACCTACTCTGGATTTCACTGATGGTAAAAATTTACCATCCAAAGGAACTCTTCGAGATGGCTTCGGGAATCTCGCAATGGCCTTCACTTTACTGGGTAACAGAACCACACCCTATTGTTCCTGCCTCGTGGAGGCTCCATGTTTTTGACACCATCCACAGATTATCACATCCATCAGGTCAATGGTCTGCCTAGTATCTGATAAATTCATCTGGCACAGCCAGATGTCATCTAAATAGATGAAAATGAAGTCCATGCCATGACCCACTGCATCTATCAGGTGCTGAAAAGATGGCCAAATCTATTTTTGAGAAAATTCTGGCCCCATAAATATTTGCTGTAAAGTCCTATATTTGAGGTACAGGATAGCAGTCTGCTGTTGTTGCGTCATCTGTAGTCACTGCAGGGTCTCCAGCCTTCCATGGCTTTGGGCACCATATGCAATGGTGATGCCCATGGGCTCTCTGACCTGCGTATAATGCCTAACTCCTCCATTTTAGATGATTCCTGCATCACAAGGTGCAACTTTTCAGTCGACTGGCTCTGGAAATATTAAGGTAGTCCCTGGGTAAAAAAGTGGTGGCTTACACCATATTTCATGGTAGCAGTGGAAAACTGGGGAGTGAAAATGCCAGCAAAGTCTTTGAGAATTCTGGCAAATTCATTCTTCATACATTCGGGGCAGGTAACTTAATCTCCGAGGCGGAAAGTTTGGAAAGTCGTACTGGCGTTCTTTCATATCCACCAGTAGGGATTGGGCATGGAGGAAGTCTGCTCCAAGCAACAGCTAGGACACAGCAGCAAGAGTGAACCTCCAAGTAAACTTGCTGCCGTTGAATTTCATAGCCACGGTTCTTATCCCATATGTGCGGATAGTGCTGTTATTTACAGCCGTGAGGCTCCTCTGCTCCTCTGATACGAGTGATGAACCCTGAAGGAGGAAGGACGCTAACCTCCAAACCAGTGTCCATGAGGAATTTTCACCCTGAGAACTCATCCCAGACATAAAGCAGACTGTTTTGGTGGCCTTATCAATGGCTGGCCTGGACATTTCCCGAAAAACCACAAGGAGCACTGCATTTGTGGGTACCAGCACCCCAATGTTGCTGATAGAAGCACCAGCTGCTGGTTTCTAAGTCATGTCTGTCCAGTGGAGGCTGTTTTCTCACAATTGGGACTCGAAGGCTTGGTGCCTTGGTGGGTGGGGGGGGTGACACACCTTTATTTTGATTGGCTTCACACCCTGCGCCATAGCCACTGCTCAAGGGTCACTGAAATCCTCATTGGATAATATGAGGCGGATGTCTACTGGGAACTGTTCTAGCTGTGCAAAGAGCAAACACAGCTTGTGGCCATCCACCAGTGCCAACATGTCACTCATAAGTTCTGAAAGGGCATCTCCTAGGCTGTCGATATGGAGGAACCATACAGCTCACTCATGCCAGGATTACCTGTAACTATGCAGGAGGAGTGCTTTCAGTGCCTCATACCTGCTGTGCAGTGGAGGTTACCAAAGGAAATCCACAACATGGCCTGCTGTGTCCTGGTCCAAGGCACTCATCACATGGTAGTACTTGATGGCATCCACCTCTATTTTCCCAGTGTTAAATTGTGCCTCTGCCTATCTGAACTAGACTTTGGGTTGCAACGTCCAGAAGACAGGGAGTTTTAGGGATACTGCTGCGCTGTCCATCAATGGTCCAAAATTTTGTTTTTGGCCCATCGGGATCACCAATTATAGCCACTAGTGTTGCAGTGGGTAATTCGAAAGGAGAGAGTAATGAGTCGCAGTCGAGAGGAAGTTCAAACGAAACTGTCTATTTTACGGACACACACCTTTTACAAAACCCCACGACACATGCACTAATGATGTCACCCCGTCGTGATGACATGACGTCCAGCAGCTGGTTTGCTGGAACTTGTAGTGCTGCTACATAATGTTCCCTTTGGACAGTGGTTGAGAGTACATGAGTAGACTCAGTTCACACTTGAACACTGGATGGACACTATTTTACTTCTCTATCTCTGTAAGGGGTGCTGGGTAATTTCTGTTGATGCATCTTTGTCTGCCATGGTAGATTAAAGGAAGTTTCAGGTAAGATCACATTTTCTGTTTTATTACATGATAATAAAATAATCTTGAATCTTGAATGATTTGATTCTATGTTTCAGGGGCCAATAGGGTCTCAGGCATAACCAAATTATGGCATTTGCAAAGACTTTGTTTTTTATTCTGGTAAGGACAGTAATAATTTCCATTCCATATCACTACTTGTAAACAGGATGCAAAAATCAGGATTGCCGAACACCCCACCCGATTCCTCCCCAAAGTGGTTAGTCACACCCAGATCTCATTGATGAATAATGATCCCTTTGGCAAGTTGTAATGCATAGGAGGAAAATGTTGAATGACTTTTCCACCTTTCAGGATTAGGTAATAGTCTTAATTTGTCAGTGAGGTGGGCTCACTGACAAAAGGCAAAGGAGGAAAAACCCAACACCCAACCCCAACCAACCAATTTTCCCCTGCAACCGCTGCAACCGTGTCTGCCTGTCCCGCATCGGACTTGTCAGCCACAAACGAGCCTGCAGCTGACGTGGACATTTACCCCCTCCATAAATCTTCGTCCGCGAAGCCAAGCCAAAGAAGAGAAGAAAGAAAGAATAGTCTTAATAAACTGACTTATCTTTTCCTGCCCCTTTGTTTACATCTATTCATAAAGTTTAGTATTTTCAAAAAGCAGAGGGAAACAAAATTTCTAAGAAACAATATTTTGTTTTCATTTCATTTCCGACACATTGTGTGAGTTCAACTGACCTAAAAATAATTTGCCACGTATTTTAATTTGTACTCAGCATCTGTTACCTCTCGAGTCAGTGTCCAACAATAATCAGCCCTGATACCACTTTTCCATGGTTACAATGTCCTGGTGAAGCCTTACACCATGTGCATCACTGATTGCCCCAAGATTTAGCAAGGAAGAAGTCCAAGAGCGAATTTTCAATGACATGTTGCACTTTGTGGTTTTGCTGCTTGAAGTAGACAGAATATGACAGGAAATCACAAAAATAGGCTACATCTAAAAAACAATTGGACATTTTAAGGTGATTTTTGTGATCAGTAGCCCAAAATCAATAAAACCCACCCAAAAGTGTTCAGGAAGAAAAATCTTCGTTGCCCATTGTTGAGAACAATTTTCTAAATATTTAACAATTCTGGAATTTTCAGATTGTTCACGACTCCATGTTGACATGTTGTGTAATGAAAATTGGAAAAGTTAAGACTGAAGAACAGTGCCAAAGATTTCTATGAAACCCACATTATTTTTTTTCACAAAGTCTCAATTACTGAATAGTAATTGGACCAACTGTGTCGCACTGCAAAATGAAGAATGAGAAAATGACTCCACGTAGTTGAGTCAAAGTAATTTTACTCAAACTGTCATGCGCAGCTTTTTAAAAACCCCGCACGTTCCAAATGACATCATCGCATTGTGACGTCATGACATCACTCAGAACCTCATGAGCCAGTTTGATTAAGCCTCTGGTGAGCCGCTACATGGCCCCTACCCCAGAACCGGCAATAGGAGGCTAAACCTCTGGTGCCATTACTGTCCTCTGCTCTTGGACGGTCATCCATGCCTTTGTATTTGGGGTCATGGCAAGGGCTGATCAAGGTCGAACTGAGAAGGCTTTAGTCGGTCAATCTTAAATGTTTCTGGATGCCCCCAAATGTCCAGTACACAAGTTGTATGATTGTTTCGAAGCACTCTGAAGGGGCCCTAATACAGCCTCTGTAAGGGTGGCCTGAGTGTACCTCTACGCACAAATATAAACTCTCAGTCCCAGAGTTCTTTTGGGATGAAGAGTGTCATCGTTTCATGTGGGAACTGGGGCTAATTTTCCAAGCCGCTCATGCAGTCTGCTAAGACTTCAGTTGGTGGCTCCTCCTGTCCATGTGTTGAGGGCACAAACTCCACAGGTACAATAAGCAGGGCTCCATAAACCAACTCTGCCAATGAGGACTTGAGATCCTCCTTGGGTGCTGTTCTTATTCTCAGGAGGATCCAGGGTAGCTTGTCCGCCCAAACAGGTCCCTAGAGATGGGCCATCAGTGCATCCTTCATGTGCTTATGGAACCGCTCCACCAGGCCATTTGACTGTCAGGTGGTGGAGCTGTATTCCAGCAGTCGCAACTGTGGCAGAATATAGATATGTTTTTGGGAGATAATTTGGGGCAGGGTTTAGTGTAGGTCGCATACAAACATTTTTAAACAGATCGTATTTAAAATACTGGAGCTCTGCTCATGCTAGACATTTTGGGGCCAACAGCCTTTACAAAAGCTACAGAGAATGCTCAAGAGACTTCACTAATGGATTGTTGTTTACAAAAAGGCAAGAGATGAAAGAACTTGTCGGAGCCACAGATTGTCTGAAACTGGAACAGAACAAGCTGGAAAGCTTGTGGAAAACCCTATTTGGAAGTCAGGTTGTGAGTGCTTGGTTCAGTCTGGTCAAAGCCCTTGTGTTCATGCAAGAGGAAAGGACTGGCTGTCTAATGTTTCACTTGAAATAAGAGAAACAAAAAGGAACTCTGTGGTTACCTGAAAGAAAAAGGTTATCATCTGGAGAACCCTGAGGGGGCAAGTTTCGTCAGCAAGTCACTGAAGTGGTTAAAGGAAGTAAATCAGTTGTGGGTGTCCTGGAAAAACAAATTTCTCTCTGAAAACTGTCAAGAACCTTCCTGAGTGGTAACCATTTACCTTTCAAGCACCAATGCCTGGTGAACTTTACAAATGTTAAATTCTGTGCACAATATAAGAATTGCCTGCAACCAATGAACTTGGAGGAATGAGAAGTGAGACTGGACTGTGAATCAAAGAACTATTCTAAACTTACACACACATTACATACACGTGTGCTTAGAATTAGAAGGGGGTTAAGTTAGGTTAGTTAAGTCAATAGTGATAAGTTAAAGTGATTCTGTTTTCATGTTTAAATATAATTAAAAGCAACTTTTGTTTAAGTAACCATTTGTTTTGGTGAATATCTGTTGCTGCTGGGTTTTGGGGTCCTCTGGGCTCGCAACACAACAAAATGCCCCAGAGCGTTGAGGTAAACTGTGGGTTTCTGTCAGAGGTGACATGTGTGGATAGGCCGAACTGAGATACCCAGGCAGAAATAAAATCTCTGGTGCATGAATCAATCGATGAGCCCATCATAGGAACCGCCTCCAGCCACCTAGTGAATCTGTCAATTACCGTTAACAAGTACCTAGATCCTCATGACACCAGAAGCAGGTTGACAATGTCAACATGCACGTGGTCGAATCTGCGCTGTGGTGGCTGCAAAGGCTGAAGCAACATCTTCACATGCCTTCGCACATTTTCAGATTGGCAGTTCATGCATGTCTTTGCTCAGTGCATGATCTGCTCTTTAAGTCCATGCCATGCAAACTTGGATATCAGGCAGACCATCACTCGAATTGAGGGGTGGAACAGTCTGTGAATGGCATTGAAAAGGCAATGTCTCCAAGCAGCAGGGATTATAGGACTAAGGTTGAGCTGTGGAAACGTCGCACAGGAGAGTGGTACCTTGTGGCTCAAAGGCTACATCCTTGAGTTGCAGGCTCATGACAGCAGTTCTATAAACCAGGAGTTTGTCATCCTGGTGCTGAGCTTTTGTGAGTGCCATGTAGTCTACACCCGGAGAGAGGGCACATACTGCTTGAATGGAGGAGCGGGGCAGGGCATCGCTGGCATTAACTGGCACTATCTCTGAAAATGGGCTTCCAGTACTCTCTGGGGATCACAGCTACTTCAATAAAATATACGAGGGGCCCGTGTGGCCTTTCAAACCTTGAGCCCTGAACTATAAAGCTTATTTTAAATTCTATACAAATGCACAAGTTCACAAGATATAGGAGCAGAAGTAGGCCCATTGGCGCATTGAATCTGCTCCTCCATTCTATCATGTGTTAATCCATCCTCCTACTCAGCCCCACTCCCCAGCCGTCTCCTCGTAACACGAAGCTCTGACTAATCAAATACCTGTTAATCTCTCCCTTAAATACACTCAACGACCTCGCTTCTACAACTGCCCATGGCAACAAGTTCCACAGACACCCACCCCTCTGGCTAACTAAATATTTCCGCATCTGTTTTAAATTGATGCCCTAATATCCTGAAGATGCACCCTCTTACCCTAGACTCTCCTACCATGGGAAACAACCTTTCCGCAGCCCCCCTCATACTTTTGTACTACAATGAGTACAGTCCAAGAGCTGACAAATGTTCCTCGTATGCGAACCCTTTCGTTCTTGATATCATTCTAGTAAATCTTCTCTGAATCCTCTCCAACGCCAGAACATCTTTTCTCAAATAAGTCACCCAAAACAAAACACAGTACTTCAAGTGTGCACGGGAACAATCCATATTGTCCAATTGCTTCATGCAAACCTCCTCCACTCACTTTTAATTTAACTCCATCAGAATAAAATTTGCCATTATGTGTTTTTCAAATTTCCAGATGAATACATCCTATTTGCCTTAGTTACTGTTGCACAAGTGAGGGCTACATTTTACTCATTATCACTAAGTACTTCCTCCTGAGTTCCCTGTGGGTTCATTGATGATGGCTCCCAAATTGTAAAGGGTTTTTTTTTCAATGCTTGTTCCTTTCTAAACGTTTTTTTTTATTATTGGTGATACAGCATGGTAACAGGGCCTTCTGGTCCATGAGCCCACGTCACTTAATTACTAACCCTTGCGTCTTTGAGAAGTGGACAGAAAGTGAGCACCTGCAGGAAATTCATGTGGACATGGGGAGATTGTACAAACCCCCTCCCAGATCGCAGAAGATTTGCACCTGGGTCGCTGGTGCTGTAATAATGTTGCTCTAACTGCTACAATAACTGTGTCACCCATTAAATCACAATAATAATCTCAGGTCTCCATCAGCCTAGCCCACAGCCTTCTTTAGATCAAAAAGCTTTAGTCTACTCAGTCTTGTATGTCGTGTGTAAGCTCTTAGTTTTGTTTCATTTGGAGTTTAAGAGGGTGACTGACGGAAGAATGGATAGTGGAAGTGGAATATTGGCTGTGGAGTAAACATGTCGGGAGTTATTTCTCCATCTACTTTGGTTGCTCAAACTATCACCAACAAGATTTTATCGTCAGTATTTTCAATGAAGTTACATATAAGGCTGCTGTGGAAACCAGAATACAGTCAAGTTGCAGGTTTCAATAGCATACTTACTCATTGCCACCTGTCAGTGAGCAGAATATCTTTATCTCCCCCACATGGTGAAACCATCTAGCAAAATACAAAACAATTTGGCAAGGTGTGACAGAAATGTGCATTTTCTTTATGGTCTCCAAGTGCTGTCAGGGTGAGATTGCACTGAGTCTTTTTTGGAATGTTCTGCTCCAGGACGATTAATACCACTAATAAAATTGCATTTTTACTGCAATAAAATAGCCCAAGTGTTGTCTCACAAAAGAGATTAAAATAAATAAAATTTACCTTTTAAGGCTTAGTGGTAATACTGAGAAGACAATCCAAATAACGAATACCAGGAAATTGTTAGGAGATGAGAGGGATGGAAATTATTTTTTATCTTATTCCAATGAACTGTAATCCAAGAGGGTTGTGTCAAAGTTCAATTCAACATGCATATTTCTGAGCCTGCATCTTGTTAGAAGTATGCTTGTCAAACAAAAGCAGTTCTATTTTCATATAATTGCAATTAATTATATTAACATTAAAATAGATAGTGACACTGTTAGGGTCTTTTGGCAAATACTATCAATCATATGCTATTCTAGCCTTAAAAAAGGCATGTGTTCATTTTACTGTTGCAATAATTCAATTACACATGGGATGCATGGTGCAGTAGAATACAAGGATATCAATGTGTTGATGTCAGGAAAATATCAGAAACTGCCTTATGATTTGAAGCTTGATTACATTGCTGAGTTTCAGTCAAATCCAACTCCGTCGATGGAATTTATGTTCCCATTCAATTGTCCCAATTGCAACAAATACGATTTAGTGTGTGATTGACCTATTAATTCCAAGGAACACTAAGTTACTCAGGCATATGGGTGTCTATACATTATTATTCAGGGCTTCTGGTGTAAAACTCCTCAACAAGTTTTAATCGCGTTCATGAAATCTCCGAAATCACTTGCCGATTCCAAACATCTTTACTTCTAGATAAAGAATGAAGCAGGCACAGCACTTGAAGCATCAGTCCATTGAAAGAAAAGGTTTAAGTTTAAACATTTTATTAAAACTTTCTTTTACAAATTCTGCCCTAAACAAATGAAATAAAAATCAGAAAATGTTGGAAATACTCATCAAGGCAGGGAGCATCAACAGGAAGTGAATCAGTAACTATTTCAGGTCTCAATTCATCATCTGAACTGGTTAAGACTGAGCCACAGTTTTAACAGTTTCTCCCTCCATAGATTCTGCCCAACCTGGTGAGTGATTCCAGCACCTACTGTCTTTGTTTCAGATTTCCAGCATCTGAACAAATGGAAATTTGATTTTTTTTAAACATCATCCCAGAACAAAGTACCTCATAATTGATAAAGGCCTCAGGCTCAAAACTTCATTTATATTCCATACCTACTAGTGTATAGGATGATCATTGAAACTGAATAATGTTGGGTCGTCTTGTACACTGGGTCTAAGATCCAAACATTGACAGTGAATTCTCAACACCACTGCCATGTTCCCCTTCCCCCTCCATAACCTATACATTCCACCGGCTCTGACGCAAGTGTCTGGGTCAGTGCCTAGGTATACACTACCACCTTCCTCACATTGACAACCCAACTCACCTTCATGCACGTGTGCCAGTCATGCCCACTGTGCCCCTTCCTCATGCTGACAACCTGGCTCACCTCCACGCAAATGTTGACAGCAAAAAGAATGCATGCGCATTCTGGGGCATTGCTAGTTCTGCAGGGAAAACCTCTCACTCCCCCTTCCCCCCGGTCCATCTGCCCAGTTCGACAGCCGTCAACTCTCTACAGCCTTTAAATGGCCCTGTTACAGGAGACGATGGTGGTTTATTTTAAAAGTGCAAATAAAATTGAAACCTCTTCATGGTAATTTGGTAGTAAAATATTGTGATTTGCTTTTAACAGTATTCACTGGTCAGCAGTGTCCAGATTTTTGAGGGGGGGCGGGATCATCTTATACAAAGGGTATTGCTCAAAACCTAAATTTTAGGAGGAAATTCTGGGGGTTGTCCTAAATAGAATCGTCCTATACATTGACATATACAGTATCTTTTTCACCTATGGATGCTGTGAGACCTGTAAAGTTCCCCAGCATTTTTGTGTTTTTACTGCAGACATTCATGTTTAACTAACATTCAAGAAGTTTGCTTTCTTTGCATTTTCTAATTGTTAATACTTGTAATGTTAGTGGAACAGTGGCACAGTTAGGAGAGCTGTTGCCTCATAGGTGCAGCTACGCAGGCCCAATGCTGACCTCAATGCATGGAATGTACACATTCTCTCTCTCTCTCTCTTTCTCTGTGGGATTCCTCCGAGGGCTGTGGATTCTTCCACATCCCAAAGATGTGTGGGTTGGAATGTTAATTGGCCACAGTAGCTGAGTGTAGAATGTATGTGGACATGATGGGAATGTGGGGAAAATTAAGTGGGTGTGGTAAACCACCATTACACTGTAATTGGCTGCTATCGATTAGACATGGCTACCGAGACCGATCTTACCCATAGCCCCTTGCAGGCTACCCCTTTCCTCTTGCTCTGATTAGCCAAGGAGGGGGATGGTTGTTTGATAGTGCTCCAGTCTTTAGCTATTAAAAGCCTGATTGTTTCACTACTCAGCCTTTTGTGAATTATTGATATTACATCATTGGGATTAGTATAAATGGGTACTTGAAAGTTACTGAGGACTCTGGGCTGAAGGCCGAATTCTGTGCTGGGTTCTGGATTGCGCAATTGCTTGCAAGATTCAAACACCTTACTGCTGTTAAGCATTCCTAACCCTCTATATGTGCTTCACTGAGGCATAAACATTATCTTCCTGGCTGACACTACCATATGATTTTAGAACCTTCTTAGCTGTCTGACTTAATGCCCACTAGTAATTCTCTCAACTCAGAAAATCTCAAAGTACAACAGCTTTGGTTCTTGAGCAATGATTCCAGACATGGCCCTGCTGGAACAGGATCATCGTTTGTAAGTCTACGAATCACCACAGTTTTTGTTTGGTTTGTGGTTCATTCTCATTATTTATAAACTTCTTCTATTTACTGCAGAGTTATACTCATTTCTGGAAATCCTCTTGGCTCTGAGCTGATTTAATGTTGTTCTGTGCACAACAGAATACAATGCCTGGCCTTCTGATTTTACATAATTATAATGATTTTGTTGATCATTATGAAACAAGTTTATTTCATCATTTGGTTCTGGACATTCTTTTCATTATTATCATGAATACAGTGTTTGTAAGATAAGGGCGTTCTCAGATTTTATTGTAGGATGCATTTCACAAGTATAGTAAAATCCCCTGGTATCCAGCACCCATGGGGATTGGTAGATTTTGGATCAGTGTTTCTGGTTCCTTGAGATTGCATGTTGCAATGGTGAACTAATGGCAAGGTGTGCCAATTTTAACCTGTATTTTTCACCTATTTATTTTCCGTGTGTTTTTTTTGCTGGTTATTGAGGCTGCCATTTGCTTTAATTCTGGACAATAGTTTTTATAGATCTTATAGTGTGATTGGATATGATTATATTGTGAATACTTTTCCCAATTGTCTTCTTTTGATCCTTGCAAATTCATAAAGGTACTCAGAATCAAAATCACAATCATTTATTCCAAATTTTTTCAGAGATTCTTAGGATTAAAGTGGAACCTTGCCCCTTTTTTGCTTTGTTTGGTTATTCTCAAAGGGAAAATATTTCTACAAACTTAATTCAAAAAGAACTGCAGCCTTTACTTCATTGATAGCTAGACAAGCAATTTTGAAGAAGTTTACCACCACCTTATATGCAATGTATATAGGATATTATGTCTTGCTTGAGCTTGGAGAAAATTTGATATTACATTAAAGAATTCATGATTGAATTTGACAAGATATGGGGCCCATTTATGGACTATTATCATAAATTGAATACATAGGCCTGGGTGCTCGGGGTTTTCTTGTCCATTTTCCGGGAGCCAAAACTTGATTTCTTACATATTATTCGCTGATGACCATGTTTAGTGGGAGAGGTAGGATTAGAATGTGGGTGGGGATGGGGGTTCTTTTTGTACTCTTTCTTTTTCTTTCCTCCTTTTCCTTTTTTCTTCTTTTTTATTTATAAGTAGAAGAGATTCCACTAATTAGATAATTTACCAAGAATACACTGTAATACTAGAATATGAGGTGAAGTTTTCCGAAGGGAAATCCGAGCATTGAATACAAAACAATGTATAAACTGCAAATGATTCATATTCTATATCATATTGTATAAAGCTGTGGGGTTATTATGTAATATGTAATATTTTGCTCTTCCAAAACAATAAAAATATATTAAAAAGAAAAGAATCAGAATTAGAATTTATTCTCATGAATAAGTCACAAAATTCATTGTTTTGCAGAAGCATCACAAGGCAAACAATTATATAAACCAAAAATAAATAAATAAAAATGGTGCACAGTCAAAGGAAGGCAGGGTCTTGGGTTCACTGATTATTCAAGAATCTGATGGTAGCAGGGAAGAAGCTGACTTGTGGCACTGAGGGCTCATCTTTAGACTCCTTTACCTTTTGCCTGATGGTAGCCAAGTGAAGAAGGCATGACCTGGGTGGTGGAGGACTTTGAGGATAGAGGCTGCTTTTTTAAGGCACTGCCTCTTGTAGATGCCTGTAATATCACAGGCCGAGTTAACAACCCTCAGGATTTTTTTATTTTCTTGAGTGTTGGCATCTCCTTACCAGATAGTGATGCAATCAGCCAGAATGCTCTCCACAGTATAAGTTTTCAAGTGTCTTCAGTGACATACCGAATCTCCTCAAACACCTCAATAAGTATAGTCACTGACAAGCATTCTTCATGGTTGCATCATAATAAAGGCTCCAGGACAGATTCTTGGAGATGGTGACATCCAAGAATTTGAAGTTCTTGACCCTCACTACGACTGAGCCCTCTATGAGGACTGGATTGTGTTCGCCTGACTTCCTCCTGAAGTCCACAATCATTTCCTTGGTTTTGCAAATGTTGAGTGCAAAGTTATTTGTATTACACACCACTCAATGAGCTGATCTATCACCCTCTTTTACGTTTGTTTATTACTGTTTGTGACTCTGTTGACAACCGCGGTGTCATCAGCAAATTCGTAGATAGCATTGGAATTCTGCCTGCCACACAGTCGTGGATGTATAATGAGTAGGGCAGTGGGCTAAACACATATCCTTGAGGAGCGCCTGTGTTGATAGTCAGGAGGGCGAACCTAATTTCCAATTCCTGATGACTGTGGTCTTCTGATGAGGAAGTCAAATATTCAATTGCAGAGGGGTTGAGGAGGCCCAGGGTTTTGAGCTTCTTGACCAGCACTGAGGGAATAATGGTGTTGAAGGCTGAGCTGTATCTATGAATATCAGCCTTGGGTATGAATTGCTGTTTTCAAAGTAATCCAGAGCTGACTGGAGGGCCCAATGATATGTGTCTCCTTTGGAGCGATTGTGACAATAGGCGAATTGCAAAGGTCCAGACCTTTGCTTAGGTATGTGTTAATACTGGTCATGACCAACTTCTCAAAGCATTTCATCACAGTAGATGTGATTGTTACTGGGGAATAAATGTTGAGGCAGTTCACACTACTCTTCTTGGGCATCAGGATGATTGATGCCTTTTTGAAGCTGGAAGGAACCTCTGACTGCAGCAATGAGAAGTTGAAAATATCTGCAAACATTCTGGATAGTTGGTTGGCACAGATTTGTCATCTCTCTATCACAGAAGTAAGGATCCTTCTTACAGCCTCAGAGCACAACATTTGAATTTTCCTTGACTTCCCATTTCCTTCAACCTGTCTATTTTTGCAGACTGCTCAATAACTATTTCCTGCTTGAAAGATTATATCTTGTCTTTACCATAACTTGGCATACAGATCATGTGACCACTTTTTGTTGAAATATTTTTCTCATGGTTTTAATGATGTTTTGGTGAATTCACGGCACTAAGAATGCACTTCTTGCAAGCACTAAACTGATGCAGTAAACATATAAAGCTTCCACTTTTTAATGGAAATTAGTGCAAAATGAAAATCAGTAAGACAATTTTGACAGCAAGGTGAATGGCCCGGTGACATTTGAGTTTTTGTACCCTGAGATGTATTGAGAAGATCAGCCATCATTATAATTCTCTGCATTTGTTTGATATACAGTAAAACCCCCAGAATCCAGCTCCTATGGGAATTGATAGATGCCAGATAAGGTTGCTTGAAATTGTGTGTGGCGTGGATTGGCAAACTGATCGCAAGGGGGCGCCAATTTAAAACCCACATTTTGTTCCGATTTCTTTGCTTGAGGCTGCCGATTGGTTGAATTCTGGATGATGTTGATTTTTCTGTAGTTTATTCAAAGTTACTATTGCTTTAATTAGTGGAATTGCCCCAAATTGTGATTCACAGCACATTATTTATAAAGGCAACAAATAAGATCAAAATACCCATTCTTGACAACTTTTCTTTAGTCCTCCAACATTCAAAAAATGAATTGCTTTATTGTCACTTGTACTGAAGGACAGTAAAAAAAATACTTTGGTTTGCGAGCTATCCATGTACGTCGATTTATAACAGCAGGTAGTTCAATAAAAGAAATAAAAAGACAAATGAATAAGACAGCAGTGTGGGAAGTATGGTTATTGAGGTTAAATTGTGTAGGGCAGAGAACAAGTACTAAAAGGCAATAGAAATTATAGATATAAAAGAGAATACAAGAGCATAATCCTTAACCAGTTTGAGTCTGATAACAATAGGAAATGAAATAGCCTTGAAAGTAGGTTCGTGTTCTCAAGAACATTTATCTTCTGCCTGACAGATCAGGGCAGAAGGGAGCTTGACTGGGCTGGGAATGAGTCCTTTAATATTAGAACAGCTCTCCCAAGAGAATGTAATGTATAGATGAAGTCATTGGAGGAGAGGGAACAGCTTCACTCGCCTCATTGTGGTGAATGTCCTCTTGCATTAGAAGTTTGGAACAAACTAAACCTTCAATCATCAGGGATATGGAGATCACAATAAAACTGTTCAGGATTGGAGACTGGGTCAAGTGTAAAATAAATCCATTGAAGTCCCAGATGACAATTAAATTAACAGTGAGAAATGTTAAAATTAAAACTAAAAGGAAATAAAATAATAGACTGCCAAAGGGAAAGGGAACTGACTGAACAATCCCTTGGGATATGTTGGGATTACTTTCAGAAATCTTGCAGGAACGCAAATCTAGTTGGAATCTTTGATGAGTTTTATAGGCTCCAGAAGGATTCCAGGTTTCAAAAATAGGAAAATCCTTTGGGATTTATCATCCGAAATAATTATTAACAGCTTTCTACAAGAAAATTACTATACAAGTCTGCAGTAAATTATACCATATCCAGCACTGTTAAAATTGTGCATTTGAGTTATCCAGATTTTTAAAATGAAAAGGTCTTATCATTCTGAGTGAAGGACATTGCATTCTGCTTGTGTCCCAATGTGCAGCATATTTAGTGGATTGCAATATCTGCAATTCAAACTCTCAAATATTGACATCAACTTTACCTGCTCCTACCAAGAGGGAAAAAAAACCATGGAAAGACATATTAGATCAATCAGTTTTTATCAGTATTGAGTAAATACTTAAAAATCAAAGTTATATTTAATTCACGATTCTGTATCAATAAATAGTTTGAGTGACTACTTTGAACATCTCCTAAAAACATCTGTACGAGAACAATGATAAATTTACCAATCCCTCACCCAATGCTTAATTGGAACTAGTTTAATAAATTCCAGGTGATATGGCACTGCCCTTCAAAAGCAAGGCCTATTTCCAAATTGAACTTTCTTTGAACTCCTTACTGGTGTAACTGGAGAGATATATACCTTTTTTTTTGGTCCCTTCTGTACTTGTCTGGATTTTCCTGCTATTGGAACTGCTGGCATTGCTAAGTGTAAATGCCAGTACATTTCACAGACACCAAAGACACACCCTTACTCATTAAGTTTCCAAGTTTATACTTACAGGAAAGTTTACACCTACAGCAATGGTCTGGAAGAGATGAGATTTTTTTGCACACCTTTAAGATCAAAGTACAAACTGAGAAGCAATGTCAGCTGAACCATCACAAGCCACCTACTTTAGTGCGTTGATGATACAAGAAGAGGAAAAGCAAGGCCATTTTGCACTATAAACATTATATCATTTCATTTTGTCTTTCAGCTGTGTCCATTACTCTTGTGAAGCAACTCATTGTCAAGAGCTCAATATTAAAAATGCAGTGCTGAACTGCACAGGTGCTGGGCACTACAATGGGGACCAATGTATTGTGTCCTGCAAGGAAGGCTATGTACTTCACCTGCGAAGAGATGATGAGACGTCCAAACGCCAGGTCAGTTGACACTCTTTGTATTTTTGTGATGGAGAATATCAAAATATTGTAATATGGCACACTTAATGATTTATCTGGAATGTTTTGTGAACACTTGGCAAAACCATCTTTATCATGTCTCCCTGAAATAACATTCAATGTTACATTTCAAGGAATACTTTTGGATATAGCAGCACTTGTGTTGAGAACCACTGCTGCCATTAAGATTCCTGAATAGATGTGATTGCTTATGAACTGTTGGAAACCAAGCAGAAGATTGTAGTCCTGAAGTGTTATAAGACACTGTAAATTGGTTCTTGCCATCTCAAGGTTGCTGTTTGATGACCATGTTTAAAACTACTGCATGGATTAAAGAGACAAACAAGATGTTCTGATCAACCCCATCATTTCCATAGTGACAGCATTCACTCCCTGCCATCACTTTTCCAGAGATGCCATTCTGGTTCGGTTGCCAGATTCTAGACCCATCTATCCACCTTGTATTGACTATGCTCACTTTTTTCAAAAATAATTCATGATCAGTAGCTGAAACATGGGATTTATTTGGGGACTTCTGCATGAAGATGAAGTTTGGAATCGGTATTCATCATGCAGATGGGAGGGCTCCTGAATTACAGATGAATTTCTTTGCAAAGTGTTTGGTCAACACTCTTTGAGAGGTAATTGACTTACAAGCACTTCATAAAAAGGTAAAATATTTAATTTAGATAGCAAATTAAGCTATTTTAGTGAAGAATTTGGAAGGTAGGATTGCTTTATTATTGAACAGGATTCTGATTGAAAATTTCCCTTGTTTAAGTTTGTGTCACGTGCAATTATGCAAAACAAATTGTACGTATAAAAGTAAGAAGCTCTTCGCAAAGTCATTGAATTACGGAATTCTTCTTGTGTAAAATTTTCTATTTTCCAGTCAAGTGACCATGTATCAACCAATAACTTGCATAGCAAAACAATACATTGCTCATGTGAATCAGAAAAATAGATCATTGGAGTTTGAAGCTGATTTTATAAGGCCTGGTGAAGTCAAAAGTTGGCTTGGACCACTAGGAGGAAGGGAGTGAGACATTTTAATAACAGAGTCAGATGCACTGAGCAAAATAGAACATACAACACTACAGCATTAATATGGCCCTTGATGTTGAACTGACCCATATCTCTATCTTTTCTTCTCTTTGGCTTGGCTTCGCGGACGAAGATTTATGGAGGGGTAATGTCCACGTCAGCTGCAGCCTCGTTTGTGGCTGACAAGTACAATGCGGGACAGGCAGACACGGTTGCAGCGGTTGCAGGGGAAAATTGGTTGGTTGGGGTTGGGTGTTGGGTTTTTCCTCCTTTGTCTTTTGTCAGTGAGGTGGGCTCTGCGGTCTTCTTCAAAGGAGGTTGCTGCCCGCCGAACTGTGAGGCGCCAAGATGCACGGTTTGATGCGATATCAGCCCACTGGCAGTGGTCAATGTGGCAGGCACCAAGAGATTTCTTTAGGCAGTCCTTGTACCTCTTCTTTGGTGCACCTCTGTCTCGGTGGCCAGTGGAGAGCTCGCCATATAACACGATCTTGGGAAGGCGATGGTTCTCCATTCTGGAGACGTGACTTACCCAGCGCAGTTGGATCTTCAGCAGCGTGGATTCGATGCTGTCGGCCTCTGACATCTCGAGTACTTCGATGTTGGAGATGAAGTCGCTCCAATGAATGTTGAGGATGGAGCGGAGACAACGCTGGTGGAAGTGTTCTAGGAGCCGTAGGTGATGCCGATAGAGGACCCATGATTTGGAGCCGAGCAGGAGTGTGGGTATGACAACGGCTCTGTATACGCTAATCTTTGTGAGGTTTTTCAGTTGGTTGTTTTTCCAGACTCTTTTGTGTAGTCTTCCAAAGGCGCTATTTGCCTTGGCGAGTCTATTGTCTATCTCGTTGTCGATCCTTGCATCCGATGAAAAGGTGCAGCCGAGATAGGTAAACTGGTTGACCGTTTTGAGTTTTGTGTGCCCGATGGAGATGTGGGGGGGCTGGTAGTCATGGTGGGGAGCTGGCTGATGGAGGACCTCAGTTTTCTTTAGGCTGACTTCCAGGCCAAACATTTTGGCAGTTTCCACAAAACAGTAAAAAAGTACCAAAACCTCCCTACCCCATAAACCCCTATTTTTCAAAGAGAAAAGTCTGCTCTGCTAACCTTGCCTCACAAAACTTACTTTTCAATCCAGGCAACATCCTGATAAATCTCCTCTGCACCCTCTTCATAGCCTCTATAATGAGGTGACCAGAACTGAACACAATACTCCCATAGTGGTCTGACCAGAGATTTGTGGATTTGCAACATGACCTCTCAACCCTTGAACTCAATCCCCCTATTTATGAAGCCCAATATCACATAGGCCTTATATTTCTTTTTAAATTATTTTTTATTGATTTTCAGTAATAATAAGTTCATACAATACAATTCTGGAATGTGCTACAGAAAAAAAAATGGGCAAAGAAAAGCACTGCTAGAGAAAAAAAATGTATGAATTCCCAAAGCACAGCCATAATAATAAAGAATAGACATAATAAATTTAAATTCTCCAAACCCCTGACCCTAAACAAGATTAAAAGTTAGAACTTACTCTGAAATGGGACAACACAGTGGCAAAATACTGTATTAACACTGAACCTAGAGATTATGATCATGGTCCATGAATGGGTCCCACACATTTGGAATCATTAATTGTATATCTAAATTTTGACAAATTTAAACTGGACATTATGCCCCTTAGCCATTGTGCATGAATAGGTGGGGAATTATCTTTCCACATAATCAAAATGGCACATCTGGTCTGCCCAGCAATGAAGAAAAAGATAAAATGCTAAATGTAATTGGAGTTAGTAAAACATTATCTTCTCCAAGAGTTCCAAACGGAGCAACTAAGGGATTTGGTTCTTACTTTAAATTGAGAACCACCAATAATGTTTGAAAAACTTCTCCGATAATTTTCAAAATGGAGGCACATCCAGAATATATGAATTAAAGAACCATTGCCAATTTTGCATTTATCACAACGAGGATTTATACCTGAGTAAAAAACGAGGTCACTTGAGTTTAGATATTTAGGCGCTATGTACCTCCATCAGCCAGCTCCCTACCATGACTACCAGCCCCCCCACATCTCCATCGGGCACACAAAACTCAAAACGGTCAACCAGTTTACCTATCTCGGCTGCACCATTTCATCAGATGCAAGGATCGACAACGAGATAGACAACAGACTCGCCAAGGCAAATAGCACCTTTGGAAGACTACACAAAAGAGTCTGGAAAAACAACCAACTGAAAAACCTCACAAAGATAAGCGTATACAAAGCCGTTGTCATACCCACACTCCTGTTCGGCTCCAAATCATGGGTCCTCTACCGGCATCACCTAGAACGCTTCCACCAGCATTGTCTCCGCTCCATCCTCAACATTCATTGGAGCGCTTTCATCCCTAACGTCGAAGTACTCGAGATGGCAGAGGTTGACAGCATCGAGTCCACGCTGCTGAAGATCCAGCTGCGCTGGGTGGGTCACGTCTCCAGAATGGAGGACCATCGCTTTCCCAAGATCGTGTTATATGGCGAGCTCTCCACTGGCCATCGTGTCAGAGGTGCAGCAAAGAAGAGGTACAAGGACTGCCTAAAGAAATCTCTTGGTGCCTGCCACATTGACCACCGCCAGTGGGCTGATATTGCCTCAAACCGTGCATCTTGGCGCCTCACAGTTTGGCGGGCAGCAACCTCCTTTGAAGAAGACCGCAGAGCCCACCTCACTGACAAAAGGCAAAGGAGGAAAAACCAAACACCCAACCCCAACCAACCAATTTTCCCTTGCAACCGCTGCAACCATGTCTGCCTGTCCCGCATCGGACTTGTCAGCCACAAACGAGCCTGCAGCTGACGTGGACATTTACCCCCTCCATAAATCTTTGTCCGCGAAGCCAAGCCAAAGAAGACCACTTTGAATTGCAACAGACAGTGGTGAACACATAGAGATGTAGTGTTAATCAGTTTGATAAATAGAGCTCCAAACCTCAATGGACAGCAAAAGGTTAAAATCCTGGTCCC